>NW_027478386.1:3858461-4501538 GCF_051014685.1 Ptiloglossa arizonensis
TTTCAGATGCAACAGAAATTTTGCGGATTGGTCAATCCGTTCGCGTGATGTGGCAGTTTGTAAGTAAGAAACGCTTGAGAAACTAAAAATTTTCGCAGTTCTGATGCTCCAAACGAATAACTAGAACGACCTACGGGAAAAGTACGCATACCTTTGTAATCAGGCGGGTTTCTGCTTTCGGATGCAACAGAAATTTTGCGGATTGGTCAAACCGTTCGCGAGATATGGGAGTTTGGAGGTAAGAAACACTTGAGAAACTCAAAATTTTCGCAGTTCTGGTGCTCGACAAGCATAACTAGAACGGACTAGGGGAAAAGTACGCATACCGTTGTAATAGGGCGAGCTTCTACTTTCAGATGCAACACAAATTTTGCGGATTGGTCGATCCGTTCGCGAGATATGGCAGTTTGGAGGTAAGAAACGGTTGAGAAACTCAAAATGTTCACAGTTCTGATGCTCGAAACGAATAACTAGAACGGCCTAGGGGAAAAGTACTCATACCGTTGTGATCGGGCGAGTTTCTATTTTCAGATGCAACAGAAATTTTGCGGATTGGTCAATCCGTTCGCGAGATATGGAAGTTTGGAGATAAGAAACGCTTGAGAAACTCAACATTTTCGCTGTTCTGATGCTCGAAACGAATAACTAGAACGGCCTAGGGGAAAAGTACACAAACCGTTGTAATCGGGCGAGTTTCTACTTTCAGATGCAACAGAAATTTTGCGGATTGTTCAATCCGTTCGCGAGATATGGCAGTTTGGAGGTAAGAAACGCTTGAGAAACTAAAAATTTTCGCAGTTCTGATGCTCGAAACGAATAACTAGAACGGCCTAGGGGAAAAGTACTCATACCGTTGTGATCGGGCGAGCTTCTACTATCAGATGCAACAGAAATTTTGCGGATTGGTCAATCCGTTCGCTAGATATGGCAGTTTGGAGGTAAGAAACGCTTGAGAAACTCAAAATTTTCGCAGTTCTGATGCTCGAAACGAATAACTAGAACGGCCTAGGGGAAAAGTACTCACACCGTTGTGATCGGGCGAGTTTCTACTTTCAGATGCAACAGAAATTTTGCGGATTGGTCAATGCTTTCGCGAGATATGGCAGTTTGGAGGTAAGAAACGCTTGAGAAACTCAAAATTTTCGCAGTTCTGATGCTCGAAACGAATAACCAGAACGGCCTAGGGGAAAGGTACGCATACCGTCGTAATCGGGCGAGTTTCTACTTTCAGATGCAACAGAAATTTTGCGGATTGGTCAATCCGTTCGCGAGATATGGCAGTTTGGAGGTAAGAAACGGTTGAGAAACTCAAAATTTTCGCAGGTCTGATGCTCGAAACGAATAACTGGAACGGCCTAGGGGAAACGTACACATACCGTTGTGATCGGGCGAGCTTCTACTATCAGATGCAACAGGAATTTTGCGGATTGGTCAATCCGTTCGCGAGATATGGCAGTTTGGAGGTAAGAAACGCTTGAGAAACTCAAAATTTTCGCAGTTCTGATGCTCGAAACGAATAACTAGAACGGCCTAGGGGAAAAGTACTCATACCGTTGTGATCGGGCGAGTTTCTACTTTCAGATGCAACAGAAATTTTGCGGATTGGTCAATCCTTTCGCGAGATATGGCAGTTTGGAGGTAAGAAACGCTTGAGAAACTCAAAATTTTCGCAGTTCTGATGCTCGAAACGAATAACCAGAGCGGCCTAGGGGAAAGATACGCATTCCGTCGTAATCGGGCGAGTTTCTACTTTCAGATGCAACAGAAATTTTGCGGATTGGTCAATCCGTTCGCGAGATATGGCAGTTTGGAGGTAAGAAACGTTTGAGAAACTCAAAATTTTCGCAGTTCTGATGCTCGACAAGCATAACTAGAACGGCCTAGGGGAAAAGTACTCATACTGTTGAAATCGGGCGAGTTTATACTTTCAGATGCAACAGAAATTTTGCAGATTGGTCAATCCGTTCGCGAGATATGGCAGTTTGGAGGTAAGAAACGCTTGAGAAACTAAAAATTTTCGCAGTTCTGATGCTCGAAACGAATAACCAGAGCGGCCTAGGGGAAAGGTACGCATACCGTCGTAATCGGGCGAGTTTCTACTTTCAGATGCAACAGAAATTTTGCGGATTGGTCAATCTGTTCGCGTGATGTGGCAGTTTGTAAGTAAGAAACTCTTGAGAAACTAAAAATTTTCGCAGTTCTGATGCTCGAAACGAATAACCAGAGCGGCCTAGGGGAAAGGTACGCATACCGTCGTAATCGGGCGAGTTTCTACTTTCAGATGCAACAGAAATTTTGCGGATTGGTCAATCCGTTCGCGTGATGTGGCAGTTTGTAAGTAAGAAACGCTTGAGAAACTAAAAATTTTCCCAGTTCTGATGCTCCAAACGAATAACTAGAACGGCCTACGGGAAAAGTACGCATACCTTTGTAATCAGGCGGGTTTCTGCTTTCGGATGCAACAGAAATTTTGCGGATTGGTCAATCCGTTCGCGAGATATGGCAGTTTGGAGGTAAGAAACGTTTGAGAAACTCAAAATTTTCGCAGTTCTGATGCTCGACAAGCATAACTAGAACGGCCTAGGGGAAAAGTACTCATACTGTTGAAATCGGGCGAGTTTCTACTTTCAGATGCAACAGAAATTTTGCAGATTGGTCAATCCGTTCGCGAGATATGGCAGTTTGGAGGTAAGAAACGCTTGAGAAACTAAAAATCTTCGCAGTTCTGATGCTCGAAACGAATAACCAGAGCGGCCTAGGGGAAAGGTACGCATACCGTCGTAATCGGGCGAGTTTCTACTTTCAGATGCAACAGAAATTTTGCGGATTGGTCAATCTGTTCGCGTGATGTGGCAGTTTGTAAGTAAGAAACTCTTGAGAAACTAAAAATTTTCGCAGTTCTGATGCTCGAAACGAATAACCAGAGCGGCCTAGGGGAAAGGTACGCATACCGTCGTAATCGGGCGAGTTTCTACTTTCAGATGCAACAGAAATTTTGCGGATTGGTCAATCCGTTCGCGTGATGTGGCAGTTTGTATGTAAGAAACGCTTGAGAAACTAAAAATTTTCGCAGTTCTGATGCTCCAAACGAATAACTAGAACGGCCTACGGGAAAAGTACGCATACCTTTGTAATCAGGCGGGTTTCTGCTTTCGGATGCAACAGAAATTTTGCGGATTGGTCAAACCGTTCGCGAGATATGGGAGTTTGGAGGTAAGAAACACTTGAGAAACTCAAAATTTTCGCAGTTCTGGTGCTCGACAAGCATAACTAGAACGGACTAGGGGAAAAGTACGCATACCGTTGTAATAGGGCGAGCTTCTACTTTCAGATGCAACACAAATTTTGCGGATTGGTCGATCCGTTCGCGAGATATGGCAGTTTGGAGGTAAGAAACGGTTGAGAAACTCAAAATGTTCACAGTTCTGATGCTCGAAACGAATAACTAGAACGGCCTAGGGGAAAAGTACTCATACCGTTGTGATCGGGCGAGTTTCTATTTTCAGATGCAACAGAAATTTTGCGGATTGGTCAATCCGTTCGCGAGATATGGAAGTTTGGAGGTAAGAAACGCTTGAGAAACTCAACATTTTCGCTGTTCTGATGCTCGAAACGAATAACTAGAACGGCCTAGGGGAAAAGTACACAAACCGTTGTAATCGGGCGAGTTTCTACTTTCAGATGCAACAGAAATTTTGCGGATTGTTCAATCCGTTCGCGAGATATGGCAGTTTGGAGGTAAGAAACGCTTGAGAAACTAAAAATTTTCGCAGTTCTGATGCTCGAAACGAATAACTAGAACGGCCTAGGGGAAAAGTACTCATACCGTTGTGATCGGGCGAGCTTCTACTATCAGATGCAACAGAAATTTTGCGGATTGGTCAATCCGTTCGCTAGATATGGCAGTTTGGAGGTAAGAAACGCTTGAGAAACTCAAAATTTTCGCAGTTCTGATGCTCGAAACGAATAACTAGAACGGCCTAGGGGAAAAGTACTCACACCGTTGTGATCGGGCGAGTTTCTACTTTCAGATGCAACAGAAATTTTGCGGATTGGTCAATGCTTTCGCGAGATATGGCAGTTTGGAGGTAAGAAACGCTTGAGAAACTCAAAAATTTTCGCAGTTCTGATGCTCGAAACGAATAACCAGAACGGCCTAGGGGAAAGGTACGCATACCGTCGTAATCGGGCGAGTTTCTACTTTCAGATGCAACAGAAATTTTGCGGATTGGTCAATCCGTTCGCGAGATATGGCAGTTTGGAGGTAAGAAACGGTTGAGAAACTCAAAATTTTCGCAGGTCTGATGCTCGAAACGAATAACTGGAACGGCCTAGGGGAAACGTACACATACCGTTGTGATCGGGCGAGTTTCTACTTTCAGATGCAACAGAAATTTTGCGGATTGGTCAATCCTTTCGCGAGATATGGCAGTTTGGAGGTAAGAAACGCTTGAGAAACTCAAAATTTTCGCAGTTCTGATGCTCGAAACGAATAACCAGAGCGGCCTAGGGGAAAGGTACGCATTCCGTCGTAATCGGGCGAGTTTCTACTTTCAGATGCAACAGAAATTTTGCGGATTGGTCAATCCGTTCGCGAGATATGGCAGTTTGGAGGTAAGAAACGTTTGAGAAACTCAAAATTTTCGCAGTTCTGATGCTCGACAAGCATAACTAGAACGGCCTAGGGGAAAAGTACTCATACTGTTGAAATCGGGCGAGTTTATACTTTCAGATGCAACAGAAATTTTGCAGATTGGTCAATCCGTTCGCGAGATATGGCAGTTTGGAGGTAAGAAACGCTTGAGAAACTAAAAATTTTCGCAGTTCTGATGCTCGAAACGAATAACCAGAGCGGCCTAGGGGAAAGGTACGCATACCGTCGTAATCGGGCGAGTTTCTACTTTCAGATGCAACAGAAATTTTGCGGATTGGTCAATCTGTTCGCGTGATGTGGCAGTTTGTAAGTAAGAAACTCTTGAGAAAATAAAATTTTTCGCAGTTCTGATGCTCGAAACGAATAACCAGAGCGGCCTAGGGGAAAGGTACGCATACCGTCGTAATCGGGCGAGTTTCTACTTTCAGATGCAACAGAAATTTTGCGGATTGGTCAATCCGTTCGCGTGATGTGGCAGTTTGTAAGTAAGAAACGCTTGAGAAACTAAAAATTTTCCCAGTTCTGATGCTCCAAACGAATAACTAGAACGGCCTACGGGAAAAGTACGCATACCTTTGTAATCAGGCGGGTTTCTGCTTTCGGATGCAACAGAAATTTTGCGGATTGGTCAAACCGTTCGCGAGATATGGGAGTTTGGAGGTAAGAAACACTTGAGAAACTCAAAATTTTCGCAGTTCTGGTGCTCGACAAGCATAACTAGAACGGACTAGGGGAAAAGTACGCATACCGTTGTAATAGGGCGAGCTTCTACTTTCAGATGCAACACAAATTTTGCGGATTGGTCGATCCGTTCGCGAGATATGGCAGTTTGGAGGTAAGAAACGGTTGAGAAACTCAAAATGTTCACAGTTCTGATGCTCGAAACGAATAACTAGAACGGCCTAGGGGAAAAGTACTCATACCGTTGTGATCGGGCGAGTTTCTACTTTCAGATGCAACAGAAATTTTGCGGATTGGTCAATCCGTTCGCGAGATATGGAAGTTTGGAGGTAAGAAACGCTTGAGAAACTCAACATTTTCGCTGTTCTGATGCTCGAAACGAATAACTAGAACGGCCTAGGGGAAAAGTACACAAACCGTTGTAATCGGGCGAGTTTCTACTTTCAGATGCAACAGAAATTTTGCGGATTTTTCAATCCGTTCGCGAGATATGGCAGTTTGGAGGTAAGAAACGCTTGAGAAACTAAAAATTTTCGCAGTTCTGATGCTCGAAACGAATAACTAGAACGGCCTAGGGGAAAAGTACTCATACCGTTGTGATCGGGCGAGCTTCTACTATCAGATGCAACAGAAATTTTGCGGATTGGTCAATCCGTTCGCTAGATATGGCAGTTTGGAGGTAAGAAACGCTTGAGAAACTGAAAATTTTCGCAGTTCTGATGCTCGAAACGAATAACTAGAACGGCCTAGGGGAAAAGTACTCATACCGTTGTGATCGGGCGAGTTTCTACTTTCAGGTGCAACAGAAATTTTGCGGATTGGTCAAAGCTTTCGCGAGATATGGCAGTTTGGAGGTAAGAAACGCTTGAGAAACTCAAAATTTTCGCAGTTCTGATGCTCGAAACGAATAACCAGAACGGCCTAGGGGAAAAGTACTCATACTGTTGAAATCGGGCGAGTTTATACTTTCAGATGCAACAGAAATTTTGCAGATTGGTCAATCCGTTCGCGAGATATGGCAGTTTGGAGGTAAGAAACGCTTGAGAAACTAAAAATTTTCGCAGTTCTGATGCTCGAAACGAATAACCAGAGCGGCCTAGGGGAAAGGTACGCATACCGTCGTAATCGGGCGAGTTTCTGCTTTCAGATGCAACAGAAATTTTGCGGATTGGTCAATCCGTTCGCGTGATGTGGCAGTTTGTAAGTAAGAAACGCTTGAGAAACTAAAAATTTTCCCAGTTCTGATGCTCCAAACGAATAACTAGAACGGCCTACGGGAAAAGTACGCATACCTTTGTAATCAGGCGGGTTTCTGCTTTCGGATGCAACAGAAATTTTGCGGATTGTTCAAACCGTTCGCGAGATATGGGAGTTTGGAGGTAAGAAACACTTGAGAAACTCAAAATTTTCGCAGTTCTGGTGCTCGACAAGCATAACTAGAACGGACTAGGGGAAAAGTACGCATACCGTTGTAATAGGGCGAGCTTCTACTTTCAGATGCAACACAAATTTTGCGGATTGGTCGATCAGTTCGCGAGATATGGCAGTTTGGAGGTAAGAAACGGTTGAGAAACTCAAAATGTTCACAGTTCTGATGCTCGAAACGAATAACTAGAACGGCCTAGGGGAAAAGTACTCATACCGTTGTGATCGGGCGAGTTTCTACTTTCAGATGCAACAGAAATTTTGCGGATTGGTCAATCCGTTCGCGTGATATGGAAGTTTGGAGGTAAGAAACGCTTGAGAAACTCAACATTTTCGCTGTTCTGATGCTCGAAACGAATAACTAGAACGGCCTAGGGGAAAAGTACACAAACCGTTGTAATCGGGCGAGTTTCTACTTTCAGATGCAACAGAAATTTTGCGGATTGTTCAATCCGTTCGCGAGATATGGCAGTTTGGAGGTAAGAAACGCTTGAGAAACTAAAAATTTTCGCAGTTCTGATGCTCGAAACGAATAACTAGAACGGCCTAGGGGAAAAGTACTCATACCGTTGTGATCGGGCGAGCTTCTACTATCAGATGCAACAGAAATTTTGCGGATTGGTCAATCCGTTCGCTAGATATGGCAGTTTGGAGGTAAGAAACGCTTGAGAAACTCAAAATTTTCGCAGTTCTGATGCTCGAAACGAATAACTAGAACGGCCTAGGGGAAAAGTACTCATACCGTTGTGATCGGGCGAGTTTCTACTTTCAGATGCAACAGAAATTTTGCGGATTGGTCAATCCGTTCGCGTGATGTGGCAGTTTGTAAGTAAGAAACGCTTGAGAAACTAAAAATTTTCGCAGTTCTGATGCTCCAAACGAATAACTAGAACGGCCTACGGGAAAAGTACGCATACCTTTGTAATCAGGCGGGTTTCTGCTTTCGGATGCAACAGAAATTTTGCGGATTGGTCAAACCGTTCGCGAGATATGGGAGTTTGGAGGTAAGAAACACTTGAGAAACTCAAAATTTTCGCAGTTCTGGTGCTCGACAAGCATAACTAGAACGGACTAGGGGAAAAGTACGCATACCGTTGTAATAGGGCGAGCTTCTACTTTCAGATGCAACACAAATTTTGCGGATTGGTCGATCCGTTCTCGAGATATGGCAGTTTGGAGGTAAGAAACGGTTGAGAAACTCAAAATGTTCACAGTTCTGATGCTCGAAACGAATAACTAGAACGGCCTAGGGGAAAAGTACTCATACCGTTGTGATCGGGCGAGTTTCTACTTTCAGATGCAACAGAAATTTTGCGGATTGGTCAATCCGTTCGCGAGATATGGAAGTTTGGAGGTAAGAAACGCTTGAGAAACTCAACATTTTCGCTGTTCTGATGCTCGAAACGAATAACTAGAACGGCCTAGGGGAAAAGTACACAAACCGTTGTAATCGGGCGAGTTTCTACTTTCAGATGCAACAGAAATTTTGCGGATTTTTCAATCCGTTCGCGAGATATGGCAGTTTGGAGGTAAGAAACGCTTGAGAAACTAAAAATTTTCGCAGTTCTGATGCTCGAAACGAATAACTAGAACGGCCTAGGGGAAAAGTACTCATACCGTTGTGATCGGGCGAGCTTCTACTATCAGATGCAACAGAAATTTTGCGGATTGGTCAATCCGTTCGCTAGATATGGCAGTTTGGAGGTAAGAAACGCTTGAGAAACTGAAAATTTTCGCAGTTCTGATGCTCGAAACGAATAACTAGAACGGCCTAGGGGAAAAGTACTCATACCGTTGTGATCGGGCGAGTTTCTACTTTCAGATGCAACAGAAATTTTGCGGATTGGTCAAAGCTTTCGCGAGATATGGCAGTTTGGAGGTAAGAAACGCTTGAGAAACTCAAAATTTTCGCAGTTCTGATGCTCGAAACGAATAACCAGAACGGCCTAGGGGAAAAGTACTCATACTGTTGAAATCGGGCGAGTTTATACTTTCAGATGCAACAGAAATTTTGCAGATTGGTCAATCCGTTCGCGAGATATGGCAGTTTGGAGGTAAGAAACGCTTGAGAAACTAAAAATTTTCGCAGTTCTGATGCTCGAAACGAATAACCAGAGCGGCCTAGGGGAAAGGTACGCATACCGTCGTAATCGGGCGAGTTTCTGCTTTCAGATGCAACAGAAATTTTGCGGATTGGTCAATCCGTTCGCGTGATGTGGCAGTTTGTAAGTAAGAAACGCTTGAGAAACTAAAAATTTTCCCAGTTCTGATGCTCCAAACGAATAACTAGAACGGCCTACGGGAGAAGTACGCATACCTTTGTAATCAGGCGGGTTTCTGCTTTCGGATGCAACAGAAATTTTGCGGATTGTTCAAACCGTTCGCGAGATATGGGAGTTTGGAGGTAAGAAACACTTGAGAAACTCAAAATTTTCGCAGTTCTGGTGCTCGACAAGCATAACTAGAACGGACTAGGGGAAAAGTACGCATACCGTTGTAATAGGGCGAGCTTCTACTTTCAGATGCAACACAAATTTTGCGGATTGGTCGATCAGTTCGCGAGATATGGCAGTTTGGAGGTAAGAAACGGTTGAGAAACTCAAAATGTTCACAGTTCTGATGCTCGAAACGAATAACTAGAACGGCCTAGGGGAAAAGTACTCATACCGTTGTGATCGGGCGAGTTTCTACTTTCAGATGCAACAGAAATTTTGCGGATTGGTCAATCCGTTCGCGTGATATGGAAGTTTGGAGGTAAGAAACGCTTGAGAAACTCAACATTTTCGCTGTTCTGATGCTCGAAACGAATAACTAGAACGGCCTAGGGGAAAAGTACACAAACCGTTGTAATCGGGCGAGTTTCTACTTTCAGATGCAACAGAAATTTTGCGGATTGTTCAATCCGTTCGCGAGATATGGCAGTTTGGAGGTAAGAAACGCTTGAGAAACTAAAAATTTTCGCAGTTCTGATGCTCGAAACGAATAACTAGAACGGCCTAGGGGAAAAGTACTCATACCGTTGTGATCGGGCGAGCTTCTACTATCAGATGCAACAGAAATTTTGCGGATTGGTCAATCCGTTCGCTAGATATGGCAGTTTGGAGGTAAGAAACGCTTGAGAAACTCAAAATTTTCGCAGTTCTGATGCTCGAAACGAATAACTAGAACGGCCTAGGGGAAAAGTACTCATACCGTTGTGATCGGGCGAGTTTCTACTTTCAGATGCAACAGAAATTTTGCGGATTGGTCAATCCGTTCGCGTGATGTGGCAGTTTGTAAGTAAGAAACGCTTGAGAAACTAAAAATTTTCGCAGTTCTGATGCTCCAAACGAATAACTAGAACGGCCTACGGGAAAAGTACGCATACCTTTGTAATCAGGCGGGTTTCTGCTTTCGGATGCAACAGAAATTTTGCGGATTGGTCAAACCGTTCGCGAGATATGGGAGTTTGGAGGTAAGAAACACTTGAGAAACTCAAAATTTTCGCAGTTCTGGTGCTCGACAAGCATAACTAGAACGGACTAGGGGAAAAGTACGCATACCGTTGTAATAGGGCGAGCTTCTACTTTCAGATGCAACACAAATTTTGCGGATTGGTCGATCCGTTCGCGAGATATGGCAGTTTGGAGGTAAGAAACGGTTGAGAAACTCAAAATGTTCACAGTTCTGATGCTCGAAACGAATAACTAGAACGGCCTAGGGGAAAAGTACTCATACCGTTGTGATCGGGCGAGTTTCTACTTTCAGATGCAACAGAAATTTTGCGGATTGGTCAATCCGTTCGCGAGATATGGAAGTTTGGAGGTAAGAAACGCTTGAGAAACTCAACATTTTCGCTGTTCTGATGCTCGAAACGAATAACTAGAACGGCCTAGGGGAAAAGTACACAAACCGTTGTAATCGGGCGAGTTTCTACTTTCAGATGCAACAGAAATTTTGCGGATTGTTCAATCCGTTCGCGAGATATGGCAGTTTGGAGGTAAGAAACGCTTGAGAAACTAAAAATTTTCGCAGTTCTGATGCTCAAAACGAATAACTAGAACGGCCTAGGGGAAAAGTACTCATACCGTTGTGATCGGGCGAGCTTCTACTATCAGATGCAACAGAAATTTTGCGGATTGGTCAATCCGTTCGCTAGATATGGCAGTTTGGAGGTAAGAAACGCTTGAGAAACTCAAAATTTTCGCAGTTCTGATGCTCGAAACGAATAACTAGAACGGCCTAGGGGAAAAGTACTCACACCGTTGTGATCGGGCGAGTTTCTACTTTCAGATGCAACAGAAATTTTGCGGATTGGTCAATGCTTTCGCGAGATATGGCAGTTTGGAGGTAAGAAACGCTTGAGAAACTCAAAATTTTCGCAGTTCTGATGCTCGAAACGAATAACCAGAACGGCCTAGGGGAAAGGTACGCATACCGTCGTAATCGGGCGAGTTTCTACTTTCAGATGCAACAGAAATTTTGCGGATTGGTCAATCCGTTCGCGAGATATGGCAGTTTGGAGGTAAGAAACGGTTGAGAAACTCAAAATTTTCGCAGGTCTGATGCTCGAAACGAATAACTGGAACGGCCTAGGGGAAACGTACACATACCGTTGTGATCGGGCGAGCTTCTACTATCAGATGCAACAGGAATTTTGCGGATTGGTCAATCCGTTCGCGAGATATGGCAGTTTGGAGGTAAGAAACGCTTGAGAAACTCAAAATTTTCGCAGTTCTGATGCTCGAAACGAATAACTAGAACGGCCTAGGGGAAAAGTACTCATACCGTTGTGATCGGGCGAGTTTCTACTTTCAGATGCAACAGAAATTTTGCGGATTGGTCAATCCTTTCGCGAGATATGGCAGTTTGGAGGTAAGAAACGCTTGAGAAACTCAAAATTTTCGCAGTTCTGATGCTCGAAACGAATAACCAGAGCGGCCTAGGGGAAAGATACGCATTCCGTCGTAATCGGGCGAGTTTCTACTTTCAGATGCAACAGAAATTTTGCGGATTGGTCAATCCGTTCGCGAGATATGGCAGTTTGGAGGTAAGAAACGTTTGAGAAACTCAAAATTTTCGCAGTTCTGATGCTCGACAAGCATAACTAGAACGGCCTAGGGGAAAAGTACTCATACTGTTGAAATCGGGCGAGTTTATACTTTCAGATGCAACAGAAATTTTGCAGATTGGTCAATCCGTTCGCGAGATATGGCAGTTTGGAGGTAAGAAACGCTTGAGAAACTAAAAATTTTCGCAGTTCTGATGCTCGAAACGAATAACCAGAGCGGCCTAGGGGAAAGGTACGCATACCGTCGTAATCGGGCGAGTTTCTACTTTCAGATGCAACAGAAATTTTGCGGATTGGTCAATCTGTTCGCGTGATGTGGCAGTTTGTAAGTAAGAAACTCTTGAGAAACTAAAAATTTTCGCAGTTCTGATGCTCGAAACGAATAACCAGAGCGGCCTAGGGGAAAGGTACGCATACCGTCGTAATCGGGCGAGTTTCTACTTTCAGATGCAACAGAAATTTTGCGGATTGGTCAATCCGTTCGCGTGATGTGGCAGTTTGTAAGTAAGAAACGCTTGAGAAACTAAAAATTTTCCCAGTTCTGATGCTCCAAACGAATAACTAGAACGGCCTACGGGAAAAGTACGCATACCTTTGTAATCAGGCGGGTTTCTGCTTTCGGATGCAACAGAAATTTTGCGGATTGGTCAATCCGTTCGCGAGATATGGCAGTTTGGAGGTAAGAAACGTTTGAGAAACTCAAAATTTTCGCAGTTCTGATGCTCGACAAGCATAACTAGAACGGCCTAGGGGAAAAGTACTCATACTGTTGAAATCGGGCGAGTTTCTACTTTCAGATGCAACAGAAATTTTGCAGATTGGTCAATCCGTTCGCGAGATATGGCAGTTTGGAGGTAAGAAACGCTTGAGAAACTAAAAATTTTCGCAGTTCTGATGCTCGAAACGAATAACCAGAGCGGCCTAGGGGAAAGGTACGCATACCGTCGTAATCGGGCGAGTTTCTACTTTCAGATGCAACAGAAATTTTGCGGATTGGTCAATCTGTTCGCGTGATGTGGCAGTTTGTAAGTAAGAAACTCTTGAGAAACTAAAAATTTTCGCAGTTCTGATGCTCGAAACGAATAACCAGAGCGGCCTAGGGGAAAGGTACGCATACCGTCGTAATCGGGCGAGTTTCTACTTTCAGATGCAACAGAAATTTTGCGGATTGTTCAATCCGTTCGCGAGATATGGCAGTTTGGAGGTAAGAAACGCTTGAGAAACTAAAAATTTTCGCAGTTCTGATGCTCGAAACGAATAACTAGAACGGCCTAGGGGAAAAGTACGCATACCTTTGTAATCAGGCGGGTTTCTGCTTTCAGATGCAACAGAAATTTTGCGGATTGGTCAATCCGTTCGCGAGATATGGGAGTTTGGAGGTAAGAAACACTTGAGAAACTCAAAATTTTCGCAGTTCTGGTGCTCGACAAGCATAACTAGAACGGACTAGGGGAAAAGTACGCATACCGTTGTAATAGGGCGAGCTTCTACTTTCAGATGCAACACAAATTTTGCGGATTGGTCAATCCGTTCGCGAGATATGGCAGTTTGGAGGTAAGAAACGGTTGAGAAACTCAAAATGTTCACAGTTCTGATGCTCGAAACGAATAACTAGAACGGCCTAGGGGAAAAGTACTCATACCGTTGTGATCGGGCGAGTTTCTACTTTCAGATGCAACAGAAATTTTGCGGATTGGTCAATCCTTTCGCGAGATATGGGAGTTTGGAGGTAAGAAACACTTGAGAAACTCAAAATTTTCGCAGTTCTGGTGCTCGACAAGCATAACTAGAACGGACTAGGGGAAAAGTACACATACCGTTGTAATCGGGCGAGTTTCTACTTTCAGATGCAACAGAAATTTTGCGGATTGTTCAATCCGATCGCGAGATATGGCAGTTTGGAGGTAAGAAACGCTTGAGAAACTAAAAATTTTCGCAGTTCTGATGCTCGAAACGAATAACTAGAACGGCCTAGGGGAAAAGTACTCATACCGTTGTGATCGGGCGAGCTTCTACTATCAGATGCAACAGAAATTTTGCGGATTGGTCAATCCGTTCGCGAGATATGGCAGTTTGGAGGTAAGAAACGCTTGAGAAACTCAAAATTTTCGCAGTTCTGATGCTCGAAACGAATAACCAGAACGGCCTAGGGGAAAGGTACGCATAGCGTCGTAATCGGGCGAGTTTCTACTTTCAGATGCAACAGAAATTTTGCGGATTGGTCAATCCGTTCGCGTGATGTGGCAGTTTGTATGTAAGAAACGCTTGAGAAACTAAAAATTTTCGCAGTTCTGATGCTCGAAACGAATAACTAGAACGGCCTACGGGAAAGGTACGCATACCGTTGAAGTCGGGCGAGTTTCTGCTTTCAGATGCAACAGAAATTTTGCGGATTGGTCAATCCGTTCGCGAGATATGGGAGTTTGGAGGTAAGAAGCACTTGAGAAACTAAAAATTTTCGCAGTTCTGATGCTCGAAACGAATAACCGGAACGGTCTAGGGCAAAAGTACACATACCGTTGTAATCGGGCGACTTTCTACTTTCAGATGCAACACAAATTTTGCGGATTGGTCAATCCGTTCGCGAGATATGGCAGTTTGGAGGTAAGAAACGGTTGAGAAACTCAAAATGTTCACAGTTCTGATGCTCGAAACGAATAACTAGAACGGCCTAGGGGAAAAGTACTCATACCGTTGTGATCGGGCGAGTTTCTACTTTCAGATGCAACAGAAATTTTGCGGATTGGTCAATCCGTTCGCGAGATATGGAAGTTTGGAGGTAAGAAACGCTTGAGAAACTCAACATTTTCGCTGTTCTGATGCTCGAAACGAATAACTAGAACGGCCTAGGGGAAAAGTACACATACCGTTGTAATCGGGCGAGTTTCTACTTTCAGATGCAACAGAAATTTTGCGGATTGTTCAATCCGATCGCGAGATATGGCAGTTTGGAGGTAAGAAACGCTTGAGAAACTCAAAATTTTCGCAGTTCTGATGCTCGAAACGAATAACCAGAACGGCCTAGGGGAAAGGTACGCATACCGTCGTAATCGGGCGAGTTTCTACTTTCAGATGCAACAGAAATTTTGCGGATTGGTCAATCCGTTCGCGTGATGTGGCAGTTTGTAAGTAAGAAACGCTTGAGAAACTAAAAATTTTCGCAGTTCTGATGCTCCAATCGAATAACTAGAACGGCCTACGGGAAAAGTACGCATACCTTTGTAATCAGGCGGGTTTCTGCTTTCAGATGCAACAGAAATTTTGCGGATTGGTCAATCCGTTCGCGAGATATGGGAGTTCGGAGGTAAGAAACACTTGAGAAACTCAAAATTTTCGCAGTTCTGGTGCTCGAAACGAATAACCAGAACGGCCTAGGGGAAAGGTACGCATACCGTCGTAATCGGGCGAGTTTCTACTTTCAGATGCAACAGAAATTTTGCGGATTGGTCAATCCGTTCGCGAGATATGGCAGTTTGGAGGTAAGAAACGGTTGAGAAACTCAAAATGTTCACAGTTCTGATGCTCGAAACGAATAACTAGAACGGCCTAGGGGAAAGGTACTCATACCGTTGTGATCGGGCGAGTTTCTACTTTCAGATGCAACAGAAATTTTGCGGATTGGTCAATCCTTTCGCGAGATATGGCAGTTTGCAGGTAAGAAACGATTGAGAAACTCAAAATTTTCGCAGTTCTGATGCTCGAAACGAATAACCAGAACGGCCTAGGGGAAAGGTACGCATACCGTCGTAATCGGGCGAGTTTCTACTTTCAGATGCAACAGAAATTTTGCGGATTGGTCAATCCGTTCGCGTGATGTGGCAGTTTGTAAGTAAGAAACGCTTGAGAAACTAAAAATTTTCGCAGTTCTGATGCTCCAAACGAATAACTAGAACGGCCTACGGGAAAAGTACGCATACCTTTGTAATCAGGCGGGTTTCTGCTTTCAGATGCAACAGAAATTTTGCGGATTGGTCAATCCGTTCGCGAGATATGGAAGTTTGGAGGTAAGAAACACTTGAGAAACTCAAAATTTTCGCAGTTCTGATGCTCGAAACGAATAACTAGAACGGCCTAGGGGAAAAGTACTCATACCGTTGTGATCGGGCGAGTTTCTACTTTCAGATGCAACAGAAATTTTGCGGATTGGTCAATCCGTTCGCGAGATATGGAAGTTTGGAGGTAAGAAACGCTTGAGAAACTCAACATTTTCGCTGTTCTGATGCTCGAAACGAATAACTAGAACGGCCTAGGGGAAAAGTACACATACCGTTGTAATCGGGCGAGTTTCTACTTTTAGATGCAACAGAAATTTTGCGGATTGTTCAATCCGATCGCGAGATATGGCAGTTTGGAGGTAAGAAACGCTTGAGAAACTAAAAATTTTCGCAGTTCTGATGCTCGAAACGAATAACTAGAACGGCCTAGGGGAAAAGTACTCATACCGTTGTGATCGGGCGAGCTTCTACTATCAGATGCAACAGAAATTTTGCGGATTGGTCAATCCGTTCGCGAGATATGGCAGTTTGGAGGTAAGAAACGCTTGAGAAACTCAAAATTTTCGCAGTTCTGATGCTCGAAACGAATAACCAGAACGGCCTAGGGGAAAGCTACGCATAGCGTCGTAATCGGGCGAGTTTCTACTTTCAGATGCAACAGAAATTTTGCGGATTGGTCAATCCGTTCGCGTGATGTGGCAGTTTGTAAGTAAGAAACGCTTGAGAAACTAAAAATTTTCGCAGTTCTGATGCTCGAAACGAATAACTAGAACGGCCTACGGGAAAGGTACGCATACCGTTGAAGTCGGGCGAGTTTCTGCTTTCAGATGCAACAGAAATTTTGCGGATTGGTCAATCCGTTCGCGAGATATGGGAGTTTGGAGGTAAGAAGCACTTGAGAAACTCAAAATTTTCGCAGTTCTGATGCTCGAAACGAATAACCGGAACGGTCTAGGGCAAAAGTACACATACCGTTGTAATCGGGCGAGTTTCTACTTTCAGATGCAACAGAAATTTTGCGGATTGGTCAATCCGTTCGCGAGATATGGCAGTTTGGAGGTAAGAAACGGTTGAGAAACTCAAAATTTTCGCAGTTCTGATGCTCGAAACGAATAACTGGAACGGCCTAGGGGAAAGGTACGCATACCGTCGTAATCGGGCGAGTTTCTACTTTCAGATGCAACAGAAATTTTGCGGATTGGTCAATCCGTTCGCGTGATGTGGCAGTTTGTAAGTAAGAAACGCTTGAGAAACTAAAAATTTTCGCAGTTCTGATGCTCCAAACGAATAACTAGAAAGGCCTACGGGAAGAGTACGCATACCTTTGTAATCAGGCGGGTTTCTGCTTTCAGATGCAACAGAAATTTTGCGGATTGGTCAATCCGTTCGCGAGATATGGGAGTTTGGAGGTAAGAAACACTTAAGAAACTCAAAATTTTCGCAGTTCTGGTGCTCGTCAAGCATAACTAGAACGGACTAGGGGAAAAGTACGCATACCGTTGTAATAGGGCGAGCTTCTACTTTCAGATGCAACACAAATTTTGCGGATTGGTCAATCCGTTCGCGAGATATGGCAGTTTGGAGGTAAGAAACGGTTGAGAAACTCAAAATGTTCACAGTTCTGATGCTCGAAACGAATAACTAGAACGGCCTAGGGGAAAAGTACACAAACCGTTGTAATCGGGCGAGTTTCTACTTTCAGATGCAACAGAAATTTTGCGGATTGTTCAATCCGTTCGCGAGATATGGCAGTTTGGAGTTAAGAAACGCTTGAGAAACTAAAAATTTTCGCAGTTCTGATGCTCGAAACGAATAACTAGAACGGCCTAGGGGAAAAGTACTCATACCGTTGTGATCGGGCGAGCTTCTACTATCAGATGCAACAGAAATTTTGCGGATTGGTCAATCCGTTAGCTAGATATGGCAGTTTGGAGGTAAGAAACGCTTGAGAAACTCAAAATTTTCGCAGTTCTGATGCTCGAAACGAATAACTGGAACGGGCTAGGGGAAAAGTACACATACCGTGGTGATCGGGCGAGTTTCTACTTTCAGATGCAACAGAAATTTTGCGGATTGGTCAATGCTTTCGCGAGATATGGCAGTTTGGAGGTAAGAAACGCTTGAGAAACTCAAAATTTTCGCAGCTCTGATGCTCTAAACGAATAACCAGAACGGCCTAGGGGAAAGGTACGCATACCGTCGTAATCGGGCGAGTTTCTACTTTCAGATGCAACAGAAATTTTGCGGATTGGTCAATCCGTTCGCGTGATGTGGCAGTTTGTAAGTAAGAAACGCTTGAGAAACTAAAAATTTTCGCAGTTCTGATGCTCCAAACGAATAACTAGAACGGCCTACGGGAAAAGTACGCATACCTTTGTAATCAGGCGGGTTTCTGCTTTCAGATGCAACAGAAATTTTGCGGATTGGTCAATCCGTTCGCGAGATATGGGAGTTTGGAGGTAAGAAACACTTGAGAAACTCAAAATTGTCGCAGTTCTGGTGCTCGACAAGCATAACTAGAACGGACTAGGGGAAAAGTACGCATACCGTTGTAATAGGGCGAGCTTCTACTTTCAGATGCAACACAAATTTTGCGGATTGGTCAATCCGTTCGCGAGATATGGCAGTTTGGAGGTAAGAAACGGTTGAGAAACTCAAAATGTTCACAGTTCTGCTGCTCGAAACGAATAACTAGAACGGCCTAGGGGAAAAGTACTCATACCGTTGTAATCGGGCGAGTTTCTACTTTAAGATGCAACAGAAATTTTGCGGATTGTTCAATCCGTTCGTGAGATATGGCAGTTTGGAGGTAAGAAACGCTTGAGAAACTAAAAATTTTCGCAGTTCTGATGCTCGAAACGAATAACCAGAACGGCCTAGGGGAAAGGTACGCATACCGTCGTAATCTGGCGAGTTTCTACTTTCAGATGCAACAGAAATTTTGCGGATTGGTCAATCCGTTCGCGTGATGTGGCAGTTTGTAAGTATGAAACGCTTGAGAAACTAAAAATTTTCGCAGTTCTGATGCTCGAAACGAATCACTAGAACGGCCTACGGGAAAAGTACGCATACCTTTGTAATCGGGCGGGTATCTGCTTTCAGATGCAACAGAAATTTTGCGGATTGGTCAATCCGTTCGCGAGATATGGGAGTTTGGAGGTAAGAAACACTTGAGAAACTCAAAATTTTCGCAGTTCTGGTGCTCGACAAGCATAACTAGAACAGACTAGGGGAAAAGTACGCATACCGTTGTAATAGGGCGAACTTCTACTTTCAGATGCAACAGAAATTTTGCGGATTGGTCAATCCGTTCGCGAGATATGGCAGTTTGGAGGTAAGAAACGGTTGAGAAACTCAAAATGTTCACAGTTCTGATGCTCGAAACGAATAACTAGAACGGCCTAGGGGAAAAGTACTCATACCGTTGTGATCGGGCGAGTTTCTACTTTCAGATGCAACAGAAATTTTGCGGATTGGTCAATCCGTTCGCGAGATATGGAAGTTTGGAGGTAAGAAACGCTTGAGAAACTCAACATTTTCGCTGTTCTGATGCTCTAAACGAATAACTAGAACGGCCTAGGGGAAAAGTACACAAACCGTTGTAATCGGGCGAGTTTCTACTTTCAGATGCAACAGAAATTTTGCGGATTGTTCAATCCGTTCGCGAGATATGGCAGTTTGGAGGTAAGAAACGCTTGAGAAACTAAAAATTTTCGCAGTTCTGATGCTCGAAACAAATAACTAGAACGGCCTAGGGGAAAAGTACACAAACCGTTGTAATCGGGCGAGTTTCTACTTTCAGATGCAACAGAAATTTTGCGGATTGTTCAATCCGTTCGCGAGATATGGCAGTTTGGAGTTAAGAAACGCTTGAGAAACTAAAAATTTTCGCAGTTCTGATGCTCGAAACGAATAACTAGAACGGCCTAGGGGAAAAGTACTCATACCGTTGTGATCGGGCGAGCTTCTACTATCAGATGCAACAGAAATTTTGCGGATTGGTCAATCCGTTCGCTAGATATGGCAGTTTGGAGGTAAGAAACGCTTGAGAAACTCAAAATTTTCGCAGTTCTGATGCTCGAAACGAATAACTGGAACGGGCTAGGGGAAAAGTACACAAACCGTTGTGATCGGGCGAGTTTCTACTTTCAGATGCAACAGAAATTTTGCGGATTGGTCAATGCTTTCGAGAGATATGGCAGTTTGGAGGTAAGAAACGCTTGAGAAACTAAAAATTTTCGCAGTTCTGATGCTCGAAACGAATAACCAGAACGGCCTAGGGGAAAGGTACGCATACCGTTGTAATCGGGCGAGTTTCTACTTTCAGATGCAACAGAAATTTTGCGGATTGTTCAATCCGTTCGCGAGATATGGCAGTTTGGATGTAAGAAACGCTTGAGAAACTAAAAATTTTCGCAGTTCTGATGCTCGAAACGAATAACTAGAACGGCCTAGGGGAAAAGTACTCATACCGTTGTGATCGGGCGAGTTTCTACTTTCAGATGCAACAGAAATTTTGCGGATTTGTCAATCCGTTCGCGAGATATGGCAGTTTGGAGGTAAGAAACGCTTGAGAAACTCAAAATTTTCGCAGTTCTGGTGCTCGACAAGCATAACTAGAACGGACTAGGGGAAAAGTACGCATACCGTTGTAGTAGGGCGAGCTTCTACTTTCAGATGCAACACAAATTTTGCGGATTGGTCAATCCGTTCGCGAGATATGGCAGTTTGGAGGTAAGAAACGGTTGAGAAACTCAAAATGTTCACAGTTCTGATGCTCGAAACGAATAACTAGAACGGCCTAGGGGAAAAGTACTCATACCGTTGTAATCGGGCGAGTTTCTACTTTAAGATGCAACAGAAATTTTGCGGATTGTTCAATCCGTTCGAGAGATATGGCAGTTTGGAGGTAAGAAACGCTTGAGAAACTAAAAATTTTCGCAGCTCTGATGCTCTAAACGAATAACTGGAACGGTCTAGGGGAAAAGTACACATACCGTTGTAATCGGGCGAGTTTCTACTTTCAGATGCAACAGAAATTTTGCGGATTGTTCAATCCGTTCGCGAGATATGGCAGTTTGGATGTAAGAAACGCTTGAGAAACTAAAAATTTTCGCAGTTCTGATGCTCGAAACGAATAACTAGAACGGCCTAGGGGAAAAGTACTCATACCGTTGTGATCGGGCGAGTTTCTACTTTCAGATGCAACAGAAATTTTGCGGATTTGTCAATCCGTTCGCGAGATATGGCAGTTTGGAGGTAAGAAACGCTTGAGAAACTCAAAATTTTCGCAGTTCTGATGCTCGAAACGAATAACCAGAACGGCCTAGGGGAAAGGTACGCATACCGTCGTAATCTGGCGAGTTTCTACTTTCAGATGCAACAGAAATTTTGCGGATTGGTCAATCCGTTCGCGTGATGTGGCAGTTTGTAAGTAAGAAACGCTTGAGAAACTAAAAATTTTCGCAGTTCTGATGCTCGAAACGAATCACTAGAACGGCCTACGGGAAAAGTACGCATACCTTTGTAATCGGGCGGGTATCTGCTTTCAGATGCAACAGAAATTTTGCGGATTGGTCAATCCGTTCGCGAGATATGGGAGTTTGGAGGTAAGAAACACTTGAGAAACTCAAAATTTTCGCAGTTCTGGTGCTCGACAAGCATAACTAGAACAGACTAGGGGAAAAGTACGCATACCGTTGTAATAGGGCGAACTTCTACTTTCAGATGCAACAGAAATTTTGCGGATTGGTCAATCCGTTCGCGAGATATGGCAGTTTGGAGGTAAGAAACGGTTGAGAAACTCAAAATGTTCACAGTTCTGATGCTCGAAACGAATAACTAGAACGGCCTAGGGGAAAAGTACTCATACCGTTGTGATCGGGCGAGTTTCTACTTTCAGATGCAACAGAAATTTTGCGGATTGGTCAATCCGTTCGCGAGATATGGAAGTTTGGAGGTAAGAAACGCTTGAGAAACTCAACATTTTCGCTGTTCTGATGCTCTAAACGAATAACTAGAACGGCCTAGGGGAAAAGTACACAAACCGTTGTAATCGGGCGAGTTTCTACTTTCAGATGCAACAGAAATTTTGCGGATTGTTCAATCCGTTCGCGAGATATGGCAGTTTGGAGGTAAGAAACGCTTGAGAAACTAAAAATTTTCGCAGTTCTGATGCTCGAAACAAATAACTAGAACGGCCTAGGGGAAAAGTACACAAACCGTTGTAATCGGGCGAGTTTCTACTTTCAGATGCAACAGAAATTTTGCGGATTGTTCAATCCGTTCGCGAGATATGGCAGTTTGGAGTTAAGAAACGCTTGAGAAACTAAAAATTTTCGCAGTTCTGATGCTCGAAACGAATAACTAGAACGGCCTAGGGGAAAAGTACTCATACCGTTGTGATCGGGCGAGCTTCTACTATCAGATGCAACAGAAATTTTGCGGATTGGTCAATCCGTTCGCTAGATATGGCAGTTTGGAGGTAAGAAACGCTTGAGAAACTCAAAATTTTCGCAGTTCTGATGCTCGAAACGAATAACTGGAACGGGCTAGGGGAAAAGTACACAAACCGTTGTGATCGGGCGAGTTTCTACTTTCAGATGCAACAGAAATTTTGCGGATTGGTCAATGCTTTCGAGAGATATGGCAGTTTGGAGGTAAGAAACGCTTGAGAAACTAAAAATTTTCGCAGTTCTGATGCTCGAAACGAATAACCAGAACGGCCTAGGGGAAAGGTACGCATACCGTTGTAATCGGGCGAGTTTCTACTTTCAGATGCAACAGAAATTTTGCGGATTGTTCAATCCGTTCGCGAGATATGGCAGTTTGGATGTAAGAAACGCTTGAGAAACTAAAAATTTTCGCAGTTCTGATGCTCGAAACGAATAACTAGAACGGCCTAGGGGAAAAGTACTCATACCGTTGTGATCGGGCGAGTTTCTACTTTCAGATGCAACAGAAATTTTGCGGATTTGTCAATCCGTTCGCGAGATATGGCAGTTTGGAGGTAAGAAACGCTTGAGAAACTCAAAATTTTCGCAGTTCTGGTGCTCGACAAGCATAACTAGAACGGACTAGGGGAAAAGTACGCATACCGTTGTAGTAGGGCGAGCTTCTACTTTCAGATGCAACACAAATTTTGCGGATTGGTCAATCCGTTCGCGAGATATGGCAGTTTGGAGGTAAGAAACGGTTGAGAAACTCAAAATGTTCACAGTTCTGATGCTCGAAACGAATAACTAGAACGGCCTAGGGGAAAAGTACTCATACCGTTGTAATCGGGCGAGTTTCTACTTTAAGATGCAACAGAAATTTTGCGGATTGTTCAATCCGTTCGAGAGATATGGCAGTTTGGAGGTAAGAAACGCTTGAGAAACTAAAAATTTTCGCAGCTCTGATGCTCTAAACGAATAACTGGAACGGTCTAGGGGAAAAGTACACATACCGTTGTAATCGGGCGAGTTTCTACTTTCAGATGCAACAGAAATTTTGCGGATTGTTCAATCCGTTCGCGAGATATGGCAGTTTGGATGTAAGAAACGCTTGAGAAACTAAAAATTTTCGCAGTTCTGATGCTCGAAACGAATAACTAGAACGGCCTAGGGGAAAAGTACTCATACCGTTGTGATCGGGCGAGTTTCTACTTTCAGATGCAACAGAAATTTTGCGGATTTGTCAATCCGTTCGCGAGATATGGCAGTTTGGAGGTAAGAAACGCTTGAGAAACTCAAAATTTTCGCAGTTCTGATGCTCGAAACGAATAACCAGAACGGCCTAGGGGAAAGGTACGCATACCGTCGTAATCTGGCGAGTTTCTACTTTCAGATGCAACAGAAATTTTGCGGATTGGTCAATCCGTTCGCGTGATGTGGCAGTTTGTAAGTAAGAAACGCTTGAGAAACTAAAAATTTTCGCAGTTCTGATGCTCGAAACGAATCACTAGAACGGCCTACGGGAAAAGTACGCATACCTTTGTAATCGGGCGGGTATCTGCTTTCAGATGCAACAGAAATTTTGCGGATTGGTCAATCCGTTCGCGAGATATGGGAGTTTGGAGGTAAGAAACACTTGAGAAACTCAAAATATTCGCAGTTCTGGTGCTCGACAAGCATAACTAGAACGGACTAGGGGAAAAGTACGCATACCGTTGTAATAGGGCGAACTTCTACTTTCAGATGCAACAGAAATTTTGCGGATTGGTCAATCCGTTCGCGAGATATGGCAGTTTGGAGGTAAGAAACGGTTGAGAAACTCAAAATGTTCACAGTTCTGATGCTCGAAACGAATAACTAGAACGGCCTAGGGGAAAAGTACTCATACCGTTGTGATCGGGCGAGTTTCTACTTTCAGATGCAACAGAAATTTTGCGGATTGGTCAATCCGTTCGCGAGATATGGAAGTTTGGAGGTAAGAAACGCTTGAGAAACTCAACATTTTCGCTGTTCTGATGCTCTAAACGAATAACTAGAACGGCCTAGGGGAAAAGTACACAAACCGTTGTAATCGGGCGAGTTTCTACTTTCAGATGCAACAGAAATTTTGCGGATTGTTCAATCCGTTCGCGAGATATGGCAGTTTGGAGGTAAGAAACGCTTGAGAAACTAAAAATTTTCGCAGTTCTGATGCTCGAAACAAATAACTAGAACGGCCTAGGGGAAAAGTACACAAACCGTTGTAATCGGGCGAGTTTCTACTTTCAGATGCAACAGAAATTTTGCGGATTGTTCAATCCGTTCGCGAGATATGGCAGTTTGGAGTTAAGAAACGCTTGAGAAACTAAAAATTTTCGCAGTTCTGATGCTCGAAACGAATAACTAGAACGGCCTAGGGGAAAAGTACTCATACCGTTGTGATCGGGCGAGCTTCTACTATCAGATGCAACAGAAATTTTGCGGATTGGTCAATCCGTTCGCTAGATATGGCAGTTTGGAGGTAAGAAACGCTTGAGAAACTCAAAATTTTCGCAGTTCTGATGCTCGAAACGAATAACTGGAACGGGCTAGGGGAAAAGTACACAAACCGTTGTGATCGGGCGAGTTTCTACTTTCAGATGCAACAGAAATTTTGCGGATTGGTCAATGCTTTCGAGAGATATGGCAGTTTGGAGGTAAGAAACGCTTGAGAAACTCAAAATTTTCGCAGTTCTGATGCTCGAAACGAATAACCAGAACGGCCTAGGGGAAAGGTACGCATACCGTCGTAATCGGGCGAGTTTCTACTTTCAGATGCAACAGAAATTTTGCGGATTGGTCAATCCGTTCGCGTGATGTGGCAGTTTGTAAGTAAGAAACGCTTGAGAAACTAAAAATTTTCGCAGTTCTGATGCTCCAAACGAATAACTAGAACGGCCTACGGGAAAAGTACGCATACCTTTGTAATCAGGCGGGTTTCTGCTTTCAGATGCAACAGAAATTTTGCGGATTGGTCAATCCGTTCGCGAGATATGGGAGTTTGGAGGTAAGAAACACTTGAGAAACTCAAAATTTTCGCAGTTCTGGTGCTCGACAAGCATAACTAGAACGGACTAGGGGAAAAGTACGCATACCGTTGTAGTAGGGCGAGCTTCTACTTTCAGATGCAATACAAATTTTGCGGATTTGTCAATCCGTTCGCGAGATATGGCAGTTTGGAGGTAAGAAACGCTTGAGAAACTCAAAATTTTCGCAGTTCTGATGCTCGAAACGAATAACCAGAACGGCCTAGGGGAAAGGTACGCATACCGTCGTAATCTGGCGAGTTTCTACTTTCAGATGCAACAGAAATTTTGCGGATTGGTCAATCCGTTCGCGTGATGAGGCAGTTTGTAAGTAAGAAACGCTTGAGAAACTAAAAATTTTCGCAGTTCTGATGCTCGAAACGAATCACTAGAACGGCCTACGGGAAAAGTACGCATACCTTTGTAATCGGGCGGGTATCTGCTTTCAGATGCAACAGAAATTTTGCGGATTGGTCAATCCGTTCGCGAGATATGGGAGTTTGGAGGTAAGAAACACTTGAGAAACTCAAAATATTCGCAGTTCTGGTGCTCGACAAGCATAACTAGAACGGACTAGGGGAAAAGTACGCATACCGTTGTAATAGGGCGAACTTCTACTTTCAGATGCAACAGAAATTTTGCGGATTGGTCAATCCGTTCGCGAGATATGGCAGTTTGGAGTTAAGAAACGCTTGAGAAACTAAAAATTTTCGCAGTTCTGATGCTCGAAACGAATAACTAGAACGGCCTAGGGGAAAAGTACTCATACCGTTGTGATCGGGCGAGCTTCTACTATCAGATGCAACAGAAATTTTGCGGATTGGTCAATCCGTTCGCTAGATATGGCAGTTTGGAGGTAAGAAACGCTTGAGAAACTCAAAATTTTCGCAGTTCTGATGCTCGAAACGAATAACTGGAACGGGCTAGGGGAAAAGTACACAAACCGTTGTGATCGGGCGAGTTTCTACTTTCAGATGCAACAGAAATTTTGCGGATTGGTCAATGCTTTCGAGAGATATGGCAGTTTGGAGGTAAGAAACGCTTGAGAAACTCAAAATTTTCGCAGTTCTGATGCTCGAAACGAATAACCAGAACGGCCTAGGGGAAAGGTACGCATACCGTCGTAATCGGGCGAGTTTCTACTTTCAGATGCAACAGAAATTTTGCGGATTGGTCAATCCGTTCGCGTGATGTGGCAGTTTGTAAGTAAGAAACGCTTGAGAAACTAAAAATTTTCGCAGTTCTGATGCTCGAAACGAATAACTAGAACGGCCTACGGGAAAAGTACGCATACCTTTGTAATCAGGCGGGTTTCTGCTTTCAGATGCAACAGAAATTTTGCGGATTGGTCAATCCGTTCGCGAGATATGGGAGTTTGGAGGTAAGAAACACTTGAGAAACTCAAAATTTTCGCAGTTCTGGTGCTCGACAAGCATAACTAGAACGGACTAGGGGAAAAGTACGCATACCGTTGTAGTAGGGCGAGCTTCTACTTTCAGATGCAATACAAATTTTGCGGATTGGTCAATCCGTTCGCGAGATATGGCAGTTTGGAGGTAAGAAACGGTTGAGAAACTCAAAATGTTCACAGTTCTGATGCTCGAAACGAATAACTAGAACGGCCTAGGGGAAAAGTACTCATACCGTTGTAATCGGGCGAGTTTCTACTTTAAGATGCAACAGAAATTTTGCGGATTTTTCAATCCGTTCGAGAGATATGGCAGTTTGGAGGTAAGAAACGCTTGAGAAACTAAAAATTTTCGCAGCTCTGATGCTCTAAACGAATAACTGGAACGGTCTAGGGGAAAAGTACACATACCGTTGTAATCGGGCGAGTTTCTACTTTCAGATGCAACAGAAATTTTGCGGATTGTTCAATCCGTTCGCGAGATATGGCAGTTTGGATGTAAGAAACGCTTGAGAAACTAAAAATTTTCGCAGTTCTGATGCTCGAAACGAATAACTAGAACGGCCTAGGGGAAAAGTACGCATACCTTTGTAATCGGGCGGGTATCTGCTTTCAGATGCAACAGAAATTTTGCGGATTGGTCAATCCGTTCGCGAGATATGGGAGTTTGGAGGTAAGAAACACTTGAGAAACTCAAAATTTTCGCAGTTCTGGTGCTCGACAAGCATAACTAGAACGGACTAGGGGAAAAGTACGCATACCGTTGTAATAGGGCGAACTTCTACTTTCAGATGCAACAGAAATTTTGCGGATTGGTCAATCCGTTCGCGAGATATGGCAGTTTGGAGGTAAGAAATGGTTGAGAAACTCAAAATGTTCACAGTTCTGATGCTCGAAACGAATAACTAGGACGGCCTAGGGGAAAAGTACTCATACCGTTGTGATCGGGGGAGTTTCTACTTTCAGATGCAACAGAAATTTTGCGGATTGGTCAATCCTTTCGCGAGATATGGCAGTTTGGAGGTAAGAAACGCTTGAGAAACTAAAAATTTTCGCAGTTCTGATGCTCGAAACGCATAACTAGAACGGCCTATGGGAAAAGTACGCATACCTTTGTAATCGGGCGGGTTTCTGCTTTCAGATGCAACAGAAATTTTGCGGATTGGTTAATCCGTTCGCGAGATATGGGAGTTTGGAGGTAAGAAACACTTGAGAAACTCAAAATTTTCGCAGTTCTGGTGCTCGACAAGCATAACTAGATAGGACTAGGGGAAAAGTACGCATACCGTTGTAATAGGGCGAACTTCTACTTTCAGATGCAACAGAAATTTTGCGGATTGGTCAATCCGTTCGCGGGATATGGCAGTTTGGAGGTAAGAAACGGTTGAGAAACTCAAAATGTTCACAGTTCTGATGCTCGAAACGAATAACCAGAACGGCCTAGGGGAAAGGTACGCATACCGTAGTAACCGGGCGAGCTTCTACTTTCAGATGCAACAGAAATTTTGCGGATTGGTCAATCCGTTCGCGTGATGTGGCAGTTTGTAAGTAAGAAACGCTTAAGAAACTAAAAATTTTCGCAGTTCTGATGCTCGAAACGAATAACTAGAACGGCCTACGGGAAAAGTACGCATACCTTTGTAATCGGGCGGGTTTCTGCTTTCAGATGCAACAGAAATTTTGCGGATTGGTCAATCCGTTCGCGAGATATGGCAGTTTGGAAGTAAGAAACGGTTGAGAAACTCAAAATTTTCGCAGTTCTGATGCTCGAAACGAATAACTGGAACGGGCTAGGGGAAAAGTACACATACCGTTGTAATCGGGCGAGTTCCTACTTTCAGATGCAACAGAAATTTTGCGGATCGGTCAATCCGTTCGCGAGATATGGCAGTTTGGAGGTAAGAAACGGTTGAGAAACTCAAAATGTTCACAGTTCTGATGCTCGACAAGCATAAATAGAACGGCCTAGGGGAAAAGTATTCATACCGTTGTGATCGGGCGAGTTTCTACTTTCAGATGCAACAGGAATTTTGCGGATTGGTCAATCCGTTCGCGAGATATGGCAGTTTGGAAGTAAGAAACGCTTGAGAAACTAAAAATTTTCGCAGTTCTGATGCTCGAAACGAATCACTAGAACGGCCTACGGGAAAAGTACGCATACCTTTGTAATCGGGCGGGTATCTGCTTTCAGATGCAACAGAAATTTTGCGGATTGGTCAATCCGTTCGCGAGATATGGGAGTTTGGAGGTAAGAAACACTTGAGAAACTCAAAATGTTCACAGTTCTGATGCTCGACAAGCATAACTAGAACGGCCTAGGGGAAAAGTATTCATACCGCTGTGATCGGGCGAGTTTCTACTTTCAGAAGCAACAGGAATTTTGCGGATTGGTCAATCCGTTCGCGAGATATGGCAGTTTGGAGGTAAGAAACGCTTGAGAAACTCAAAATGTTCACAGTTCTGATGCTCGAAACGAATAACTAGAACGGCCTAGGGGAAAAGTACTCATACCGTTGTGATCGGGCGAGTTTCTACTTTCAGATGCAACAGAAATTTTGCGGATTGGTCAATCCTTTCGCGAGATATGGCAGTTTGGAGGTAAGAAACGCTTGAAAAACTCAAAATTTTCGCAGTTCTGATGCTCGAAACGAATAACCAGAACGGCCTAGGGGAAAGGTACGCATACCGTCGTAATCGGGCGAGTTTCTACTTTCAGATGCAACAGAAATTTTGCGGATTGGCCAATCCGTTCGCGTGATGTGGCAGTTTGTATGTAAGAAACGCTTGAGAAACTTAAAATTTTCGCAGTTCTGGTGCTCGAAAAAAATAACTAGAACGGCCTACGGGAAAAGTACGCATACCTTTGTAATCGGGCGGGTTTCCGCTTTCAGATGCAACAGAAATTTTGCGGATTGGTCAATCCGTTCGCGAGATATGGGAGTTTGGAGGTAAGAAACGGTTGAGAAACTCAAAATGTTCACAGTTCTGATGCTCGAAACGAATAACTAGAACGGCCTAGGGGAAAAGTACTCATACCGTTGTGATCGGGCGAATTTCTACTTTCAGATGCAACAGAAATTTTGCGGATTGGTCAATCCGTTCGCGAGATATGGCAGTTTGGATGTAAGAAACGCTTGAGAAACTCAACATTTTCGCTGTTCTGTTGCTCGAAACGAATAACTAGAACGGCCTAGGGGAAAAGTACACATACCGTTGTAATCGGGCGAGATTCTACTTTCAGATACAACAGAAATTTTGCGGAGTGGTCAATCCTTTCGCGAGATATGGCAGTTTGGAGGTAAGGAACGCTTGAGAAACTCAAAATTTTCGCTGTTCTGATGCTCGAAACGAATAACTAGAACGGCCTAGGGGAAAAGTACGCATATCGTTGTAGTCGGGCGAGTTTCTGCTTTCAGGTGCAACAGAAATTTTGCGGATTGTTCAATCCGTTCGCGAGATATGGCAGTTTGGAGGTAAGAAACGATTGAGAAACTAAAAATTTTCGCAGTTCTGATGCTCGAAACGGATAACTAGAACGGCCTAGGGGAAAAGTACTCATACCGTTGTGATCGGGCGAGTTTCTACTTTCAGATGCAACAGAAACTTTGCGGATTGGTCAATCCGTTCGCGAGATATGGCAGTTTGGAGGTAAGAAACGCTTGAGAAACTCAAAATTTTCGCAGTTCTGATGCTCGAAACGAATAACCAGAACGGCCTAGGGGAAAGGTACGCATACCGTCGTAATCGGGCGAGTTTCTACTTTCAGGTTCAACAGAAATTTTGCGGATTGGTCAATCCGTTCGCGTGATGTGGCAGTTTGTAAGTAAAAAACGCTTGAGAAACTAAAAATTTTCGCAGTTCTGATGCTCGAAACGAATCACTAGAACGGCCTACGGGAAAAGTACGCATACCTTTGTAATCGGGCGGGTATCTGCTTTCAGAAGCAACAGAAATTTTGCGGATTGGTCAATCCGTTCGCGAGATATGGGAGTTTGGAGGTAAGAAACACTTGAGAAACTCAAAATGTTCACAGTTCTGATGCTCGAAACGAATAACTAGAACGGCCTAGGGGAAAAGTACTCATACCGTTGTGATCGGGCGAGTTTCTACTTTCAGATGCAACAGAAATTTTGCGGATCGGTCAATCAGTTCGCGAGATATGGCAGTTTGGAAGTAAGAAACGGTTGAGAAACTAAAAATTTTCGCAGTTCTGATGCTCGAAACGAATAACTAGAACGGCCTACGGGAAAAGTACGCATACCTTTGTAATCGGGCGGGTTTCTGCTTTCAGATGCAACAGAAATTTTGCGGATTGGTCAATCCGTTCGCGAGATATGGGAGTTTGGAGGTAAGAAACACTTGAGAAACTCAAAATTTTCGCAGTTCTGGTGCTCGACAAGCATAACTAGATAGGACTAGGGGAAAAGTACGCATACCGTTGTAATAGGGCGAACTTCTACTTTCAGATGCAACAGAAATTTTGCGGATTGGTCAATCCGTTCGCGGGATATGGCAGTTTGGAGGTAAGAAACGGTTGAGAAACTCAAAATGTTCACAGTTCTGATGCTCGAAACGAATAACCAGAACGGCCTAGGGGAAAGGTACGCATACCGTGGTAATCGGGCGAGCTTCTACTTTCAGATGCAACAGAAATTTTGCGGATTGTTCAATCCGTTCGCGAGATATGGCAGTTTGGAGGTAAGAAACGCTTGAGAAACTAAAAATTTTCGCAGTTCTGATGCTCGAAACGAATAACCAGAACGGCCTAGGGGAAAGGTACGCATACCGTCGTAATCGGGCGAGTTTCTACTTTCAGATGCAACAGAAATTTTGCGGATTGGTCAATCCGTTCGCGTGATGTGGCAGTTTGTAAGTAAAAAACGCTTGAGAAACTAAAAATTTTCGCAGTTCTGATGCTCGAAACGAATCACTAGAACGGCCTACGGGAAAAGTACGCATACCTTTGTAATCGGGCGGGTATCTGCTTTCAGATGCAACAGAAATTTTGCGGATTGGTCAATCCGTTCGCGAGATATGGGAGTTTGGAGGTAAGAAACACTTGAGAAACTCAAAATGTTCACAGTTCTGATGCTCGAAACGAATAACTAGGACGGCCTAGGGGAAAAGTTCTCATACCGTTGTGATCGGGGGAGTTTCTACTTTCAGATGCAACAGAAATTTTGCGGATTGGTCAATCCTTTCGCGAGATATGGCAGTTTGGAGGTAAGAAACGCTTGAGAAACTAAAAATTTTCGCAGTTCTGATGCTCGAAACGCATAACTAGAACGGCCTATGGGAAAAGTACGCATACCATTGTAATCGGGCGGGTTTCTGCTTTCAGATGCAACAGAAATTTTGCGGATTGGTTAATCCGTTCGCGAGATATGGGAGTTTGGAGGTAAGAAACACTTGAGAAACTCAAAATTTTCGCAGTTCTGGTGCTCGACAAGCATAACTAGATAGGACTAGGGGAAAAGTACGCATACCGTTGTAATAGGGCGAACTTCTACTTTCAGATGCAACAGAAATTTTGCGGATTGGTCAATCCGTTCGCGGGATATGGAAGTTTGGAGGTAAGAAACGGTTGAGAAACTCAAAATGTTCACAGTTCTGATGCTCGAAACGAATAACCAGAACGGCCTAGGGGAAAGGTACGCATACCGTAGTAACCGGGCGAGCTTCCACTTTCAGATGCAACAGAAATTTTGCGGATTGGTCAATCCGTTCGCGTGATGTGGCAGTTTGTAAGTAAGAAACGCTTAAGAAACTAAAAATTTTCGCAGTTCTGATGCTCGAAACGAATAACTAGAACGGCCTACGGGAAAAGTACGCATACCTTTGTAATCGGGCGGGTTTCTGCTTTCAGATGCAACAGAAATTTTGCGGATTGGTCAATCCGTTCGCGAGATATGGCAGTTTGGAAGTAAGAAACGGTTGAGAAACTCAAAATTTTCGCAGTTCTGATACTCGAAACGAATAACTGGAACGGGCTAGGGGAAAAGTACGCATACCATTGTAATCGGGCGGGTTTCTGCTTTCAGATGCAACAGAAATTTTGCGGATCGTTCAATCCGTTCGCGAGATATGGCAGTTTGGAGGTAAGAAACGGTTGAGAAACTCAAAATGTTCACAGTTCTGATGCTCGACAAGCATAAATAGAACGGCCTAGGGGAAAAGTATTCATACCGTTGTGATCGGGCGAGTTCCTACTTTCAGATGCAACAGGAATTTTGCGGATTGGTCAATCCGTTCGCGAGATATGGCAGTTTGGAAGTAAGAAACGCTTGAGAAACTAAAAATTTTCGCAGTTCTGATGCTCGAAACGAATAACTAGAACGGCCTAGGGGAAAAGTACGCATATCGTTGTAGTCGGGCGAGTTTCTGCTTTCAGGTGCAACAGAAATTTTGCGGATTGGTCAATCCGTTCGCGAGATATGGGAGTTTGGAGGTAAGAAGCACTTGAGAAACTCAAAATTTTCGCAGTTCTGATGCTCTAAACGAATAACTGGAACGGTCTAGGGGAAACGTACACATACCGTTGTAATCGGGCGAGTTTCTACTTTCAGATGCAACAGAAATTTTGCGGATTGTTCAATCCGTTCGCGAGATATGGCAGTTTGGAGGTAAGAAACGCTTGAGAAACTAAAAATTTTCGCAGTTCTGATGCTCGAAACGGATAACTAGAACGGCCTAGAGGAAAAGTGCTCATACCGTTGTGATCGGGCGAGTTTCTACTTTCAGATGCAACAGAAATTTTGCGGATTGGTCAATCCGTTCGCGAGATATGGCAGTTTGGAGGTAAGAAACGCTTGAGAAACTCAAAATTTTCGCAGTTCTGATGCTCGAAACGAATAACCAGAACGGCCTAGGGGAAAGGTACGCATACCGTCGTAATCGGGCGAGTTTCTACTTTCAGATGCAACAGAAATTTTGCGGATTGGTCAATCCTTTCGCGAGATATGGCAGTTTGGAGGTAAGAAACGCTTGAGAAACTAAAAATTTTCGCAGTTCTGATGCTCGAAACGAATCACTAGAACGGCCTACGGGAAAAGTACGCATACCTTTGTAATCGGGCGGGTATCTGCTTTCAGATGCAACAGAAATTTTGCGGATTGGTCAATCCGTTCGCGTGATGTGGCAGTTTGTATGTAAGAAACGCTTGAGAAACTTAAAATTTTCGCAGTTCTGGTGCTCGAAAAAAATAACTAGAACGGCCTACGGGAAAAGTACGCATACCCTTGTAATCGGGCGGGTTTCCGCTTTCAGATGCAACAGAAATTTTGCGGATTGGTCAATCCGTTCGCGAGATATGGGAGTTTGGAGGTAAGAAACGGTTGAGAAACTCAAAATGTTCACAGTTCTGATGCTCGAAACGAATAACTAGAACGGCCTAGGGGAAAAGTACTCATACCGTTGTGATCGGGCGAATTTCTACTTTCAGATGCAACAGAAATTTTGCGGATTGGTCAATCCGTTCGCGAGATATGGCAGTTTGGATGTAAGAAACGCTTGAGAAACTCAACATTTTCGCTGTTCTGTTGCTCGAAACGAATAACTAGAACGGCCTAGGGGAAAAGTACACATACCGTTGTAATCGGGCGAGATTCTACTTTCAGATACAACAGAAATTTTGCGGAGTGGTCAATCCTTTCGCGAGATATGGCAGTTTGGAGGTAAGAAACGATTGAGAAACTAAAAATTTTCGCAGTTCTGATGCTCGAAACGGATAACTAGAACGGCCTAGGGGAAAAGTACTCATACCGTTGTGATCGGGCGAGTTTCTACTTTCAGATGCAACAGAAATTTTGCGGATTGGTCAATCCGTTCGCGAGATACGGCAGTTTGGAGGTAAGAAACGCTTGAGAAACTCAAAATTTTCGCAGTTCTGATGCTCGAAACGAATAAAGAGAACGGCCTAGGGGAAAGGTACGCATACCGTCGTAATCGGGCGAGTTTCTACTTTCAGGTTCAACAGAAATTTTGCGGATTGGTCAATCCGTTCGCGTGATGTGGCAGTTTGTAAGTAAAAAACGCTTGAGAAACTAAAAATTTTCGCAGTTCTGATGCTCGAAACGAATCACTAGAACGGCCTACGGGAAAAGTACGCATACCTTTGTAATCGGGCGGGTATCTGCTTTCAGATGCAACAGAAATTTTGCGGATTGGTCAATCCGTTCGCGAGATATGGCAGTTTGGAAGTAAGAAACGGTTGAGAAACTCAAAATTTTCGCAGTTCTGATGCTCGAAACGAATAACTGGAACGGGCTAGGGGAAAAGTACACATACCGTTGTAATCGGGCGAGTTCCTACTTTCAGATGCAACAGAAATTTTGCGGATCGGTCAATCCGTTCGCGAGATATGGCAGTTTGGAGGTAAGAAACGGTTGAGAAACTCAAAATGTTCACAGTTCTGATGCTCGACAAGCATAAATAGAACGGCCTAGGGGAAAAGTATTCATACCGTTGTGATCGGGCGAGTTTCTACTTTCAGATGCAACAGGAATTTTGCGGATTGGTCAATCCGTTCGCGAGATATGGCAGTTTGGAAGTAAGAAACGCTTGAGAAACTAAAAATTTGCGCAGTTCTGATGCTCGAAACGAATAACTAGAACGGCCTAGGGGAAAAGTACTCATACCATTGTGATCGGGCGAGTTTCTACTTTCAGATGCAACAGAAATTTTGCGGATTGGTCAATCCGTTCGCGAGATATGGCAGTTTGGAGGTAAGAAACGGTTGAGAAACTCAAAATTTTCGCAGTTCTGATGCTCGAAACGAATAACCAGAACGGCCTAGGGGAAAGGTACGCATACCGTCGTAATCGGGCGAGTTTCTACTTTCAGATGCAACAGAAATTTTGGGGATTGGTCAATCCTTTCGCGAGATATGGCAGTTTGGAGGTAAGAAACGCTTGAGAAACTAAAAATTTTCGCAGTTCTGATGCTCGAAACGAATCACTAGAACGGCCTACGGGAAAAGTACGCATACCTTTGTAATCGGGCGGGTATCTGCTTTCAGATGCAACAGAAATTTTGCGGATTGGTCAATCCGTTCGCGAGATATGGGAGTTTGGATGTAAGAAACACTTGAGAAACTCAAAATTTTCGCAGTTCTGATGCTCTAAACGAATAACTGGAACGGTCTAGGGGAAACGTACACATACCGTTGTAATCGGGCGAGTTTCTACTTTCAGATGCAACAGAAATTTTGCGGATTGTTCAATCCGTTCGCGAGATATGGCAGTTTGGAGGTAAGAAACGCTTGAGAAACTAAAAATTTTCGCAGTTCTGATGCTCGAAACGGATAACTAGAACGGCCTAGAGGAAAAGTACTCATACCGTTGTGATCGGGCGAGTTTCTACTTTCAGATGCAACAGAAATTTTGCGGATTGGTCAATCCGTTCGCGAGATATGGCAGTTTGGAGGTAAGAAACGCTTGAGAAACTCAAAATTTTCGCAGTTCTGATGCTCGAAACGAATAACCAGAACGGCCTAGGGGAAAGGTACGCATACCGTCGTAATCGGGCGAGTTTCTACTTTCAGATGCAACAGAAATTTTGCGGATTGGTCAATCCTTTCGCGAGATATGGGAGTTTGGAGGTAAGAAGCACTTGAGAAACTCAAAATTTTCGCAGTTCTGATGCTCGAAACGAATAACTAGAACGGCCTAGGGGAAAAGTACGCATATCGTTGTAGTCGGGCGAGTTTCTGCTTTCAGGTGCAACAGAAATTTTGCGGATTGGTCAATCCGTTCGCGAGATATGGGAGTTTGGAGGTAAGAAGCACTTGAGAAACTCAAAATTTTCGCAGTTCTGATGCTCTAAACGAATAACTGGAACGGTCTAGGGGAAAAGTACACATACCGTTGTAATCGGGCGAGTTTCTACTTTCAGATGCCACAGAAATTTTGCGGATTGTTCAATCCGTTCGCGAGATATGGCAGTTTGGAGGTAAGAAACGCTTGAGAAACTAAAAATTTTCGCAGTTCTGATGCTCGAAACGGATAACTAGAACGGCCTAGGGGAAAAGTATTCATACCGCTGTGATCGGGCGAGTTTCTACTTTCAGATGCAACAGGAATTTTGTGGATTGGTCAATCCGTTCGCGAGATATGGCCGTTTGGAGGTAAGAAACGCTTGAGAAACTAAAAATTTTCGCAGTTCTGGTGCTCGAAACGAATAACTAGAACGGCCTAGGGGAAAAGTACTCATACCGTTGTGATCGGGCGAGTTTCTACTTTCAGATGCAACACAAATTTTGCGGATTGGTCAATCCGTTCGCGAGATATGGCAGTTTGGAGGTAAGAAACGCTTGAGAAACTCAAAATTTTCGCTGTTCTGATGCTCGAAACGAATAACTAGAACGGCCTAGGGGAAAAGTACGCATATCGTTGTAGTCGGGCGAGTTTCTGCTTTCTGGTGCAACAGAAATTTTGCGGATTGGTCAATCCGTTCGCGAGATATGGGAGTTTGGAGGTAAGAAGCACTTGAGAAACTCAAAATTTTCGCAGTTCTGATGCTCTAAACGAATAACTGGAACGGTCTAGGGGAAAAGTACACATACCGTTGTAATCGGGCGAGTTTCTACTTTCAGATGCAACAGAAATTTTGCGGATTGTTCAATCCGTTCGCGAGATATGGCAGTTTGGAGGTAAGAAACGCTTGAGAAACTAAAAATTTTCGCAGTTCTGATGCTCGAAACGGATAACTAGAACGGCCTAGGGGAAAAGTACTCATACCTTTGTGATCGGGCGAGTTTCTACTTTCAGATGCAACAGAAATTTTGCGGATTGGTCAATCCGTTCGCGAGATATGGCAGTTTGGAGGTAAGAAACGCTTGAGAAACTCAAAATTTTCGCAGTTCTGATGCTCGAAACGAATAACCAGAACGGCCTAGGGGAAAGGTACGCATACCGTCGTAATCGGGCGAGTTTCTACTTTCAGATGCAACAGAAATTTTGCGGATTGGTCAATCCGTTCGCGTGATGTGGCAGTTTGTAAGTAAGAAACGCTTAAGAAACTAAAAATTTTCGCAGTTCTGATGCTCGAAACGAATCACTAGAACGGCCTACGGGAAAAGTACGCATACCTTTGTAATCGGGCGGGTATCTGCTTTCAGATGCAACAGAAATTTTGCGGATTGGTCAATCCGTTCGCGAGATATGGGAGTTTGGAGGTAAGAAACACTTGAGAAACTCAAAATTTTCGCAGTTCTGGTGCTCGACAAGCATAACTAGGACGGACTAGGGGAAAAGTACGCATACCGTTGTAATAGGGCGAACTTCTACTTTCAGATGCAACAGAAATTTTGCGGATTGGTCAATCCGTTCGCGAGATATGGCAGTTTGGAGGTAAGAAACGGTTGAGAAACTCAAAATGTTCACAGTTCTGATGCTCGAAACGAATAACTAGAACGGCCTAGGGGAAAAGTACTCATACCGCTAGGATCGGGCGAGTTTCTACTTTCAGATGCAACAGAAATTTTGCGGATCGGTCAATCCGTTCGCGAGATATGGCAGTTTGGAAGTAAGAAACGGTTGAGAAACTAAAAATTTTCGCAGTTCTGAAGCTCGAAACGAATAACTAGAACGGCCTACGAGAAAGGTACGCATACCTTTGTAATCGGGCCGGTTTCTGCTTTCAGATGCAACAGAAATTTTGCGGATTGGTCAATCCGTTCGCGAGATATGGGAGTTTGGAGGTAAGAAACACTTGAGAAACTCAAAATTTTCGCAGTTCTGGTGCTCGACAAGCATAACTAGATAGGACTAGGGGAAAAGTACGCATACCGTTGTAATAGGGCGAACTTCTACTTTCAGATGCAACAGAAATTTTGCGGATTGGTCAATCCGTTCGCGAGATATGGCAGTTTGGAGGTAAGAAACGGTTGAGAAACTCAAAATGTTCACAGTTCTGATGCTCGAAACGAATAACCAGAACGGCCTAGGGGAAGGGAACGCATACCGTCGTAATCGGGCGAGCTTCTACTTTCGGATGCAACAGAAATTTTGCGGATTGGTCAATCCGTTCGCGTGATGTGGCAGTTTGTAAGTAAGATGCGCTTGAGAAACTCAAAATTTTCGCAGTTCTGATGCTCTAAACGAATAACTGGAACGGTCTAGGGGAAAAGTACACATACCGTTGTAATCGGGCGAGTTTCTACTTTCAGATGCAACAGAAATTTTGCGGATTGTTCAATCCGTTCGCGAGATATGGCAGTTTGGAGGTAAGAAACGCTTGAGAAACTAAAAATTTTCGCAGTTCTGATGCTCGAAACGCATAACTAGAACGGCCTAGGGGAAAAGTACTCATACCGTTGTGATCGGGCGAGTTTCTACTTTCAGATGCAACAGAAATTTTGCGGATTGTTCAATCCGTTCGCGAGATATGGCAGTTTGGAGGTAAGAAACGCTTGAGAAACTAAAAATTTTCGCAGTTCTGATGCTCGAAACGGATAACTAGAACGGCCTAGGGGAAAAGTACTCATACCGTTGTGATCGGGCGAGTTTCTACTTTCAGATGCAACAGAAATTTTGCGGATTGTTCAATCCGTTCGCGAGATATGGCAGTTTGGATGTAAGAAACGCTTGAGAAACTAAAAATTTTCGCAGTTCTGATGCTCGAAACGCATAACTAGAACGGCCTAGGGGAAAAGTACTCATACCGTTGTGATCGGGCGAGTTTCTACTTTCAGATGCAACAGAAATTTTGCGGATTGTTCAATCCGTTCGCGAGATATGGCAGTTTGGAGGTAAGAAACGCTTGAGAAACTAAAAATTTTCGCAGTTCTGATGCTCGAAACGGATAACTAGAACGGCCTAGGGGAAAAGTACTCATACCGTTGTGATCGGGCGAGTTTCTACTTTCAGATGCAACAGAAATTTTGCGGATTGGTCAATCCGTTCGCGAGATATGGCAGTTTGGAGGTAAGAAACGCTTGAGAAACTCAAAATTTTCGCAGTTCTGATGCTCGAAACGAATAACCAGAACGGCCTAGGGGAAAGGTACGCATACCGTCGTAATCGGGCGAGTTTCTACTTTCAGATGCGACAGAAATTTTGCGGATTGGTCAATCCGTTCGCGTGATGTGGTAGTTTGTAAGTAAGAAACGCTTAAGAAACTAAAAATTTTCGCAGTTCTGATGCTCGAAACGAATCACTAGAACGGCCTACGGGAAAAGTACGCATACCTTTGTAATCGGGCGGGTATCTGCTTTCAGATGCAACAGAAATTTTGCGGATTGGTCAATCCGTTCGCGAGATATGGGAGTTTGGAGGTAAGAAACACTTGAGAAACTCAAAATTTTCGCAGTTCTGGTGCTCGACAAGCATAACTAGGACGGACTAGGGGAAAAGTACGCATACCGTTGTAATAGGGCGAACTTCTACTTTCAGATGCAACAGAAATTTTGCGGATTGGTCAATCCGTTCGCGAGATATGGCAGTTTGGAGGTAAGAAACGGTTGAGAAACTCAAAATGTTCACAGTTCTGATGCTCGAAACGAATAACTAGAACGGCCTAGGGGAAAAGTACTCATACCGCTAGGATCGGGCGAGTTTCTACTTTCAGATGCAACAGAAATTTTGCGGATCGGTCAATCCGTTCGCGAGATATGGCAGTTTGGAAGTAAGAAACGGTTGAGAAACTAAAAATTTTCGCAGTTCTGAAGCTCGAAACGAATAACTAGAACGGCCTACGAGAAAGGTACGCATACCTTTGTAATCGGGCCGGTTTCTGCTTTCAGATGCAACAGACATTTTGCGGATTGGTCAATCCGTTCGCGAGATATGGGAGTTTGGAGGTAAGAAACACTTGAGAAACTCAAAATTTTCGCAGTTCTGGTGCTCGACAAGCATAACTAGATAGGACTAGGGGAAAAGTACGCATACCGTTGTAATAGGGCGAACTTCTACTTTCAGATGCAACAGAAATTTTGCGGATTGGTCAATCCGTTCGCGAGATATGGCAGTTTGGAGGTAAGAAACGGTTGAGAAACTCAAAATGTTCACAGTTCTGATGCTCGAAACGAATAACCAGAACGGCCTAGGGGAAGGGTACGCATACCGTCGTAATCGGGCGAGCTTCTACTTTCAGATGCAACAGAAATTTTGCGGATTGGTCAATCCGTTCGCGCGATGTGGCAGTTTGTAAGTAAGATGCGCTTGAGAAACTCAAAATTTTCGCAGTTCTGATGCTCTAAACGAATAACTGGAACGGTCTAGGGGAAAAGTACACATACCGTTGTAATCGGGCGAGTTTCTACTTTCAGATGCAACAGAAATTTTGCGGATTGTTCAATCCGTTCGCGAGATATGGCAGTTTGGAGGTAAGAAACGCTTGAGAAACTAAAAATTTTCGCAGTTCTGATGCTCGAAACGGATAACTAGAACGGCCTAGGGGAAAAGTACTCATACCGTTGTGATCGGGCGAGTTTCTACTTTCAGATGCAACAGAAATTTTGCGGATTGGTCAATCCGTTCGCGAGATATGGCAGTTTGGAGGTAAGAAACGCTTGAGAAACTCAAAATTTTCGCAGTTCTGATGCTCGAAACGAATAACCAGAACGGCCTAGGGGAAAGGTACGCATACCGTCGTAATCGGGCGAGTTTCTACTTTCAGATGCAACAGAAATTTTGCGGATTGGTCAATCCGTTCGCGTGATGTGGCAGTTTGTAAGTAAGAAACGCTTAAGAAACTAAAAATTTTCGCAGTTCTGATGCTCGAAACGAATCACTAGAACGGCCTACAGGAAAAGTACGCATACCTTTGTAATCGGGCGGGTATCTGCTTTCAGATGCAACAGAAATTTTGCGGATTGGTCAATCCGTTCGCGAGATATGGGAGTTTGGAGGTAAGAAACACTTGAGAAACTCAAAATTTTCGCAGTTCTGGTGCTCGACAAGCATAACTAGGACGGACTAGGGGAAAAGTACGCATACCGTTGTAATAGGGCGAACTTCTACTTTCAGATGCAACAGAAATTTTGCGGATTGGTCAATCCGTTCGCGAGATATGGCAGTTTGGAGGTAAGAAACGGTTGAGAAACTCAAAATGTTCACAGTTCTGATGCTCGAAACGAATAACTAGAACGGCCTAGGGGAAAAGTACTCATACCGCTATGATCGGGCGAGTTTCTACTTTCAGATGCAACAGAAATTTTGCGGATCGGTCAATCCGTTCGCGAGATATGGCAGTTTGGAAGTAAGAAACGGTTGAGAAACTAAAAATTTTCGCAGTTCTGAAGCTCGAAACGAATCACTAGAACGGCCTACGGGAAAAGTACGCATACCTTTGTAATCGGGCGGGTATCTGCTTTCAGATGCAACAGAAATTTTGCGGATTGGTCAATCCGTTCGCGAGATATGGCAGTTTGGAAGTAAGAAACGGTTGAGAAACTCAAAATTTTCGCAGTTCTGATGCTCGAAACGAATAACTGGAACGGGCTAGGGGAAAAGTACACATACCGTTGTAATCGGGCGAGTTCCTACTTTCAGATGCAACAGAAATTTTGCGGATCGGTCAATCCGTTCGCGAGATATGGCAGTTTGGAGGTAAGAAACGGTTGAGAAACTCAAAATGTTCACAGTTCTGATGCTCGACAAGCATAAATAGAACGGCCTAGGGGAAAAGTATTCATACCGTTGTGATCGGGCGAGTTTCTACTTTCAGATGCAACAGGAATTTTGCGGATTGGTCAATCCGTTCGCGAGATATGGCAGTTTGGAAGTAAGAAACGCTTGAGAAACTAAAAATTTGCGCAGTTCTGATGCTCGAAACGAATAACTAGAACGGCCTAGGGGAAAAGTACTCATACCATTGTGATCGGGCGAGTTTCTACTTTCAGATGCAACAGAAATTTTGCGGATTGGTCAATCCGTTCGCGAGATATGGCAGTTTGGAGGTAAGAAACGGTTGAGAAACTCAAAATTTTCGCAGTTCTGATGCTCGAAACGAATAACCAGAACGGCCTAGGGGAAAGGTACGCATACCGTCGTAATCGGGCGAGTTTCTACTTTCAGATGCAACAGAAATTTTGGGGATTGGTCAATCCTTTCGCGAGATATGGCAGTTTGGAGGTAAGAAACGCTTGAGAAACTAAAAATTTTCGCAGTTCTGATGCTCGAAACGAATCACTAGAACGGCCTACGGGAAAAGTACGCATACCTTTGTAATCGGGCGGGTATCTGCTTTCAGATGCAACAGAAATTTTGCGGATTGGTCAATCCGTTCGCGAGATATGGGAGTTTGGATGTAAGAAACACTTGAGAAACTCAAAATTTTCGCAGTTCTGATGCTCTAAACGAATAACTGGAACGGTCTAGGGGAAACGTACACATACCGTTGTAATCGGGCGAGTTTCTACTTTCAGATGCAACAGAAATTTTGCGGATTGTTCAATCCGTTCGCGAGATATGGCAGTTTGGAGGTAAGAAACGCTTGAGAAACTAAAAATTTTCGCAGTTCTGATGCTCGAAACGGATAACTAGAACGGCCTAGAGGAAAAGTACTCATACCGTTGTGATCGGGCGAGTTTCTACTTTCAGATGCAACAGAAATTTTGCGGATTGGTCAATCCGTTCGCGAGATATGGCAGTTTGGAGGTAAGAAACGCTTGAGAAACTCAAAATTTTCGCAGTTCTGATGCTCGAAACGAATAACCAGAACGGCCTAGGGGAAAGGTACGCATACCGTCGTAATCGGGCGAGTTTCTACTTTCAGATGCAACAGAAATTTTGCGGATTGGTCAATCCTTTCGCGAGATATGGGAGTTTGGAGGTAAGAAGCACTTGAGAAACTCAAAATTTTCGCAGTTCTGATGCTCGAAACGAATAACTAGAACGGCCTAGGGGAAAAGTACGCATATCGTTGTAGTCGGGCGAGTTTCTGCTTTCAGGTGCAACAGAAATTTTGCGGATTGGTCAATCCGTTCGCGAGATATGGGAGTTTGGAGGTAAGAAGCACTTGAGAAACTCAAAATTTTCGCAGTTCTGATGCTCTAAACGAATAACTGGAACGGTCTAGGGGAAAAGTACACATACCGTTGTAATCGGGCGAGTTTCTACTTTCAGATGCCACAGAAATTTTGCGGATTGTTCAATCCGTTCGCGAGATATGGCAGTTTGGAGGTAAGAAACGCTTGAGAAACTAAAAATTTTCGCAGTTCTGATGCTCGAAACGGATAACTAGAACGGCCTAGGGGAAAAGTATTCATACCGCTGTGATCGGGCGAGTTTCTACTTTCAGATGCAACAGGAATTTTGTGGATTGGTCAATCCGTTCGCGAGATATGGCCGTTTGGAGGTAAGAAACGCTTGAGAAACTAAAAATTTTCGCAGTTCTGGTGCTCGAAACGAATAACTAGAACGGCCTAGGGGAAAAGTACTCATACCGTTGTGATCGGGCGAGTTTCTACTTTCAGATGCAACACAAATTTTGCGGATTGGTCAATCCGTTCGCGAGATATGGCAGTTTGGAGGTAAGAAACGCTTGAGAAACTCAAAATTTTCGCTGTTCTGATGCTCGAAACGAATAACTAGAACGGCCTAGGGGAAAAGTACGCATATCGTTGTAGTCGGGCGAGTTTCTGCTTTCTGGTGCAACAGAAATTTTGCGGATTGGTCAATCCGTTCGCGAGATATGGGAGTTTGGAGGTAAGAAGCACTTGAGAAACTCAAAATTTTCGCAGTTCTGATGCTCTAAACGAATAACTGGAACGGTCTAGGGGAAAAGTACACATACCGTTGTAATCGGGCGAGTTTCTACTTTCAGATGCAACAGAAATTTTGCGGATTGTTCAATCCGTTCGCGAGATATGGCAGTTTGGAGGTAAGAAACGCTTGAGAAACTAAAAATTTTCGCAGTTCTGATGCTCGAAACGGATAACTAGAACGGCCTAGGGGAAAAGTACTCATACCTTTGTGATCGGGCGAGTTTCTACTTTCAGATGCAACAGAAATTTTGCGGATTGGTCAATCCGTTCGCGAGATATGGCAGTTTGGAGGTAAGAAACGCTTGAGAAACTCAAAATTTTCGCAGTTCTGATGCTCGAAACGAATAACCAGAACGGCCTAGGGGAAAGGTACGCATACCGTCGTAATCGGGCGAGTTTCTACTTTCAGATGCAACAGAAATTTTGCGGATTGGTCAATCCGTTCGCGTGATGTGGCAGTTTGTAAGTAAGAAACGCTTAAGAAACTAAAAATTTTCGCAGTTCTGATGCTCGAAACGAATCACTAGAACGGCCTACGGGAAAAGTACGCATACCTTTGTAATCGGGCGGGTATCTGCTTTCAGATGCAACAGAAATTTTGCGGATTGGTCAATCCGTTCGCGAGATATGGGAGTTTGGAGGTAAGAAACACTTGAGAAACTCAAAATTTTCGCAGTTCTGGTGCTCGACAAGCATAACTAGGACGGACTAGGGGAAAAGTACGCATACCGTTGTAATAGGGCGAACTTCTACTTTCAGATGCAACAGAAATTTTGCGGATTGGTCAATCCGTTCGCGAGATATGGCAGTTTGGAGGTAAGAAACGGTTGAGAAACTCAAAATGTTCACAGTTCTGATGCTCGAAACGAATAACTAGAACGGCCTAGGGGAAAAGTACTCATACCGCTAGGATCGGGCGAGTTTCTACTTTCAGATGCAACAGAAATTTTGCGGATCGGTCAATCCGTTCGCGAGATATGGCAGTTTGGAAGTAAGAAACGGTTGAGAAACTAAAAATTTTCGCAGTTCTGAAGCTCGAAACGAATAACTAGAACGGCCTACGAGAAAGGTACGCATACCTTTGTAATCGGGCCGGTTTCTGCTTTCAGATGCAACAGAAATTTTGCGGATTGGTCAATCCGTTCGCGAGATATGGGAGTTTGGAGGTAAGAAACACTTGAGAAACTCAAAATTTTCGCAGTTCTGGTGCTCGACAAGCATAACTAGATAGGACTAGGGGAAAAGTACGCATACCGTTGTAATAGGGCGAACTTCTACTTTCAGATGCAACAGAAATTTTGCGGATTGGTCAATCCGTTCGCGAGATATGGCAGTTTGGAGGTAAGAAACGGTTGAGAAACTCAAAATGTTCACAGTTCTGATGCTCGAAACGAATAACCAGAACGGCCTAGGGGAAGGGAACGCATACCGTCGTAATCGGGCGAGCTTCTACTTTCGGATGCAACAGAAATTTTGCGGATTGGTCAATCCGTTCGCGTGATGTGGCAGTTTGTAAGTAAGATGCGCTTGAGAAACTCAAAATTTTCGCAGTTCTGATGCTCTAAACGAATAACTGGAACGGTCTAGGGGAAAAGTACACATACCGTTGTAATCGGGCGAGTTTCTACTTTCAGATGCAACAGAAATTTTGCGGATTGTTCAATCCGTTCGCGAGATATGGCAGTTTGGAGGTAAGAAACGCTTGAGAAACTAAAAATTTTCGCAGTTCTGATGCTCGAAACGCATAACTAGAACGGCCTAGGGGAAAAGTACTCATACCGTTGTGATCGGGCGAGTTTCTACTTTCAGATGCAACAGAAATTTTGCGGATTGTTCAATCCGTTCGCGAGATATGGCAGTTTGGAGGTAAGAAACGCTTGAGAAACTAAAAATTTTCGCAGTTCTGATGCTCGAAACGGATAACTAGAACGGCCTAGGGGAAAAGTACTCATACCGTTGTGATCGGGCGAGTTTCTACTTTCAGATGCAACAGAAATTTTGCGGATTGTTCAATCCGTTCGCGAGATATGGCAGTTTGGATGTAAGAAACGCTTGAGAAACTAAAAATTTTCGCAGTTCTGATGCTCGAAACGCATAACTAGAACGGCCTAGGGGAAAAGTACTCATACCGTTGTGATCGGGCGAGTTTCTACTTTCAGATGCAACAGAAATTTTGCGGATTGTTCAATCCGTTCGCGAGATATGGCAGTTTGGAGGTAAGAAACGCTTGAGAAACTAAAAATTTTCGCAGTTCTGATGCTCGAAACGAATCACTAGAACGGCCTACGGGAAAAGTACGCATACCTTTGTAATCGGGCGGGTATCTGCTTTCAGATGCAACAGAAATTTTGCGGATTGGTCAATCCGTTCGCGAGATATGGGAGTTTGGAGGTAAGAAACACTTGAGAAACTCAAAATTTTCGCAGTTCTGGTGCTCGACAAGCATAACTAGGACGGACTAGGGGAAAAGTACGCATACCGTTGTAATAGGGCGAACTTCTACTTTCAGATGCAACAGAAATTTTGCGGATTGGTCAATCCGTTCGCGAGATATGGCAGTTTGGAGGTAAGAAACGGTTGAGAAACTCAAAATGTTCACAGTTCTGATGCTCGAAACGAATAACTAGAACGGCCTAGGGGAAAAGTACTCATACCGCTAGGATCGGGCGAGTTTCTACTTTCAGATGCAACAGAAATTTTGCGGATCGGTCAATCCGTTCGCGAGATATGGCAGTTTGGAAGTAAGAAACGGTTGAGAAACTAAAAATTTTCGCAGTTCTGAAGCTCGAAACGAATAACTAGAACGGCCTACGAGAAAGGTACGCATACCTTTGTAATCGGGCCGGTTTCTGCTTTCAGATGCAACAGACATTTTGCGGATTGGTCAATCCGTTCGCGAGATATGGGAGTTTGGAGGTAAGAAACACTTGAGAAACTCAAAATTTTCGCAGTTCTGGTGCTCGACAAGCATAACTAGATAGGACTAGGGGAAAAGTACGCATACCGTTGTAATAGGGCGAACTTCTACTTTCAGATGCAACAGAAATTTTGCGGATTGGTCAATCCGTTCGCGAGATATGGCAGTTTGGAGGTAAGAAACGGTTGAGAAACTCAAAATGTTCACAGTTCTGATGCTCGAAACGAATAACCAGAACGGCCTAGGGGAAGGGTACGCATACCGTCGTAATCGGGCGAGCTTCTACTTTCAGATGCAACAGAAATTTTGCGGATTGGTCAATCCGTTCGCGCGATGTGGCAGTTTGTAAGTAAGATGCGCTTGAGAAACTCAAAATTTTCGCAGTTCTGATGCTCTAAACGAATAACTGGAACGGTCTAGGGGAAAAGTACACATACCGTTGTAATCGGGCGAGTTTCTACTTTCAGATGCAACAGAAATTTTGCGGATTGTTCAATCCGTTCGCGAGATATGGCAGTTTGGAGGTAAGAAACGCTTGAGAAACTAAAAATTTTCGCAGTTCTGATGCTCGAAACGGATAACTAGAACGGCCTAGGGGAAAAGTACTCATACCGTTGTGATCGGGCGAGTTTCTACTTTCAGATGCAACAGAAATTTTGCGGATTGGTCAATCCGTTCGCGAGATATGGCAGTTTGGAGGTAAGAAACGCTTGAGAAACTCAAAATTTTCGCAGTTCTGATGCTCGAAACGAATAACCAGAACGGCCTAGGGGAAAGGTACGCATACCGTCGTAATCGGGCGAGTTTCTACTTTCAGATGCAACAGAAATTTTGCGGATTGGTCAATCCGTTCGCGTGATGTGGCAGTTTGTAAGTAAGAAACGCTTAAGAAACTAAAAATTTTCGCAGTTCTGATGCTCGAAACGAATCACTAGAACGGCCTACAGGAAAAGTACGCATACCTTTGTAATCGGGCGGGTATCTGCTTTCAGATGCAACAGAAATTTTGCGGATTGGTCAATCCGTTCGCGAGATATGGGAGTTTGGAGGTAAGAAACACTTGAGAAACTCAAAATTTTCGCAGTTCTGGTGCTCGACAAGCATAACTAGGACGGACTAGGGGAAAAGTACGCATACCGTTGTAATAGGGCGAACTTCTACTTTCAGATGCAACAGAAATTTTGCGGATTGGTCAATCCGTTCGCGAGATATGGCAGTTTGGAGGTAAGAAACGGTTGAGAAACTCAAAATGTTCACAGTTCTGATGCTCGAAACGAATAACTAGAACGGCCTAGGGGAAAAGTACTCATACCGCTATGATCGGGCGAGTTTCTACTTTCAGATGCAACAGAAATTTTGCGGATCGGTCAATCCGTTCGCGAGATATGGCAGTTTGGAAGTAAGAAACGGTTGAGAAACTAAAAATTTTCGCAGTTCTGAAGCTCGAAACGAATAACTAGAACGGCCTACGAGAAAGGTACGCATACCTTTGTAATCGGGCCGGTTTCTGCTTTCAGATGCAACAGAAATTTTGCGGATTGGTCAATCCGTTCGCGAGATATGGGAGTTTGGAGGTAAGAAACACTTGAGAAACTAAAAATTTTCGCAGTTCTGATGCTCGAAACGAATAACTAGAACGGCCTACGGGAAAAGTACGCATACCTTTGTAATCGGGCGGGCTTCTGCTTTCAGATGCAACAGAAATTTTGCGGATTGGTCAATCCGTTCGCGAGATATGGCAGTTTGGAGGTAAGAAACGGTTGAGAAACTCAAAATTTTCGCAGTTCTGATGCTCGAAACGAATAACTGGAACGGGCTAGGGAAAAGTACACATACCGTTGTAATCGGGCGAGTTCCTACTTTCAGATGCAACAGAAATTTTGCGGATTGGTCAATCCGTTCGCAAGATATGGGAGTTTGGATGTAAGAAACACTTGAGAAACTCAAAATTTTCGCAGTTCTGGTGCTCGACAAGCATAACTAGATAGGACTAGGGGAAAAGTACGCATACCGTTGTAATAGGGCGAACTTCTACTTTCAGATGCAACAGAAATTTTGCGGATTGGTCAATCCGTTCGCGAGATATGGCAGTTTGGAGGTAAGAAACGGTTGAGAAACTCAAAATGTTCACAGTTCTGATGCTCGAAACGAATAACCAGAACGGCCTAGGGGAAAGGTACGCATACCGTCGTAATCTGGCGAGTTTCTACTTTCAGATGCAACAGAAATTTTGCGGATTGGACAATCCGTTCGCGTGATGTGGCAGTTTGTAAGTAAGAAACGCTTGAGAAACTAAAAATTTTCGCAGTTCTGATGCTCGAAACGAATAACTAGAACGGCCTACGGGAAAAGTACGCATACCTTTGTAATCGGGCGGGTTTCTGCTTTCAGATGCAACAGAAATTTTGCGGATTGGTCAATCCGTTCGCGAGATATGGCAGTTTGGAGGTAAGAAACGGTTGAGAAACTCAAAATTTTCGCAGTTCTGATGCTCGAAACGAATAACTGGAACGGTCTAGGGGAAAAGTACACATACCGTTGTAATCGGGCGAGTTTCTACTTTCAGATGCAACAGAAATTTTGCGGATTGTTCAATCCGTTCGCGAGATATGGCAGTTTGGAGGTAAGAAACGCTTGAGAAACTAAAAATTTTCGCAGTTCTGATGCTCGAAACGGATAACTAGAACGGCCTAGGGGAAAAGTACTCATACCGTTGTGATCGGGCGAGTTTCTACTTTCAGATGCAACAGAAATTTTGCGGATTGGTCAATCCGTTCGCGAGATATGGCAGTTTGGAGGTAAGAAACGCTTGAGAAACTCAAAATTTTCGCAGTTCTGATGCTCGAAACGAATAACTAGAACGGCCTAGGGGAAAGGTACGCATACCGTCGTAATCTGGCGAGTTTCTACTTTCAGATGCAACAGAAATTTTGCGGATTGGACAATCCGTTCGCGTGATGTGGCAGTTTGTAAGTAAGAAACGCTTGAGAAACTAAAAATTTTCGCAGTTCTGATGCTTGAAACGAATCACTAGAACGGCCTAGGGGAAAGGTACGCATACCGTCGTAATCGGGCGAGCTTCTACTTTCAGATGCAACAGAAATTTTGCGGATTGGTCAATCCGTTCGCGTGATGTGGCAGTTTGTAAGTAAGAAACGCTTGAGAAACTAAAAATTTTCGCAGTTCTGATGCTCGAAACGAATAACTAGAACGGCCTACGGGAAAAGTACGCATACCTTTGTAATCGGGCGGGTTTCTGCTTTCAGATGCAACAGAAATTTTGCGGATTGGTCAATCCGTTCGCGAGATATGGCAGTTTGGAGGTAAGAAACGGTTGAGAAACTCAAAATTTTCGCAGTTCTGATGCTAGACAAGCATAACTAGAACGGACTAGGGGAAAAGTATTCATACCGCTGTGATCGGGCGAGTTTCTACTTTCCGATGCAACAGGAATTTTGCGGATTGGTCAATCCGTTCGCGAGATATGGCCGTTTGGAGGTAAGAAACGCTTGAGAAACTCAAAATTTTCGCTGTTCTGATGCTCGAAACGAATAACTAGAACGGCCTAGGGGAAAAGTACGCATATCGTTGTAGTCGGGCGAGTTTCTGCTTTCAGGTGCAACAGAAATTTTGCGGATTGGTCAATCCGTTCGCGAGATATGGGAGTTTGGAGGTAAGAAGCACTTGAGAAACTCAAAATTTTCGCAGTTCTGATGCTCTAAACGAATAACTGGAACGGTCTAGGGGAAAAGTACACATACCGTTGTAATCGGGCGAGTTTCTACTTTCAGATGCCACAGAAATTTTGCGGATTGTTCAATCCGTTCGCGAGATATGGCAGTTTGGAGGTAAGAAACGCTTGAGAAACTAAAAATTTTCGCAGTTCTGATGCTCGAAACGGATAACTAGAACGGCCTAGGGGAAAAGTACTCATACCGTTGTGATCGGGCGAGTTTCTACTTTCAGATGCAACAGAAATTTTGCGGATTGGTCAATCCGTTCGCGAGATATGGCAGTTTGGAGGTAAGAAACGCTTGAGAAACTCAAAATTTTCGCAGTTCTGATGCTCGAAACGAATAACTAGAACGGCCTAGGGGAAAGGTACGCATACCGTCGTAATCTGGCGAGTTTCTACTTTCAGATGCAACAGAAATTTTGCGGATTGGACAATCCGTTCGCGTGATGTGGCAGTTTGTAAGTAAGAAACGCTTGAGAAACTAAAAATTTTCGCAGTTCTGATGCTTGAAACGAATCACTAGAACGGCCTAGGGGAAAGGTACGCATACCGTCGTAATCGGGCGAGCTTCTACTTTCAGATGCAACAGAAATTTTGCGGATTGGTCAATCCGTTCGCGTGATGTGGCAGTTTGTAAGTAAGAAACGCTTGAGAAACTAAAAATTTTCGCAGTTCTGATGCTCGAAACGAATAACTAGAACGGCCTACGGGAAAAGTACGCATACCTTTGTAATCGGGCGGGTTTCTGCTTTCAGATGCAACAGAAATTTTGCGGATTGGTCAATCCGTTCGCGAGATATGGCAGTTTGGAGGTAAGAAACGGTTGGGAAACTCAAAATTTTCGCAGTTCTGATGCTAGACAAGCATAACTAGAACGGACTAGGGGAAAAGTATTCATACCGCTGTGATCGGGCGAGTTTCTACTTTCAGATGCAACAGGAATTTTGCGGATTGGTCAATCCGTTCGCGAGATATGGCCGTTTGGAGGTAAGAAACGCTTGAGAAACTCAAAATTTTCGCTGTTCTGATGCTCGAAACGAATAACTAGAACGGCCTAGGGGAAAAGTACGCATATCGTTGTAGTCGGGCGAGTTTCTGCTTTCAGGTGCAACAGAAATTTTGCGGATTGGTCAATCCGTTCGCGAGATATGGGAGTTTGGAGGTAAGAAGCACTTGAGAAACTCAAAATTTTCGCAGTTCTGATGCTCTAAACGAATAACTGGAACGGTCTAGGGGAAAAGTACACATACCGTTGTAATCGGGCGAGTTTCTACTTTCAGATGCCACAGAAATTTTGCGGATTGTTCAATCCGTTCGCGAGATATGGCAGTTTGGAGGTAAGAAACGCTTGAGAAACTAAAAATTTTCGCAGTTCTGATGCTCGAAACGGATAACTAGAACGGCCTAGGGGAAAAGTATTCATACCGCTGTGATCGGGCGAGTTTCTACTTTCAGATGCAACAGGAATTTTGTGGATTGGTCAATCCGTTCGCGAGATATGGCCGTTTGGAGGTAAGAAACGCTTGAGAAACTAAAAATTTTCGCAGTTCTGGTGCTCGAAACGAATAACTAGAACGGCCTAGGGGAAAAGTACTCATACCGTTGTGATCGGGCGAGTTTCTACTTTCAGATGCAACACAAATTTTGCGGATTGGTCAATCCGTTCGCGAGATATGGCAGTTTGGAGGTAAGAAACGCTTGAGAAACTCAAAATTTTCGCTGTTCTGATGCTCGAAACGAATAACTAGAACGGCCTAGGGGAAAAGTACGCATATCGTTGTAGTCGGGCGAGTTTCTGCTTTCTGGTGCAACAGAAATTTTGCGGATTGGTCAATCCGTTCGCGAGATATGGGAGTTTGGAGGTAAGAAGCACTTGAGAAACTCAAAATTTTCGCAGTTCTGATGCTCTAAACGAATAACTGGAACGGTCTAGGGGAAAAGTACACATACCGTTGTAATCGGGCGAGTTTCTACTTTCAGATGCAACAGAAATTTTGCGGATTGTTCAATCCGTTCGCGAGATATGGCAGTTTGGAGGTAAGAAACGCTTGAGAAACTAAAAATTTTCGCAGTTCTGATGCTCGAAACGGATAACTAGAACGGCCTAGGGGAAAAGTACTCATACCGTTGTGATCGGGCGAGTTTCTACTTTCAGATGCAACAGAAATTTTGCGGATTGGTCAATCCGTTCGCGAGATATGGCAGTTTGGAGGTAAGAAACGCTTGAGAAACTCAAAATTTTCGCAGTTCTGATGCTCGAAACGAATAACCAGAACGGCCTAGGGGAAAGGAACGCATACCGTCGTAATCGGGCGAGTTTCTACTTTCAGATGCAACAGAAATTTTGCGGATTGGTCAATCCGTTCGCGTGATGTGGCAGTTTGTAAGTAAGAAACGCTTAAGAAACTAAAAATTTTCGCAGTTCTGATGCTCGAAACGAATCACTAGAACGGCCTACGTGAAAAGTACGCATACCTTTGTAATCGGGCGGGTATCTGCTTTCAGATGCAACAGAAATTTTGCGGATTGGTCAATCCGTTCGCGAGATATGGGAGTTTGGAGGTAAGAAACACTTGAGAAACTCAAAATTTTCGCAGTTCTGGTGCTCGACAAGCATAACTAGGACGGACTAGGGGAAAAGTACGCATACCGTTGTAATAGGGCGAACTTCACTTTCAGATGCAACAGAAATTTTGCGGATTGGTCAATCCGTTCGCGAGATATGGCAGTTTGGAGGTAAGAAACGGTTGAGAAACTCAAAATGTTCACAGTTCTGATGCTCGAAACGAATAACTAGAACGGCCTAGGGGGAAAGTACTCATACCGCTAGGATCGGGCGAGTTTCTACTTTCAGATGCAACAGAAATTTTGCGGATCGGTCAATCCGTTCGCGAGATATGGCAGTTTGGAAGTAAGAAACGGTTGAGAAACTAAAAATTTTCGCAGTTCTGAAGCTCGAAACGAATAACTAGAACGGCCTACGAGAAAGGTACGCATACCTTTGTAATCGGGCCGGTTTCTGCTTTCAGATGCAACAGACATTTTGCGGATTGGTCAATCCGTTCGCGAGATATGGGAGTTTGGAGGTAAGAAACACTTGAGAAACTCAAAATTTTCGCAGTTCTGGTGCTCGACAAGCATAACTAGATAGGACTAGGGGAAAAGTACGCATACCGTTGTAATAGGGCGAACTTCTACTTTCAGATGCAACAGAAATTTTGCGGATTGGTCAATCCGTTCGCGAGATATGGCAGTTTGGAGGTAAGAAACGGTTGAGAAACTCAAAATGTTCACAGTTCTGATGCTCGAAACGAATAACCAGAACGGCCTAGGGGAAGGGTACGCATACCGTCGTAATCGGGCGAGCTTCTACTTTCAGATGCAACAGAAATTTTGCGGATTGGTCAATCCGTTCGCGTGATGTGGCAGTTTGTAAGTAAGATGCGCTTGAGAAACTCAAAATTTTCGCAGTTCTGATGCTCTAAACGAATAACTGGAACGGTCTAGGGGAAAAGTACACATACCGTTGTAATCGGGCGAGTTTCTACTTTCAGATGCAACAGAAATTTTGCGGATTGTTCAATCCGTTCGCGAGATATGGCAGTTTGGAGGTAAGAAACGCTTGAGAAACTAAAAATTTTCGCAGTTCTGATGCTCGAAACGGATAACTAGAACGGCCTAGGGGAAAAGTACTCATACCGTTGTGATCGGGCGAGTTTCTACTTTCAGATGCAACAGAAATTTTGCGGATTGGTCAATCCGTTCGCGAGATATGGCAGTTTGGAGGTAAGAAACGCTTGAGAAACTCAAAATTTTCGCAGTTCTGATGCTCGAAACGAATAACCAGAACGGCCTAGGGGAAAGGTACGCATACCGTCGTAATCGGGCGAGTTTCTACTTTCAGATGCAACAGAAATTTTGCGGATTGGTCAATCCGTTCGCGTGATGTGGCAGTTTGTAAGTAAGAAACGCTTAAGAAACTAAAAATTTTCGCAGTTCTGATGCTCGAAACGAATCACTAGAACGGCCTACGGGAAAAGTACGCATACCTTTGTAATCGGGCGGGTATCTGCTTTCAGATGCAACAGAAATTTTGCGGATTGGTCAATCCGTTCGCGAGATATGGGAGTTTGGAGGTAAGAAACACTTGAGAAACTCAAAATTTTCGCAGTTCTGGTGCTCGACAAGCATAACTAGGACGGACTAGCGGAAAAGTACGCATACCGTTGTAATAGGGCGAACTTCTACTTTCAGATGCAACAGAAATTTTGCGGATTGGTCAATCCGTTCGCGAGATATGGCAGTTTGGAGGTAAGAAACGCTTGAGAAACTAAAAATTTTCGCAGTTCTGATGCTCGAAACGCATAACTAGAACGGCCTAGGGGAAAAGTACTCATACCGTTGTGATCGGGCGAGTTTCTACTTTCAGATGCAACAGAAATTTTGCGGATTGTTCAATCCGTTCGCGAGATATGGCAGTTTGGAGGTAAGAAACGCTTGAGAAACTAAAAATTTTCGCAGTTCTGATGCTCGAAACGGATAACTAGAACGGCCTAGGGGAAAAGTACTCATACCGTTGTGATCGGGCGAGTTTCTACTTTCAGATGCAACAGAAATTTTGCGGATTGGTCAATCCGTTCGCGAGATATGGCAGTTTGGAGGTAAGAAACGCTTGAGAAACTCAAAATTTTCGCAGTTCTGATGCTCGAAACGAATAACCAGAACGGCCTAGGGGAAAGGTACGCATACCGTCGTAATCGGGCGAGTTTCTACTTTCAGATGCGACAGAAATTTTGCGGATTGGTCAATCCGTTCGCGTGATGTGGTAGTTTGTAAGTAAGAAACGCTTAAGAAACTAAAAATTTTCGCAGTTCTGATGCTCGAAACGAATCACTAGAACGGCCTACGGGAAAAGTACGCATACCTTTGTAATCGGGCGGGTATCTGCTTTCAGATGCAACAGAAATTTTGCGGATTGGTCAATCCGTTCGCGAGATATGGGAGTTTGGAGGTAAGAAACACTTGAGAAACTCAAAATTTTCGCAGTTCTGGTGCTCGACAAGCATAACTAGGACGGACTAGGGGAAAAGTACGCATACCGTTGTAATAGGGCGAACTTCTACTTTCAGATGCAACAGAAATTTTGCGGATTGGTCAATCCGTTCGCGAGATATGGCAGTTTGGAGGTAAGAAACGGTTGAGAAACTCAAAATGTTCACAGTTCTGATGCTCGAAACGAATAACTAGAACGGCCTAGGGGAAAAGTACTCATACCGCTAGGATCGGGCGAGTTTCTACTTTCAGATGCAACAGAAATTTTGCGGATCGGTCAATCCGTTCGCGAGATATGGCAGTTTGGAAGTAAGAAACGGTTGAGAAACTAAAAATTTTCGCAGTTCTGAAGCTCGAAACGAATAACTAGAACGGCCTACGAGAAAGGTACGCATACCTTTGTAATCGGGCCGGTTTCTGCTTTCAGATGCAACAGACATTTTGCGGATTGGTCAATCCGTTCGCGAGATATGGGAGTTTGGAGGTAAGAAACACTTGAGAAACTCAAAATTTTCGCAGTTCTGGTGCTCGACAAGCATAACTAGATAGGACTAGGGGAAAAGTACGCATACCGTTGTAATAGGGCGAACTTCTACTTTCAGATGCAACAGAAATTTTGCGGATTGGTCAATCCGTTCGCGAGATATGGCAGTTTGGAGGTAAGAAACGGTTGAGAAACTCAAAATGTTCACAGTTCTGATGCTCGAAACGAATAACCAGAACGGCCTAGGGGAAGGGTACGCATACCGTCGTAATCGGGCGAGCTTCTACTTTCAGATGCAACAGAAATTTTGCGGATTGGTCAATCCGTTCGCGTGATGTGGCAGTTTGTAAGTAAGATGCGCTTGAGAAACTCAAAATTTTCGCAGTTCTGATGCTCTAAACGAATAACTGGAACGGTCTAGGGGAAAAGTACACATACCGTTGTAATCGGGCGAGTTTCTACTTTCAGATGCAACAGAAATTTTGCGGATTGTTCAATCCGTTCGCGAGATATGGCAGTTTGGAGGTAAGAAACGCTTGAGAAACTAAAAATTTTCGCAGTTCTGATGCTCGAAACGGATAACTAGAACGGCCTAGGGGAAAAGTACTCATACCGTTGTGATCGGGCGAGTTTCTACTTTCAGATGCAACAGAAATTTTGCGGATTGGTCAATCCGTTCGCGAGATATGGCAGTTTGGAGGTAAGAAACGCTTGAGAAACTCAAAATTTTCGCAGTTCTGATGCTCGAAACGAATAACCAGAACGGCCTAGGGGAAAGGTACGCATACCGTCGTAATCGGGCGAGTTTCTACTTTCAGATGCAACAGAAATTTTGCGGATTGGTCAATCCGTTCGCGTGATGTGGCAGTTTGTAAGTAAGAAACGCTTAAGAAACTAAAAATTTTCGCAGTTCTGATGCTCGAAACGAATCACTAGAACGGCCTACGGGAAAAGTACGCATACCTTTGTAATCGGGCGGGTATCTGCTTTCAGATGCAACAGAAATTTTGCGGATTGGTCAATCCGTTCGCGAGATATGGGAGTTTGGAGGTAAGAAACACTTGAGAAACTCAAAATTTTCGCAGTTCTGGTGCTCGACAAGCATAACTAGGACGGACTAGGGGAAAAGTACGCATACCGTTGTAATAGGGCGAACTTCTACTTTCAGATGCAACAGAAATTTTGCGGATTGGTCAATCCGTTCGCGAGATATGGCAGTTTGGAGGTAAGAAACGGTTGAGAAACTCAAAATGTTCACAGTTCTGATGCTCGAAACGAATAACTAGAACGGCCTAGGGGAAAAGTACTCATACCGCTATGATCGGGCGAGTTTCTACTTTCAGATGCAACAGAAATTTTGCGGATCGGTCAATCCGTTCGCGAGATATGGCAGTTTGGAAGTAAGAAACGGTTGAGAAACTAAAAATTTTCGCAGTTCTGAAGCTCGAAACGAATAACTAGAACGGCCTACGAGAAAGGTACGCATACCTTTGTAATCGGGCCGGTTTCTGCTTTCAGATGCAACAGAAATTTTGCGGATTGGTCAATCCGTTCGCGAGATATGGGAGTTTGGAGGTAAGAAACACTTGAGAAACTCAAAATTTTCGCAGTTCTGGTGCTCGACAAGCATAACTAGATAGGACTAGGGGAAAAGTACGCATACCGTTGTAATAGGGCGAACTTCTACTTTCAGATGCAACAGAAATTTTGCGGATTGGTCAATCCGTTCGCGAGATATGGCAGTTTGGAGGTAAGAAACGGTTGAGAAACTCAAAATGTTCACAGTTCTGATGCTCGAAACGAATAACCAGAACGGCCTAGGGGAAGGGTACGCATACCGTCGTAATCGGGCGAGCTTCTACTTTCAGATGCAACAGAAATTTTGCGGATTGGTCAATCCGTTCGCGTGATGTGGCAGTTTGTAAGTAAGATGCGCTTGAGAAACTCAAAATTTTCGCAGTTCTGATGCTCTAAACGAATAACTGGAACGGTCTAGGGGAAAAGTACACATACCGTTGTAATCGGGCGAGTTTCTACTTTCAGATGCAACAGAAATTTTGCGGATTGTTCAATCCGTTCGCGAGATATGGCAGTTTGGAGGTAAGAAACGCTTGAGAAACTAAAAATTTTCGCAGTTCTGATGCTCGAAACGGATAACTAGAACGGCCTAGGGGAAAAGTACTCATACCGTTGTGATCGGGCGAGTTTCTACTTTCAGATGCAACAGAAATTTTGCGGATTGTTCAATCCGTTCGCGAGATATGGCAGTTTGGAGGTAAGAAACGCTTGAGAAACTAAAAATTTTCGCAGTTCTGATGCTCGAAACGGATAACTAGAACGGCCTAGGGGAAAAGTACTCATACCGTTGTGATCGGGCGAGTTTCTACTTTCAGATGCAACAGAAATTTTGCGGATTGGTCAATCCGTTCGCGAGATATGGCAGTTTGGAGGTAAGAAACGCTTGACAAACTCAAAATTTTCGCAGTTCTGATGCTCGAAACGAATAACCAGAACGGCCTAGGGGAAAGGTACGCATACCGTCGTAATCGGGCGAGTTTCTACTTTCAGATGCAACAGAAATTTTGCGGATTGGTCAATCCGTTCGCGTGATGTGGCAGTTTGTAAGTAAGAAACGCTTAAGAAACTAAAAATTTTCGCAGTTCTGATGCTCGAAACGAATCACTAGAACGGCCTACGGGAAAAGTACGCATACCTTTGTAATCGGGCGGGTATCTGCTTTCAGATGCAACAGAAATTTTGCGGATTGGTCAATCCGTTCGCGAGATATGGGAGTTTGGAGGTAAGAAACACTTGAGAAACTCAAAATTTTCGCAGTTCTGGTGCTCGACAAGCATAACTAGGACGGACTAGGGGAAAAGTACGCATACCGTTGTAATAGGGCGAACTTCTACTTTCAGATGCAACAGAAATTTTGCGGATTGGTCAATCCGTTCGCGAGATATGGCAGTTTGGAGGTAAGAAACGGTTGAGAAACTCAAAATGTTCACAGTTCTGATGCTCGAAACGAATAACTAGAACGGCCTAGGGGAAAAGTACTCATACCGCTAGGATCGGGCGAGTTTCTACTTTCAGATGCAACAGAAATTTTGCGGATCGGTCAATCCGTTCGCGAGATATGGCAGTTTGGAAGTAAGAAACGGTTGAGAAACTAAAAATTTTCGCAGTTCTGAAGCTCGAAACGAATAACTAGAACGGCCTACGAGAAAGGTACGCATACCTTTGTAATCGGGCCGGTTTCTGCTTTCAGATGCAACAGACATTTTGCGGATTGGTCAATCCGTTCGCGAGATATGGGAGTTTGGAGGTAAGAAACACTTGAGAAACTCAAAATTTTCGCAGTTCTGGTGCTCGACAAGCATAACTAGATAGGACTAGGGGAAAAGTACGCATACCGTTGTAATAGGGCGAACTTCTACTTTCAGATGCAACAGAAATTTTGCGGATTGGTCAATCCGTTCGCGAGATATGGCAGTTTGGAGGTAAGAAACGGTTGAGAAACTCAAAATGTTCACAGTTCTGATGCTCGAAACGAATAACCAGAACGGCCTAGGGGAAGGGTACGCATACCGTCGTAATCGGGCGAGCTTCTACTTTCAGATGCAACAGAAATTTTGCGGATTGGTCAATCCGTTCGCGTGATGTGGCAGTTTGTAAGTAAGATGCGCTTGAGAAACTCAAAATTTTCGCAGTTCTGATGCTCTAAACGAATAACTGGAACGGTCTAGGGGAAAAGTACACATACCGTTGTAATAGGGCGAACTTCTACTTTCAGATGCAACAGAAATTTTGCGGATTGGTCAATCCGTTCGCGAGATATGGCAGTTTGGAGGTAAGAAACGGTTGAGAAACTCAAAATGTTCACAGTTCTGATGCTCGAAACGAATAACTAGAACGGCCTAGGGGAAAAGTACTCATACCGCTAGGATCGGGCGAGTTTCTACTTTCAGATGCAACAGAAATTTTGCGGATCGGTCAATCCGTTCGCGAGATATGGCAGTTTGGAAGTAAGAAACGGTTGAGAAACTAAAAATTTTCGCAGTTCTGAAGCTCGAAACGAATAACTAGAACGGCCTACGAGAAAGGTACGCATACCTTTGTAATCGGGCCGGTTTCTGCTTTCAGATGCAACAGACATTTTGCGGATTGGTCAATCCGTTCGCGAGATATGGGAGTTTGGAGGTAAGAAACACTTGAGAAACTCAAAATTTTCGCAGTTCTGGTGCTCGACAAGCATAACTAGATAGGACTAGGGGAAAAGTACGCATACCGTTGTAATAGGGCGAACTTCTACTTTCAGATGCAACAGAAATTTTGCGGATTGGTCAATCCGTTCGCGAGATATGGCAGTTTGGAGGTAAGAAACGGTTGAGAAACTCAAAATGTTCACAGTTCTGATGCTCGAAACGAATAACCAGAACGGCCTAGGGGAAGGGTACGCATACCGTCGTAATCGGGCGAGCTTCTACTTTCAGATGCAACAGAAATTTTGCGGATTGGTCAATCCGTTCGCGTGATGTGGCAGTTTGTAAGTAAGATGCGCTTGAGAAACTCAAAATTTTCGCAGTTCTGATGCTCTAAACGAATAACTGGAACGGTCTAGGGGAAAAGTACACATACCGTTGTAATCGGGCGAGTTTCTACTTTCAGATGCAACAGAAATTTTGCGGATTGTTCAATCCGTTCGCGAGATATGGCAGTTTGGAGGTAAGAAACGCTTGAGAAACTAAAAATTTTCGCAGTTCTGATGCTCGAAACGGATAACTAGAACGGCCTAGGGGAAAAGTACTCATACCGTTGTGATCGGGCGAGTTTCTACTTTCAGATGCAACAGAAATTTTGCGGATTGGTCAATCCGTTCGCGAGATATGGCAGTTTGGAGGTAAGAAACGCTTGAGAAACTCAAAATTTTCGCAGTTCTGATGCTCGAAACGAATAACCAGAACGGCCTAGGGGAAAGGTACGCATACCGTCGTAATCGGGCGAGTTTCTACTTTCAGATGCAACAGAAATTTTGCGGATTGGTCAATCCGTTCGCGTGATGTGGCAGTTTGTAAGTAAGAAACGCTTAAGAAACTAAAAATTTTCGCAGTTCTGATGCTCGAAACGAATCACTAGAACGGCCTACGGGAAAAGTACGCATACCTTTGTAATCGGGCGGGTATCTGCTTTCAGATGCAACAGAAATTTTGCGGATTGGTCAATCCGTTCGCGAGATATGGGAGTTTGGAGGTAAGAAACACTTGAGAAACTCAAAATTTTCGCAGTTCTGGTGCTCGACAAGCATAACTAGGACGGACTAGGGGAAAAGTACGCATACCGTTGTAATAGGGCGAACTTCTACTTTCAGATGCAACAGAAATTTTGCGGATTGGTCAATCCGTTCGCGAGATATGGCAGTATGGAGGTAAGAAACGGTTGAGAAACTCAAAATGTTCACAGTTCTGATGCTCGAAACGAATAACTAGAACGGCCTAGGGGAAAAGTACTCATACCGCTATGATCGGGCGAGTTTCTACTTTCAGATGCAACAGAAATTTTGCGGATCGGTCAATCCGTTCGCGAGATATGGCAGTTTGGAAGTAAGAAACGGTTGAGAAACTAAAAATTTTCGCAGTTCTGAAGCTCGAAACGAATAACTAGAACGGCCTACGAGAAAGGTACGCATACCTTTGTAATCGGGCCGGTTTCTGCTTTCAGATGCAACAGAAATTTTGCGGATTGGTCAATCCGTTCGCGAGATATGGGAGTTTGGAGGTAAGAAACACTTGAGAAACTCAAAATTTTCGCAGTTCTGGTGCTCGACAAGCATAACTAGATAGGACTAGGGGAAAAGTACGCATACCGTTGTAATAGGGCGAACTTCTACTTTCAGATGCAACAGAAATTTTGCGGATTGGTCAATCCGTTCGCGAGATATGGCAGTTTGGAGGTAAGAAACGGTTGAGAAACTCAAAATGTTCACAGTTCTGATGCTCGAAACGAATAACCAGAACGGCCTAGGGGAAGGGTACGCATACCGTCGTAATCGGGCGAGCTTCTACTTTCAGATGCAACAGAAATTTTGCGGATTGGTCAATCCGTTCGCGTGATGTGGCAGTTTGTAAGTAAGATGCGCTTGAGAAACTCAAAATTTTCGCAGTTCTGATGCTCTAAACGAATAACTGGAACGGTCTAGGGGAAAAGTACACATTCCGTTGTAATCGGGCGAGTTTCTACTTTCAGATGCAACAGAAATTTTGCGGATTGTTCAATCCGTTCGCGAGATATGGCAGTTTGGAGGTAAGAAACGCTTGAGAAACTAAAAATTTTCGCAGTTCTGATGCTCGAAACGGATAACTAGAACGGCCTAGGGGAAAAGTACTCATACCGTTGTGATCGGGCGAGTTTCTACTTTCAGATGCAACAGAAATTTTGCGGATTGGTCAATCCGTTCGCGAGATATGGCAGTTTGGAGGTAAGAAACGGTTAAGAAACTCAAAATGTTCACAGTTCTGATGCTCGAAACGAATAACTAGAACGGCCTAGGGGAAAAGTACTCATACCGCTGTGATCGGGCGAGTTTCTACTTTCAGATGCAACAGAAATTTTGCGGATCGGTCAATCCGTTCGCGAGATATGGCAGTTTGGAGGTAAGAAACGGTTGAGAAACTAAAAATTTTCGCAGTTCTGATGCTCCAAACGAATAACTAGAACGGCCTACGGGAAAAGTACGCATACCTTTGTAATCGGGCGGGTTTCTGCTTTCAGATGCAAAAGAAATTTTGCGGATTGGTCAATCCGTTCGCGAGATATGGGAGTTTGGAGGTAAGAAACACTTGAGAAACTCAAAATTTTCGCAGTTCTGGTGCTCGACAAGCATAACTAGATAGGACTAGGGGAAAAGTACGCATAGCGTTGTAATAGGGCGAACTTCTACTTTCAGATGCAACAGAAATTTTGCGGATTGGTCAATCCGTTCGCGAGATATGGCAGTTTGGAGGTAAGAAACGGTTGAGAAACTCAAAATGTTCACAGTTCTGATGCTCGAAACGAATAACCAGAACGGCCTAGGGGAAAGGTACGCATACCGTCGTAATCGGGCGAGCTTCTACTTTCAGATGCAACAGAAATTTTGCGGATTGGTCAATCCGTTCGCGTGATGTGGCAGTTTGTAAGTAAGATGCGCTTGAGAAACTCAAAATTTTCGCAGTTCTGATGCTCTAAACGAATAACTGGAACGGTCTAGGGGAAAAGTACACATTCCGTTGTAATCGGGCGAGTTTCTACTTTCAGATGCAACAGAAATTTTGCGGATTGTTCAATCCGTTCGCGAGATATGGCAGTTTGGAGGTAAGAAACGCTTGAGAAACTAAAAATTTTCGCAGTTCTGATGCTCGAAACGGATAACTAGAACGGCCTAGGGGAAAAGTACTCATACCGTTGTGATCGGGCGAGTTTCTACTTTCAGATGCAACAGAAATTTTGCGGATTGGTCAATCCGTTCGCGAGATATGGCAGTTTGGAGGTAAGAAACGGTTAAGAAACTCAAAATGTTCACAGTTCTGATGCTCGAAACGAATAACTAGAACGGCCTAGGGGAAAAGTACTCATACCGCTGTGATCGGGCGAGTTTCTACTTTCAGATGCAACAGAAATTTTGCGGATCGGTCAATCCGTTCGCGAGATATGGCAGTTTGGAGGTAAGAAACGGTTGAGAAACTAAAAATTTTCGCAGTTCTGATGCTCCAAACGAATAACTAGAACGGCCTACGGGAAAAGTACGCATACCTTTGTAATCGGGCGGGTTTCTGCTTTCAGATGCAAAAGAAATTTTGCGGATTGGTCAATCCGTTCGCGAGATATGGGAGTTTGGAGGTAAGAAACACTTGAGAAACTCAAAATTTTCGCAGTTCTGGTGCTCGACAAGCATAACTAGATAGGACTAGGGGAAAAGTACGCATAGCGTTGTAATAGGGCGAACTTCTACTTTCAGATGCAACAGAAATTTTGCGGATTGGTCAATCCGTTCGCGAGATATGGCAGTTTGGAGGTAAGAAACGGTTGAGAAACTCAAAATGTTCACAGTTCTGATGCTCGAAACGAATAACCAGAACGGCCTAGGGGAAAGGTACGCATACCGTCGTAATCGGGCGAGCTTCTACTTTCAGATGCAACAGAAATTTTGCGGATTGGTCAATCCGTTCGCGTGATGTGGCAGTTTGTAAGTAAGAAACGCTTGAGAAACTAAAAATTTTCGCAGTTCTGATGCTCGAAACGAATAACTAGAACGGCCTACGGGAAAAGTACGCATACCTTTGTAATCGGGCGGGTTTCTGCTTTCAGATGCAACAGAAATTTTGCGGATTGGTCAATCCGTTCGCGAGATATGGCAGTTTGGATGTAAGAAACGGTTGAGAAACTCAAAATTTTCGCAGTTCTGATGCTCGAAACGAATAACTGGAACGGGCTAGGGGAAAAGTACACATACCGTTGTAATCGGGCGAGTTCCTACTTTCAGATGCAACAGAAATTTTGCAGATCGGTCAATCCGTTCGCGAGATATGGCAGTTTGGAGGTAAGAAACGGTTGAGAAACTCAAAATGTTCACAGTTCTGATGCTCGACAAGCATAACTAGAACGGCCTAGGGGAAAAGTATTCATACCGCTGTGATCGGGCGAGTTTCTACTTTCAGATGCAACAGGAATTTTGCGGATTGGTCAATCCGTTCGCGAGATATGGCAGTTTGGAGGTAGGAAACGCTTGAGAAACTAAAAATTTTCGCAGTTCTGATGCTCGAAACGAATAACTAGAACGGCCTAGGGGAAAAGTACTCATACCATTGTGATCGGGCGAGTTTCTACTTTCAGATGCAACAGAAATTTTGCGGATTGGTCAATCCGTTCGCGAGATATGGGAGTTTGGAGGTAAGAAACACTTGAGAAACTCAAAATTTTCGCAGTTCTGGTGCTCGACAAGCATAACTAGATAGGACTAGGGGAAAAGTACGCATACCGTTGTAATAGGGCGAACTTCTACTTTCAGATGCAACAGAAATTTTGCGGATTGGTCAATCCGTTCGCGAGATATGGCAGTTTGGAGGTAAGAAACGGTTGAGAAACTCAAAATGTTCACAGTTCTGATGCTCGAAACGAATAACCAGAACGGCCTAGGGGAAAGTACGCATACCGTCGTAATCGGGCGAGCTTCTACTTTCAGATGCAACAGAAATTTTGCGGATTGGTCAATCCGTTCGCGTGATATGGCAGTTTGTAAGTAAGAAACGCTTGAGAAACTAAAAATTTTCGCAGTTCTGATGCTCGAAACGAATAACTAGAACGGCCTACGGGAAAAGTACGCATACCTTTGTAATCGGGCGGGTTTCTGCTTTCAGATGCAACAGAAATTTTGCGGATTGGTCAATCCGTTCGCGAGATATGGCAGTTTGGAGGTAAGAAACGGTTGAGAAACTCAAAATTTTCGCAGTTCTGATGCTCGAAACGAATAACTGGAACGGGCTAGGGGAAAAGTACACATACCGTTGTAATCGGGCGAGTTCCTACTTTCAGATGGAACAGAAATTTTGCGGATCGGTCAATCCGTTCGCGAGATATGGCAGTTTGGAGGTAAGAAACGGTTGAGAAACTAAAAATGTTCACAGTTCTGATGCTCGACAAGCATAACTAGAACGGCCTAGGGGAAAAGTATTCATACCGCTGTGATCGGGCGAGTTTCTACTTTCAGATGCAACAGGAATTTTGCGGATTGGTCAATCCGTTCGCGAGATATGGCAGTTTGGAGGTAGGAAACGCTTGAGAAACTAAAAATTTTCGCAGTTCTGATGCTCGAAACGAATAACTAGAACGGCCTAGGGGAAAAGTACTCATACCATTGTGATCGGGCGAGTTTCTACTTTCAGATGCAACAGAAATTTTGCGGATTGGTCAATCCGTTCGCGAGATATGGGAGTTTGGAGGTAAGAAACACTTGAGAAACTCAAAATTTTCGCAGTTCTGGTGCTCGACAAGCATAACTAGATAGGACTAGGGGAAAAGTACGCATACCGTTGTAATAGGGCGAACTTCTACTTTCAGATGCAACAGAAATTTTGCGGATTGGTCAATCCGTTCGCGAGATATGGCAGTTTGGAGGTAAGAAACGGTTGAGAAACTCAAAATGTTCACAGTTCTGATGCTCGAAACGAATAACCAGAACGGCCTAGGGGAAAGGTACGCATACCGTCGTAATCGGGCGAGCTTCTACTTTCAGATGCAACAGAAATTTTGCGGATTGGTCAATCCGTTCGCGTGATGTGGCAGTTTGTAAGTAAGAAACGCTTGAGAAACTAAAAATTTTCGCAGTTCTGATGCTCGAAACGAATAACTAGAACGGCCTACGGGAAAAGTACGCATACCTTTGTAATCGGGCGGGTTTCTGCTTTCAGATGCAACAGAAATTTTGCGGATTGGTCAATCCGTTCGCGAGATATGGCAGTTTGGAGGTAAGAAACGGTTGAGAAACTCAAAATTTTCGCAGTTCTGATGCTCGAAACGAATAACTGGAACGGGCTAGGGGAAAAGTACACATACCGTTGTAATCGGGCGAGTTCCTACTTTTAGATGGAACAGAAATTTTGCGGATCGGTCAATCCGTTCGCGAGATATGGCAGTTTGGAGGTAAGAAACGGTTGAGAAACTAAAAATGTTCACAGTTCTGATGCTCGACAAGCATAACTAGAACGGCCTAGGGGAAAAGTATTCATACCGCTGTGATCGGGCGAGTTTCTACTTTCAGATGCAACAGGAATTTTGCGGATTGGTCAATCCGTTCGCGAGATATGGCAGTTTGGAGGTAAGAAACGCTTGAGAAACTCAAAATTTTACGCTGTTCTGATGCTCGAAACGAATAACTAGAACGGCCTAGGGGAAAAGTACGCATATCGTTGTAGTCGGGCGAGTTTCTGCTTTCAGGTGCAACAGAAATTTTGCGGATTGGTCAATCCGTTCGCGAGATATGGCAGTTTGGAGGTAAGAAACGCTTGAGAAACTCAAAATTTTACGCTGTTCTGATGCTCGAAACGAATAACTAGAACGGCCTAGGGGAAAAGTACGCATATCGTTGTAGTCGGGCGAGTTTCTGCTTTCAGGTGCAACAGAAATTTTGCGGATTGGTCAATCCGTTCGCGAGATATGGGAGTTTGGAGGTAAGAAGCACTTGAGAAACTCAAAATTTTCGCAGTTCTGATGCTCGAAACGAATAACTGGAACGGTCTAGAGGAAAAGTACACATACCGTTGTAATCGGGCGAGTTTCTACTTTCAGATGCAACAGAAATTTTGCGGATTGTTCAATCCGTTCGCGAGATATGGCAGTTTGGAGGTAAGAAACGCTTGAGAAACTAAAAATTTTCGCAGTTCTGATGCTCGAAACGGATAACTAGAACTGCCTAGGGGAAAAGTACGGATACCGTTGTAATAGGGCGAACTTCTACTTTCAGATGCAACAGAAATTTTGCGGATTGGTCAATCCGTTCGCGAGATATGGCAGTTTGGAGGTAAGAAACGGTTGAGAAACTCAAAATGTTCACAGTTCTGATGCTCGAAACGAATAACTAGAACGGCCTAGGGGAAAAGTACTCATACCGCTGTGATCGGGAGAGTTTCTACTTTCAGATGCAAGAGAAATTTTGCGGATCGGTCAATCCGTTCGCGAGATATGGCAGTTTGGAAGTAAGAAACGGTTGAGAAACTAAAAATTTTCGCAGTTCTGATGCTCGAAACGAATAACTAGAACGGCCTACGGGAAAAGTACGCATACCTTTGTAATCGGGCGGGTTTCTGCTTTCAGATGCAACAGAAATTTTGCGGATTGGTCAATCCGTTCGCGAGATATGGCAGTTTGGAGGTAAGAAACGCTTGAGAAACTCAAAATTTTACGCTGTTCTGATGCTCGAAACGAATAACTAGAACGGCCTAGGGGAAAAGTACGCATATCGTTGTAGTCGGGCGAGTTTCTGCTTTCAGGTGCAACAGAAATTTTGCGGATTGGTCAATCCGTTCGCGAGATATGGGAGTTTGGAGGTAAGAAGCACTTGAGAAACTCAAAATTTTCGCAGTTCTGATGCTCGAAACGAATAACTGGAACGGTCTAGGGGAAAAGTACACATACCGTTGTAATCGGGCGAGTTTCTACTTTCAGATGCAACAGAAATTTTGCGGATTGTTCAATCCGTTCGCGAGATATGGCAGTTTGGAGGTAAGAAACGCTTGAGAAACTAAAAATTTTCAAAGTTCTGATGCTCGAAACGGATAACTAGAACTGCCTAGGGGAAAAGTACGCATACCGTTGTAATAGGGCGAACTTCTACTTTCAGATGCAACAGAAATTTTGCGGATTGGTCAATCCGTTCGCGAGATATGGCAGTTTGGAGGTAAGAAACGGTTGAGAAACTCAAAATGTTCACAGTTCTGATGCTCGAAACGAATAACTAGAACGGCCTAGGGGAAAAGTACTCATACCGCTGTGATCGGGAGAGTTTCTACTTTCAGATGCAAGAGAAATTTTGCGGATCGGTCAATCCGTTCGCGAGATATGGCAGTTTGGAAGTAAGAAACGGTTGAGAAACTAAAAATTTTCGCAGTTCTGATGCTCGAAACGAATAACTAGAACGGCCTACGGGAAAAGTACGCATACCTTTGTAATCGGGCGGGTTTCTGCTTTCAGATGCAACAGAAATTTTGCGGATTGGTCAATCCGTTCGCGAGATATGGGAGTTTGGAGGTAAGAAACACTTGGGAAACTCAAAATTTTCGCAGTTCTGGTGCTCGACAAGCATAACTAGATAGGACTAGGGGAAAAGTACGCATACCGTTGTAATAGGACGAACTTCTACTTTCAGATGCAACAGAAATTTTGCGGATTGGTCAATCCGTTCGCGAGACATGGCAGTTTGGAGGTAAGAAACGGTTGAGAAACTCAAAATGTTCACAGTTCTGATGCTCGAAACGAATAACCAGAACGGCCTAGGGGAAGGGTACGCATACCGTCGTTATCGGGCGAGCTTCTACTTTCAGATGCAACAGAAATTTTGCGGATTGGTCAATCCGTTCGCGTGATGTGGCAGTTTGTAAGTAAGAAGCGCTTGAGAAACTAAAAATTTTCGCAGTTCTGATGCTCGAAACGAATAACTAGAACGGCCTACGGGAAAAGTACGCATACCTTTGTAATCGGGCGGGTTTCTGCTTTCAGATGCAACAGAAATTTTGCGGATTGGTCAATCCGTTCGCGAGATATGGGAGTTTGGAGGTAAGAAGCACTTGAGAAACTCAAAATTTTCGCAGTTCTGATGCTCTAAACGAATAACTGGAACGGTCTAGGGGAAAAGTACACATTCCGTTGTAATCGGGCGAGTTTCTACTTTCAGATGCAACAGAAATTTTGCGGATTGTTCAATCCGTTCGCGAGATATGGCAGTTTGGAGGTAAGAAACGCTTGAGAAACTAAAAATTTTCGCAGTTCTGATGCTCGAAACGGATAACTAGAACGGCCTAGGGGAAAAGTACTCATACCGTTGTGATCGGGCGAGTTTCTACTTTCAGATGCAACAGAAATTTTGCGGATTGGTCAATCCGTTCGCGAGATATGGCAGTTTGGAGGTAAGAAACGGTTAAGAAACTCAAAATGTTCACAGTTCTGATGCTCGAAACGAATAACTAGAACGGCCTAGGGGAAAAGTACTCATACCGCTGTGATCGGGCGAGTTTCTACTTTCAGATGCAACAGAAATTTTGCGGATCGGTCAATCCGTTCGCGAGATATGGCAGTTTGGAGGTAAGAAACGGTTGAGAAACTAAAAATTTTCGCAGTTCTGATGCTCCAAACGAATAACTAGAACGGCCTACGGGAAAAGTACGCATACCTTTGTAATCGGGCGGGTTTCTGCTTTCAGATGCAAAAGAAATTTTGCGGATTGGTCAATCCGTTCGCGAGATATGGGAGTTTGGAGGTAAGAAACACTTGAGAAACTCAAAATTTTCGCAGTTCTGGTGCTCGACAAGCATAACTAGATAGGACTAGGGGAAAAGTACGCATAGCGTTGTAATAGGGCGAACTTCTACTTTCAGATGCAACAGAAATTTTGCGGATTGGTCAATCCGTTCGCGAGATATGGCAGTTTGGAGGTAAGAAACGGTTGAGAAACTCAAAATGTTCACAGTTCTGATGCTCGAAACGAATAACCAGAACGGCCTAGGGGAAAGGTACGCATACCGTCGTAATCGGGCGAGCTTCTACTTTCAGATGCAACAGAAATTTTGCGGATTGGTCAATCCGTTCGCGTGATGTGGCAGTTTGTAAGTAAGAAACGCTTGAGAAACTAAAAATTTTCGCAGTTCTGATGCTCGAAACGAATAACTAGAACGGCCTACGGGAAAAGTACGCATACCTTTGTAATCGGGCGGGTTTCTGCTTTCAGATGCAACAGAAATTTTGCGGATTGGTCAATCCGTTCGCGAGATATGGCAGTTTGGATGTAAGAAACGGTTGAGAAACTCAAAATTTTCGCAGTTCTGATGCTCGAAACGAATAACTGGAACGGGCTAGGGGAAAAGTACACATACCGTTGTAATCGGGCGAGTTCCTACTTTCAGATGCAACAGAAATTTTGCAGATCGGTCAATCCGTTCGCGAGATATGGCAGTTTGGAGGTAAGAAACGGTTGAGAAACTCAAAATGTTCACAGTTCTGATGCTCGACAAGCATAACTAGAACGGCCTAGGGGAAAAGTATTCATACCGCTGTGATCGGGCGAGTTTCTACTTTCAGATGCAACAGGAATTTTGCGGATTGGTCAATCCGTTCGCGAGATATGGCAGTTTGGAGGTAGGAAACGCTTGAGAAACTAAAAATTTTCGCAGTTCTGATGCTCGAAACGAATAACTAGAACGGCCTAGGGGAAAAGTACTCATACCATTGTGATCGGGCGAGTTTCTACTTTCAGATGCAACAGAAATTTTGCGGATTGGTCAATCCGTTCGCGAGATATGGGAGTTTGGAGGTAAGAAACACTTGAGAAACTCAAAATTTTCGCAGTTCTGGTGCTCGACAAGCATAACTAGATAGGACTAGGGGAAAAGTACGCATACCGTTGTAATAGGGCGAACTTCTACTTTCAGATGCAACAGAAATTTTGCGGATTGGTCAATCCGTTCGCGAGATATGGCAGTTTGGAGGTAAGAAACGGTTGAGAAACTCAAAATGTTCACAGTTCTGATGCTCGAAACGAATAACCAGAACGGCCTAGGGGAAAGTACGCATACCGTCGTAATCGGGCGAGCTTCTACTTTCAGATGCAACAGAAATTTTGCGGATTGGTCAATCCGTTCGCGTGATATGGCAGTTTGTAAGTAAGAAACGCTTGAGAAACTAAAAATTTTCGCAGTTCTGATGCTCGAAACGAATAACTAGAACGGCCTACGGGAAAAGTACGCATACCTTTGTAATCGGGCGGGTTTCTGCTTTCAGATGCAACAGAAATTTTGCGGATTGGTCAATCCGTTCGCGAGATATGGCAGTTTGGAGGTAAGAAACGGTTGAGAAACTCAAAATTTTCGCAGTTCTGATGCTCGAAACGAATAACTGGAACGGGCTAGGGGAAAAGTACACATACCGTTGTAATCGGGCGAGTTCCTACTTTCAGATGGAACAGAAATTTTGCGGATCGGTCAATCCGTTCGCGAGATATGGCAGTTTGGAGGTAAGAAACGGTTGAGAAACTAAAAATGTTCACAGTTCTGATGCTCGACAAGCATAACTAGAACGGCCTAGGGGAAAAGTATTCATACCGCTGTGATCGGGCGAGTTTCTACTTTCAGATGCAACAGGAATTTTGCGGATTGGTCAATCCGTTCGCGAGATATGGCAGTTTGGAGGTAGGAAACGCTTGAGAAACTAAAAATTTTCGCAGTTCTGATGCTCGAAACGAATAACTAGAACGGCCTAGGGGAAAAGTACTCATACCATTGTGATCGGGCGAGTTTCTACTTTCAGATGCAACAGAAATTTTGCGGATTGGTCAATCCGTTCGCGAGATATGGGAGTTTGGAGGTAAGAAACACTTGAGAAACTCAAAATTTTCGCAGTTCTGGTGCTCGACAAGCATAACTAGATAGGACTAGGGGAAAAGTACGCATACCGTTGTAATAGGGCGAACTTCTACTTTCAGATGCAACAGAAATTTTGCGGATTGGTCAATCCGTTCGCGAGATATGGCAGTTTGGAGGTAAGAAACGGTTGAGAAACTCAAAATGTTCACAGTTCTGATGCTCGAAACGAATAACCAGAACGGCCTAGGGGAAAGGTACGCATACCGTCGTAATCGGGCGAGCTTCTACTTTCAGATGCAACAGAAATTTTGCGGATTGGTCAATCCGTTCGCGTGATGTGGCAGTTTGTAAGTAAGAAACGCTTGAGAAACTAAAAATTTTCGCAGTTCTGATGCTCGAAACGAATAACTAGAACGGCCTACGGGAAAAGTACGCATACCTTTGTAATCGGGCGGGTTTCTGCTTTCAGATGCAACAGAAATTTTGCGGATTGGTCAATCCGTTCGCGAGATATGGCAGTTTGGAGGTAAGAAACGGTTGAGAAACTCAAAATTTTCGCAGTTCTGATGCTCGAAACGAATAACTGGAACGGGCTAGGGGAAAAGTACACATACCGTTGTAATCGGGCGAGTTCCTACTTTTAGATGGAACAGAAATTTTGCGGATCGGTCAATCCGTTCGCGAGATATGGCAGTTTGGAGGTAAGAAACGGTTGAGAAACTAAAAATGTTCACAGTTCTGATGCTCGACAAGCATAACTAGAACGGCCTAGGGGAAAAGTATTCATACCGCTGTGATCGGGCGAGTTTCTACTTTCAGATGCAACAGGAATTTTGCGGATTGGTCAATCCGTTCGCGAGATATGGCAGTTTGGAGGTAAGAAACGCTTGAGAAACTCAAAATTTTACGCTGTTCTGATGCTCGAAACGAATAACTAGAACGGCCTAGGGGAAAAGTACGCATATCGTTGTAGTCGGGCGAGTTTCTGCTTTCAGGTGCAACAGAAATTTTGCGGATTGGTCAATCCGTTCGCGAGATATGGCAGTTTGGAGGTAAGAAACGCTTGAGAAACTCAAAATTTTACGCTGTTCTGATGCTCGAAACGAATAACTAGAACGGCCTAGGGGAAAAGTACGCATATCGTTGTAGTCGGGCGAGTTTCTGCTTTCAGGTGCAACAGAAATTTTGCGGATTGGTCAATCCGTTCGCGAGATATGGGAGTTTGGAGGTAAGAAGCACTTGAGAAACTCAAAATTTTCGCAGTTCTGATGCTCGAAACGAATAACTGGAACGGTCTAGAGGAAAAGTACACATACCGTTGTAATCGGGCGAGTTTCTACTTTCAGATGCAACAGAAATTTTGCGGATTGTTCAATCCGTTCGCGAGATATGGCAGTTTGGAGGTAAGAAACGCTTGAGAAACTAAAAATTTTCGCAGTTCTGATGCTCGAAACGGATAACTAGAACTGCCTAGGGGAAAAGTACGGATACCGTTGTAATAGGGCGAACTTCTACTTTCAGATGCAACAGAAATTTTGCGGATTGGTCAATCCGTTCGCGAGATATGGCAGTTTGGAGGTAAGAAACGGTTGAGAAACTCAAAATGTTCACAGTTCTGATGCTCGAAACGAATAACTAGAACGGCCTAGGGGAAAAGTACTCATACCGCTGTGATCGGGAGAGTTTCTACTTTCAGATGCAAGAGAAATTTTGCGGATCGGTCAATCCGTTCGCGAGATATGGCAGTTTGGAAGTAAGAAACGGTTGAGAAACTAAAAATTTTCGCAGTTCTGATGCTCGAAACGAATAACTAGAACGGCCTACGGGAAAAGTACGCATACCTTTGTAATCGGGCGGGTTTCTGCTTTCAGATGCAACAGAAATTTTGCGGATTGGTCAATCCGTTCGCGAGATATGGCAGTTTGGAGGTAAGAAACGCTTGAGAAACTCAAAATTTTACGCTGTTCTGATGCTCGAAACGAATAACTAGAACGGCCTAGGGGAAAAGTACGCATATCGTTGTAGTCGGGCGAGTTTCTGCTTTCAGGTGCAACAGAAATTTTGCGGATTGGTCAATCCGTTCGCGAGATATGGGAGTTTGGAGGTAAGAAGCACTTGAGAAACTCAAAATTTTCGCAGTTCTGATGCTCGAAACGAATAACTGGAACGGTCTAGGGGAAAAGTACACATACCGTTGTAATCGGGCGAGTTTCTACTTTCAGATGCAACAGAAATTTTGCGGATTGTTCAATCCGTTCGCGAGATATGGCAGTTTGGAGGTAAGAAACGCTTGAGAAACTAAAAATTTTCAAAGTTCTGATGCTCGAAACGGATAACTAGAACTGCCTAGGGGAAAAGTACGCATACCGTTGTAATAGGGCGAACTTCTACTTTCAGATGCAACAGAAATTTTGCGGATTGGTCAATCCGTTCGCGAGATATGGCAGTTTGGAGGTAAGAAACGGTTGAGAAACTCAAAATGTTCACAGTTCTGATGCTCGAAACGAATAACTAGAACGGCCTAGGGGAAAAGTACTCATACCGCTGTGATCGGGAGAGTTTCTACTTTCAGATGCAAGAGAAATTTTGCGGATCGGTCAATCCGTTCGCGAGATATGGCAGTTTGGAAGTAAGAAACGGTTGAGAAACTAAAAATTTTCGCAGTTCTGATGCTCGAAACGAATAACTAGAACGGCCTACGGGAAAAGTACGCATACCTTTGTAATCGGGCGGGTTTCTGCTTTCAGATGCAACAGAAATTTTGCGGATTGGTCAATCCGTTCGCGAGATATGGGAGTTTGGAGGTAAGAAACACTTGGGAAACTCAAAATTTTCGCAGTTCTGGTGCTCGACAAGCATAACTAGATAGGACTAGGGGAAAAGTACGCATACCGTTGTAATAGGACGAACTTCTACTTTCAGATGCAACAGAAATTTTGCGGATTGGTCAATCCGTTCGCGAGACATGGCAGTTTGGAGGTAAGAAACGGTTGAGAAACTCAAAATGTTCACAGTTCTGATGCTCGAAACGAATAACCAGAACGGCCTAGGGGAAGGGTACGCATACCGTCGTTATCGGGCGAGCTTCTACTTTCAGATGCAACAGAAATTTTGCGGATTGGTCAATCCGTTCGCGTGATGTGGCAGTTTGTAAGTAAGAAGCGCTTGAGAAACTAAAAATTTTCGCAGTTCTGATGCTCGAAACGAATAACTAGAACGGCCTACGGGAAAAGTACGCATACCTTTGTAATCGGGCGGGTTTCTGCTTTCAGATGCAACAGAAATTTTGCGGATTGGTCAATCCGTTCGCGAGATATGGGAGTTTGGAGGTAAGAAGCACTTGAGAAACTCAAAATTTTCGCAGTTCTGATGCTCGAAACGAATAACTGGAACGGTCTAGGGGAAAAGTACACATACCGTTGTAATCGGGCGAGTTTCTACTTTCAGATGCAACAGAAATTTTGCGGATTGTTCAATCCGTTCGCGAGATATGGCAGTTTGGAGGTAAGAAACGCTTGAGAAACTAAATATTTTCGCAGTTCTGATGCTCGAAACGGATAACTAGAACGGCCTAGGGGAAAAGTACTCATACCGTTGTGATCGGGCGAGTTTCTACTTTCAGATGCAACAGAAATTTTGCGGATTGGTCAATCCGTTCGCGAGATATGGCAGTTTGGAGGTAAGAAACGCTTGAGAAACTCAAAATTTTCGCAGTTCTGATGCTCGAAACGAATAACCAGAACGGCCTAGGGGAAAGGTACGCATACCGTCGTAATCGGGCGAGTTTCTACTTTCAGATGCAACAGAAATTTTGCGGATTGGTCAATCCGTTCGCGTGATGTGGCAGTTTGTAAGTAAGAAACGCTTGAGAAACTAAAAATTTTCGCAGTTCTGATGCTCGAAACGAATCACTAGAACGGCCTACGGGAAAAGTACGCATACCTTTGTAATCGGGCGGGTATCTGCTTTCAGATGCAACAGAAATTTTGCGGATTGGTCAATCCGTTCGCGAGATATGGGAGTTTGGAGGTAAGAAACACTTGAGAAACTCAAAATTTTCGCAGTCCTGGTGATCGACAAGCATAACTAGGACAGACTAGGGGAAAAGTACGCATACCGTTGTAATAGGGCGAACTTCTACTTTCAGATGCAACAGAAATTTTGCGGATTGGTCAATCCGTTCGCGAGATATGGCAGTTTGGAGGTAAGAAACGGTTGAGAAACTCAAAATGTTCACAGTTCTGATGCTCGAAACGAATAAATAGAACGGCCTAGGGGAAAAGTACTCATACCGCTGTGATCGGGCGAGTTTCTACTTTCAGATGCAACAGAAATTTTGCGGATCGGTCAATCCGTTCGCGAGATATGGCAGTTTGGAAGTAAGAAACGGTTGAGAAACTAAAAATTTTCGCAGTTCTGATGCTCGAAACGAATAACTAGAACGGCCTACGGGAAAAGTACGCATACCTTTGTAATCGGGCGGGTTTCTGCTTTCAGATGCAACAGAAATTTTGCGGATTGGTCAATCCGTTCGCGAGATATGGGAGTTTGGAGGTAAGAAACACTTGAGAAACTCAAAATTTTCGCAGTTCTGGTGCTCGACAAGCATAACTAGATAGGACTAGGGGAAAAGTACGCATACCGTTGTAATAGGGCGAACTTCTACTTTCAGATGCAACAGAAATTTTGCGGATTGGTCAATCCGTTCGCGAGATATGGCAGTTTGGAGGTAAGAAACGGTTGAGAAACTCAAAATGTTCACAGTTCTGATGCTCGAAACGAATAACTAGAACGGCCTAGGGGAAAAGTACTCATACCGCTGCGATCGGGAGAGTTTCTACTTTCAGATGCAAGAGAAATTTTGCGGATCGGTCAATCCGTTCGCGAGATATGGCAGTTTGGAAGTAAGAAACGGTTGAGAAACTAAAAATTTTCGCAGTTCTGATGCTCGAAACGAATAACTAGAACGGCCTACGGGAAAAGTACGCATACCTTTGTAATCGGGCGGGTTTCTGCTTTCAGATGCAACAGAAATTTTGCGGATTGGTCAATCCGTTCGCGAGATATGGGAGTTTGGAGGTAAGAAACACTTGAGAAACTCAAAATTTTCGCAGTTCTGGTGCTCGACAAGCATAACTAGATAGGACTAGGGGAAAAGTACGCATACCGTTGTAATAGGGCGAACTTCTACTTTCAGATGCAACAGAAATTTTGCGGATTGGTCAATCCGTTCGCGAGACATGGCAGTTTGGAGGTAAGAAACGGTTGAGAAACTCAAAATGTTCACAGTTCTGATGCTCGAAACGAATAACCAGAACGGCCTAGGGGAAGGGTACGCATACCGTCGTTATCGGGCGAGCTTCTACTTTCAGAAGCAACAGAAATTTTGCGGATTGGTCAATCCGTTCGCGTGATGTGGCAGTTTGTAAGTAAGAAGCGCTTGAGAAACTAAAAATTTTCGCAGTTCTGATGCTCGAAACGAATAACTAGAACGGCCTACGGGAAAAGTACGCATACCTTTGTAATTGGGCGGGTTTCTGCTTTCAGATGCAACAGAAATTTTGCGGATTGGTCAATCCGTTCGCGAGATATGGGAGTTTGGAGGTAAGAAGCACTTGAGAAACTCAAAATTTTCGCAGTTCTGATGCTCGAAACGAATAACTGGAACGGTCTAGGGGAAAAGTACACATACCGTTGCAATCGGGCGAGTTTCTACTTTCAGATGCAACAGAAATTTTGCGGATTGTTCAATCCGTTCGCGAGATATGGCAGTTTGGAGGTAAGAAACGCTTGAGAAACTAAAAATTTTCGCAGTTCTGATGCTCGAAACGGATAACTAGAACGGCCTAGGGGAAAAGTACTCATACCGTTGTGATCGGGCGAGTTTCTACTTTCAGATGCAACAGAAATTTTGCGGATTGGTCAATCCGTTCGCGAGATATGGCAGTTTGGAGGTAAGAAACCCTTGTGAAACTCAAAATTTTCGCAGTTCTGATGCTCGAAACGAATAACCAGAACGGCCTAGGGGAAAGGTACGCATACCGTCGTAATCGGGCGAGTTTCTACTTTCAGATGCAACAGAAATTTTGCGGATTGGTCAATCCGTTCGCGTGATGTGGCAGTTTGTAAGTAAGAAACGCTTGAGAAACTAAAAATTTTCGCAGTTCTGATGCTCGAAACGAATCACTAGAACGGCCAACGGGAAAAGTACGCATACCTTTGTAATCGGGCGGGTATCTGCTTTCAGATGCAACAGAAATTTTGCGGATTGGTCAATCCGTTCGCGAGATATGGGAGTTTGGAGGTAAGAAACACTTGAGAAACTCAAAATTTTCGCAGTCCTGGTGCTCGACAAGCATAACTAGGACGGACTAGGGGAAAAGTACGCATACCGTTGTAATATGGCGAACTTCTACTTTCAGATGCAACAGAAATTTTGCGGATTGGTCAATCCGTTCGCGAGATATGGCAGTTTGGAGGTAAGAAACTGTTGAGAAACTCAAAATGTTCACAGTTCTGATGCTCGAAACGAATAACCAGAACGGCCTAGGGGAAGGGTACGCATACCGTCGTAATCGGGCGAGTTTCTACTTTCAGATGCAACAGAAATTTTGCGGATCGGTCAATCCGTTCGCGAGATATGGCAGTTTGGAAGTAAGAAACGGTTGAGAAACTAAAAATTTTCGCAGTTCTGATGCTCGAAACGAATAACTAGAACGGCCTACGGGAAAAGTACGCATACCTTTGTAATCGGGCGGGTTTCTGCTTTCAGATGCAACAGAAATTTTGCGGATTGGTCAATCCGTTCGCGAGATATGTGAGTTTGGAGGTAAGAAACACTTGAGAAACTCAAAATTTTCGCAGTTCTGGTGCTCGACAAGCATAACTAGATAGGACTAGGGGAAAAGTACGCATACCGTTGTAACAGGGCGAACTTCTACTTTCAGATGCAAAAGAAATTTTGCGGATTGGTCAATCCGTTCGCGAGATATGGCAGTTTGGAGGTAAGAAACGGTTGAGAAACTCAAAATGTTCACAGTTCTGATGCTCGAAACGAATAACTAGAACGGCCTACGGGAAAAGTACGCATACCTTTGTAATCGGGCGGGTTTCTGCTTTCAGATGCAACAGAAATTTTGCGGATTGGTCAATCCGTTCGCGAGATATGTGAGTTTGGAGGTAAGAAACACTTGAGAAACTCAAAATTTTCGCAGTTCTGGTGCTCGACAAGCATAACTAGATAGGACTAGGGGAAAAGTACGCATACCTTTGTAATCGGGCGGGTTTCTGCTTTCAGATGCAACAGAAATTTTGCGGATTGGTCAATCCGTTCGCGAGATATGTGAGTTTGGAGGTAAGAAACACTTGAGAAACTCAAAATTTTCGCAGTTCTGGTGCTCGACAAGCATAACTAGATAGGACTAGGGGAAAAGTACGCATACCGTTGTAACAGGGCGAACTTCTACTTTCAGATGCAACAGAAATTTTGCGGATTGGTCAATCCGTTCGCGAGATATGGCAGTTTGGAGGTAAGAAACGCTTGAGAAACTCAAAATTTTACGCTGTTCTGATGCTCGAAACGAATAACTAGAACGGCCTAGGGGAAAAGTACGCATATCGTTGTAGTCGGGCGAGTTTCTGCTTTCAGGTGCAACAGAAATTTTGCGGATTGGTCAATCCGTTCGCGAGATATGGGAGTTTGGAGGTAAGAAGCACTTGAGAAACTCAAAATTTTCGCAGTTCTGATGCTCGAAACGAATAACTGGAACGGTCTAGGGGAAAAGTACACATACCGTTGTAATCGGGCGAGTTTCTACTTTCAGATGCAACAGAAATTTTGCGGATTGTTCAATCCGTTCGCGAGATATGGCAGTTTGGAGGTAAGAAACGCTTGAGAAACTAAAAATTTTCGCAGTTCTGATGCTCGAAACGGATAACTAGAACTGCCTAGGGGAAAAGTACGCATACCGTTGTAATAGGGCGAACTTCTACTTTCAGATGCAACAGAAATTTTGCGGATTGGTCAATCCGTTCGCGAGATATGGCAGTTTGGAGGTAAGAAACGGTTGAGAAACTCAAAATGTTCACAGTTCTGATGCTCGAAACGAATAACTAGAACGGCCTAGGGGAAAAGTACTCATACCGCTGTGATCGGGAGAGTTTCTACTTTCAGATGCAAGAGAAATTTTGCGGATCGGTCAATCCGTTCGCGAGATATGGCAGTTTGGAAGTAAGAAACGGTTGAGAAACTAAAAATTTTCGCAGTTCTGATGCTCGAAACGAATAACTAGAACGGCCTACGGGAAAAGTACGCATACCTTTGTAATCGGGCGGGTTTCTGCTTTCAGATGCAACAGAAATTTTGCGGATTGGTCAATCCGTTCGCGAGATATGGGAGTTTGGAGGTAAGAAACACTTGAGAAACTCAAAATTTTCGCAGTTCTGGTGCTCGACAAGCATAACTAGATAGGACTAGGGGAAAAGTACGCATACCGTTGTAATAGGGCGAACTTCTACTTTCAGATGCAACAGAAATTTTGCGGATTGGTCAATCCGTTCGCGAGACATGGCAGTTTGGAGGTAAGAAACGGTTGAGAAACTCAAAATGTTCACAGTTCTGATGCTCGAAACGAATAACCAGAACGGCCTAGGGGAAGGGTACGCATACCGTCGTTATCGGGCGAGCTTCTACTTTCAGATGCAACAGAAATTTTGCGGATTGGTCAATCCGTTCGCGTGATGTGGCAGTTTGTAAGTAAGAAGCGCTTGAGAAACTAAAAATTTTCGCAGTTCTGATGCTCGAAACGAATAACTAGAACGGCCTACGGGAAAAGTACGCATACCTTTGTAATCGGGCGGGTTTCTGCTTTCAGATGCAACAGAAATTTTGCGGATTGGTCAATCCGTTCGCGAGATATGGGAGTTTGGAGGTAAGAAGCACTTGAGAAACTCAAAATTTTCGCAGTTCTGATGCTCGAAACGAATAACTGGAACGGTCTAGGGGAAAAGTACACATACCGTTGTAATCGGGCGAGTTTCTACTTTCAGATGCAACAGAAATTTTGCGGATTGTTCAATCCGTTCGCGAGATATGGCAGTTTGGAGGTAAGAAACGCTTGAGAAACTAAAAATTTTCGCAGTTCTGATGCTCGAAACGGATAACTAGAACGGCCTAGGGGAAAAGTACTCATACCGTTGTGATCGGGCGAGTTTCTACTTTCAGATGCAACAGAAATTTTGCGGATTGGTCAATCCGTTCGCGAGATATGGCAGTTTGGAGGTAAGAAACGCTTGAGAAACTCAAAATTTTCGCAGTTCTGATGCTCGAAACGAATAACCAGAACGGCCTAGGGGAAAGGTACGCATACCGTCGTAATCGGGCGAGTTTCTACTTTCAGATGCAACAGAAATTTTGCGGATTGGTCAATCCGTTCGCGTGATGTGGCAGTTTGTAAGTAAGAAACGCTTGAGAAACTAAAAATTTTCGCAGTTCTGATGCTCGAAACGAATCACTAGAACGGCCTACGGGAAAAGTACGCATACCTTTGTAATCGGGCGGGTATCTGCTTTCAGATGCAACAGAAATTTTGCGGATTGGTCAATCCGTTCGCGAGATATGGGAGTTTGGAGGTAAGAAACACTTGAGAAACTCAAAATTTTCGCAGTCCTGGTGATCGACAAGCATAACTAGGACGGACTAGGGGAAAAGTACGCATACCGTTGTAATAGGGCGAACTTCTACTTTCAGATGCAACAGAAATTTTGCGGATTGGTCAATCCGTTCGCGAGATATGGCAGTTTGGAGGTAAGAAACGGTTGAGAAACTCAAAATGTTCACAGTTCTGATGCTCGAAACGAATAACCAGAACGGCCTAGGGGAAGGGTACGCATACCGTCGTAATCGGGCGAGCTTCTACTTTCAGATGCAACAGAAATTTTGCGGATTGGTCAATCCGTTCGCGTGATGTGGCAGTTTGTAAGTAAGATGCGCTTGAGAAACTCAAAATTTTCGCAGTTCTGATGCTCTAAACGAATAACTGGAACGGTCTAGGGGAAAAGTACACATACCGTTGTAATCGGGCGAGTTTCTACTTTCAGATGCAACAGAAATTTTGCGGATTGTTCAATCCGTTCGCGAGATATGGCAGTTTGGAGGTAAGAAACGCTTGAGAAACTAAAAATTTTCGCAGTTCTGATGCTCGAAACGGATAACTAGAACGGCCTAGGGGAAAAGTACTCATACCGTTGTGATCGGGCGAGTTTCTACTTTCAGATGCAACAGAAATTTTGCGGATTGTTCAATCCGTTCGCGAGATATGGCAGTTTGGAGGTAAGAAACGCTTGAGAAACTAAAAATTTTCGCAGTTCTGATGCTCGAAACGGATAACTAGAACGGCCTAGGGGAAAAGTACTCATACCGTTGTGATCGGGCGAGTTTCTACTTTCAGATGCAACAGAAATTTTGCGGATTGGTCAATCCGTTCGCGAGATATGGCAGTTTGGAGGTAAGAAACGCTTGAGAAACTCAAAATTTTCGCAGTTCTGATGCTCGAAACGAATAACCAGAACGGCCTAGGGGAAAGGTACGCATACCGTCGTAATCGGGCGAGTTTCTACTTTCAGATGCAACAGAAATTTTGCGGATTGGTCAATCCGTTCGCGTGATGTGGCAGTTTGTAAGTAAGAAACGCTTAAGAAACTAAAAATTTTCGCAGTTCTGATGCTCGAAACGAATCACTAGAACGGCCTACGGGAAAAGTACGCATACCTTTGTAATCGGGCGGGTATCTGCTTTCAGATGCAACAGAAATTTTGCGGATTGGTCAATCCGTTCGCGAGATATGGGAGTTTGGAGGTAAGAAACACTTGAGAAACTCAAAATTTTCGCAGTTCTGGTGCTCGACAAGCATAACTAGGACGGACTAGGGGAAAAGTACGCATACCGTTGTAATAGGGCGAACTTCTACTTTCAGATGCAACAGAAATTTTGCGGATTGGTCAATCCGTTCGCGAGATATGGCAGTTTGGAGGTAAGAAACGGTTGAGAAACTCAAAATGTTCACAGTTCTGATGCTCGAAACGAATAACTAGAACGGCCTAGGGGAAAAGTACTCATACCGCTAGGATCGGGCGAGTTTCTACTTTCAGATGCAACAGAAATTTTGCGGATCGGTCAATCCGTTCGCGAGATATGGCAGTTTGGAAGTAAGAAACGGTTGAGAAACTAAAAATTTTCGCAGTTCTGAAGCTCGAAACGAATAACTAGAACGGCCTACGAGAAAGGTACGCATACCTTTGTAATCGGGCCGGTTTCTGCTTTCAGATGCAACAGACATTTTGCGGATTGGTCAATCCGTTCGCGAGATATGGGAGTTTGGAGGTAAGAAACACTTGAGAAACTCAAAATTTTCGCAGTTCTGGTGCTCGACAAGCATAACTAGATAGGACTAGGGGAAAAGTACGCATACCCTTGTAATAGGGCGAACTTCTACTTTCAGATGCAACAGAAATTTTGCGGATTGGTCAATCCGTTCGCGAGATATGGCAGTTTGGAGGTAAGAAACGGTTGAGAAACTCAAAATGTTCACAGTTCTGATGCTCGAAACGAATAACCAGAACGGCCTAGGGGAAGGGTACGCATACCGTCGTAATCGGGCGAGCTTCTACTTTCAGATGCAACAGAAATTTTGCGGATTGGTCAATCCGTTCGCGTGATGTGGCAGTTTGTAAGTAAGATGCGCTTGAGAAACTCAAAATTTTCGCAGTTCTGATGCTCTAAACGAATAACTGGAACGGTCTAGGGGAAAAGTACACATACCGTTGTAATCGGGCGAGTTTCTACTTTCAGATGCAACAGAAATTTTGCGGATTGTTCAATCCGTTCGCGAGATATGGCAGTTTGGAGGTAAGAAACGCTTGAGAAACTAAAAATTTTCGCAGTTCTGATGCTCGAAACGGATAACTAGAACGGCCTAGGGGAAAAGTACTCATACCGTTGTGATCGGGCGAGTTTCTACTTTCAGATGCAACAGAAATTTTGCGGATTGGTCAATCCGTTCGCGAGATATGGCAGTTTGGAGGTAAGAAACGCTTGAGAAACTCAAAATTTTCGCAGTTCTGATGCTCGAAACGAATAACCAGAACGGCCTAGGGGAAAGGTACGCATACCGTCGTAATCGGGCGAGTTTCTACTTTCAGATGCAACAGAAATTTTGCGGATTGGTCAATCCGTTCGCGTGATGTGGCAGTTTGTAAGTAAGAAACGCTTAAGAAACTAAAAATTTTCGCAGTTCTGATGCTCGAAACGAATCACTAGAACTGCCTACGGGAAAAGTACGCATACCTTTGTAATCGGGCGGGTATCTGCTTTCAGATGCAACAGAAATTTTGCGGATTGGTCAATCCGTTCGCGAGATATGGGAGTTTGGAGGTAAGAAACACTTGAGAAACTCAAAATTTTCGCAGTTCTGGTGCTCGACAAGCATAACTAGGACGGACTAGGGGAAAAGTACGCATACCGTTGTAATAGGGCGAACTTCTACTTTCAGATGCAACAGAAATTTTGCGGATTGGTCAATCCGTTCGCGAGATATGGCAGTATGGAGGTAAGAAACGGTTGAGAAACTCAAAATGTTCACAGTTCTGATGCTCGAAACGAATAACTAGAACGGCCTAGGGGAAAAGTACTCATACCGCTATGATCGGGCGAGTTTCTACTTTCAGATGCAACAGAAATTTTGCGGATCGGTCAATCCGTTCGCGAGATATGGCAGTTTGGAAGTAAGAAACGGTTGAGAAACTAAAAATTTTCGCAGTTCTGAAGCTCGAAACGAATAACTAGAACGGCCTACGAGAAAGGTACGCATACCTTTGTAATCGGGCCGGTTTCTGCTTTCAGATGCAACAGAAATTTTGCGGATTGGTCAATCCGTTCGCGAGATATGGGAGTTTGGAGGTAAGAAACACTTGAGAAACTCAAAATTTTCGCAGTTCTGGTGCTCGACAAGCATAACTAGATAGGACTAGGGGAAAAGTACGCATACCGTTGTAATAGGGCGAACTTCTACTTTCAGATGCAACAGAAATTTTGCGGATTGGTCAATCCGTTCGCGAGATATGGCAGTTTGGAGGTAAGAAACGGTTGAGAAACTCAAAATGTTCACAGTTCTGATGCTCGAAACGAATAACCAGAACGGCCTAGGGGAAGGGTACGCATACCGTCGTAATCGGGCGAGCTTCTACTTTCAGATGCAACAGAAATTTTGCGGATTGGTCAATCCGTTCGCGTGATGTGGCAGTTTGTAAGTAAGATGCGCTTGAGAAACTCAAAATTTTCGCAGTTCTGATGCTCTAAACGAATAACTGGAACGGTCTAGGGGAAAAGTACACATACCGTTGTAATCGGGCGAGTTTCTACTTTCAGATGCAACAGAAATTTTGCGGATTGTTCAATCCGTTCGCGAGATATGGCAGTTTGGAGGTAAGAAACGCTTGAGAAACTAAAAATTTTCGCAGTTCTGATGCTCGAAACGGATAACTAGAACGGCCTAGGGGAAAAGTACTCATACCGTTGTGATCGGGCGAGTTTCTACTTTCAGATGCAACAGAAATTTTGCGGATTGGTCAATCCGTTCGCGAGATATGGCAGTTTGGAGGTAAGAAACGGTTGAGAAACTCAAAATGTTCACAGTTCTGATGCTCGACACGAATAACTAGAACGGCCTAGGGGAAAAGTACTCATACCGCTGTGATCGGGCGAGTTTCTACTTTCAGATGCAACAGAAATTTTGCGGATCGGTCAATCCGTTCGCGAGATATGGCAGTTTGGAGGTAAGAAACGGTTGAGAAACTAAAAATTTTCGCAGTTCTGATGCTCCAAACGAATAACTAGAACGGCCTACGGGAAAAGTACGCATACCTTTGTAATCGGGCGGGTTTCTGCTTTCAGATGCAAAAGAAATTTTGCGGATTGGTCAATCCGTTCGCGAGATATGGCAGTTTGGATGTAAGAAACGGTTGAGAAACTCAAAATTTTCGCAGTTCTGATGCTCGAAACGAATAACTGGAACGGGCTAGGGGAAAAGTACACATACCGTTGTAATCGGGCGAGTTCCTACTTTCGGATGCAACAGAAATTTTGCAGATCGGTCAATCCGTTCGCGAGATATGGCAGTTTGGAGGTAAGAAACGGTTGAGAAACTCAAAATGTTCACAGTTCTGATGCTCGACAAGCATAACTAGAACGGCCTAGGGGAAAAGTATTCATACCGCTGTGATCGGGCGAGTTTCTACTTTCAGATGCAACAGGAATTTTGCGGATTGGTCAATCCGTTCGCGAGATATGGCAGTTTGGAGGTAGGAAACGCTTGAGAAACTAAAAATTTTCGCAGTTCTGATGCTCGAAACGAATAACTAGAACGGCCTAGGGGAAAAGTACTCATACCATTGTGATCGGGCGAGTTTCTACTTTCAGATGCAACAGAAATTTTGCGGATTGGTCAATCCGTTCGCGAGATATGGGAGTTTGGAGGTAAGAAACACTTGAGAAACTCAAAATTTTCGCAGTTCTGGTGCTCGACAAGCATAACTAGATAGGACTAGGGGAAAAGTACGCATACCGTTGTAATAGGGCGAACTTCTACTTTCAGATGCAACAGAAATTTTGCGGATTGGTCAATCCGTTCGCGAGATATGGCAGTTTGGAGGTAAGAAACGGTTGAGAAACTCAAAATGTTCACAGTTCTGATGCTCGAAACGAATAACCAGAACGGCCTAGGGGAAAGGTACGCATACCGTCGTAATCGGGCGAGCTTCTACTTTCAGATGCAACAGAAATTTTGCGGATTGGTTAATCCGTTCGCGTGATGTGGCAGTTTGTAAGTAAGAAACGCTTGAGAAACTCAAAATTTTCGCAGTTCTGATGCTCGAAACGAATAACTAGAACGGCCTACGGGAAAAGTACGCATACCTTTGTAATCGGGCGGGTTTCTGCTTTCAGATGCAACAGAAATTTTGCGGATTGGTCAATCCGTTCGCGAGATATGGCAGTTTGGAGGTAAGAAGCGGTTGAGAAACTCAAAATTTTCGCAGTTCTGATGCTCGAAACGAATAACTGGAACGGGCTAGGGGAAAAGTACACATACCGTTGTAATCGGGCGAGTTCCTACTTTCAGATGGAACAGAAATTTTGCGGATCGGTCAATCCGTTCGCGAGATATGGCAGTTTGGAGGTAAGAAACGGTTGAGAAACTAAAAATGTTCACAGTTCTGATGCTCGACAAGCATAACTAGAACGGCCTAGGGGAAAAGTATTCATACCGCTGTGATCGGGCGAGTTTCTACTTTCAGATGCAACAGGAATTTTGCGGATTGGTCAATCCGTTCGCGAGATATGGCAGTTTGGAGGTAAGAAACGCTTGAGAAACTCAAAATTTTACGCTGTTCTGATGCTCGAAACGAATAACTAGAACGGCCTAGGGGAAAAGTACGCATATCGTTGTAGTCGGGCGAGTTTCTGCTTTCAGGTGCAACAGAAATTTTGCGGATTGGTCAATCCGTTCGCGAGATATGGCAGTTTGGAGGTAAGAAACGCTTGAGAAACTCAAAATTTTACGCTGTTCTGATGCTCGAAACGAATAACTAGAACGGCCTAGGGGAAAAGTACGCATATCGTTGTAGTCGGGCGAGTTTCTGCTTTCAGGTGCAACAGAAATTTTGCGGATTGGTCAATCCGTTCGCGAGATATGGGAGTTTGGAGGTAAGAAGCACTTGAGAAACTCAAAATTTTCGCAGTTCTGATGCTCGAAACGAATAACTGGAACGGTCTAGAGGAAAAGTACACATACCGTTGTAATCGGGCGAGTTTCTACTTTCAGATGCAACAGAAATTTTGCGGATTGTTCAATCCGTTCGCGAGATATGGCAGTTTGGAGGTAAGAAACGCTTGAGAAACTAAAAATTTTCGCAGTTCTGATGCTCGAAACGGATAACTAGAACTGCCTAGGGGAAAAGTACGGATACCGTTGTAATAGGGCGAACTTCTACTTTCAGATGCAACAGAAATTTTGCGGATTGGTCAATCCGTTCGCGAGATATGGCAGTTTGGAGGTAAGAAACGGTTGAGAAACTCAAAATGTTCACAGTTCTGATGCTCGAAACGAATAACTAGAACGGCCTAGGGGAAAAGTACTCATACCGCTGTGATCGGGAGAGTTTCTACTTTCAGATGCAAGAGAAATTTTGCGGATCGGTCAATCCGTTCGCGAGATATGGCAGTTTGGAAGTAAGAAACGGTTGAGAAACTAAAAATTTTCGCAGTTCTGATGCTCGAAACGAATAACTAGAACGGCCTACGGGAAAAGTACGCATACCTTTGTAATCGGGCGGGTTTCTGCTTTCAGATGCAACAGAAATTTTGCGGATTGGTCAATCCGTTCGCGAGATATGGCAGTTTGGAGGTAAGAAACGCTTGAGAAACTCAAAATTTTACGCTGTTCTGATGCTCGAAACGAATAACTAGAACGGCCTAGGGGATAAGTACGCATATCGTTGTAGTCGGGCGAGTTTCTGCTTTCAGGTGCAACAGAAATTTTGCGGATTGGTCAATCCGTTCGCGAGATATGGGAGTTTGGAGGTAAGAAGCACTTGAGAAACTCAAAATTTTCGCAGTTCTGATGCTCGAAACGAATAACTGGAACGGTCTAGGGGAAAAGTACACATACCGTTGTAATCGGGCGAGTTTCTACTTTCAGATGCAACAGAAATTTTGCGGATTGTTCAATCCGTTCGCGAGATATGGCAGTTTGGAGGTAAGAAACGCTTGAGAAACTAAAAATTTTCGCAGTTCTGATGCTCGAAACGGATAACTAGAACTGCCTAGGGGAAAAGTACGCATACCATTGTAATAGGGCGAACTTCTACTTTCAGATGCAACAGAAATTTTGCGGATTGGTCAATCCGTTCGCGAGATATGGCAGTTTGGAGGTAAGAAACGGTTGAGAAACTCAAAATTTTCGCAGTTCTGATGCTCGAAACGAATAACCAGAACGGCCTAGGGGAAAGGTACGCATACCGTCGTAATCGGGCGAGTTTCTACTTTCAGATGCAACAGAAATTTTGCGGATTGGTCAATCCGTTCGCGTGATGTGGCAGTTTGTAAGTAAGAAACGCTTGAGAAACTAAAAATTTTCGCAGTTCTGATGCTCGAAACGAATCACTAGAACGGCCTACGGGAAAAGTACGCATACCTTTGTAATCGGGCGGGTATCTGCTTTCAGATGCAACAGAAATTTTGCGGATTGGTCAATCCGTTCGCGAGATATGGGAGTTTGGAGGTAAGAAACACTTGAGAAACTCAAAATTTTCGCAGTCCTGGTGATCGACAAGCATAACTAGGACGGACTAGGGGAAAAGTACGCATACCGTTGTAATAGGGCGAACTTCTACTTTCAGATGCAACAGAAATTTTGCGGATTGGTCAATCCGTTCGCGAGATATGGCAGTTTGGAGGTAAGAAACGGTTGAGAAACTCAAAATGTTCACAGTTCTGATGCTCGAAACGAATAAATAGAACGGCCTAGGGGAAAAGTACTCATACCGCTGTGATCGGGCGAGTTTCTACTTTCAGATGCAACAGAAATTTTGCGGATCGGTCAATCCGTTCGCGAGATATGGCAGTTTGGAAGTAAGAAACGGTTGAGAAACTAAAAATTTTCGCAGTTCTGATGCTCGAAACGAATAACTAGAACGGCCTACGGGAAAAGTACGCATACCTTTGTAATCGGGCGGGTTTCTGCTTTCAGATGCAACAGAAATTTTGCGGATTGGTCAATCCGTTCGCGAGATATGGGAGTTTGGAGGTAAGAAACACTTGAGAAACTCAAAATTTTCGCAGTTCTGGTGCTCGACAAGCATAACTAGATAGGACTAGGGGAAAAGTACGCATACCGTTGTAATAGGGCGAACTTCTACTTTCAGATGCAACAGAAATTTTGCGGATTGGTCAATCCGTTCGCGAGATATGGCAGTTTGGAGGTAAGAAACGGTTGAGAAACTCAAAATGTTCACAGTTCTGATGCTCGAAACGAATAACTAGAACGGCCTAGGGGAAAAGTACTCATACCGCTGTGATCGGGAGAGTTTCTACTTTCAGATGCAAGAGAAATTTTGCGGATCGGTCAATCCGTTCGCGAGATATGGCAGTTTGGAAGTAAGAAACGGTTGAGAAACTAAAAATTTTCGCAGTTCTGATGCTCGAAACGAATAACTAGAACGGCCTACGGGAAAAGTACGCATACCTTTGTAATCGGGCGGGTTTCTGCTTTCAGATGCAACAGAAATTTTGCGGATTGGTCAATCCGTTCGCGAGATATGGGAGTTTGGAGGTAAGAAACACTTGAGAAACTCAAAATTTTCGCAGTTCTGGTGCTCGACAAGCATAACTAGATAGGACTAGGGGAAAAGTACGCATACCGTTGTAATAGGGCGAACTTCTACTTTCAGATGCAACAGAAATTTTGCGGATTGGTCAATCCGTTCGCGAGACATGGCAGTTTGGAGGTAAGAAACGGTTGAGAAACTCAAAATGTTCACAGTTCTGATGCTCGAAACGAATAACCAGAACGGCCTAGGGGAAGGGTACGCATACCGTCGTTATCGGGCGAGCTTCTACTTTCAGAAGCAACAGAAATTTTGCGGATTGGTCAATCCGTTCGCGTGATGTGGCAGTTTGTAAGTAAGAAGCGCTTGAGAAACTAAAAATTTTCGCAGTTCTGATGCTCGAAACGAATAACTAGAACGGCCTACGGGAAAAGTACGCATACCTTTGTAATTGGGCGGGTTTCTGCTTTCAGATGCAACAGAAATTTTGCGGATTGGTCAATCCGTTCGCGAGATATGGGAGTTTGGAGGTAAGAAGCACTTGAGAAACTCAAAATTTTCGCAGTTCTGATGCTCGAAACGAATAACTGGAACGGTCTAGGGGAAAAGTACACATACCGTTGCAATCGGGCGAGTTTCTACTTTCAGATGCAACAGAAATTTTGCGGATTGTTCAATCCGTTCGCGAGATATGGCAGTTTGGAGGTAAGAAACGCTTGAGAAACTAAAAATTTTCGCAGTTCTGATGCTCGAAACGGATAACTAGAACGGCCTAGGGGAAAAGTACTCATACCGTTGTGATCGGGCGAGTTTCTACTTTCAGATGCAACAGAAATTTTGCGGATTGGTCAATCCGTTCGCGAGATATGGCAGTTTGGAGGTAAGAAACCCTTGTGAAACTCAAAATTTTCGCAGTTCTGATGCTCGAAACGAATAACCAGAACGGCCTAGGGGAAAGGTACGCATACCGTCGTAATCGGGCGAGTTTCTACTTTCAGATGCAACAGAAATTTTGCGGATTGGTCAATCCGTTCGCGTGATGTGGCAGTTTGTAAGTAAGAAACGCTTGAGAAACTAAAAATTTTCGCAGTTCTGATGCTCGAAACGAATCACTAGAACGGCCAACGGGAAAAGTACGCATACCTTTGTAATCGGGCGGGTATCTGCTTTCAGATGCAACAGAAATTTTGCGGATTGGTCAATCCGTTCGCGAGATATGGGAGTTTGGAGGTAAGAAACACTTGAGAAACTCAAAATTTTCGCAGTCCTGGTGCTCGACAAGCATAACTAGGACGGACTAGGGGAAAAGTACGCATACCGTTGTAATAGGGCGAACTTCTACTTTCAGATGCAACAGAAATTTTGCGGATTGGTCAATCCGTTCGCGAGATATGGCAGTTTGGAGGTAAGAAACTGTTGAGAAACTCAAAATGTTCACAGTTCTGATGCTCGAAACGAATAACCAGAACGGCCTAGGGGAAGGGTACGCATACCGTCGTTATCGGGCGAGCTTATACTTTCAGATGCAACAGAAATTTTGCGGATTGGTCAATCCGTTCGCGAGATATGGGAGTTTGGAGGTAAGAAACACTTGAGAAACTCAAAATTTTCGCAGTCCTGGTGCTCGACAAGCATAACTAGGACGGACTAGGGGAAAAGTACGCATACCGTTGTAATAGGGCGAACTTCTACTTTCAGATGCAACAGAAATTTTGCGGATTGGTCAATCCGTTCGCGAGATATGGGAGTTTGGAGGTAAGAAGCACTTGAGAAACTCAAAATTTTCGCAGTTCTGATGCTCGAAACGAATAACTGGAACGGTCTAGGGGAAAAGTACACATACCGTTGTAATCGGGCGAGTTTCTACTTTCAGATGCAACAGAAATTTTGCGGATTGTTCAATCCGTTCGCGAGATATGGCAGTTTGGAGGTAAGAAACGCTTGAGAAACTAAAAATTTTCGCAGTTCTGATGCTCGAAACGGATAACTAGAACGGCCTAGGGGAAGAGTACTCATACCGTTGTGATCGGGCGAGTTTCTACTTTCAGATGCAACAGAAATTTTGCGGATTGGTCAATCCGTTCGCGAGATATGGCAGTTTGGAGGTAAGAAACGCTTGAGAAACTCAAAATTTTCGCAGTTCTGATGCTCGAAACGAATAACCAGAACGGCCTAGGGGAAAGGTACGCATACCGTCGTAATCGGGCGAGTTTCTACTTTCAGATGCAACAGAAATTTTGCGGATTGGTCAATCCGTTCGCGTGATGTGGCAGTTTGTAAGTAAGAAACGCTTGAGATACTAAAAATTTTCGCAGTTCTGATGCTCGAAACGAATCACTAGAACGACCTACGGGAAAAGTACGCATACCTTTGTAATCGGGCGGGTATCTGCTTTCAGATGCAACAGAAATTTTGCGGATTGGTCAATCCGTTCGCGAGATATGGGATTTTGGAGGTAAGAAACACTTGAGAAACTCAAAATTTTCGCAGTCCTGGTGCTCGACAAGCATAACTAGAACGGCCTAGGGGAAAAGTACTCATACCGCTGTGATCGGGCGAGTTTCTACTTTCAGATGCAACAGAAATTTTGCGGATCGGTCAATCCGTTCGCGAGATATGGCAGTTTGGAAGTAAGAAACGGTTGAGAAACTAAAAATTTTCGCAGTTCTGATGCTCGAAACGAATAACTAGAACGGCCTACGGGAAAAGTACGCATACCTTTGTAATCGGGCGGGTTTCTGCTTTCAGATGCAACAGAAATTTTGCGGATTGGTCAATCCGTTCGCGAGATATGTGAGTTTGGAGGTAAGAAACACTTGAGAAACTCAAAATTTTCGCAGTTCTGGTGCTCGACAAGCATAACTAGATAGGACTAGGGGAAAAGTACGCATACCGTTGTAACAGGGCGAACTTCTACTTTCAGATGCAAAAGAAATTTTGCGGATTGGTCAATCCGTTCGCGAGATATGGCAGTTTGGAGGTAAGAAACGGTTGAGAAACTCAAAATGTTCACAGTTCTGATGCTCGAAACGAATAACTAGAACGGCCTACGGGAAAAGTACGCATACCTTTGTAATCGGGCGGGTATCTGCTTTCAGATGCAACAGAAATTTTGCGGATTGGTCAATCCGTTCGCGAGATATGGGAGTTTGGAGGTAAGAAACACTTGAGAAACTCAAAATTTTCGCAGTCCTGGTGCTCGACAAGCATAACTAGGACGGACTAGGGGAAAAGTACGCATACCGTTGTAATAGGGCGAACTTCTACTTTCAGATGCAACAGAAATTTTGCGGATTGGTCAATCCGTTCGCGAGATATGGCAGTTTGGAGGTAAGAAACTGTTGAGAAACTCAAAATTTTACGCTGTTCTGATGCTCGAAACGAATAACTAGAACGGCCTAGGGGAAAAGTACGCATATCGTTGTAGTCGGGCGAGTTTCTGCTTTCAGGTGCAACAGAAATTTTGCGGATTGGTCAATCCGTTCGCGAGATATGGGAGTTTGGAGGTAAGAAGCACTTGAGAAACTCAAAATTTTCGCAGTTCTGATGCTCGAAACGAATAACTGGAACGGTCTAGGGGAAAAGTACACATACCGTTGTAATCGGGCGAGTTTCTACTTTCAGATGCAACAGAAATTTTGCGGATTGTTCAATCCGTTCGCGAGATATGGCAGTTTGGAGGTAAGAAACGCTTGAGAAACTAAAAATTTTCGCAGTTCTGATGCTCGAAACGGATAACTAGAACTGCCTAGGGGAAAAGTACGCATACCGTTGTAACAGGGCGAACTTCTACTTTCAGATGCAACAGAAATTTTGCGGATTGTTCAATCCGTTCGCGAGATATGGCAGTTTGGAGGTAAGAAACGCTTGAGAAACTAAAAATTTTCGCAGTTCTGATGCTCGAAACGGATAACTAGAACGGCCTAGGGGAAGAGTACTCATACCGTTGTGATCGGGCGAGTTTCTACTTTCAGATGCAACAGAAATTTTGCGGATTGGTCAATCCGTTCGCGAGATATGGCAGTTTGGAGGTAAGAAACGCTTGAGAAACTCAAAATTTTCGCAGTTCTGATGCTCGAAACGAATAACCAGAACGGCCTAGGGGAAAGGTACGCATACCGTCGTAATCGGGCGAGTTTCTACTTTCAGATGCAACAGAAATTTTGCGGATTGGTCAATCCGTTCGCGTGATGTGGCAGTTTGTAAGTAAGAAACGCTTGAGATACTAAAAATTTTCGCAGTTCTGATGCTCGAAACGAATCACTAGAACGACCTACGGGAAAAGTACGCATACCTTTGTAATCGGGCGGGTATCTGCTTTCAGATGCAACAGAAATTTTGCGGATTGGTCAATCCGTTCGCGAGATATGGGATTTTGGAGGTAAGAAACACTTGAGAAACTCAAAATTTTCGCAGTCCTGGTGCTCGACAAGCATAACTAGGACGGACTAGGGGAAAAGTACGCATACCGTTGTAATAGGGCGAACTTCTACTTTCAGATGCAACAGAAATTTTGCGGATTGGTCAATCCGTTCGCGAGATATGGCGGTTTGGAGGTAAGAAACGGTTGAGAAACTCAAAATGTTCACAGTTCTGATGCTCGAAACGAATAACTAGAACGGCCTAGGGGAAAAGTACTCATACCGCTGTGATCGGGCGAGTTTCTACTTTCAGATGCAACAGAAATTTTGCGGATCGGTCAATCCGTTCGCGAGATATGGCAGTTTGGAAGTAAGAAACGGTTGAGAAACTAAAAATTTTCGCAGTTCTGATGCTCGAAACGAATAACTAGAACGGCCTACGGGAAAAGTACGCATACCTTTGTAATCGGGCGGGTTTCTGCTTTCAGATGCAACAGAAATTTTGCGGATTGGTCAATCCGTTCGCGAGATATGTGAGTTTGGAGGTAAGAAACACTTGAGAAACTCAAAATTTTCGCAGTTCTGGTGCTCGACAAGCATAACTAGATAGGACTAGGGGAAAAGTACGCATACCGTTGTAACAGGGCGAACTTCTACTTTCAGATGCAAAAGAAATTTTGCGGATTGGTCAATCCGTTCTCGAGATATGGCAGTTTGGAGGTAAGAAACGGTTGAGAAACTCAAAATGTTCACAGTTCTGATGCTCGAAACGAATAACTAGAACGGCCTACGGGAAAAGTACGCATACCTTTGTAATCGGGCGGGTTTCTGCTTTCAGATGCAACAGAAATTTTGCGGATTGGTCAATCCGTTCGCGAGATATGTGAGTTTGGAGGTAAGAAACACTTGAGAAACTCAAAATTTTCGCAGTTCTGGTGCTCGACAAGCATAACTAGATAGGACTAGGGGAAAAGTACGCATACCTTTGTAATCGGGCGGGTTTCTGCTTTCAGATGCAACAGAAATTTTGCGGATTGGTCAATCCGTTCGCGAGATATGTGAGTTTGGAGGTAAGAAACACTTGAGAAACTCAAAATTTTCGCAGTTCTGGTGCTCGACAAGCATAACTAGATAGGACTAGGGGAAAAGTACGCATACCGTTGTAACAGGGCGAACTTCTACTTTCAGATGCAACAGAAATTTTGCGGATTGGTCAATCCGTTCGCGAGATATGGCAGTTTGGAGGTAAGAAACGCTTGAGAAACTCAAAATTTTACGCTGTTCTGATGCTCGAAACGAATAACTAGAACGGCCTAGGGGAAAAGTACGCATATCGTTGTAGTCGGGCGAGTTTCTGCTTTCAGGTGCAACAGAAATTTTGCGGATTGGTCAATCCGTTCGCGAGATATGGGAGTTTGGAGGTAAGAAGCACTTGAGAAACTCAAAATTTTCGCAGTTCTGATGCTCGAAACGAATAACTGGAACGGTCTAGGGGAAAAGTACACATACCGTTGTAATCGGGCGAGTTTCTACTTTCAGATGCAACAGAAATTTTGCGGATTGTTCAATCCGTTCGCGAGATATGGCAGTTTGGAGGTAAGAAACGCTTGAGAAACTAAAAATTTTCGCAGTTCTGATGCTCGAAACGGATAACTAGAACTGCCTAGGGGAAAAGTACGCATACCGTTGTAATAGGGCGAACTTCTACTTTCAGATGCAACAGAAATTTTGCGGATTGGTCAATCCGTTCGCGAGATATGGCAGTTTGGAGGTAAGAAACGGTTGAGAAACTCAAAATGTTCACAGTTCTGATGCTCGAAACGAATAACTAGAACGGCCTAGGGGAAAAGTACTCATACCGCTGTGATCGGGAGAGTTTCTACTTTCAGATGCAAGAGAAATTTTGCGGATCGGTCAATCCGTTCGCGAGATATGGCAGTTTGGAAGTAAGAAACGGTTGAGAAACTAAAAATTTTCGCAGTTCTGATGCTCGAAACGAATAACTAGAACGGCCTACGGGAAAAGTACGCATACCTTTGTAATCGGGCGGGTTTCTGCTTTCAGATGCAACAGAAATTTTGCGGATTGGTCAATCCGTTCGCGAGATATGGGAGTTTGGAGGTAAGAAACACTTGAGAAACTCAAAATTTTCGCAGTTCTGGTGCTCGACAAGCATAACTAGATAGGACTAGGGGAAAAGTACGCATACCGTTGTAATAGGGCGAACTTCTACTTTCAGATGCAACAGAAATTTTGCGGATTGGTCAATCCGTTCGCGAGACATGGCAGTTTGGAGGTAAGAAACGGTTGAGAAACTCAAAATGTTCACAGTTCTGATGCTCGAAACGAATAACCAGAACGGCCTAGGGGAAGGGTACGCATACCGTCGTTATCGGGCGAGCTTCTACTTTCAGATGCAACAGAAATTTTGCGGATTGGTCAATCCGTTCGCGTGATGTGGCAGTTTGTAAGTAAGAAGCGCTTGAGAAACTAAAAATTTTCGCAGTTCTGATGCTCGAAACGAATAACTAGAACGGCCTACGGGAAAAGTACGCATACCTTTGTAATCGGGCGGGTTTCTGCTTTCAGATGCAACAGAAATTTTGCGGATTGGTCAATCCGTTCGCGAGATATGGGAGTTTGGAGGTAAGAAGCACTTGAGAAACTCAAAATTTTCGCAGTTCTGATGCTCGAAACGAATAACTGGAACGGTCTAGGGGAAAAGTACACATACCGTTGTGATCGGGCGAGTTTCTACTTTCAGATGCAACAGAAATTTTGCGGATTGGTCAATCCGTTCGCGAGATATGGCAGTTTGGAGGTAAGAAACGCTTGAGAAACTCAAAATTTTCGCAGTTCTGATGCTCGAAACGAATAACCAGAACGGCCTAGGGGAAAGGTACGCATACCGTCGTAATCGGGCGAGTTTCTACTTTCAGATGCAACAGAAATTTTGCGGATTGGTCAATCCGTTCGCGTGATGTGGCAGTTTGTAAGTAAGAAACGCTTGAGAAACTAAAAATTTTCGCAGTTCTGATGCTCGAAACGAATCACTAGAACGGCCTACGGGAAAAGTACGCATACCTTTGTAATCGGGCGGGGATCTGCTTTCAGATGCAACAGAAATTTTGCGGATTGGTCAATCCGTTCGCGAGATATGGGAGTTTGGAGGTAAGAAACACTTGAGAAACTCAAAATTTTCGCAGTTCTGGTGATCGACAAGCATAACTAGGACGGACTAGGGGAAAAGTACGCATACCGTTGTAATAGGGCGAACTTCTACTTTCAGATGCAACAGAAATTTTGCGGATTGGTCAATCCGTTCGCGAGATATGGGAGTTTGGAGGTAAGAAACACTTGAGAAACTCAAAATTTTCGCAGTTCTGGTGCTCGACAAGCATAACTAGATAGGACTAGGGGAAAAGTACGCATACCGTTGTAATAGGGCGAACTTCTACTTTCAGATGCAACAGAAATTTTGCGGATTGGTCAATCCGTTCGCGAGACATGGCAGTTTGGAGGTAAGAAACGGTTGAGAAACTCAAAATGTTCACAGTTCTGATGCTCGAAACGAATAACCAGAACGGCCTAGGGGAAGGGTACGCATACCGTCGTTATCGGGCGAGCTTCTACTTTCAGATGCAACAGAAATTTTGCGGATTGGTCAATCCGTTCGCGTGATGTGGCAGTTTGTAAGTAAGAAGCGCTTGAGAAACTAAAAATTTTCGCAGTTCTGATGCTCGAAACGAATAACTAGAACGGCCTACTGGAAAAGTACGCATACCATTGTAATCGGGCGGGTTTCTGCTTTCAGATGCAACAGAAATTTTGCGGATTGGTCAATCCGTTCGCGAGATATGGGAGTTTGGATGTAAGAAGCACTTGAGAAACTCAAAATTTTCGCAGTTCTGATGCTCGAAACGAATAACTGGAACGGTCTAGGGGAAAAGTACACATACCGTTGTAATCGGGCGAGTTTCTACTTTCAGATGCAACAGAAATTTTGCGGATTGTTCAATCCGTTCGCGAGATATGGCAGTTTGGAGGTAAGAAACGCTTGAGAAACTAAAAATTTTCGCAGTTCTGATGCTCGAAACGGATAACTAGAACGGCCTAGGGGAAAAGTACTCATACCGTTGTGATCGGGCGAGTTTCTACTTTCAGATGCAACAGAAATTTTGCGGATTGGTCAATCCGTTCGCGAGATATGGCAGTTTGGAGGTAAGAAACGCTTGAGAAACTCAAAATTTTCGCAGTTCTGATGCTCGAAACGAATAACCAGAACGGCCTAGGGGAAAGGTACGCATACCGTCGTAATCGGGCGAGTTTCTACTTTCAGATGCAACAGAAATTTTGCGGATTGGTCAATCCGTTCGCGTGATGTGGCAGTTTGTAAGTAGGAAACGCTTGAGAAACTAAAAATTTTCGCAGTTCTGATGCTCGAAACGAATCACTAGAACGGCCTACGGGAAAAGTACGCATACCTTTGTAATCGGGCGGGTATCTGCTTTCAGATGCAACAGAAATTTTGCGGATTGGTCAATCCGTTCGCGAGATATGGGAGTTTGGAGGTAAGAAACACTTGAGAAACTCAAAATTTTCGCAGTCCTGGTGATCGACAAGCATAACTAGGACGGACTAGGGGAAAAGTACGCATACCGTTGTAATAGGGCGAACTTCTACTTTCAGATGCAACAGAAATTTTGCGGATTGGTCAATCCGTTCGCGAGATATGGCAGTTTGGAGGTAAGAAACGGTTGAGAAACTCAAAATGTTCACAGTTCTGATGCTCGAAACGAATAAATAGAACGGCCTAGGGGAAAAGTACTCATACCGCTGTGATCGGGCGAGTTTCTACTTTCAGATGCAACAGAAATTTTGCGGATCGGTCAATCCGTTCGCGAGATATGGCAGTTTGGAAGTAAGAAACGGTTGAGAAACTAAAAATTTTCGCAGTTCTGATGCTCGAAACGAATAACTAGAACGGCCTACGGGAAAAGTACGCATACCTTTGTAATCGGGCGGGTTTCTGCTTTCAGATGCAACAGAAATTTTGCGGATTGGTCAATCCGTTCGCGAGATATGGGAGTTTGGAGGTAAGACACACTTGAGAAACTCAAAATTTTCGCAGTTCTGGTGCTCGACAAGCATAACTAGATAGGACTAGGGGAAAAGTACGCATACCGTTGTAATAGGGCGAACTTCTACTTTCAGATGCAACAGAAATTTTGCGGATTGGTCAATCCGTTCGCGAGACATGGCAGTTTGGAGGTAAGAAACGGTTGAGAAACTCAAAATGTTCACAGTTCTGATGCTCGAAACGAATAACCAGAACGGCCTAGGGGAAGGGTACGCATACCGTCGTTATCGGGCGAGCTTCTACTTTCAGATGCAACAGAAATTTTGCGGATTGGTCAATCCGTTCGCGTGATGTGGCAGTTTGTAAGTAAGAAGCGCTTGAGAAACTAAAAATTTTCGCAGTTCTGATGCTCGAAACGAATAACTAGAACGGCCTACGGGAAAAGTACGCATACCTTTGTAATCGGGCGGGGATCTGCTTTCAGATGCAACAGAAATTTTGCGGATTGGTCAATCCGTTCGCGAGATATGGGAGTTTGGAGGTAAGAAACACTTGAGAAACTCAAAATTTTCGCAGTCCTGGTGATCGACAAGCATAACTAGGACGGACTAGGGGAAAAGTACGCATACCGTTGTAATAGGGCGAACTTCTACTTTCAGATGCAACAGAAATTTTGCGGATTGGTCAATCCGTTCGCGAGATATGGGAGTTTGGAGGTAAGAAACACTTGAGAAACTCAAAATTTTCGCAGTTCTGGTGCTCGACAAGCATAACTAGATAGGACTAGGGGAAAAGTACGCATACCGTTGTAATAGGGCGAACTTCTACTTTCAGATGCAACAGAAATTTTGCGGATTGGTCAATCCGTTCGCGAGACATGGCAGTTTGGAGGTAAGAAACGGTTGAGAAACTCAAAATGTTCACAGTTCTGATGCTCGAAACGAATAACCAGAACGGCCTAGGGGAAGGGTACGCATACCGTCGTTATCGGGCGAGCTTCTACTTTCAGATGCAACAGAAATTTTGCGGATTGGTCAATCCGTTCGCGTGATGTGGCAGTTTGTAAGTAAGAAGCGCTTGAGAAACTAAAAATTTTCGCAGTTCTGATGCTCGAAACGAATAACTAGAACGGCCTACTGGAAAAGTACGCATACCTTTGTAATCGGGCGGGTTTCTGCTTTCAGATGCAACAGAAATTTTGCGGATTGGTCAATCCGTTCGCGAGATATGGGAGTTTGGATGTAAGAAGCACTTGAGAAACTCAAAATTTTCGCAGTTCTGATGCTCGAAACGAATAACTGGAACGGTCTAGGGGAAAAGTACACATACCGTTGTAATCGGGCGAGTTTCTACTTTCAGATGCAACAGAAATTTTGCGGATTGTTCAATCCGTTCGCGAGATATGGCAGTTTGGAGGTAAGAAACGCTTGAGAAACTAAAAATTTTCGCAGTTCTGATGCTCGAAACGGATAACTAGAACGGCCTAGGGGAAAAGTACTCATACCGTTGTGATCGGGCGAGTTTCTACTTTCAGATGCAACAGAAATTTTGCGGATTGGTCAATCCGTTCGCGAGATATGGCAGTTTGGAGGTAAGAAACGCTTGAGAAACTCAAAATTTTCGCAGTTCTGATGCTCGAAACGAATAACCAGAACGGCCTAGGGGAAAGGTACGCATACCGTCGTAATCGGGCGAGTTTCTACTTTCAGATGCAACAGAAATTTTGCGGATTGGTCAATCCGTTCGCGTGATGTGGCAGTTTGTAAGTAGGAAACGCTTGAGAAACTAAAAATTTTCGCAGTTCTGATGCTCGAAACGAATCACTAGAACGGCCTACGGGAAAAGTACGCATACCTTTGTAATCGGGCGGGTATCTGCTTTCAGATGCAACAGAAATTTTGCGGATTGGTCAATCCGTTCGCGAGATATGGGAGTTTGGAGGTAAGAAACACTTGAGAAACTCAAAATTTTCGCAGTCCTGGTGATCGACAAGCATAACTAGGACGGACTAGGGGAAAAGTACGCATACCGTTGTAATAGGGCGAACTTCTACTTTCAGATGCAACAGAAATTTTGCGGATTGGTCAATCCGTTCGCGAGATATGGCAGTTTGGAGGTAAGAAACGGTTGAGAAACTCAAAATGTTCACAGTTCTGATGCTCGAAACGAATAAATAGAACGGCCTAGGGGAAAAGTACTCATACCGCTGTGATCGGGCGAGTTTCTACTTTCAGATGCAACAGAAATTTTGCGGATCGGTCAATCCGTTCGCGAGATATGGCAGTTTGGAAGTAAGAAACGGTTGAGAAACTAAAAATTTTCGCAGTTCTGATGCTCGAAACGAATAACTAGAACGGCCTACGGGAAAAGTACGCATACCTTTGTAATCGGGCGGGTTTCTGCTTTCAGATGCAACAGAAATTTTGCGGATTGGTCAATCCGTTCGCGAGATATGGGAGTTTGGAGGTAAGACACACTTGAGAAACTCAAAATTTTCGCAGTTCTGGTGCTCGACAAGCATAACTAGATAGGACTAGGGGAAAAGTACGCATACCGTTGTAATAGGGCGAACTTCTACTTTCAGATGCAACAGAAATTTTGCGGATTGGTCAATCCGTTCGCGAGATATGGCAGTTTGGAGGTAAGAAACGGTTGAGAAACTCAAAATGTTCACAGTTCTGATGCTCGAAACGAATAACTAGAACGGCCTAGGGGAAAAGTACTCATACCGCTGTGATCGGGAGAGTTTCTACTTTCAGATGCAAGAGAAATTTTGCGGATCGGTCAATCCGTTCGCGAGATATGGCAGTTTGGAAGTAAGAAACGGTTGAGAAACTAAAAATTTTCGCAGTTCTGATGCTCGAAACGAATAACTAGAACGGCCTACGGGAAAAGTACGCATACCTTTGTAATCGGGCGGGTTTCTGCTTTCAGATGCAACAGAAATTTTGCGGATTGGTCAATCCGTTCGCGAGATATGGGAGTTTGGAGGTAAGAAACACTTGAGAAACTCAAAATTTTCGCAGTTCTGGTGCTCGACAAGCATAACTAGATAGGACTAGGGGAAAAGTACGCATACCGTTGTAATAGGGCGAACTTCTACTTTCAGATGCAACAGAAATTTTGCGGATTGGTCAATCCGTTCGCGAGACATGGCAGTTTGGAGGTAAGAAACGGTTGAGAAACTCAAAATGTTCACAGTTCTGATGCTCGAAACGAATAACCAGAACGGCCTAGGGGAAGGGTACGCATACCGTCGTTATCGGGCGAGCTTCTACTTTCAGATGCAACAGAAATTTTGCGGATTGGTCAATCCGTTCGCGTGATGTGGCAGTTTGTAAGTAAGAAGCGCTTGAGAAACTAAAAATTTTCGCAGTTCTGATGCTCGAAACGAATAACTAGAACGGCCTACGGGAAAAGTACGCATACCTTTGTAATCGGGCGGGTTTCTGCTTTCAGATGCAACAGAAATTTTGCGGATTGGTCAATCCGTTCGCGAGATATGGGAGTTTGGAGGTAAGAAGCACTTGAGAAACTCAAAATTTTCGCAGTTCTGATGCTCGAAACGAATAACTGGAACGGTCTAGGGGAAAAGTACACATACCGTTGTAATCGGGCGAGTTTCTACTTTCAGATGCAACAGAAATTTTGCGGATTGTTCAATCCGTTCGCGAGATATGGCAGTTTGGAGGTAAGAAACGCTTGAGAAACTAAAAATTTTCGCAGTTCTGATGCTCGAAACGGATAACTAGAACGGCCTAGGGGAAGAGTACTCATACCGTTGTGATCGGGCGAGTTTCTACTTTCAGATGCAACAGAAATTTTGCGGATTGGTCAATCCGTTCGCGAGATATGGCAGTTTGGAGGTAAGAAACGCTTGAGAAACTCAAAATTTTCGCAGTTCTGATGCTCGAAACGAATAACCAGAACGGCCTAGGGGAAAGGTACGCATACCGTCGTAATCGGGCGAGTTTCTACTTTCAGATGCAACAGAAATTTTGCGGATTGGTCAATCCGTTCGCGTGATGTGGCAGTTTGTAAGTAAGAAACGCTTGAGATACTAAAAATTTTCGCAGTTCTGATGCTCGAAACGAATCACTAGAACGGCCTACGCGAAAAGTACGCATACCTTTGTAATCGGGCGGGTATCTGCTTTCAGATGCAACAGAAATTTTGCGGATTGGTCAATCCGTTCGCGAGATATGGGATTTTGGAGGTAAGAAACACTTGAGAAACTCAAAATTTTCGCAGTCCTGGTGCTCGACAAGCATAACTAGGACGGACTAGGGGAAAAGTACGCATACCGTTGTAATAGGGCGAACTTCTACTTTCAGATGCAACAGAAATTTTGCGGATTGGTCAATCCGTTCGCGAGATATGGCAGTTTGGAGGTAAGAAACGGTTGAGAAACTCAAAATGTTCACAGTTCTGATGCTCGAAACGAATAACTAGAACGGCCTAGGGGAAAAGTACTCATACCGCTGTGATCGGGCGAGTTTCTACTTTCAGATGCAACAGAAATTTTGCGGATCGGTCAATCCGTTCGCGAGATATGGCAGTTTGGAAGTAAGAAACGGTTGAGAAACTAAAAATTTTCGCAGTTCTGATGCTCGAAACGAATAACTAGAACGGCCTACGGGAAAAGTACGCATACCTTTGTAATCGGGCGGGTTTCTGCTTTCAGATGCAACAGAAATTTTGCGGAAGGTCAATCCGTTCGCGAGATATGTGAGTTTGGAGGTAAGAAACACTTGAGAAACTCAAAATTTTCGCAGTTCTGGTGCTCGACAAGCATAACTAGATAGGACTAGGGGAAGAGTACGCATACCGTTGTAACAGGGCGAACTTCTACTTTCAGATGCAACAGAAATTTTGCGGATTGGTCAATCCGTTCGCGAGATATGGCAGTTTGGAGGTAAGAAACGGTTGAGAAACTCAAAATGTTCACAGTTCTGATGCTCGAAACGAATAACCAGAACGGCCTAGGGGAAGGGTACGCATACCGTCGTAATCGGGCGAGTTTCTACTTTCAGATGCAACAGAAATTTTGCGGATTGTTCAATCCGTTCGCGAGATATGGCAGTTTGGAGGTAAGAAACGCTTGAGAAACTAAAAATTTTCGCAGTTCTGGTGCTCGACAAGCATAACTAGATAGGACTAGGGGAAAAGTACGCATACCGTTGTAATAGGGCGAACTTCTACTTTCAGATGCAACAGAAATTTTGCGGATTGGTCAATCCGTTCGCGAGATATGGCAGTTTGGAGGTAAGAAACGGTTGAGAAACTCAAAATGTTCACAGTTCTGATGCTCGAAACGAATAACCAGAACGGCCTAGGGGAAAGGTACGCATACCGTCGTAATCGGGCGAGCTTCTACTTTCAGATGCAACAGAAATTTTGCGGATTGGTCAATCCGTTCGCGTGATGTGGCAGTTTGTAAGTAAGAAACGCTTGAGAAACTAAAAATTTTCGCAGTTCTGATGCTCGAAACGAATAACTAGAACGGCCTACGGGAAAAGTACGCATACCTTTGTAATCGGGCGGGTTTCTGCTTTCAGATGCAACAGAAATTTTGCGGATTGGTCAATCCGTTCGCGAGATATGGCAGTTTGGAGGTAAGAAACTGTTGAGAAACTCAAAATTTTCGCAGTTCTGATGCTCGAAACGAATAACTGGAACGGGCTAGGGGAAAAGTACACATACCGTTGTAATCGGGCGAGTTCCTACTTTCAGATGAAACAGAAATTTTGCGGATCGGTCAATCCGTTCGCGAGATATGGCAGTTTGGAGGTAAGAAACGGTTGAGAAACTCAAAATGTTCACAGTTCTGATGCTCGACAAGCATAACTAGAACTGCCTAGGGGAAAAGTATTCATACCGCTGTGATCGGGCGAGTTTCTACTTTCAGATGCAACAGGAATTTTGCGGATTGGTCAATCCGTTCGCGATATATGGCAGTTTGGAGGTAAGAAACGCTTGAGAAACTAAAAATTTTCGCAGTTCTGATGCTCGAAACGAATAACTAGAACGGCCTAGGGGAAAAGTACTCATACCATTGTGATCGGGCGAGTTTCTACTTTCAGATGCAACAGAAATTTTGCGGATTGGTCAATCCGTTCGCGAGATATGGCAGTTTGGAGGTAAGAAACGCTTGAGAAACTCAAAATTTTCGCTGTTCTGATTCTCGAAACGAATAACTAGAACGGCCTAGGGGAAAAGTACGCATATCATTGTAGTCGGGCGTGTTTCTGCTTTCAGGTGCAACAGAAATTTTGCGGATTGGTCAATCCGTTCGCGAGATATGGGAGTTTGGAGGTAAGAAGCACTTGAGAAACTCAAAATTTTCGCAGTTCTAATGCTCGAAACGAATAACTGGAACGGTCTAGGGGAAAAGTACACATACCGTTGTAATCGGGCGAGTTTCTACTTTCAGATGCAACAGAAATTTTGCGGATTGTTCAATCCGTTCGCGAGATATGGCAGTTTGGAGGTAAGAAACGCTTGAGAAACTAAAAATTTTCGCAGTTCTGATGCTCGAAACGGATAACTAGAACGGCCTAGGGGAAAAGTACTCATACCGTTGTGATCGGGCGAGTTTCTACTTTCAGATGCAACAGAAATTTTGCGGATTGGTCAATCCGTTCGCGAGATATGGCAGTTTGGAGGTAAGAAACGCTTGAGAAACTCAAAATTTTCGCAGTTCTGATGCTCGAAACGAATAACCAGAACGGCCTAGGGGAAAGGTACGCATACCGTCGTAATCGGGCGAGTTTCTACTTTCAGATGCAACAGAAATTTTGCGGATTGGTCAATCCGTTCGCGTGATGTGGCAGTTTGTAAGTAAGAAACGCTTGAGAAACTAAAAATTTTCGCAGTTCTGATGCTCGAAACGAATCACTAGAACGGCCTACGGGAAAAGTACGCATACCTTTGTAATCGGGCGGGTATCTGCGTTCAGATGCAACAGAAATTTTGCGGATTGGTCAATCCGTTCGCGAGATATGGGAGTTTGGAGGTAAGAAACACTTGAGAAACTCAAAATTTTCGCAGTCCTGGTGATCGACAAGCATAACTAGGACGGACTAGGGGAAAAGTACGCATACCGTTGTAATAGGGCGAACTTCTACTTTCAGATGCAACAGAAATTTTGCGGATTGGTCAATCCGTTCGCGAGATATGGCAGTTTGGAGGTAAGAAACGGTTGAGAAACTCAAAATGTTCACAGTTCTGATGCTCGAAACGAATAAATAGAACGGCCTAGGGGAAAAGTACTCATACCGCTGTGATCGGGCGAGTTTCTACTTTCAGATGCAACAGAAATTTTGCGGATCGGTCAATCCGTTCGCGAGATATGGCAGTTTGGAAGTAAGAAACGGTTGAGAAACTAAAAATTTTCGCAGTTCTGATGCTCGAAACGAATAACTAGAACGGCCTACGGGAAAAGTACGCATACCTTTGTAATCGGGCGGGTTTCTGCTTTCAGATGCAACAGAAATTTTGCGGATTGGTCAATCCGTTCGCGAGATATGGGAGTTTGGAGGTAAGACACACTTGAGAAACTCAAAATTTTCGCAGTTCTGGTGCTCGACAAGCATAACTAGATAGGACTAGGGGAAAAGTACGCATACCGTTGTAATAGGGCGAACTTCTACTTTCAGATGCAACAGAAATTTTGCGGATTGGTCAATCCGTTCGCGAGATATGGCAGTTTGGAGGTAAGAAACGGTTGAGAAACTCAAAATGTTCACAGTTCTGATGCTCGAAACGAATAACTAGAACGGCCTAGGGGAAAAGTACTCATACCGCTGTGATCGGGAGAGTTTCTACTTTCAGATGCAAGAGAAATTTTGCGGATCGGTCAATCCGTTCGCGAGATATGGCAGTTTGGAAGTAAGAAACGGTTGAGAAACTAAAAATTTTCGCAGTTCTGATGCTCGAAACGAATAACTAGAACGGCCTACGGGAAAAGTACGCATACCTTTGTAATCGGGCGGGTTTCTGCTTTCAGATGCAACAGAAATTTTGCGGATTGGTCAATCCGTTCGCGAGATATGGGAGTTTGGAGGTAAGAAACACTTGAGAAACTCAAAATTTTCGCAGTTCTGGTGCTCGACAAGCATAACTAGATAGGACTAGGGGAAAAGTACGCATACCGTTGTAATAGGGCGAACTTCTACTTTCAGATGCAACAGAAATTTTGCGGATTGGTCAATCCGTTCGCGAGACATGGCAGTTTGGAGGTAAGAAACGGTTGAGAAACTCAAAATGTTCACAGTTCTGATGCTCGAAACGAATAACCAGAACGGCCTAGGGGAAGGGTACGCATACCGTCGTTATCGGGCGAGCTTCTACTTTCAGATGCAACAGAAATTTTGCGGATTGGTCAATCCGTTCGCGTGATGTGGCAGTTTGTAAGTAAGAAGCGCTTGAGAAACTAAAAATTTTCGCAGTTCTGATGCTCGAAACGAATAACTAGAACGGCCTACGGGAAAAGTACGCATACCTTTGTAATCGGGCGGGTTTCTGCTTTCAGATGCAACAGAAATTTTGCGGATTGGTCAATCCGTTCGCGAGATATGGGAGTTTGGAGGTAAGAAGCACTTGAGAAACTCAAAATTTTCGCAGTTCTGATGCTCGAAACGAATAACAGGAACGGTCTAGGGGAAAAGTACACATACCGTTGTAATCGGGCGAGTTTCTACTTTCAGATGCAACAGAAATTTTGCGGATTGTTCAATCCGTTCGCGAGATATGGCAGTTTGGAGGTAAGAAACGCTTGAGAAACTAAAAATTTTCGCAGTTCTGATGCTCGAAACGGATAACTAGAACGGCCTAGGGGAAGAGTACTCATACCGTTGTGATCGGGCGAGTTTCTACTTTCAGATGCAACAGAAATTTTGCGGATTGGTCAATCCGTTCGCGAGATATGGCAGTTTGGAGGTAAGAAACGCTTGAGAAACTCAAAATTTTCGCAGTTCTGATGCTCGAAACGAATAACCAGAACGGCCTAGGGGAAAGGTACGCATACCGTCGTAATCGGGCGAGTTTCTACTTTCAGATGCAACAGAAATTTTGCGGATTGGTCAATCCGTTCGCGTGATGTGGCAGTTCGTAAGTAAGAAACGCTTGAGATACTAAAAATTTTCGCAGTTCTGATGCTCGAAACGAATCACTAGAACGGCCTACGGGAAAAGTACGCATACCTTTGTAATCGGGCGGGTATCTGCTTTCAGATGCAACAGAAATTTTGCGGATTGGTCAATCCGTTCGCGAGATATGGGATTTTGGAGGTAAGAAACACTTGAGAAACTCAAAATTTTCGCAGTCCTGGTGCTCGACAAGCATAACTAGGACGGACTAGGGGAAAAGTACGCATACCGTTGTAATAGGGCGAACTTCTACTTTCAGATGCAACAGAAATTTTGCGGATTGGTCAATCCGTTCGCGAGATATGGCAGTTTGGAGGTAAGAAACGGTTGAGAAACTCAAAATGTTCACAGTTCTGATGCTCGAAACGAATAACTAGAACGGCCTAGGGGAAAAGTACTCATACCGCTGTGATCGGGCGAGTTTCTACTTTCAGATGCAACAGAAATTTTGCGGATCGGTCAATCCGTTCGCGAGATATGGCAGTTTGGAAGTAAGAAACGGTTGAGAAACTAAAAATTTTCGCAGTTCTGATGCTCGAAACGAATAACTAGAACGTCCTACGGGAAAAGTACGCATACCTTTGTAATCGGGCGGGTTTCTGCTTTCAGATGCAACAGAAATTTTGCGGATTGGTCAATCCGTTCGCGAGATATGTGAGTTTGGAGGTAAGAAACACTTGAGAAACTCAAAATTTTCGCAGTTCTGGTGCTCGACAAGCATAACTAGATAGGACTAGGGGAAAAGTACGCATACCGTTGTAACAGGGCGAACTTCTACTTTCAGATGCAACAGAAATTTTGCGGATTGGTCAATCCGTTCGCGAGATATGGCAGTTTGGAGGTAAGAAACGGTTGAGAAACTCAAAATGTTCACAGTTCTGATGCTCGAAACGAATAACCAGAACGGCCTAGGGGAAGGGTACGCATACCGTCGTAATCGGGCGAGTTTCTACTTTCAGATGCAACAGAAATTTTGCGGATTGTTCAATCCGTTCGCGAGATATGGCAGTTTGGAGGTAAGAAACGCTTGAGAAACTAAAAATTTTCGCAGTTCTGGTGCTCGACAAGCATAACTAGATAGGACTAGGGGAAAAGTACGCATACCGTTGTAATAGGGCGAACTTCTACTTTCAGATGCAACAGAAATTTTGCGGATTGGTCAATCCGTTCGCGAGATATGGCAGTTTGGAGGTAAGAAACGGTTGAGAAACTCAAAATGTTCACAGTTCTGATGCTCGAAACGAATAACCAGAACGGCCTAGGGGAAAGGTACGCATACCGTCGTAATCGGGCGAGCTTCTACTTTCAGATGCAACAAAAATTTTGCGGATTGGTCAATCCGTTCGCGTGATGTGGCAGTTTGTAAGTAAGAAACGCTTGAGAAACTAAAAATTTTCGCAGTTCTGATGCTCGAAACGAATAACTAGAACGGCCTACGGGAAAAGTACGCATACCTTTGTAATCGGGCGGGTTTCTGCTTTCAGATGCAACAGAAATTTTGCGGATTGGTCAATCCGTTCGCGAGATATGGCAGTTTGGAGGTAAGAAACTGTTGAGAAACTCAAAATTTTCGCAGTTCTGATGCTCGAAACGAATAACTGGAACGGGCTAGGGGAAAAGTACACATACCGTTGTAATCGGGCGAGTTCCTACTTTCAGATGAAACAGAAATTTTGCGGATCGGTCAATCCGTTCGCGAGATATGGCAGTTTGGAGGTAAGAAACGGTTGAGAAACTCAAAATGTTCACAGTTCTGATGCTCGACAAGCATAACTAGAACTGCCTAGGGGAAAAGTATTCATACCGCTGTGATCGGGCGAGTTTCTACTTTCAGATGCAACAGGAATTTTGCGGATTGGTCAATCCGTTCGCGATATATGGGAGTTTGGAGGTAAGAAACGCTTGAGAAACTAAAAATTTTCGCAGTTCTGATGCTCGAAACGAATAACTAGAACGGCCTAGGGGAAAAGTACTCATACCATTGTGATCGGGCGAGTTTCTACTTTCAGATGCAACAGAAATTTTGCGGATTGGTCAATCCGTTCGCGAGATATGGCAGTTTGGAGGTAAGAAACGCTTGAGAAACTCAAAATTTTCGCTGTTCTGATTCTCGAAACGAATAACTAGAACGGCCTAGGGGAAAAGTACGCATATCATTGTAGTCGGGCGTGTTTCTGCTTTCAGGTGCAACAGAAATTTTGCGGATTGGTCAATCCGTTCGCGAGATATGGGAGTTTGGAGGTAAGAAGCACTTGAGAAACTCAAAATTTTCGCAGTTCTAATGCTCGAAACGAATAACTGGAACGGTCTAGGGGAAAAGTACACATACCGTTGTAATCGGGCGAGTTTCTACTTTCAGATGCAACAGAAATTTTGCGGATTGTTCAATCCGTTCGCGAGATATGGCAGTTTGGAGGTAAGAAACGCTTGAGAAACTAAAAATTTTCGCAGTTCTGATGCTCGAAACGGATAACTAGAACGGCCTAGGGGAAAAGTACTCATACCGTTGTGATCGGGCGAGTTTCTACTTTCAGATGCAACAGAAATTTTGCGGATTGGTCAATCCGTTCGCGAGATATGGCAGTTTGGAGGTAAGAAACGCTTGAGAAACTCAAAATTTTCGCAGTTCTGATGCTCGAAACGAATAACCAGAACGGCCTAGGGGAAAGGTACGCATACCGTCGTAATCGGGCGAGTTTCTACTTTCAGATGCAACAGAAATTTTGCGGATTGGTCAATCCGTTCGCGTGATGTGGCAGTTTGTAAGTAAGAAACGCTTGAGAAACTAAAAATTTTCGCAGTTCTGATGCTCGAAACGAATCACTAGAACGGCCTACGGGAAAAGTACGCATACCTTTGTAATCGGGCGGGTATCTGCTTTCAGATGCAACAGAAATTTTGCGGATTGGTCAATCCGTTCGCGAGATATGGGAGTTTGGAGGTAAGAAACACTTGAGAAACTCAAAATTTTCGCAGTTCTGGTGCTCGACAAGGATAACTAGGACGGACTAGGGGAAAAGTACGCATACCGTTGTAATAGGGCGAACTTCTACTTTCAGATGCAACAGAAATTTTGCGGATTGGTCAATCCGTTCGCGAGATATGGCAGTTTGGAGGTAAGAAACGGTTGAGAAACTCAAAATGTTCACAGTTCTGATGCTCGAAACGAATAACTAGAACGGCCTAGGGGAAAAGTACTCATACCGCTGTGATCGGGCGAGTTTCTACTTTCAGATGCAACAGAAATTTTGCGGATCTGTCAATCCGTTCGCGAGATATGGCAGTTTGGAAGTAAGAAACGGTTGAGAAACTAAAAATTTTCGCAGTTCTGATGCTCGAAACGAATAACTAGAACGGCCTACGGGAAAAGTACGCATACCTTTGTAATCGGGCGGGTTTCTGCTTTCAGATGCAACAGAAATTTTGCGGATTGGTCAATCCGTTCGCGAGATATGGGAGTTTGGACGTAAGAAACACTTGAGAAACTCAAAATTTTCGCAGTTCTGGTGCTCGACAAGCATAACTAGATAGGACTAGGGGAAAAGTACGCATACCGTTGTAATAGGGCGAACTTCTACTTTCAGATGCAACAGAAATTTTGCGGATTGGTCAATCCGTTCGCGAGATATGGCAGTTTGGAGGTAAGAAACGGTTGAGAAACTCAAAATGTTCACAGTTCTGATGCTCGAAACGAATAACCAGAACGGCCTAGGGGAAGGGTACGCATACCGTCGTAATCGGGCGAGTTTCTACTTTCAGATGCAACAGAAATTTTGCGGATTGTTCAATCCGTTCGCGAGATATGGCAGTTTGGAGGTAAGAAACGCTTGAGAAACTAAAAATTTTCGCAGTTCTGGTGCTCGACAAGCATAACTAGATAGGACTAGGGGAAAAGTACGCATACCGTTGTAATAGGGCGAACTTCTACTTTCAGATGCAACAGAAATTTTGCGGATTGGTCAATCCGTTCGCGAGATGTGGCAGTTTGGAGGTAAGAAACGGTTGAGAAACTCAAAATGTTCACAGTTCTGATGCTCGAAACGAATAACCAGAACGGCCTAGGGGAAAGGTACGCATACCGTCCTAATCGGGCGAGCTTCTACTTTCAGATGCAACAGAAATTTTGCGGATTGGTCAATCCGTTCGCGTGATGTGGCAGTTTGTAAGTAAGAAACGCTTGAGAAACTAAAAATTTTCGCAGTTCTGATGCTCGAAACGAATAACTAGAACGGCCTACGGGAAAAGTACGCATACCTTTGTAATCGGGCGGGTTTCTGCTTTCAGATGCAACAGAAATTTTGCGGATTGGTCAATCCGTTCGCGAGATATGGCAGTTTGGAGGTAAGAAACGGTTGAGAAACTCAAAATTTTCGCAGTTCTGATGCTCGACAAGCATAACTAGAACGGCCTAGGGGAAAAGTATTCATACCGCTGTGATCGGGCGAGTTTCTACTTTCAGATGCAACAGGAATTTTGCGGATTGGTCAATCCGTTCGCGAGATATGGCAGTTTGGAGGTAAGAAACGCTTGAGAAACTCAAAATTTTCGCAGTTCTGATGCTCGAAACGAATAACCAGAACGGCCTAGGGGAAAGGTACGCATACCGTCGTAATCGGGCGAGTTTCTACTTTCAGATGCAACAGAAATTTTGCGGATTGATCAATCCGTTCGCGTGATGTGGAAGTTGTAAGTAAGAAACGCTTGAGAAACTAAAAATTTTCGCAGTTCTGATGCTCGAAACGAATCACTAGAACGGCCTACGGGAAAAGTACGCATACCTTTGTAATCGGGCGGGTATCTGCTTTCAGATGCAACAGAAATTTTGCGGATTGGTCAATCCGTTCGCGAGATATGGGAGTTTGGAGGTAAGAAACACTTGAGAAACTCAAAATTTTCGCAGTTCTGCTGCTCGACAAGCATAACTAGATAGGACTAGGGGAAAAGTACTCATACCGTTGTGATCGGGCGAGTTTCTACTTTCAGATGCAACAGAAATTTTGCGGATTGGTCAATCCGTTCGCGAGATATGGCAGTTTGGAGGTAAGAAACGCTTGAGAAACTCAAAATTTTCGCAGTTCTGATGCTCGAAACGAATAACCAGAACGGCCTAGGGGAAAGGTACGCATACCGTCGTAATCGGGCGAGTTTCTACTTTCAGATGCAACAGAAATTTTGCGGATTGGTCAATCCGTTCGCGTGATGTGGCAGTTTGTAAGTAAGAAACGCTTGAGAAACTAAAAATTTTCGCAGTTCTGATGCTCGAAACGAATCACTAGAACGGCCTACGGGAAAAGTACGCATAGCTTTGTAATCGGGCGGGTATCTGCTTTCAGATGCAACAGAAATTTTGCGGATTGGTCAATCCGTTCGCGAGATATGGGAGTTTGGAGGTAAGAAACACTTGAGAAACTCAAAATTTTCGCAGTTCTGGTGCTCGACAAGCATAACTAGGACGGACTAGGGGAAAAGTACGCATACCGTTGTAATAGGGCGAACTTCTACTTTCAGATGCAACAGAAATTTTGCGGATTGGTCAATCCGTTCGCGAGATATGGCAGTTTGGAGGTAAGAAACGGTTGAGAAACTCAAAATGTTCACAGTTCTGATGCTCGAAACGAATAACTAGAACGGCCTAGGGGAAAAGTACTCATACCGCTGTGATCGGGCGAGTTTCTACTTTCAGATGCAACAGAAATTTTGCGGATCGGTCAATCCGTTCGCGAGATATGGCAGTTTGGAGGTAAGAAACGGTTGAGAAACTCAAAATGTTCACAGTTCTGATGCTCGACAAGCATAACTAGAACGGCCTAGGGGAAAAGAATTCATACCGTTGTGATCGGGCGAGTTTCTACTTTCAGATGCAACAGAAATTTTGCGGATTGGTCAATCCGTTCGCGAGATATGGCAGTTTGGAGGTAAGAAACGCATGAGAAACTCAAAATTTTCGCAGTTCTGATGCTCGAAACGAATAACCAGAACGGCGTAGGGGAAAGGTACGCATACCGTCGTAATCGGGCGAGTTTCTACTTTCAGATGCAACAGAAATTTTGCGGATTGGTCAATCCGTTCGCGTGATGTGGCAGTTTGTAAGTAAGAAACGCTTGAGAAACTAAAAATTTTCGCAGTTCTGATGCTCGAAACGAATCACTAGAACGGCCTACGGGAAAAGTACGCATACCTTTGTAATCGGGCGGGTATCTGCTTTCAGATGCAACAGAAATTTTGCGGATTGGTCAATCCGTTCGCGAGATATGGGAGTTTGGAGGTAAGAAACACTTGAGAAACTCAAAATTTTCGCAGTTCTGGTGCTCGACAAGGATAACTAGGACGGACTAGGGGAAAAGTACGCATACCGTTGTAATAGGGCGAACTTCTACTTTCAGATGCAACAGAAATTTTGCGGATTGGTCAATCCGTTCGCGAGATATGGCAGTTTGGAGGTAAGAAACGGTTGAGAAACTCAAAATGTTCACAGTTCTGATGCTCGAAACGAATAACTAGAACGGCCTAGGGGAAAAGTACTCTTACCGCTGTGATCGGGCGAGTTTCTACTTTCAGATGCAACAGAAATTTTGCGGATCGGTCAATCCGTTCGCGAGATATGGCAGTTTGGAAGTAAGAAACGGTTGAGAAACTAAAAATTTTCGCAGTTCTGATGCTCGAAACGAATAACTAGAACGGCCTACGGGAAAAGTACGCATACCTTTGTAATCGGGCGGGTTTCTGCTTTCAGATGCAACAGAAATTTTGCGGATTGGTCAATCCGTTCGCGAGATATGGGAGTTTGGACGTAAGAAACACTTGAGAAACTCAAAATTTTCGCAGTTCTGGTGCTCGACAAGCATAACTAGATAGGACTAGGGGAAAAGTACGCATACCGTTGTAATAGGGCGAACTTCTACTTTCAGATGCAACAGAAATTTTGCGGATTGGTCAATCCGTTCGCGAGATATGGCAGTTTGGAGGTAAGAAACGGTTGAGAAACTCAAAATGTTCACAGTTCTGATGCTCGAAACGAATAACCAGAACGGCCTAGGGGAAGGGTACGCATACCGTCGTAATCGGGCGAGTTTCTACTTTCAGATGCAACAGAAATTTTGCGGATTGTTCAATCCGTTCGCGAGATATGGCAGTTTGGAGGTAAGAAACGCTTGAGAAACTAAAAATTTTCGCAGTTCTGGTGCTCGACAAGCATAACTAGATAGGACTAGGGGAAAAGTACGCATACCGTTGTAATAGGGCGAACTTCTACTTTCAGATGCAACAGAAATTTTGCGGATTGGTCAATCCGTTCGCGAGATGTGGCAGTTTGGAGGTAAGAAACGGTTGAGAAACTCAAAATGTTCACAGTTCTGATGCTCGAAACGAATAACCAGAACGGCCTTGGGGAAAGGTACGCATACCGTCGTAATCGGGCGAGCTTCTACTTTCAGATGCAACAGAAATTTTGCGGATTGGTCAATCCGTTCGCGTGATGTGGCAGTTTGTAAGTAAGAAACGCTTGAGAAACTAAAAATTTTCGCAGTTCTGATGCTCGAAACGAATAACTAGAACGGCCTACGGGAAAAGTACGCATACCTTTGTAATCGGGCGGGTTTCTGCTTTCAGATGCAACAGAAATTTTGCGGATTGGTCAATCCGTTCGCGAGATATGGCAGTTTGGAGGTAAGAAACGGTTGAGAAACTCAAAATTTTCGCAGTTCTGATGCTCGACAAGCATAACTAGAACGGCCTAGGGGAAAAGTATTCATACCGCTGTGATCGGGCGAGTTTCTACTTTCAGATGCAACAGGAATTTTGCGGATTGGTCAATCCGTTCGCGAGATATGGCAGTTTGGAGGTAAGAAACGCTTGAGAAACTCAAAATTTTCGCAGTTCTGATGCTCGAAACGAATAACCAGAACGGCCTAGGGGAAAGGTACGCATACCGTCGTAATCGGGCGAGTTTCTACTTTCAGATGCAACAGAAATTTTGCGGATTGGTCAATCCGTTCGCGTGATGTGGCAGTTTGTAAGTAAGAAACGCTTGAGAAACTAAAAATTTTCGCAGTTCTGATGCTCGAAACGAATCACTAGAACGGCCTACGGGAAAAGTACGCATAGCTTTGTAATCGGGCGGGTATCTGCTTTCAGATGCAACAGAAATTTTGCGGATTGGTCAATCCGTTCGCGAGATATGGGAGTTTGGAGGTAAGAAACACTTGAGAAACTCAAAATTTTCGCAGTTCTGGTGCTCGACAAGCATAACTAGGACGGACTAGGGGAAAAGTACGCATACCGTTGTAATAGGGCGAACTTCTACTTTCAGATGCAACAGAAATTTTGCGGATTGGTCAATCCGTTCGCGAGATATGGCAGTTTGGAGGTAAGAAACGGTTGAGAAACTCAAAATGTTCACAGTTCTGATGCTCGAAACGAATAACTAGAACGGCCTAGGGGAAAAGTACTCATACCGCTGTGATCGGGCGAGTTTCTACTTTCAGATGCAACAGAAATTTTGCGGATCGGTCAATCCGTTCGCGAGATATGGCAGTTTGGAGGTAAGAAACGGTTGAGAAACTCAAAATGTTCACAGTTCTGATGCTCGACAAGCATAACTAGAACGGCCTAGGGGAAAAGAATTCATACCGTTGTGATCGGGCGAGTTTCTACTTTCAGATGCAACAGAAATTTTGCGGATTGGTCAATCCGTTCGCGAGATATGGCAGTTTGGAGGTAAGAAACGGTTGAGAAACTCAAAATGATCACAGTTCTGATGCTCGAAACGAATAACTAGAACGGCCTAGGGGAAAAGTACTCATACCGCTGTGATCGGGCGAGTTTCTACTTTCAGATGCAACAGAAATTTTGCGGATCGGTCAATCCGTTCGCGAGATATGGCAGTTTGGAAGTAAGAAACGGTTGAGAAACTAAAAATTTTCGCAGTTCTGATGCTCGAAACGAATAACTAGAACGGCCTACGGGAAAAGTACGCATACCTTTGTAATCGGGCGGGTTTCTGCTTTCAGATGCAACAGAAATTTTGCGGATTGGTCAATCCGTTCGCGAGATATGGGAGTTTGGACGTAAGAAACACTTGAGAAACTCAAAATTTTCGCAGTTCTGGTGCTCGACAAGCATAACTAGATAGGACTAGGGGAAAAGTACGCATACCGTTGTAATAGGGCGAACTTCTACTTTCAGATGCAACAGAAATTTTGCGGATTGGTCAATCCGTTCGCGAGATATGGCAGTTTGGAGGTAAGAAACGGTTGAGAAACTCAAAATTTTCGCAGTTCTGATGCTCGACAAGCATAACTAGAACGGCCTAGGGGAAAAGTATTCATACCGCTGTGATCGGGCGAGTTTCTACTTTCAGATGCAACAGGAATTTTGCGGATTGGTCAATCCGTTCGCGAGATGTGGCAGTTTGGAGGTAAGAAACGGTTGAGAAACTCAAAATGTTCACAGTTCTGATGCTCGAAACGAATAACCAGAACGGCCTTGGGGAAAGGTACGCATACCGTCGTAATCGGGCGAGCTTCTACTTTCAGATGCAACAGAAATTTTGCGGATTGGTCAATCCGTTCGCGTGATGTGGCAGTTTGTAAGTAAGAAACGCTTGAGAAACTAAAAATTTTCGCAGTTCTGATGCTCGAAACGAATAACTAGAACGGCCTACGGGAAAAGTACGCATACCTTTGTAATCGGGCGGGTTTCTGCTTTCAGATGCAACAGAAATTTTGCGGATTGGTCAATCCGTTCGCGAGATATGGCAGTTTGGAGGTAAGAAACGGTTGAGAAACTCAAAATTTTCGCAGTTCTGATGCTCGACAAGCATAACTAGAACGGCCTAGGGGAAAAGTATTCATACCGCTGTGATCGGGCGAGTTTCTACTTTCAGATGCAACAGGAATTTTGCGGATTGGTCAATCCGTTCGCGAGATATGGCAGTTTGGAGGTAAGAAACGCTTGAGAAACTCAAAATTTTCGCAGTTCTGATGCTCGAAACGAATAACCAGAACGGCCTAGGGGAAAGGTACGCATACCGTCGTAATCGGGCGAGTTTCTACTTTCAGATGCAACAGAAATTTTGCGGATTGGTCAATCCGTTCGCGTGATGTGGCAGTTTGTAAGTAAGAAACGCTTGAGAAACTAAAAATTTTCGCAGTTCTGATGCTCGAAACGAATCACTAGAACGGCCTACGGGAAAAGTACGCATAGCTTTGTAATCGGGCGGGTATCTGCTTTCAGATGCAACAGAAATTTTGCGGATTGGTCAATCCGTTCGCGAGATATGGGAGTTTGGAGGTAAGAAACACTTGAGAAACTCAAAATTTTCGCAGTTCTGGTGCTCGACAAGCATAACTAGGACGGACTAGGGGAAAAGTACGCATACCGTTGTAATAGGGCGAACTTCTACTTTCAGATGCAACAGAAATTTTGCGGATTGGTCAATCCGTTCGCGAGATATGGGAGTTTGGAGGTAAGAAACACTTGAGAAACTCAAAATTTTCGCAGTTCTGCTGCTCGACAAGCATAACTAGATAGGACTAGGGGAAAAGTACTCATACCGTTGTGATCGGGCGAGTTTCTACTTTCAGATGCAACAGAAATTTTGCGGATTGGTCAATCCGTTCGCGAGATATGGCAGTTTGGAGGTAAGAAACGCTTGAGAAACTCAAAATTTTCGCAGTTCTGATGCTCGAAACGAATAACCAGAACGGCCTAGGGGAAAGGTACGCATACCGTCGTAATCGGGCGAGTTTCTACTTTCAGATGCAACAGAAATTTTGCGGATTGGTCAATCCGTTCGCGTGATGTGGCAGTTTGTAAGTAAGAAACGCTTGAGAAACTAAAAATTTTCGCAGTTCTGATGCTCGAAACGAATCACTAGAACGGCCTACGGGAAAAGTACGCATACCTTTGTAATCGGGCGGGTATCTGCTTTCAGATGCAACAGAAATTTTGCGGATTGGTCAATCCGTTCGCGAGATATGGGAGTTTGGAGGTAAGAAACACTTGAGAAACTCAAAATTTTCGCAGTTCTGGTGCTCGACAAGCATAACTAGGACGGACTAGGGGAAAAGTACGCATACCGTTGTAATAGGGCGAACTTCTACTTTCAGATGCAACAGAAATTTTGCGGATTGGTCAATCCGTTCGCGAGATATGGCAGTTTGGAGGTAAGAAACGGTTGAGAAACTCAAAATGTTCACAGTTCTGATGCTCGAAACGAATAACTAGAACGGCCTAGGGGAAAAGTACTCATACCGCTGTGATCGGGCGAGTTTCTACTTTCAGATGCAACAGAAATTTTGCGGATCGGTCAATCCGTTCGCGAGATATGGCAGTTTGGAGGTAAGAAACGGTTGAGAAACTCAAAATGTTCACAGTTCTGATGCTCGACAAGCATAACTAGAACGGCCTAGGGGAAAAGAATTCATACCGTTGTGATCGGGCGAGTTTCTACTTTCAGATGCAACAGAAATTTTGCGGATTGGTCAATCCGTTCGCGAGATATGGCAGTTTGGAGGTAAGAAACGCATGAGAAACTCAAAATTTTCGCAGTTCTGATGCTCGAAACGAATAACCAGAACGGCGTAGGGGAAAGGTACGCATACCGTCGTAATCGGGCGAGTTTCTACTTTCAGATGCAACAGAAATTTTGCGGATTGGTCAATCCGTTCGCGTGATGTGGCAGTTTGTAAGTAAGAAACGCTTGAGAAACTAAAAATTTTCGCAGTTCTGATGCTCGAAACGAATCACTAGAACGGCCTACGGGAAAAGTACGCATACCTTTGTAATCGGGCGGGTATCTGCTTTCAGATGCAACAGAAATTTTGCGGATTGGTCAATCCGTTCGCGAGATATGGCAGTTTGGAGGTAAGAAACGGTTGAGAAACTCAAAATGTTCACAGTTCTGATGCTCGAAACGAATAACTAGAACGGCCTAGGGGAAAAGTACTCATACCGCTGTGATCGGGCGAGTTTCTACTTTCAGATGCAACAGAAATTTTGCGGATCGGTCAATCCGTTCGCGAGATATGGCAGTTTGGAAGTAAGAAACGGTTGAGAAACTAAAAATTTTCGCAGTTCTGATGCTCGAAACGAATAACTAGAACGGCCTACGGGAAAAGTACGCTTACCTTTGTAATCGGGCGGGTTTCTGCTTTCAGATGCAACAGAAATTTTGCGGATTGGTCAATCCGTTCGCGAGATATGGGAATTTGGAGGTAAGAAACACTTGAGAAACTCCAAATTTTCGCAGTTCTGGTGCTCGACAAGCATAACTAGATAGGACTAGGGGAAAAGTACGCATACCGTTGTAATAGGGCGAACTTCTACTTTCAGATGCAACAGAAATTTTGCGGATTGGTCAATCCGTTCGCGAGATATGGCAGTTTGGAGGTAAGAAACGCTTGAGAAACTCAAAATTTTCGCTGTTCTGATGCTCGAAACGTATAACTAGAACGGCCTAGGGGAAAAGTACGCATATCGTTGTAGTCGGGCGAGTTTCTGCTTTCAGGTGCAACAGAAATTTTGCGGATGGGTCAATCCGTTCGCGAGATATGGCAGTTTGGAGGTAAGAAACGGTTGAGAAACTCAAAATGTTCACAGTTCTGATGCTCGAAACGAATAACTAGAACGGCCTAGGGGAAAAGTACTCATACCGCTGTGATCGGGCGAGTTTCTACTTTCAGATGCAACAGAAATTTTGCGGATCGGTCAATCCGTTCGCGAGATATGGCAGTTTGGAGGTAAGAAACGCTTGAGAAACTAAAAATTTTCGCAGTTCTGATGCTCGAAACGAATAACTAGAACGGCCTAGGGGAAAAGTACTCATACCATTGTGATCGGGCGAGTTTCTACTTTCAGATGCAACAGAAATTTTGCGGATTGGTCAATCCGTTAGCGAGATATGGCTGTTTGGAGGTAAGAAACGGTTGAGAAACTCAAAATGTTCACAGTTCTGATGCTCGAAACGAATAACTAGAACGGCCTACGGGAAAAGTACGCATATCTTTGTAATCGGGCGGGTTTCTGCTTTCAGATGCAACAGAAATTTTGCGGATTGGTCAATCCGTTCGCGAGATATGGCAGTTTGGAGGTAAGAAACGGTTGAGAAACTCAAAATTTTCGCAGTTCTGATGCTCGAAACGAATAACTGGAACGGGCTAGGGGAAAAGCACACATACCGTTGTAATCGGGCGAGTTCCTACTTTCAGATGCAACAGAAATTTTGCGGATCGGTCAATCCGTTCGCGAGATATGGCAGTTTGGAGGTAAGAAACGGTTGAGAAACTCAAAATGTTCACAGTTCTGATGCTCGACAAGCATAACTAGAACGGCCTAGGGGAAAAGTATTCATACCGTTGTGATCGGGCGAGTTTCTACTTTCAGATGCAACAGGAATTTTGCGGATTGGTCAATCCGTTCGCGAGATATGGCAGTTTGGAGGTAAGAAACGCTTGAGAAACTAAAAATTTTCGCAGTTCTGATGCTCGAAACGAATAACTAGAACGGCCTAGGGGAAAAGTACTCATACCATTGTGATCGGGCGAGTTTCTACTTTCAGATGCAACAGAAATTTTGCGGATTGGTCAATCCGTTCGCGAGATATGGCAGTTTGGAAGTAAGAAACGCTTGAGAAACTCAAAATTTTCGCTGTTCTGATGCTCGAAACGAATAACTAGAACGGCCTAGGGGAAAAGTACGCATATCGTTGTAGTCGGGCGAGTTTCTGCTTTCAGGTGCAACAGAAATTTTGCGGATTGGTCAATCCGTTCGCGAGATATGGGAGTTTGGAGGTAAGAAGCACTTGAGAAACTCAAAATTTTCGCAGTTCTGGTGCTCGACAAGCATAACTAGATAGGACTAGGGGAAAAGTACTCATACCGTTGTGATCGGGCGAGTTTCTACTTTCAGATGCAACAGAAATTTTGCGGATTGGTCAATCCGTTCGCGAGATATGGCAGTTTGGAGGTAAGAAACGCTTGAGAAACTCAAAATTTTCGCAGTTCTGATGCTCGAAACGAATAACCAGAACGGCCTAGGGGAAAGGTACGCATACCGTCGTAATCGGGCGAGTTTCTACTTTCAGATGCAACAGAAATTTTGCGGATTGGTCAATCCGTTCGCGTGATGTGGCACTTTGTAAGTAAGAAACGCATGAGAAACTAAAAATTTTCGCAGTTCTGATGCTCGAAACGAATCACTAGAACGGCCTACGGGAAAAGTACGCATACCTTTGTAATCGGGCGGGTATCTGCTTTCAGATGCAACAGAAATTTTGCGGATTGGTCTATCCGTTCGCGAGATATGGGAGTTTGGAGGTAAGAAACACTTGAGAAACTCAAAATTTTCGCAGTTCTGGTGCTCGACAAGCATAACTAGGACGGACTAGGGGAAAAGTACGCATACCGTTGTAATAGGGCGAACTTCTACTTTCAGATGCAACAGAAATTTTGCGGATTGGTCAATCCGTTCGCGAGATATGGCAGTTTGGAGGTAAGAAACGGTTGAGAAACTCAAAATGTTCACAGTTCTGATGCTCGAAACGAATAACTAGAACGGCCTAGGGGAAAAGTACTCATACCGCTGTGATCGGGCGAGTTTCTACTTTCAGATGCAACAGTAATTTTGCGGATCGGTCAATCCGTTCGCGAGATATGGCAGTTTGGAAGTAAGAAACGGTTGAGAAACTAAAAATTTTCGCAGTTCTGATGCTCGAAACGAATAACTAGAACGGCCTAGGGGAAAAGTACACATACCGTTGTAATCGGGCGAGTTTCTACTTTCAGATGCAACAGAAATTTTGCGGATTGGTCAATCCTTTCGTGAGATATGGCAGTTTGGAGGTAAGAAACGCTTGAGAAACTCAAAATTTTCGCTGTTCTGATGCTCGAAACGAATAACTAGAACGGCCTAGGGGGAAAGTACGCATACCGTTGTAGTCGGGCGAGTTTCTGCTTTCAGGTGCAACAGAACTTTTGCGGATTGGTCAATCCGTTCGCGAGATATGGGAGTTTGGAGGTAAGAAGCACTTGAGAAACTCAAAATTTTCGCAGTTCTGATGCTCTAAACGAATAACTGGAACGGTCTAGGGGAAAAGTACACATACCGTTGTAATCGGGCGAGTTCCTACTTTCAGATGCAACAGAAATTTTGCGGATCGGTCAATCCGTTCGCGAGATATGGCAGTTTGGAGGTAAGAAACGGTTGAGAAACTCAAAATGTTCACAGTTCTGATGCTCGACAAGCATAACTAGAACGGCCTAGGGGAAAAGAATTCATACCGTTGTGATCGGGCGAGTTTCTACTTTCAGATGCAACAGAAATTTTGCGGATTGGTCAATCCGTTCGCGAGATATGGCAGTTTGGAGGTAAGAAACGCATGAGAAACTCAAAATTTTCGCAGTTCTGATGCTCGAAACGAATAACCAGAACGGCCTAGGGGAAAGGTACGCATACCGTCGTAATCGGGCGAGTTTCTACTTTCAGATGCAACAGAAATTTTGCGGCTTGGTCAATCCGTTCGCGTGATGTGGCAGTTTGTAAGTAAGAAACGCTTGAGAAACTAAAAATTTTCGCAGTTCTGATGCTCGAAACGAATCACTAGAACGGCCTACGGGAAAAGTACGCATACCTTTGTAATCGGGCGGGTATCTGCTTTCAGATGCAACAGAAATTTTGCGGATTGGTCAATCCGTTCGCGAGATATGGCAGTTTGGAGGTAAGAAACGGTTGAGGAACTCAAAATGTTCACAGTTCTGATGCTCGAAACGAATAACTAGAACGGCCTAGGGGAAAAGTACTCATACCGCTGTGATCGGGCGAGTTTCTACTTTCAGATGCAACAGAAATTTTGCGGATCGGTCAATCCGTTCGCGAGATATGGCAGTTTGGAGGTAAGAAACGGTTGAGAAACTCAAAATGTTCACAGTTCTGATGCTCGACAAGCATAACTAGAACGGCCTAGGGGAAAAGAATTCATACCGTTGTGATCGGGCGAGTTTCTACTTTCAGATGCAACAGGAATTTTGCGGATTGGTCAATCCGTTCGCGAGATATGGCAGTTTGGAGGTAAGAAACGCTTGAGAAACTAAAAATTTTCGCAGTTCTGATGCTCGAAACGAATAACCAGAACGGCCTAGGGGAAAGGTACGCATACCGTCGTAAACGGGCGAGTTTCTACTTTCAGATGCAACAGAAATTTTGCGGATTGGTCAATCCGTTCGCGTGATGTGGCAGTTTGTAAGTAAGAAACGCTTGAGAAACTAAAAATTCTCGCAGTTCTGATGCTCGAAACGAATCACTAGAACGGCCTACGGGAAAAGTACGTATACCTTTGTAATCGGGCGGGTATCTGCTTTCAGATGCAACAGAAATTTTGCGGATTGGGCAATCCGTTCGCGAGATATGGGAGTTTGGAAGTAAGAAACACTTGAAAAACTCAAAATTTTCGAAGTTCTGGTGCTCGACAAGCATAACTAGGACGGACTAGGGGAAAAGTACGCATACCGTTGTAATAGGGCGAACTTCTACTTTCAGATGCAACAGAAATTTTGCGGATTGGTCAATCCGTTCGCGAGATATGGCAGTTTGGAGGTAAGAAACGGTTGAGAAACTCAAAATGTTCACAGTTCTGATGCTCGAAACGAATAACTAGAACGGCCTAGGGGAAAAGTACTCATACCGCTGTGATCGGGCGAGTTTCTACTTTCAGATGCAACAGAAATTTTGCGGATCGGTCAATCCGTTCGCGAGATATGGCAGTTTGGAAGTAAGAAACGGTTGAGATACTAAAAATTTTCGCAGTTCTGATGCTCGAAACGAATAACTAGAACGGCCTACGGGAAAAGTACGCATACCTTTGTAATCGGGCGGGTTTCTGCTTTCAGATGCAACAGAAATTTTGCGGATTGGTCAATCCGTTCGCGAGATATGGGAGTTTGGAGGTAAGAAACACTTGAGAAACTCAAAATTTTCGCAGTTCTGGTGCTCGACAAGCATAACTAGATAGGACTAAGGGAAAAGTACGCATACCGTTGTAATAGGGCGAACTTCTACTTTCAGATGCAACAGAAATTTTGCGGATTGGTCAATCCGTTCGCGAGATATGGCAGTTTGGAGGTAAGAAACGGTTGAGAAACTCAAAATGTTCACAGTTCTGATGCTCGAAACGAATAACCAGAACGGCCTAGGGGAAGGGTACGCATACCGTCGTAATCGGGCGAGCTTCTACTTTCAGATGCAACAGGAATTTTGCGGATTGGTCAATCCGTTCGCGAGATATGGCAGTTTGGAGGTAAGAAACGCTTGAGAAACTAAAAATTTTCGCAGTTCTGATGCTCGAAACGAATAACTAGAACGGCCTAGGGGAAAAGTACTCATATCGTTGTAGTCGGGCGAGTTTCTGCTTTCAGGTGCAACAGAAATTTTGCGGATTGGTCAATCCGTTCGCGTGATGTGGCACTTTGTAAGTAAGAAACGCTTGAGAAACTAAAAATTTTCGCAGTTCTGATGCTCGAAACGAATAACCAGAACGGCCTAGGGGAAAGGTACGCATACCGTCGTAATCGGGCGAGTTTCTACTTTCAGATGCAACAGAAATTTTGCGGATTGGTCAATCCGTTCGCGTGATGTGGCACTTTGTAAGTAAGAAACGCTTGAGAAACTAAAAATTTTCGCAGTTCTGATGCTCGAAACGAATCACTAGAACGGCCTACGGGAAAAGTACGCATACCTTTGTAATCGGGCGGGTATCTGCTTTCAGATGCAACAGAAATTTTGCGGATTGGTCAATCCGTTCGCGAGATATGGGAGTTTGGAGGTAAGAAACACTTGAGAAACTCAAAATTTTCGCAGTTCTGGTGCTCGACAAGCATAACTAGGACGGACTAGGGGAAAAGTACGCATACCGTTGTAATAGGGCGAACTTCTACTTTCAGATGCAACAGAAACTTTGCGGATTGGTCAATCCGTTCGCGAGATATGGCAGTTTGGAGGTAAGAAACGGTTGAGAAACTCAAAATGTTCACAGTTCTGATGCTCGAAACGAATAACTAGAACGGCCTAGGGGAAAAGTACTCATACCGCTGTGATCGGGCGAGTTTCTACTTTCAGATGCAACAGAAATTTTGCGGATCGGTCAATCCGTTCGCGAGATATGGCAGTTTGGAAGTAAGAAACGGTTGAGATACTAAAAATTTTCGCAGTTCTGATGCTCGAAACGAATAACTAGAACGGCCTACGGGAAAAGTACGCATACCTTTGTAATCGGGCGGGTTTCTGCTTTCAGATGCAACAGAAATTTTGCGGATTGGTCAATCCGTTCGCGAGATATGGGAGTTTGGAGGTAAGAAACACTTGAGAAACTCAAAATTTTCGCAGTTCTGGTGCTCGACAAGCATAACTAGATAGGACTAGGGGAAAAGTACGCATACCGTTGTAATAGGGCGAACTTCTACTTTCAGATGCAACAGAAATTTTGCGGATTGGTCAATCCGTTCGCGAGATATGGCAGTTTGGAGGTAAGAAACGGTTGAGAAACTCAAAATGTTCACAGTTCTGATGCTCGAAACGAATAACCAGAACGGCCTAGGGGAAGGGTACGCATACCGTCGTAATCGGGCGAGCTTCTACTTTCAGATGCAACAGGAATTTTGCGGATTGGTCAATCCGTTCGCGAGATATGGCAGTTTGGAGGTAAGAAACGCTTGAGAAACTAAAAATTTTCGCAGTTCTGATGCTCGAAACGAATAACTAGAACGGCCTAGGGGAAAAGTACTCATATCGTTGTAGTCGGGCGAGTTTCTGCTTTCAGGTGCAACAGAAATTTTGCGGATTGGTCAATCCGTTCGCGTGATGTGGCACTTTGTAAGTAAGAAACGCTTGAGAAACTAAAAATTTTCGCAGTTCTGATGCTCGAAACGAATAACCAGAACGGCCTAGGGGAAAGGTACGCATACCGTCGTAATCGGGCGAGTTTCTACTTTCAGATGCAACAGAAATTTTGCGGATTGGTCAATCCGTTCGCGTGATGTGGCACTTTGTAAGTAAGAAACGCTTGAGAAACTAAAAATTTTCGCAGTTCTGATGCTCGAAACGAATCACTAGAACGGCCTACGGGAAAAGTACGCATACCGCTGTGATCGGGCGAGTTTCTACTTTCAGATGCAACAGAAATTTTGCGGATCGGTCAATCCGTTCGCGAGATATGGCAGTTTGGAAGTAAGAAACGGTTGAGAAACTAAAAATTTTCGCAGTTCTGATGCTCGAAACGAATAACTAGAACGGCCTAGGGGAAAAGTACACATACCGTTGTAATCGGGCGAGTTTCTACTTTCAGATGCAACAGAAATTTTGCGGATTGGTCAATCCTTTCGTGAGATATGGCAGTTTGGAGGTAAGAAACGCTTGAGAAACTCAAAATTTTCGCTGTTCTGATGCTCGAAACGAATAACTAGAACGGCCTAGGGGGAAAGTACGCATACCGTTGTAGTCGGGCGAGTTTCTGCTTTCAGGTGCAACAGAACTTTTGCGGATTGGTCAATCCGTTCGCGAGATATGGGAGTTTGGAGGTAAGAAGCACTTGAGAAACTCAAAATTTTCGCAGTTCTGATGCTCTAAACGAATAACTGGAACGGTCTAGGGGAAAAGTACACATACCGTTGTAATCGGGCGAGTTCCTACTTTCAGATGCAACAGAAATTTTGTGGATTGGTCAATCCGTTCGCGAGATATGGCAGTTTGGAGGTAAGAAACGGTTGAGAAACTCAAAATGTTCACAGTTCTGATGCTCGAAACGAATAACCAGAACGGCCTAGGGGAAGGGTACGCATACCGTCGTAATCGGGCGAGCTTCTACTTTCAGATGCAACAGAAATTTTGCGGATTGGTCAATCCGTTCGCGTGATGTGGCAGTTTGTAAGTAAGAAGCGCTTGAGAAACAAAAATTTTCGCAGTTCTGATGCTCGAAACGAATAACTAGAACGGCCAACGGGAAAAGAACGCATATCTTTGTAATCGGGCGGGTTTCTGCTTTCAGATGCAACAGAAATTTTGCGGATTGGTCAATCCGTTCGCGAGATATGGCAGTTTGGAGGTAAGAAACGGTTGAGAAACTCAAAATTTTCGCAGTTCTGATGCTCGAAACGAATAACTGGAACGGGCTAGGGGAAAAGTACACATACCGTTGTAATCGGGCGAGTTCCTACTTTCAGATGCAACAGAAATTTTGCGGATCGGTCAATCCGTTCGCGAGATATGGCAGTTTGGAGGTAAGAAACGGTTGAGAAACTCAAAATGTTCACAGTTCTGATGCTCGACAAGCATAACTAGAACGGCCTAGGGGAAAAGTATTCATACCGTTGTGACCGGGCGAGTTTCTACTTTCAGATGCAACAGGAATTTTGCGGATTGGTCAATCCGTTCGCGAGATATGGCAGTTTGGAGGTAAGAAACGCTTGAGAAACTAAAAATTTTCGCAGTTCTGATGCTCGAAACGAATAACTAGAACGGCCTAGGGGAAAAGTACTCATATCGTTGTAGTCGGGCGAGTTTCTACTTTCAGATGCAACAGAAATTTTGCGGATTGTTCAATCCGTTCGCGAGATATGGCAGTTTGGAGGTAAGAAACGCTTGAGAAACTAAAAATTTTCGCAGTTCTGATGCTCGAAACGGATAACTAGAACGGCCTAGGGGAAAAGTACTCATACCGTTGTGATCGGGCGAGTTTCTACTTTCAGATGCAACAGAAATTTTGCGGATTGGTCAATCCGTTCGCGAGATATGGCAGTTTGGAGGTAAGAAACGCATGAGAAACTCAAAATTTTCGCAGTTCTGATGCTCGAAACGAATAACCAGAACGGCCTAGGGGAAAGGTACGCATACCGTCGTAATCGGGCGAGTTTCTACTTTCAGATGCAACAGAAATTTTGCGGATTGGTCAATCCGTTCGCGTGATGTGGCAGTTTGTAAGTAAGAAACGCTTGAGAAACTAAAAATTTTCGCAGTTCTGATGCTCGAAACGAATCACTAGAACGGCCTACGGGAAAAGTACGCATACCTTTGTAATCGGGCGGGTATCTGCTTTCAGATGCAACAGAAATTTTGCGGATTGGTCAATCCGTTCGCGAGATATGGCAGTTTGGAGGTAAGAAACGGTTGAGAAACTCAAAATGTTCACAGTTCTGATGCTCGAAACGAATAACTAGAACGGCCTAGGGGAAAAGTACTCATACCGCTGTGATCGGGCGAGTTTCTACTTTCAGATGCAACAGAAATTTTGCGGATCGGTCAATCCGTTCGCGAGATATGGCAGTTTGGAAGTAAGAAACGGTTGAGAAACTCAAAATTTTCGCAGTTCTGATGCTCGAAACGAATAACTGGAACGGGCTAGGGGAAAAGTACACATACCGTTGTAATCGGGCGAGTTCCTACTTTCAAATGCAACAGAAATTTTGCGGATCGGTCAATCCGTTCGCGAGATATGGCAGTTTGGAGGTAAGAAACGGTTGAGAAACTCAAAATGTTCACAGTTCTGATGCTCGACAAGCATAAGTAGAACGGCCTAGGGGAAAAGAATTCATACCGTTGTGATCGGGCGAGTTTCTACTTTCAGATGCAACAGGAATTTTGCGGATTGGTCAATCCGTTCGCGAGATATGGCAGTTTGGAGGTAAGAAACGCTTGAGAAACTCAAAATGTTCACAGTTCTGATGCTCGAAACGAATAACTAGAACGGCCTAGGGGAAAAGTACGCATACCTTTGTAATCGGGCGGGTATCTGCTTTCAGATGCAACAGAAATTTTGCGGATTGGTCAATCCGTTCGCGAGATATGGCAGTTTGGAGGTAAGAAACGGTTGAGAAACTCAAAATGTTCACAGTTCTGATGCTCGAAACGAATAACTAGAACGGCCTAGGGGAAGGGTACGCATACCGTCGTAATCGGGCGAGCTTCTACTTTCAGATGCAACAGGAATTTTGCGGATTGGTCAATCCGTTCGCGAGATATGGCAGTTTGGAGGTAAGAAACGCTTGAGAAACTAAAAATTTTCGCAGTTCTGATGCTCGAAACGAATAACTAGAACGGCCTAGGGGAAAAGTACTCATATCGTTGTAGTCGGGCGAGTTTCTGCTTTCAGGTGCAACAGAAATTTTGCGGATTGGTCAATCCGTTCGCGTGATGTGGCACTTTGTAAGTAAGAAACGCTTGAGAAACTAAAAATTTTCGCAGTTCTGATGCTCGAAACGAATAACCAGAACGGCCTAGGGGAAAGGTACGCATACCGTCGTAATCGGGCGAGTTTCTACTTTCAGATGCAACAGAAATTTTGCGGATTGGTCAATCCGTTCGCGTGATGTGGCACTTTGTAAGTAAGAAACGCTTGAGAAACTAAAAATTTTCGCAGTTCTGATGCTCGAAACGAATCACTAGAACGGCCTACGGGAAAAGTACGCATACCTTTGTAATCGGGCGGGTATCTGCTTTCAGATGCAACAGAAATTTTGCGGATTGGTCAATCCGTTCGCGAGATATGGGAGTTTGGAGGTAAGAAACACTTGAGAAACTCAAAATTTTCGCAGTTCTGGTGCTCGACAAGCATAACTAGGACGGACTAGGGGAAAAGTACGCATACCGTTGTAATAGGGCGAACTTCTACTTTCAGATGCAACAGAAACTTTGCGGATTGGTCAATCCGTTCGCGAGATATGGCAGTTTGGAGGTAAGAAACGGTTGAGAAACTCAAAATGTTCACAGTTCTGATGCTCGAAACGAATAACTAGAACGGCCTAGGGGAAAAGTACTCATACCGCTGTGATCGGGCGAGTTTCTACTTTCAGATGCAACAGAAATTTTGCGGATCGGTCAATCCGTTCGCGAGATATGGCAGTTTGGAAGTAAGAAACGGTTGAGAAACTAAAAATTTTCGCAGTTCTGATGCTCGAAACGAATAACTAGAACGGCCTAGGGGAAAAGTACACATACCGTTGTAATCGGGCGAGTTTCTACTTTCAGATGCAACAGAAATTTTGCGGATTGGTCAATCCTTTCGTGAGATATGGCAGTTTGGAGGTAAGAAACGCTTGAGAAACTCAAAATTTTCGCTGTTCTGATGCTCGAAACGAATAACTAGAACGGCCTAGGGGGAAAGTACGCATACCGTTGTAGTCGGGCGAGTTTCTGCTTTCAGGTGCAACAGAACTTTTGCGGATTGGTCAATCCGTTCGCGAGATATGGGAGTTTGGAGGTAAGAAGCACTTGAGAAACTCAAAATTTTCGCAGTTCTGATGCTCTAAACGAATAACTGGAACGGTCTAGGGGAAAAGTACACATACCGTTGTAATCGGGCGAGTTCCTACTTTCAGATGCAACAGAAATTTTGTGGATTGGTCAATCCGTTCGCGAGATATGGCAGTTTGGAGGTAAGAAACGGTTGAGAAACTCAAAATGTTCACAGTTCTGATGCTCGAAACGAATAACCAGAACGGCCTAGGGGAAGGGTACGCATACCGTCGTAATCGGGCGAGCTTCTACTTTCAGATGCAACAGAAATTTTGCGGATTGGTCAATCCGTTCGCGTGATGTGGCAGTTTGTAAGTAAGAAGCGCTTGAGAAACAAAAATTTTCGCAGTTCTGATGCTCGAAACGAATAACTAGAACGGCCAACGGGAAAAGAACGCATATCTTTGTAATCGGGCGGGTTTCTGCTTTCAGATGCAACAGAAATTTTGCGGATTGGTCAATCCGTTCGCGAGATATGGCAGTTTGGAGGTAAGAAACGGTTGAGAAACTCAAAATTTTCGCAGTTCTGATGCTCGAAACGAATAACTGGAACGGGCTAGGGGAAAAGTACACATACCGTTGTAATCGGGCGAGTTCCTACTTTCAGATGCAACAGAAATTTTGCGGATCGGTCAATCCGTTCGCGAGATATGGCAGTTTGGAGGTAAGAAACGGTTGAGAAACTCAAAATGTTCACAGTTCTGATGCTCGACAAGCATAACTAGAACGGCCTAGGGGAAAAGTATTCATACCGTTGTGACCGGGCGAGTTTCTACTTTCAGATGCAACAGGAATTTTGCGGATTGGTCAATCCGTTCGCGAGATATGGCAGTTTGGAGGTAAGAAACGCTTGAGAAACTAAAAATTTTCGCAGTTCTGATGCTCGAAACGAATAACTAGAACGGCCTAGGGGAAAAGTACTCATATCGTTGTAGTCGGGCGAGTTTCTACTTTCAGATGCAACAGAAATTTTGCGGATTGTTCAATCCGTTCGCGAGATATGGCAGTTTGGAGGTAAGAAACGCTTGAGAAACTAAAAATTTTCGCAGTTCTGATGCTCGAAACGGATAACTAGAACGGCCTAGGGGAAAAGTACTCATACCGTTGTGATCGGGCGAGTTTCTACTTTCAGATGCAACAGAAATTTTGCGGATTGGTCAATCCGTTCGCGAGATATGGCAGTTTGGAGGTAAGAAACGCATGAGAAACTCAAAATTTTCGCAGTTCTGATGCTCGAAACGAATAACCAGAACGGCCTAGGGGAAAGGTACGCATACCGTCGTAATCGGGCGAGTTTCTACTTTCAGATGCAACAGAAATTTTGCGGATTGGTCAATCCGTTCGCGTGATGTGGCAGTTTGTAAGTAAGAAACGCTTGAGAAACTAAAAATTTTCGCAGTTCTGATGCTCGAAACGAATCACTAGAACGGCCTACGGGAAAAGTACGCATACCTTTGTAATCGGGCGGGTATCTGCTTTCAGATGCAACAGAAATTTTGCGGATTGGTCAATCCGTTCGCGAGATATGGCAGTTTGGAGGTAAGAAACGGTTGAGAAACTCAAAATGTTCACAGTTCTGATGCTCGAAACGAATAACTAGAACGGCCTAGGGGAAAAGTACTCATACCGCTGTGATCGGGCGAGTTTCTACTTTCAGATGCAACAGAAATTTTGCGGATCGGTCAATCCGTTCGCGAGATATGGCAGTTTGGAAGTAAGAAACGGTTGAGAAACTCAAAATTTTCGCAGTTCTGATGCTCGAAACGAATAACTGGAACGGGCTAGGGGAAAAGTACACATACCGTTGTAATCGGGCGAGTTCCTACTTTCAAATGCAACAGAAATTTTGCGGATCGGTCAATCCGTTCGCGAGATATGGCAGTTTGGAGGTAAGAAACGGTTGAGAAACTCAAAATGTTCACAGTTCTGATGCTCGACAAGCATAACTAGAACGGCCTAGGGGAAAAGAATTCATACCGTTGTGATCGGGCGAGTTTCTACTTTCAGATGCAACAGGAATTTTGCGGATTGGTCAATCCGTTCGCGAGATATGGCAGTTTGGAGGTAAGAAACGCTTGAGAAACTCAAAATGTTCACAGTTCTGATGCTCGAAACGAATAACTAGAACGGCCTAGGGGAAAAGTACTCATACCGCTGTGATCGGGCGAGTTTCTACTTTCAGATGCAACAGAAATTTTGCGGATCGGTCAATCCGTTCGCGAGATCTGGCAGTTTGGAAGTAAGAAACGGTTGAGATACTAAAAATTTTCGCAGTTCTGATGCTCGAAACGAATAACTAGAACGGCCTACGGGAAAAGTACGCATACCTTTGTAATCGGGCGGGTTTCTGCTTTCAGATGCAACAGAAATTTTGCGGATTGGTCAATCCGTTCGCGAGATATGGGAGTTTGGAGGTAAGAAACACTTGAGAAACTCAAAATTTTCGCAGTTCTGGTGCTCGACAAGCATAACTAGATAGGACTAGGGGAAAAGTACGCATACCGTTGTAATAGGGCGAACTTCTACTTTCAGATGCAACAGAAATTTTGTGGATTGGTCAATCCGTTCGCGAGATATGGCAGTTTGGAGGTAAGAAACGGTTGAGAAACTCAAAATGTTCACAGTTCTGATGCTCGAAACGAATAACCAGAACGGCCTAGGGGAAGGGTACGCATACCGTCGTAATCGGGCGAGCTTCTACTTTCAGATGCAACAGAAATTTTGCGGATTGGTCAATCCGTTCGCGTGATGTGGCAGTTTGTAAGTAAGAAGCGCTTGAGAAACAAAAATTTTCGCAGTTCTGATGCTCGAAACGAATAACTAGAACGGCCTACGGGAAAAGTACGCATATCTTTGTAATCGGGCGGGTTTCTGCTTTCAGATGCAACAGAAATTTTGCGGATTGGTCAATCCGTTCGCGAGATATGCCAGTTTGGAGGTAAGAAACGGTTGAGAAACTCAACATTTTCGCAGTTCTGATGCTCGAAACGAATAACTAGAACGGCCTAGGGGAAAAGTACTCATATCGTTGTAGTCGGGCGAGTTTCTACTTTCAGATGCAACAGAAATTTTGCGGATTGTTCAATCCGTTCGCGAGATATGGCAGTTTGGAGGTAAGAAACGCTTGAGAAACTAAAAATTTTCGCAGTTCTGATGCTCGAAACGGATAACTAGAACGGCCTAGGGGAAAAGTACTCATACCGTTGTGATCGGGCGAGTTTCTACTTTCAGATGCAACAGAAATTTTGCGGATTGGTCAATCCGTTCGCGAGATATGGCAGTTTGGAGGTAAGAAACGCATGAGAAACTCAAAATTTTCGCAGTTCTGATGCTCGAAACGAATAACCAGAACGGCGTAGGGGAAAGGTACGCATACCGTCGTAATCGGGCGAGTTTCTACTTTCAGATGCAACAGAAATTTTGCGGATTGGTCAATCCGTTCGCGTGATGTGGCAGTTTGTAAGTAAGAAACGCTTGAGAAACTAAAAATTTTCGCAGTTCTGATGCTCGAAACGAATCACTAGAACGGCCTACGGGAAAAGTACGCATACCTTTGTAATCGGGCGGGTATCTGCTTTCAGATGCAACAGAAATTTTGCGGATTGGTCAATCCGTTCGCGAGATATGGCAGTTTGGAGGTAAGAAACGGTTGAGAAACTCAAAATGTTCACAGATCTGATGCTCGAAACGAATAACTAGAACGGCCTAGGGGAAAAGTACTCATACCGCTGTGATCGGGCGAGTTTCTACTTTCAGATGCAACAGAAATTTTGCGGATCGGTCAATCCGTTCGCGAGATATGGCAGTTTGGAAGTAAGAAACGGTTGAGAAACTAAAAATTTTCGCAGTTCTGATGCTCGAAACGAATAACTAGAACGGCCTACGGGATAAGTACGCTTACCTTTGTAATCGGGCGGGTTTTTGCTTTCAGATGCAACAGAAATTTTGCGGATTGGTCAATCCGTTCGCGAGATATGGGAATTTGGAGGTAAGAAACACTTGAGAAACTCAAAATTTTCGCAGTTCTGGTGCTCGACAAGCATAACTAGATAGGACTAGGGGAAAAGTACGCATACCGTTGTAATAGGGCGAACTTCTACTTTCAGATGCAACAGAAATTTTGCGGATTGGTCAATCCGTTCGCGAGATATGGCAGTTTGGAGGTAAGAAACGCTTGAGAAACTCAAAATTTTCGCTGTTCTGATGCTCGAAACGTATAACTAGAACGGCCTAGGGGAAAAGTACGCATATCGTTGTAGTCGGGCGAGTTTCTGCTTTCAGGTGCAACAGAAATTTTGCGGATTGGTCAATCCGTTCGCGAGATATGGCAGTTTGGAGGTAAGAAACGGTTGAGAAACTCAAAATTTTCGCAGTTCTGATGCTCGAAACGAATAACTGGAACGGGCTAGGGGAAAAGTACACATACCGTTGTAATCGGGCGAGTTCCTACTTTCAGATGCAACAGAAATTTTGCGGATCGGTCAATCCGTTCGCGAGATATGGCAGTTTGGAGGTAAGAAACGGTTGAGAAACTCAAAATGTTCACAGTTCTGATGCTCGACAAGCATAACTAGAACGGCCTAGGGGAAAAGAATTCATACCGTTGTGATCGGGCGAGTTTCTACTTTCAGATACAACAGAAATTTTGCGGATTGGTCAATCCGTTCGCGAGATATGGCAGTTTGGAGGTAAGAAACGCATGAGAAACTCAAAATTATCGCAGTTCTGATGCTCGAAACGAATAACCAGAACGGCCTAGGGGAAAGGTACGCATACCGTCGTAATCGGGCGAGTTTCTACTTTCAGATGCAACAGAAATTTTGCGGATTGGTCAATCCGTTCGCGTGATGTGGCAGTTTGTAAGTAAGAAACGCTTGAGAAACTAAAAATTTTCGCAGTTCTGATGCTCGAAACGAATCACTAGAACGGCCTACGGGAAAAGTACGCATACCTTTGTAATCGGGCGGGTATCTGCTTTCAGATGCAACAGAAATTTTGCGGATTGGTCAATCCGTTCGCGAGATATGGCAGTTTGGAGGTAAGAAACGGTTGAGAAACTCAAAATGTTCACAGATCTGATGCTCGAAACGAATAACTAGAACGGCCTAGGGGAAAAGTACTCATACCGCTGTGATCGGGCGAGTTTCTACTTTCAGATGCAACAGAAATTTTGCGGATCGGTCAATCCGTTCGCGAGATATGGCAGTTTGGAAGTAAGAAACGGTTGAGAAACTAAAAATTTTCGCAGTTCTGATGCTCGAAACGAATAACTAGAACGGCCTACGGGATAAGTACGCTTACCTTTGTAATCGGGCGGGTTTCTGCTTTCAGATGCAACAGAAATTTTGCGGATTGGTCAATCCGTTCGCGAGATATGGGAATTTGGAGGTAAGAAACACTTGAGAAACTCAAAATTTTCGCAGTTCTGGTGCTCGACAAGCATAACTAGATAGGACTAGGGGAAAAGTACGCATACCGTTGTAATAGGGCGAACTTCTACTTTCAGATGCAACAGAAATTTTGCGGATTGGTCAATCCGTTCGCGAGATATGGCAGTTTGGAGGTAAGAAACGCTTGAGAAACTCAAAATTTTCGCTGTTCTGATGCTCGAAACGTATAACTAGAACGGCCTAGGGGAAAAGTACGCATATCGTTGTAGTCGGGCGAGTTTCTGCTTTCAGGTGCAACAGAAATTTTGCGGATTGGTCAATCCGTTCGCGAGATATGGCAGTTTGGAGGTAAGAAACGGTTGAGAAACTCAAAATTTTCGCAGTTCTGATGCTCGAAACGAATAACTGGAACGGGCTAGGGGAAAAGTACACATACCGTTGTAATCGGGCGAGTTCCTACTTTCAGATGCAACAGAAATTTTGCGGATCGGTCAATCCGTTCGCGAGATATGGCAGTTTGGAGGTAAGAAACGGTTGAGAAACTCAAAATGTTCACAGTTCTGATGCTCGACAAGCATAACTAGAACGGCCTAGGGGAAAAGAATTCATACCGTTGTGATCGGGCGAGTTTCTACTTTCAGATACAACAGAAATTTTGCGGATTGGTCAATCCGTTCGCGAGATATGGCAGTTTGGAGGTAAGAAACGCATGAGAAACTCAAAATTATCGCAGTTCTGATGCTCGAAACGAATAACCAGAACGGCCTAGGGGAAAGGTACGCATACCGTCGTAATCGGGCGAGTTTCTACTTTCAGATGCAACAGAAATTTTGCGGATTGGTCAATCCGTTCGCGTGATGTGGCAGTTTGTAAGTAAGAAACGCTTGAGAAACTAAAAATTTTCGCAGTTCTGATGCTCGAAACGAATCACTAGAACGGCCTACGGGAAAAGTACGCATACCTTTGTAATCGGGCGGGTATCTGCTTTCAGATGCAACAGAAATTTTGCGGATTGGTCAATCCGTTCGCGAGATATGGCAGTTTGGAGGTAAGAAACGGTTGAGAAACTCAAAATGTTCACAGATCTGATGCTCGAAACGAATAACTAGAACGGCCTAGGGGAAAAGTACTCATACCGCTGTGATCGGGCGAGTTTCTACTTTCAGATGCAACAGAAATTTTGCGGATCGGTCAATCCGTTCGCGAGATATGGCAGTTTGGAAGTAAGAAACGGTTGAGAAACTAAAAATTTTCGCAGTTCTGATGCTCGAAACGAATAACTAGAACGGCCTACGGGATAAGTACGCTTACCTTTGTAATCGGGCGGGTTTCTGCTTTCAGATGCAACAGAAATTTTGCGGATTGGTCAATCCGTTCGCGAGATATGGGAATTTGGAGGTAAGAAACACTTGAGAAACTCAAAATTTTCGCAGTTCTGGTGCTCGACAAGCATAACTAGATAGGACTAGGGGAAAAGTACGCATACCGTTGTAATAGGGCGAACTTCTACTTTCAGATGCAACAGAAATTTTGCGGATTGGTCAATCCGTTCGCGAGATATGGCAGTTTGGAGGTAAGAAACGCTTGAGAAACTCAAAATTTTCGCAGTTCTGATGCTCGAAACGTATAACTAGAACGGCCTAGGGGAAAAGTACGCATATCGTTGTAGTCGGGCGAGTTTCTGCTTTCAGGTGCAACAGAAATTTTGCGGATTGGTCAATCCGTTCGCGAGATATGGCAGTTTGGAGGTAAGAAACGGTTGAGAAACTCAAAATTTTCGCAGTTCTGATGCTCGAAACGAATAACTGGAACGGGCTAGGGGAAAAGTACACATACCGTTGTAATCGGGCGAGTTCCTACTTTCAGATGCAACAGAAATTTTGCGGATCGGTCAATCCGTTCGCGAGATATGGCAGTTTGGAGGTAAGAAACGGTTGAGAAACTCAAAATGTTCACAGTTCTGATACTCGACAAGCATAACTAGAACGGCCTAGGGGAAAAGAATTCATACCGTTGTGATCGGGCGAGTTTCTACTTTCAGATACAACAGAAATTTTGCGGATTGGTCAATCCGTTCGCGAGATATGGCAGTTTGGAGGTAAGAAACGCATGAGAAACTCAAAATTATCGCAGTTCTGATGCTCGAAACGAATAACCAGAACGGCCTAGGGGAAAGGTACGCATACCGTCGTAATCGGGCGAGTTTCTACTTTCAGATGCAACAGAAATTTTGCGGATTGGTCAATCCGTTCGCGTGATGTGGCAGTTTGTAAGTAAGAAACGCTTGAGAAACTAAAAATTTTCGCAGTTCTGATGCTCGAAACGAATCACTAGAACGGCCTACGGGAAAAGTACGCATACCTTTGTAATCGGGCGGGTATCTGCTTTCAGATGCAACAGAAATTTTGCGGATTGGTCAATCCGTTCGCGAGATATGGCAGTTTGGAGGTAAGAAACGGTTGAGAAACTCAAAATGTTCACAGTTCTGATGCTCGACAAGCATAACTAGGACGGACTAGGGGAAAAGTGCGCATACCGTTGTAATAGGGCGAACTTCTACTTTCAGATGCAACAGAAATTTTGCGGATTGGTCAATCCGTTCGCGAGATATGGCAGTTTGGAGGTAAGAAACGGTTGAGAAACTCAAAATGTTCACAGTTCTGATGCTCGAAACGAATAACTAGAACGGCCTAGGGGAAAAGTACGCATACCTTTGTAATCGGGCGGGATTCTGCTTTCAGATGCAACAGAAATTTTGCGGATTGGTCAATCCGTTCGCGAGATATGGGAGTTTGGAGGTAAGAAACACTTGAGAAACTCAAAATTTTCGCAGTTCTGGTGCTCGACAAGCATAACTAGATAGGACTAGGGGAAAAGTACGCATACCGTTGTAATAGGGCGAACTTCTACTTTCAGATGCAACAGAAATTTTGCGGATTGGTCAATCCGTTCGCGAGATATGGCAGTTTGGAGGTAAGAAACGGTTGAGAAACTCAAAATGTTCACAGTTCTGATGCCCGAAACGAATAACCAGAACGGCCTAGGGGAAAGGTACACATACCGTCGTAATCGGGCGAGCTTCTACTTTCAGATGCAACAGAAATTTTGCGGATTGGTCAATCCGTTCGCGTGATGTGGCAGTTTGTAAGTAAGAAGCGCTTGAGAAACTAAAAATTTTCGCAGTTCTGATGCTCGAAACGAATAACTAGAACAGCCTACGGGAAAAGTACGCATACCTTTGAAATCGGGCGGGTTTCTGCTTTCAGATGCAACAGAAATTTTGCGGATTGGTCAATCCGTTCGCGAGATATGGCAGTTTGGAGGTAAGAAACGGTTGAGAAACTCAAAATTTTCGCAGTTCTGATGCTCGAAACGAATAACTGGAACGGGCTAGGGGAAAAGTACACATACCGTTGTAATCGGGCGAGTTCCTACTTTCAGATGCAACAGAAATTTTGCGGATCGGTCAATCCGTTCGCGAGATATGGCAGTTTGGAGGTAAGAAACGGTTGAGAAACTCAAAATGTTCACAGTTCTGATGCTCGACAAGCATAACTAGAACGGCCTAGGGGAAAAGTATTCATACCGTTGTGATCGGGCGAGTTTCTACTTTCAGATGCAGCAGGAATTTTGCGGATTGGTCAATCCGTTCGCGAGATATGGCAGTTTGGAGGTAAGAAACGCTTGAGAAACTAAAAATTTTCGCAGTTCTGATGCTCGAAACGAATAACTAGAACGGCCTAGGGGAAAAGTACTCATACCATTGTGATCGGGCGAGTTTCTACTTTCAGATGCAACAGAAATTTTGCGGATTGGTCAATCCGTTCGCGAGATATGGCAGTTTGGAGGTAAGAAACGCTTGAGAAACTCAAAATTTTCGCTGTTCTGATGCTCGAAACGAATAACTAGAACGGCCTAGGGGAAAAGTACGCATATCGTTGTAGTCGGGCGAGTTTCTGCTTTCAGGTGCAACAGAAATTTTGCGGATTGGTCAATCCGTTCGCGAGATATGGGAGTTTGGAGGTAAGAAGCACTTGAGAAACTCAAAATTTTCTCAGTTCTGATGCTCTAAACGAATAACTGGAACGGTCTAGGGGAAAAGTACACATACCGTTGTAATCGGGCGAGTTTCTACTTTCAGATGCAACAGAAATTTTGCGGATTGTTCAATCCGTTCGAGAGATATGGCAGTTTGGAGGTAAGAAACGCTTGAGAAACTAAAAATTTTCGCAGTTCTGATGCTCGAAACGGATAACTAGAACGGCCTAGGGGAAAAGTACTCATACCGTTGTGATCGGGCGAGTTTCTACTTTCAGATGCAACAGAAATTTTGCGGATTGGTCAATCCGTTCGCGAGATATGGCAGTTTGGAGGTAAGAAACGGTTGAGAAACTCAAAATGTTCACAGTTCTGATGCTCGACAAGCATAACTAGAACGGCCTAGGGGAAAAGTATTCATACCATTGTGATCGGGCGAGTTTCTACTTTCAGATGCAACAGAAATTTTGCGGATTGGTCAATCCGTTCGCGAGATATGGCAGTTTGGAGGTAAGAAACGCTTGAGAAACTCAAAATTTTCGCTGTTCTGATGCTCGAAACGAATAACTAGAACGGCCTAGGGGAAAAGTACGCATATCGTTGTAGTCGGGCGAGTTTCTGCTTTCAGGTGCAACAGAAATTTTGCGGATTGGTCAATCCGTTCGCGAGATATGGGAGTTTGGAGGTAAGAAGCACTTGAGTAACTCAAAATTTTCGCAGTTCTAATGCTCTAAATGAATAACTGGAACGGTCTAGGGGAAAAGTACACATACCGTTGTAATCGGGCGAGTTTCAACTTTCAGATGCAACAGAAATTTTGCGGATTGTTCAATCCGTTCGCGAGATATGGCAGTTTGAAGGTAAGAAACGCTTGAGAAACTAAAAATTTTCGCAGTTCTGATGCTCGAAACGGATAACTAGAACGGCCTAGGGGAAAAGTACTCATACCGTTGTGATCGGGCGAGTTTGTACTTTCAGATGCAACAGAAATTTTGCGGATTGGTCAATCCGTTCGCGAGATATAGCAGTTTGGAGGTAAGAAACGCTTGAGAAACTCAAAATTTTCGCAGTTCTGATGCTCGAAACGAATAACCAGAACGGCCTAGGGGAAAGGTACGCATACCGTCGTAATCGGGCGAGTTTCTACTTTCAGATGCAACAGAAATTTTGCGGATTGGTCAATCCGTTCGCGTGATGTGGCAGTTTGTAAGTAAGAAACGCTTGAGAAACTAAAAATTTTCGCAGTTCTGATGCTCGAAACGAATCACTAGAACGGCCTACGGGAAAAGTACGCATATCGTTGTAGTCGGGCGAGTTTCTGCTTTCAGGTGCAACAGAAATTTTGCGGATTGGTCAATCCGTTCGCGAGATATGGGAGTTTGGAGGTAAGAAGCACTTGAGAAACTCAAAATTTTCTCAGTTCTGATGCTCTAAACGAATAACTGGAACGGTCTAGGGGAAAAGTACACATACCGTTGTAATCGGGCGAGTTTCTACTTTCAGATGCAACAGAAATTTTGCGGATTGTTCAATCCGTTCGCGAGATATGGCAGTTTGGAGGTAAGAAACGCTTGAGAAACTAAAAATTTTCGCAGTTCTGATGCTCGAAACGGATAACTAGAACGGCCTAGGGGAAAAGTACTCATACCGTTGTGATCGGGCGAGTTTCTACTTTCAGATGCAACAGAAATTTTGCGGATTGGTCAATCCGTTCGCGAGATATGGCAGTTTGGAGGTAAGAAACGGTTGAGAAACTCAAAATGTTCACAGTTCTGATGCTCGACAAGCATAACTAGAACGGCCTAGGGGAAAAGTATTCATACCATTGTGATCGGGCGAGTTTCTACTTTCAGATGCAACAGAAATTTTGCGGATTGGTCAATCCGTTCGCGAGATATGGCAGTTTGGAGGTAAGAAACGCTTGAGAAACTCAAAATTTTCGCTGTTCTGATGCTCGAAACGAATAACTAGAACGGCCTAGGGGAAAAGTACGCATATCGTTGTAGTCGGGCGAGTTTCTGCTTTCAGGTGCAACAGAAATTTTGCGGATTGGTCAATCCGTTCGCGAGATATGGGAGTTTGGAGGTAAGAAGCACTTGAGTAACTCAAAATTTTCGCAGTTCTAATGCTCTAAATGAATAACTGGAACGGTCTAGGGGAAAAGTACACATACCGTTGTAATCGGGCGAGTTTCAACTTTCAGATGCAACAGAAATTTTGCGGATTGTTCAATCCGTTCGCGAGATATGGCAGTTTGGAGGTAAGAAACGCTTGAGAAACTAAAAATTTTCGCAGTTCTGATGCTCGAAACGGATAACTAGAACGGCCTAGGGGAAAAGTACTCATACCGTTGTGATCGGGCGAGTTTCTACTTTCAGATGCAACAGAAATTTTGCGGATTGGTCAATCCGTTCGCGAGATATGGCAGTTTGGAGGTAAGAAACGCTTGAGAAACTCAAAATTTTCGCAGTTCTGATGCTCGAAACGAATAACCAGAACGGCCTAGGGGAAAGGTACGCATACCTTTGTAATCGGGCGAGTTTCTACTTTCAGATGCAACAGAAATTTTGCGGATTGGTCAATCCGTTCGCGTGATGTGGCAGTTTGTAAGTAAGAAACGCTTGAGAAACTCAAAATTTTCGCAGTTCTGGTGCTCGACAAGCATAACTAGGACGGACTAGGGGAAAAGTACGCATACCGTTGTAATAGGGCGAACTTCTACTTTCAGATGCAACAGAAATTTTGCGGATTGGTCAATCCGTTCGCGAGATATGGCAGTTTGGAGGTAAGAAACGGTTGAGAAACTCAAAATGTTCACAGTTCTGATGCTCGAAACGAATAACTGGAACGGTCTAGGGGAAAAGTACACATACCGTTGTAATCGGGCGAGTTTCAACTTTCAGATGCAACAGAAATTTTTGCGGATTGGTCAATCCGTTCGCGTGATGTGGCAGTTTGTAAGTAAGAAACGCTTGAGAAACTAAAAATTTTCGCAGTTCTGATGCTCGAAACGAATCACTAGAACGGCCTACGGGAAAAGTACGCATATCTTTGTAATCGGGCGGGTATCTGCTTTCAGATGCAACAGAAATTTTGCGGATTGGTCAATCCGTTCGCGAGATATGGGAGTTTGGAGGTAAGAAACACTTGAGAAACTAAAAATTTTCGCAGTTCTGATGCTCGAAACGGATAACTAGAACGGCCTATGGGAAAAGTACTCATACCGTTGTGATCGGGCGAGTTTCTACTTTCAGATGCAACAGAAATTTTGCGGATTGGTCAATCCGTTCGCGAGATATGGCAGTTTGGAGGTAAGAAACGCTTGAGAAACTCAAAATTTTCGCTGTTCTGATGCTCGAAACGAATAACTAGAACGGCCTAGGGGAAAAGTACGCATATCGTTGTAGTCGGGCGGGTATCTGCTTTCAGATGCAACAGAAATTTTGCGGATTGGTCAATCCGTTCGCGAGATATGGGAGTTTGGAGGTAAGAAGCACTTGAGTAACTCAAAATTTTCGCAGTTCTAATGCTCTAAATGAATAACTGGAACGGTCTAGGGGAAAAGTACACATACCGTTGTAATCGGGCGAGTTTCAACTTTCAGATGCAACAGAAATTTTGCGGATTGTTCAATCCGTTCGCGAGATATGGCAGTTTGGAGGTAAGAAACGCTTGAGAAACTAAAAATTTTCGCAGTTCTGATGCTCGAAACGGATAACTAGAACGGCCTAGGGGAAAAGTACTCATACCGTTGTGATCGGGCGAGTTTCTACTTTCAGATGCAACAGAAATTTTGCGGATTGGTCAATCCGTTCGCGAGATATGGCAGTTTGGAGGTAAGAAACGCTTGAGAAACTCAAAATTTTCGCAGTTCTGATGCTCGAAACGAATAACCAGAACGGCCTAGGGGAAAGGTACGCATACCTTTGTAATCGGGCGAGTTTCTACTTTCAGATGCAACAGAAATTTTGCGGATTGGTCAATCCGTTCGCGTGATGTGGCAGTTTGTAAGTAAGAAACGCTTGAGAAACTCAAAATTTTTGCAGTTCTGGTGCTCGACAAGCATAACTAGGACGGACTAGGGGAAAAGTACGCATACCGTTGTAATAGGGCGAACTTCTACTTTCAGATGCAACAGAAATTTTGCGGATTGGTCAATCCGTTCGCGAGATATGGCAGTTTGGAGTTAAGAAACGGTTGAGAAACTCAAAATGTTCACAGTTCTGATGCTCGAAACGAATAACTAGAACGGCCTAGGGGAAAAGTACGCATATCGTTGTAGTCGGGCGAGTTTCTGCTTTCAGGTGCAACAGAAATTTTGCGGATTGGTCAATCCGTTCGCGAGATATGGGAGTTTGGAGGTAAGAAGCACTTGAGTAACTCAAAATTTTCGCAGTTCTAATGCTCTAAATGAATAACTGGAACGGTCTAGGGGAAAAGTACACATACCGTTGTAATCGGGCGAGTTTCAACTTTCAGATGCAACAGAAATTTTGCGGATTGTTCAATCCGTTCGCGAGATATGGCAGTTTGGAGGTAAGAAACGCTTGAGAAACTAAAAATTTTCGCAGTTCTGATGCTCGGAACGGATAACTAGAACGGCCTAGGGGAAAAGTACTCATACCGTTGTGATCGGGCGAGTTTCTACTTTCAGATGCAACAGAAATTTTGCGGATTGGTCAATCCGTTCGCGAGATATGGCAGTTTGGAGGTAAGAAACGCTTGAGAAACTCAAAATTTTCGCAGTTCTGATGCTCGAAACGAATAACCAGAACGGCCTAGGGGAAAGGTACGCATACCTTTGTAATCGGGCGAGTTTCTACTTTCAGATGCAACAGAAATTTTGCGGATTGGTCAATCCGTTCGCGTGATGTGGCAGTTTGTAAGTAAGAAACGCTTGAGAAACTCAAAATTTTTGCAGTTCTGGTGCTCGACAAGCATAACTAGGACGGACTAGGGGAAAAGTACGCATACCGTTGTAATAGGGCGAACTTCTACTTTCAGATGCAACAGAAATTTTGCGGATTGGTCAATCCGTTCGCGAGATATGGCAGTTTGGAGTTAAGAAACGGTTGAGAAACTCAAAATGTTCACAGTTCTGATGCTCGAAACGAATAACTAGAACGGCCTAGGGGAAAAGTACGCATATCGTTGTAGTCGGGCGAGTTTCTGCTTTCAGGTGCAACAGAAATTTTGCGGATTGGTCAATCCGTTCGCGAGATATGGGAGTTTGGAGGTAAGAAGCACTTGAGTAACTCAAAATTTTCGCAGTTCTAATGCTCTAAATGAATAACTGGAACGGTCTAGGGGAAAAGTACACATACCGTTGTAATCGGGCGAGTTTCAACTTTCAGATGCAACAGAAATTTTGCGGATTGTTCAATCCGTTCGCGAGATATGGCAGTTTGGAGGTAAGAAACGCTTGAGAAACTAAAAATTTTCGCAGTTCTGATGCTCGAAACGGATAACTAGAACGGCCTAGGGGAAAAGTACTCATACCGTTGTGATCGGGCGAGTTTCTACTTTCAGATGCAACAGAAATTTTGCGGATTGGTCAATCCGTTCGCGAGATATGGCAGTTTGGAGGTAAGAAACGCTTGAGAAACTCAAAATTTTCGCAGTTCTGATGCTCGAAACGAATAACCAGAACGGCCTAGGGGAAAGGTACGCATACCTTTGTAATAGGGCGAGTTTCTACTTTCAGATGCAACAGAAATTTTGCGGATTGGTCAATCCGTTCGCGTGATGTGGCAGTTTGTAAGTAAGAAACGCTTGGGAAACTCAAAATTTTTGCAGTTCTGGTGCTCGACAAGCATAACTAGGACGGACTAGGGGAAAAGTACGCATACCGTTGTAATAGGGCGAACTTCTACTTTCAGATGCAACAGAAATTTTGCGGATTGGTCAATCCGTTCGCGAGATATGGCAGTTTGGAGGTAAGAAACGGTTGAGAAACTCAAAATGTTCACAGTTCTGATGCTCGAAACGAATAACTAGAACGGCCTAGGGGAAAAGTACTCATACCGCTGTGATCGGGCGAGTTTCTACTTTCAGATGCAACAGAAATTTTGAGGATCGGTCAATCCGTTCGCGAGATATGGCAGTTTGGAAGTAAGAAACGGTTGAGAAACTAAAAATTTTCGCAGTTCTGATGCTCGAAACGAATAACTCGAACGGCCTACGGGAAAAGTACGCATACCTTTGTAATCGGGCGGGCTTCTGCTTTCAGATGCAACAGAAATTTTGCGGATTGGTCAATCCGTTCGCGAGATATGGGAATTTGGAGGTAAGAAACACTTGAGAAACTCAAAATTTTCGCAGTTCTGGTGCTCGACAAGCATAACTAGATAGGACTAGGGGAAAAGTACGCATACCGTTGTAATAGGGCGAACTTCTACTTTCAGATGCAACAGAAATTTTGCGGATTGGTCAATCCGTTCGCGAGATATGGCAGTTTGGAGGTAAGAAACGCTTGAGAAACTCAAAATTTTCGCTGTTCTGATGCTCGAAACGAATAACTAGAACGGCCTAGGGGAAAGGTACGCATATCGTTGTAGTCGGGCGAGTTTCTGCTTTCAGGTGCAACAGAAATTTTGCGGATTGGTCAATCCGTTCGCGAGATATGGGAGTTTGGAAGTAAGAAGCACTTGAGAAACTCAAAATTTTCGCAGTTCTGATGCTCTAAACGAATAACTGGAACGGTCTAGGGGAAAAGTACACATACCGTTGTGATCGGGCGAGTTTCTACTTTCAGATGCAACAGAAATTTTGCGGATTGTTCAATCCGTTCGCGAGATATGGCAGTTTGGAGGTAAGAAACGCTTGAGAAACTAAAAATTTTCGCAGTTCTGATGCTCGAAACGGATAACTAGAACGGCCTAGGGGAAAAGTACTCATACCGTTGTGATCGGGAGAGTTTCTACTTTCAGATGCAACAGAAATTTTGCGGATTGGTCAATCCGTTCGCGAGATATGGCAGTTTGGAGGTAAGAAACGCTTGAGAAACTCAAAATTTTCGCAGTTCTGATGCTCGAAACGAATAACCAGAACGGCCTAGGGGAAAGGTACGCATACCGTCGTAAACGGGCGAGTTTCTGCTTTCAGATGCAACAGAAATTTTGCGGATTGGTCAATCCGTTCGCGTGATGTGGCAGTTTGTAAGTAAGAAACGCTTGAGAAACTAAAAATTTTCTCAGTTCTGATGCTCTAAACGAATAACTGGAACGGTCTAGGGGAAAAGTACACATACCGTTGTAATCGGGCGAGTTTCTACTTTCAGATGCAACAGAAATTTTGCGGATTGTTCAATCCGTTCGAGAGATATGGCAGTTTGGAGGTAAGAAACGCTTGAGAAACTAAAAATTTTCGCAGTTCTGATGCTCGAAACGGATAACTAGAACGGCCTAGGGGAAAAGTACTCATACCGTTGTGATCGGGCGAGTTTCTACTTTCAGATGCAACAGAAATTTTGCGGATTGGTCAATCCGTTCGCGAGATATGGCAGTTTGGAGGTAAGAAACGGTTGAGAAACTCAAAATGTTCACAGTTCTGATGCTCGACAAGCATAACTAGAACGGCCTAGGGGAAAAGTATTCATACCATTGTGATCGGGCGAGTTTCTACTTTCAGATGCAACAGAAATTTTGCGGATTGGTCAATCCGTTCGCGAGATATGGCAGTTTGGAGGTAAGAAACGCTTGAGAAACTCAAAATTTTCGCTGTTCTGATGCTCGAAACGAATAACTAGAACGGCCTAGGGGAAAAGTACGCATATCGTTGTAGTCGGGCGAGTTTCTGCTTTCAGGTGCAACAGAAATTTTGCGGATTGGTCAATCCGTTCGCGAGATATGGGAGTTTGGAGGTAAGAAGCACTTGAGTAACTCAAAATTTTCGCAGTTCTAATGCTCTAAATGAATAACTGGAACGGTCTAGGGGAAAAGTACACATACCGTTGTAATCGGGCGAGTTTCAACTTTCAGATGCAACAGAAATTTTGCGGATTGTTCAATCCGTTCGCGAGATATGGCAGTTTGAAGGTAAGAAACGCTTGAGAAACTAAAAATTTTCGCAGTTCTGATGCTCGAAACGGATAACTAGAACGGCCTAGGGGAAAAGTACTCATACCGTTGTGATCGGGCGAGTTTGTACTTTCAGATGCAACAGAAATTTTGCGGATTGGTCAATCCGTTCGCGAGATATAGCAGTTTGGAGGTAAGAAACGCTTGAGAAACTCAAAATTTTCGCAGTTCTGATGCTCGAAACGAATAACCAGAACGGCCTAGGGGAAAGGTACGCATACCGTCGTAATCGGGCGAGTTTCTACTTTCAGATGCAACAGAAATTTTGCGGATTGGTCAATCCGTTCGCGTGATGTGGCAGTTTGTAAGTAAGAAACGCTTGAGAAACTAAAAATTTTCGCAGTTCTGATGCTCGAAACGAATCACTAGAACGGCCTACGGGAAAAGTACGCATATCGTTGTAGTCGGGCGAGTTTCTGCTTTCAGGTGCAACAGAAATTTTGCGGATTGGTCAATCCGTTCGCGAGATATGGGAGTTTGGAGGTAAGAAGCACTTGAGAAACTCAAAATTTTCTCAGTTCTGATGCTCTAAACGAATAACTGGAACGGTCTAGGGGAAAAGTACACATACCGTTGTAATCGGGCGAGTTTCTACTTTCAGATGCAACAGAAATTTTGCGGATTGTTCAATCCGTTCGCGAGATATGGCAGTTTGGAGGTAAGAAACGCTTGAGAAACTAAAAATTTTCGCAGTTCTGATGCTCGAAACGGATAACTAGAACGGCCTAGGGGAAAAGTACTCATACCGTTGTGATCGGGCGAGTTTCTACTTTCAGATGCAACAGAAATTTTGCGGATTGGTCAATCCGTTCGCGAGATATGGCAGTTTGGAGGTAAGAAACGGTTGAGAAACTCAAAATGTTCACAGTTCTGATGCTCGACAAGCATAACTAGAACGGCCTAGGGGAAAAGTATTCATACCATTGTGATCGGGCGAGTTTCTACTTTCAGATGCAACAGAAATTTTGCGGATTGGTCAATCCGTTCGCGAGATATGGCAGTTTGGAGGTAAGAAACGCTTGAGAAACTCAAAATTTTCGCTGTTCTGAAGCTCGAAACGAATAACTAGAACGGCCTAGGGGAAAAGTACGCATATCGTTGTAGTCGGGCGAGTTTCTGCTTTCAGGTGCAACAGAAATTTTGCGGATTGGTCAATCCGTTCGCGAGATATGGGAGTTTGGAGGTAAGAAGCACTTGAGTAACTCAAAATTTTCGCAGTTCTAATGCTCTAAATGAATAACTGGAACGGTCTAGGGGAAAAGTACACATACCGTTGTAATCGGGCGAGTTTCAACTTTCAGATGCAACAGAAATTTTGCGGATTGTTCAATCCGTTCGCGAGATATGGCAGTTTGGAGGTAAGAAACGCTTGAGAAACTAAAAATTTTCGCAGTTCTGATGCTCGAAACGGATAACTAGAACGGCCTAGGGGAAAAGTACTCATACCGTTGTGATCGGGCGAGTTTCTACTTTCAGATGCAACAGAAATTTTGCGGATTGGTCAATCCGTTCGCGAGATATGGCAGTTTGGAGGTAAGAAACGCTTGAGAAACTCAAAATTTTCGCAGTTCTGATGCTCGAAACGAATAACCAGAACGGCCTAGGGGAAAGGTACGCATACCTTTGTAATCGGGCGAGTTTCTACTTTCAGATGCAACAGAAATTTTGCGGATTGTTCAATCCGTTCGCGTGATGTGGCAGTTTGTAAGTAAGAAACGCTTGAGAAACTCAAAATTTTCGCAGTTCTGGTGCTCGACAAGCATAACTAGGACGGACTAGGGGAAAAGTACGCATACCGTTGTAATAGGGCGAACTTCTACTTTCAGATGCAACAGAAATTTTGCGGATTGGTCAATCCGTTCGCGAGATATGGCAGTTTGGAGGTAAGAAACGGTTGAGAAACTCAAAATGTTCACAGTTCTGATGCTCGAAACGAATAACTGGAACGGTCTAGGGGAAAAGTACACATACCGTTGTAATCGGGCGAGTTTCAACTTTCAGATGCAACAGAAATTTTTGCGGATTGGTCAATCCGTTCGCGAGATATGGCAGTTTGGAGGTAAGAAACGCTTGAGAAACTCAAAATTTTCGCAGTTCTGATGCTCGAAACGAATAACCAGAACGGCCTAGGGGAAAGGTACGCATACCGTCGTAATCGGGCGAGTTTCTACTTTCAGATGCAACAGAAATTTTGCGGATTGGTCAATCCGTTCGCGTGATGTGGCAGTTTGTAAGTTAGAAACGCTTGAGAAACTAAAAATTTTCGCAGTTCTGATGCTCGAAACGAATCACTAGAACGGCCTACGGGAAAAGTACGCATATCTTTGTAATCGGGCGGGTATCTGCTTTCAGATGCAACAGAAATTTTGCGGATTGGTCAATCCGTTCGCGAGATATGGGAGTTTGGAGGTAAGAAACACTTGAGAAACTAAAAATTTTCGCAGTTCTGATGCTCGAAACGGATAACTAGAACGGCCTATGGGAAAAGTACTCATACCGTTGTGATCGGGCGAGTTTCTACTTTCAGATGCAACAGAAATTTTGCGGATTGGTCAATCCGTTCGCGAGATATGGCAGTTTGGAGGTAAGAAACGCTTGAGAAACTCAAAATTTTCGCTGTTCTGATGCTCGAAACGAATAACTAGAACGGCCTAGGGGAAAAGTACGCATATCGTTGTAGTCGGGCGGGTATCTGCTTTCAGATGCAACAGAAATTTTGCGGATTGGTCAATCCGTTCGCGAGATATGGGAGTTTGGAGGTAAGAAGCACTTGAGTAACTCAAAATTTTCGCAGTTCTAATGCTCTAAATGAATAACTGGAACGGTCTAGGGGAAAAGTACACATACCGTTGTAATCGGGCGAGTTTCAACTTTCAGATGCAACAGAAATTTTGCGGATTGTTCAATCCGTTCGCGAGATATGGCAGTTTGGAGGTAAGAAACGCTTGAGAAACTAAAAATTTTCGCAGTTCTGATGCTCGAAACGGATAACTAGAACGGCCTAGGGGAAAAGTACTCATACCGTTGTGATCGGGCGAGTTTCTACTTTCAGATGCAACAGAAATTTTGCGGATTGGTCAATCCGTTCGCGAGATATGGCAGTTTGGAGGTAAGAAACGCTTGAGAAACTCAAAATTTTCGCAGTTCTGATGCTCGAAACGAATAACCAGAACGGCCTAGGGGAAAGGTACGCATACCTTTGTAATCGGGCGAGTTTCTACTTTCAGATGCAACAGAAATTTTGCGGATTGGTCAATCCGTTCGCGTGATGTGGCAGTTTGTAAGTAAGAAACGCTTGAGAAACTCAAAATTTTTGCAGTTCTGGTGCTCGACAAGCATAACTAGGACGGACTAGGGGAAAAGTACGCATACCGTTGTAATAGGGCGAACTTCTACTTTCAGATGCAACAGAAATTTTGCGGATTGGTCAATCCGTTCGCGAGATATGGCAGTTTGGAGTTAAGAAACGGTTGAGAAACTCAAAATGTTCACAGTTCTGATGCTCGAAACGAATAACTAGAACGGCCTAGGGGAAAAGTACGCATATCGTTGTAGTCGGGCGAGTTTCTGCTTTCAGGTGCAACAGAAATTTTGCGGATTGGTCAATCCGTTCGCGAGATATGGGAGTTTGGAGGTAAGAAGCACTTGAGTAACTCAAAATTTTCGCAGTTCTAATGCTCTAAATGAATAACTGGAACGGTCTAGGGGAAAAGTACACATACCGTTGTAATCGGGCGAGTTTCAACTTTCAGATGCAACAGAAATTTTGCGGATTGTTCAATCCGTTCGCGAGATATGGCAGTTTGGAGGTAAGAAACGCTTGAGAAACTAAAAATTTTCGCAGTTCTGATGCTCGAAACGGATAACTAGAACGGCCTAGGGGAAAAGTACTCATACCGTTGTGATCGGGCGAGTTTCTACTTTCAGATGCAACAGAAATTTTGCGGATTGGTCAATCCGTTCGCGAGATATGGCAGTTTGGAGGTAAGAAACGCTTGAGAAACTCAAAATTTTCGCAGTTCTGATGCTCGAAACGAATAACCAGAACGGCCTAGGGGAAAGGTACGCATACCTTTGTAATAGGGCGAGTTTCTACTTTCAGATGCAACAGAAATTTTGCGGATTGGTCAATCCGTTCGCGTGATGTGGCAGTTTGTAAGTAAGAAACGCTTGAGAAACTCAAAATTTTTGCAGTTCTGGTGCTCGACAAGCATAACTAGGACGGACTAGGGGAAAAGTACGCATACCGTTGTAATAGGGCGAACTTCTACTTTCAGATGCAACAGAAATTTTGCGGATTGGTCAATCCGTTCGCGAGATATGGCAGTTTGGAGGTAAGAAACGGTTGAGAAACTCAAAATGTTCACAGTTCTGATGCTCGAAACGAATAACTAGAACGGCCTAGGGGAAAAGTACTCATACCGCTGTGATCGGGCGAGTTTCTACTTTCAGATGCAACAGAAATTTTGAGGATCGGTCAATCCGTTCGCGAGATATGGCAGTTTGGAAGTAAGAAACGGTTGAGAAACTAAAAATTTTCGCAGTTCTGATGCTCGAAACGAATAACTCGAACGGCCTACGGGAAAAGTACGCATACCTTTGTAATCGGGCGGGCTTCTGCTTTCAGATGCAACAGAAATTTTGCGGATTGGTCAATCCTTTCGCGAGATATGGGAATTTGGAGGTAAGAAACACTTGAGAAACTCAAAATTTTCGCAGTTCTGGTGCTCGACAAGCATAACTAGATAGGACTAGGGGAAAAGTACGCATACCGTTGTAATAGGGCGAACTTCTACTTTCAGATGCAACAGAAATTTTGCGGATTGGTCAATCCGTTCGCGAGATATGGCAGTTTGGAGGTAAGAAACGCTTGAGAAACTCAAAATTTTCGCTGTTCTGATGCTCGAAACGAATAACTAGAACGGCCTAGGGGAAAGGTACGCATATCGTTGTAGTCGGGCGAGTTTCTGCTTTCAGGTGCAACAGAAATTTTGCGGATTGGTCAATCCGTTCGCGAGATATGGGAGTTTGGAAGTAAGAAGCACTTGAGAAACTCAAAATTTTCGCAGTTCTGATGCTCTAAACGAATAACTGGAACGGTCTAGGGGAAAAGTACACATACCGTTGTGATCGGGCGAGTTTCTACTTTCAGATGCAACAGAAATTTTGCGGATTGTTCAATCCGTTCGCGAGATATGGCAGTTTGGAGGTAAGAAACGCTTGAGAAACTAAAAATTTTCGCAGTTCTGATGCTCGAAACGGATAACTAGAACGGCCTAGGGGAAAAGTACTCATACCGTTGTGATCGGGAGAGTTTCTACTTTCAGATGCAACAGAAATTTTGCGGATTGGTCAATCCGTTCGCGAGATATGGCAGTTTGGAGGTAAGAAACGCTTGAGAAACTCAAAATTTTCGCAGTTCTGATGCTCGAAACGAATAACCAGAACGGCCTAGGGGAAAGGTACGCATACCGTCGTAAACGGGCGAGTTTCTGCTTTCAGATGCAACAGAAATTTTGCGGATTGGTCAATCCGTTCGCGTGATGTGGCAGTTTGTAAGTAAGAAACGCTTGAGAAACTAAAAATTTTCGCAGTTCTGATGCTCGAAACGAATCACTAGAACGGCCTACGGGAAAAGTACGCATACCTTTGTAATCGGGCGGGTATCTGCTTTCAGATGCAACAGAAATTTTGCGGATTGGTCAATCCATTCGCGAGATATGGGAGTTTGGAGGTAAGAAACACTTGAAAAACTCAAAATTTTCGAAGTTCTGGTGCTCGACAAGCATAACTAGGACGGACTAGGGGAAAAGTACGCACACCGTTGTAATAGGGCGAACTTCTACTTTCAGATGCAACAGAAATTTTGCGGATTGGTCAATCCGTTCGCGAGATATGGCAGTTTGGAGGTAAGAAACGGTTGAGAAACTCAAAATGTTCACAGTTCTGATGCTCGAAACGAATAACTAGAACGGCCTAGGGGAAAAGTACTCATACCGCTGTGATCGGGCGAGTTTCTACTTTCAGATGCAACAGAAATATTGCGGATCGGTCAATCCGTTCGCGAGATATGGCTGTTTGGAAGTAAGAAACGCTTGAGAAACTCAAAATTTTCGCAGTTCTGATGCTCGAAACGAATAACCAGAACGGCCTAGGGGAAAGGTACGCATACCGTCGTAAACGGGCGAGTTTCTGCTTTCAGATGCAACAGAAATTTTGCGGATTGGTCAATCCGTTCGCGTGATGTGGCAGTTTGTAAGTAAGAAACGCTTGAGAAACTAAAAATTTTCTCAGTTCTGATGCTCTAAACGAATAACTGGAACGGTCTAGGGGAAAAGTACACATACCGTTGTAATCGGGCGAGTTTCTACTTTCAGATGCAACAGAAATTTTGCGGATTGTTCAATCCGTTCGAGAGATATGGCAGTTTGGAGGTAAGAAACGCTTGAGAAACTAAAAATTTTCGCAGTTCTGATGCTCGAAACGGATAACTAGAACGGCCTAGGGGAAAAGTACTCATACCGTTGTGATCGGGCGAGTTTCTACTTTCAGATGCAACAGAAATTTTGCGGATTGGTCAATCCGTTCGCGAGATATGGCAGTTTGGAGGTAAGAAACGGTTGAGAAACTCAAAATGTTCACAGTTCTGATGCTCGACAAGCATAACTAGAACGGCCTAGGGGAAAAGTATTCATACCATTGTGATCGGGCGAGTTTCTACTTTCAGATGCAACAGAAATTTTGCGGATTGGTCAATCCGTTCGCGAGATATGGCAGTTTGGAGGTAAGAAACGCTTGAGAAACTCAAAATTTTCGCTGTTCTGATGCTCGAAACGAATAACTAGAACGGCCTAGGGGAAAAGTACGCATATCGTTGTAGTCGGGCGAGTTTCTGCTTTCAGGTGCAACAGAAATTTTGCGGATTGGTCAATCCGTTCGCGAGATATGGGAGTTTGGAGGTAAGAAGCACTTGAGTAACTCAAAATTTTCGCAGTTCTAATGCTCTAAATGAATAACTGGAACGGTCTAGGGGAAAAGTACACATACCGTTGTAATCGGGCGAGTTTCAACTTTCAGATGCAACAGAAATTTTGCGGATTGTTCAATCCGTTCGCGAGATATGGCAGTTTGAAGGTAAGAAACGCTTGAGAAACTAAAAATTTTCGCAGTTCTGATGCTCGAAACGGATAACTAGAACGGCCTAGGGGAAAAGTACTCATACCGTTGTGATCGGGCGAGTTTGTACTTTCAGATGCAACAGAAATTTTGCGGATTGGTCAATCCGTTCGCGAGATATAGCAGTTTGGAGGTAAGAAACGCTTGAGAAACTCAAAATTTTCGCAGTTCTGATGCTCGAAACGAATAACCAGAACGGCCTAGGGGAAAGGTACGCATACCGTCGTAATCGGGCGAGTTTCTACTTTCAGATGCAACAGAAATTTTGCGGATTGGTCAATCCGTTCGCGTGATGTGGCAGTTTGTAAGTAAGAAACGCTTGAGAAACTAAAAATTTTCGCAGTTCTGATGCTCGAAACGAATCACTAGAACGGCCTACGGGAAAAGTACGCATATCGTTGTAGTCGGGCGAGTTTCTGCTTTCAGGTGCAACAGAAATTTTGCGGATTGGTCAATCCGTTCGCGAGATATGGGAGTTTGGAGGTAAGAAGCACTTGAGAAACTCAAAATTTTCTCAGTTCTGATGCTCTAAACGAATAACTGGAACGGTCTAGGGGAAAAGTACACATACCGTTGTAATCGGGCGAGTTTCTACTTTCAGATGCAACAGAAATTTTGCGGATTGTTCAATCCGTTCGCGAGATATGGCAGTTTGGAGGTAAGAAACGCTTGAGAAACTAAAAATTTTCGCAGTTCTGATGCTCGAAACGAATAACTGGAGCGGCCTAGGGGAAAAGTACACATACCGTTGTAATCGGGCGGGTTTCTACTTTCAGATGCAACAGAAATTTTGCGGATCGGTCAATCCGCTCGCGAGATATGGCAGTTTGGAGGTAAAAAACGGTCGAGAAACTCAAAATGTTCACAGTTCTGATGCTCGACAAGCATAACTAGGACGGACAAGGGAAAAAGTACGCATACCGTTGTGATCGGGCGAGTTTCTACTTTCAGATGCAACAGAAATTTTGCGGATTGGTCAATCCGTTCGCGAGATATGGCAGTTTGGAGGTAAGAAACGCTTGAGAAACTCAAAATTTTCGCAGTTCTGATGCTCGACAAGCATAACTAGAACGGCCTAGGGGAAAAGTACGCATACCGTTGTAATCGGGCGAGTTTCTACTTTCAGATGCAACAGAAATTTTGCGGATTGGTCAATCCGTTCGCGAGATATGGCAGTTTGGAGGTAAGAAACGCTTGAGAAACTCAAAATTTTCGCAGTTCTGATGCTCGACAAGCATAACTAGAACGGCCTAGGGGAAAAGTACGCATACCGTTGTAATCGGGCGAGTTTCAACTTTCAGATGCAACAGAAATTTTGCGGATTGTTCAATCCGTTCGCGAGATATGGCAGTTTGGAGGTAAGAAACGCTTGAGAAACTAAAAATTTTCGCAGTTCTGATGCTCGAAACGGATAACTAGAACGGCCTAGGGGAAAAGTACTCATACCGTTGTGATCGGGCGAGTTTCTACTTTCAGATGCAACAGAAATTTTGCGGATTGGTCAATCCGTTCGCGAGATATGGCAGTTTGGAGGTAAGAAACGCTTGAGAAACTCAAAATTTTCGCAGTTCTGATGCTCGAAACGAATAACCAGAACGGCCTAGGGGAAAGGTACGCATACCTTTGTAATCGGGCGAGTTTCTACTTTCAGATGCAACAGAAATTTTGCGGATTGTTCAATCCGTTCGCGTGATGTGGCAGTTTGTAAGTAAGAAACGCTTGAGAAACTCAAAATTTTCGCAGTTCTGGTGCTCGACAAGCATAACTAGGACGGACTAGGGGAAAAGTACGCATACCGTTGTAATAGGGCGAACTTCTACTTTCAGATGCAACAGAAATTTTGCGGATTGGTCAATCCGTTCGCGAGATATGGCAGTTTGGAGGTAAGAAACGGTTGAGAAACTCAAAATGTTCACAGTTCTGATGCTCGAAACGAATAACTGGAACGGTCTAGGGGAAAAGTACACATACCGTTGTAATCGGGCGAGTTTCAACTTTCAGATGCAACAGAAATTTTTGCGGATTGGTCAATCCGTTCGCGAGATATGGCAGTTTGGAGGTAAGAAACGCTTGAGAAACTCAAAATTTTCGCAGTTCTGATGCTCGAAACGAATAACCAGAACGGCCTAGGGGAAAGGTACGCATACCGTCGTAATCGGGCGAGTTTCTACTTTCAGATGCAACAGAAATTTTGCGGATTGGTCAATCCGTTCGCGTGATGTGGCAGTTTGTAAGTTAGAAACGCTTGAGAAACTAAAAATTTTCGCAGTTCTGATGCTCGAAACGAATCACTAGAACGGCCTACGGGAAAAGTACGCATATCTTTGTAATCGGGCGGGTATCTGCTTTCAGATGCAACAGAAATTTTGCGGATTGGTCAATCCGTTCGCGAGATATGGGAGTTTGGAGGTAAGAAACACTTGAGAAACTAAAAATTTTCGCAGTTCTGATGCTCGAAACGGATAACTAGAACGGCCTATGGGAAAAGTACTCATACCGTTGTGATCGGGCGAGTTTCTACTTTCAGATGCAACAGAAATTTTGCGGATTGGTCAATCCGTTCGCGAGATATGGCAGTTTGGAGGTAAGAAACGCTTGAGAAACTCAAAATTTTCGCTGTTCTGATGCTCGAAACGAATAACTAGAACGGCCTAGGGGAAAAGTACGCATATCGTTGTAGTCGGGCGGGTATCTGCTTTCAGATGCAACAGAAATTTTGCGGATTGGTCAATCCGTTCGCGAGATATGGGAGTTTGGAGGTAAGAAGCACTTGAGTAACTCAAAATTTTCGCAGTTCTAATGCTCTAAATGAATAACTGGAACGGTCTAGGGGAAAAGTACACATACCGTTGTAATCGGGCGAGTTTCAACTTTCAGATGCAACAGAAATTTTGCGGATTGTTCAATCCGTTCGCGAGATATGGCAGTTTGGAGGTAAGAAACGCTTGAGAAACTAAAAATTTTCGCAGTTCTGATGCTCGAAACGGATAACTAGAACGGCCTAGGGGAAAAGTACTCATACCGTTGTGATCGGGCGAGTTTCTACTTTCAGATGCAACAGAAATTTTGCGGATTGGTCAATCCGTTCGCGAGATATGGCAGTTTGGAGGTAAGAAACGCTTGAGAAACTCAAAATTTTCGCAGTTCTGATGCTCGAAACGAATAACCAGAACGGCCTAGGGGAAAGGTACGCATACCTTTGTAATCGGGCGAGTTTCTACTTTCAGATGCAACAGAAATTTTGCGGATTGGTCAATCCGTTCGCGTGATGTGGCAGTTTGTAAGTAAGAAACGCTTGAGAAACTCAAAATTTTTGCAGTTCTGGTGCTCGACAAGCATAACTAGGACGGACTAGGGGAAAAGTACGCATACCGTTGTAATAGGGCGAACTTCTACTTTCAGATGCAACAGAAATTTTGCGGATTGGTCAATCCGTTCGCGAGATATGGCAGTTTGGAGTTAAGAAACGGTTGAGAAACTCAAAATGTTCACAGTTCTGATGCTCGAAACGAATAACTAGAACGGCCTAGGGGAAAAGTACGCATATCGTTGTAGTCGGGCGAGTTTCTGCTTTCAGGTGCAACAGAAATTTTGCGGATTGGTCAATCCGTTCGCGAGATATGGGAGTTTGGAGGTAAGAAGCACTTGAGTAACTCAAAATTTTCGCAGTTCTAATGCTCTAAATGAATAACTGGAACGGTCTAGGGGAAAAGTACACATACCGTTGTAATCGGGCGAGTTTCAACTTTCAGATGCAACAGAAATTTTGCGGATTGTTCAATCCGTTCGCGAGATATGGCAGTTTGGAGGTAAGAAACGCTTGAGAAACTAAAAATTTTCGCAGTTCTGATGCTCGAAACGGATAACTAGAACGGCCTAGGGGAAAAGTACTCATACCGTTGTGATCGGGCGAGTTTCTACTTTCAGATGCAACAGAAATTTTGCGGATTGGTCAATCCGTTCGCGAGATATGGCAGTTTGGAGGTAAGAAACGCTTGAGAAACTCAAAATTTTCGCAGTTCTGATGCTCGAAACGAATAACCAGAACGGCCTAGGGGAAAGGTACGCATACCTTTGTAATAGGGCGAGTTTCTACTTTCAGATGCAACAGAAATTTTGCGGATTGGTCAATCCGTTCGCGTGATGTGGCAGTTTGTAAGTAAGAAACGCTTGAGAAACTCAAAATTTTTGCAGTTCTGGTGCTCGACAAGCATAACTAGGACGGACTAGGGGAAAAGTACGCATACCGTTGTAATAGGGCGAACTTCTACTTTCAGATGCAACAGAAATTTTGCGGATTGGTCAATCCGTTCGCGAGATATGGCAGTTTGGAGGTAAGAAACGGTTGAGAAACTCAAAATGTTCACAGTTCTGATGCTCGAAACGAATAACTAGAACGGCCTAGGGGAAAAGTACTCATACCGCTGTGATCGGGCGAGTTTCTACTTTCAGATGCAACAGAAATTTTGAGGATCGGTCAATCCGTTCGCGAGATATGGCAGTTTGGAAGTAAGAAACGGTTGAGAAACTAAAAATTTTCGCAGTTCTGATGCTCGAAACGAATAACTCGAACGGCCTACGGGAAAAGTACGCATACCTTTGTAATCGGGCGGGCTTCTGCTTTCAGATGCAACAGAAATTTTGCGGATTGGTCAATCCTTTCGCGAGATATGGGAATTTGGAGGTAAGAAACACTTGAGAAACTCAAAATTTTCGCAGTTCTGGTGCTCGACAAGCATAACTAGATAGGACTAGGGGAAAAGTACGCATACCGTTGTAATAGGGCGAACTTCTACTTTCAGATGCAACAGAAATTTTGCGGATTGGTCAATCCGTTCGCGAGATATGGCAGTTTGGAGGTAAGAAACGCTTGAGAAACTCAAAATTTTCGCTGTTCTGATGCTCGAAACGAATAACTAGAACGGCCTAGGGGAAAGGTACGCATATCGTTGTAGTCGGGCGAGTTTCTGCTTTCAGGTGCAACAGAAATTTTGCGGATTGGTCAATCCGTTCGCGAGATATGGGAGTTTGGAAGTAAGAAGCACTTGAGAAACTCAAAATTTTCGCAGTTCTGATGCTCTAAACGAATAACTGGAACGGTCTAGGGGAAAAGTACACATACCGTTGTGATCGGGCGAGTTTCTACTTTCAGATGCAACAGAAATTTTGCGGATTGTTCAATCCGTTCGCGAGATATGGCAGTTTGGAGGTAAGAAACGCTTGAGAAACTAAAAATTTTCGCAGTTCTGATGCTCGAAACGGATAACTAGAACGGCCTAGGGGAAAAGTACTCATACCGTTGTGATCGGGAGAGTTTCTACTTTCAGATGCAACAGAAATTTTGCGGATTGGTCAATCCGTTCGCGAGATATGGCAGTTTGGAGGTAAGAAACGCTTGAGAAACTCAAAATTTTCGCAGTTCTGATGCTCGAAACGAATAACCAGAACGGCCTAGGGGAAAGGTACGCATACCGTCGTAAACGGGCGAGTTTCTGCTTTCAGATGCAACAGAAATTTTGCGGATTGGTCAATCCGTTCGCGTGATGTGGCAGTTTGTAAGTAAGAAACGCTTGAGAAACTAAAAATTTTCGCAGTTCTGATGCTCGAAACGAATCACTAGAACGGCCTACGGGAAAAGTACGCATACCTTTGTAATCGGGCGGGTATCTGCTTTCAGATGCAACAGAAATTTTGCGGATTGGTCAATCCATTCGCGAGATATGGGAGTTTGGAGGTAAGAAACACTTGAAAAACTCAAAATTTTCGAAGTTCTGGTGCTCGACAAGCATAACTAGGACGGACTAGGGGAAAAGTACGCACACCGTTGTAATAGGGCGAACTTCTACTTTCAGATGCAACAGAAATTTTGCGGATTGGTCAATCCGTTCGCGAGATATGGCAGTTTGGAGGTAAGAAACGGTTGAGAAACTCAAAATGTTCACAGTTCTGATGCTCGAAACGAATAACTAGAACGGCCTAGGGGAAAAGTACTCATACCGCTGTGATCGGGCGAGTTTCTACTTTCAGATGCAACAGAAATATTGCGGATCGGTCAATCCGTTCGCGAGATATGGCTGTTTGGAAGTAAGAAACGGTTGAGATACTAAAAATTTTCGCAGTTCTGATGCTCGAAACGAATAACTAGAACGGCCTACGGGAAAAGTACGCATACCTTTGTAATCGGGCGGGTTTCTGCTTTCAGATGCAACAGAAATTTTGCGGATTGGTCAATCCGTTCGCGAGATATGGGAGTTTGGAGGTAAGAAACACTTGAGAAACTCAAAATTTTCGCAGTTCTGGTGCTCGACAAGCATAACTAGATAGGACTAGGGGAAAAGTACGCATACCGTTGTAATAGGGCGAACTTCTACTTTCAGATGCAACAGAAATTTTGCGGATTGGTCAATCCTTTCGCGAGATATGGCAGTTTGGAGGTAAGAAACGCTTGAGAAACTAAAAATTTTCGCAGTTCTGATGCTCGAAACGAATAACTAGAAAGGCCTACGGGAATAGTACGCATACCTTTGTAATCGGGCGGGTTTCTGCTTTCAGATGCAACAGAAATTATGCGGATTGGTCAATCCGTTTGCGAGATATGGGAGTTTGGAGGTAAGAAACACTTGAGAAACTCAAAATTTTCGCAGTTCTGGTGCTCGACAAGCATAACTAGAACGGACTATGGGAAAAGTACGAATACCGTTGTAATAGGGCGAGCTTCTGCTTTCAGATGCAACAGAAATTTTGCGGATTGGTCAATCCGTTCGCGAGATATGGCAGTTAGGAGGTAAGAGACGGTTGAGAAACCCAAAATGTTCACAGTTCTGATGCTCGAAACGAATAACTAGAACGGCCTAGGGGAAAAGTACTCATACCCTTGTGATCGGGCGAGTTTCTACTTTCAGATGCAACAGAAATTTTGCGGATTGGTCAATCCGTTCACGAGATATGGCAGTTTGGAGATAAGAAACGCTTGAGAAACTCAAAATTTTCGCAGTTCTGATGCTCGAAACGAATAACCAGAACGGCCTAGGGGAAAGGTACGCATACCGTCGTTATCGGGCGAGTTTCTACTTTCAGATGCAACAGAAATTTTGCGGATTGGTCAATCCGTTCGCGTGATGTGGCAGTTTGTAAGTAAGAAACGCTTGAGAAACTAAAAATTTTCGCAGTTCTGATGCTCGAAACGAATAACTAGAACGGCCTACGGGAAAAGTACGCATACCTTTGTAATCGGGCGGGTTTCTGCTTTCAGATGCAACAGAAATTATGCGGATTGGTCAATCCGTTCGCGAGATATGGGAGTTTGGAGGTAAGAAACACTTGAGAAACTCAAAATTTTCGCAGTTCTGGTGCTCGACAAGCATAACTAGGACGGACTAGGGGAAAAGTACACATACCTTTGTAATCGGGCGGGTTTCTACTTTCAGATGCAACAGAAATTTTGCGGATTGGTCAATCCTTTCGCGAGATATGGCAGTTTGGAGGTAAGAAACGCTTGAGAAACTCAAAATTTTCGCTGTTCTGATGCTCGAAACGAATAACTAGAACGGCCTAGGGGAAAAGTACGCATACCGTTGTAGTCGGGCGAGTTTCTACTTTCAGATGCAACAGAAATTTTGCGGATCGGTCAATCCGTTCGCGAGATATGGCAGTTTGGAGGTAAAAAACGGTCGAGAAACTCAAAATGTTCACAGTTCTGATTATCGAGAAGCATAACTAGAACGGCCTAGGGGTAGAGTACGCATACCGTTGTAATCGGGCGGGTTTCTACTTTCAGATGCAACAGGAATTTTGCGGTTTGGTCAATCCGTTCGCGAGATATGGGAGTTTGGAGGTAAGAAACGCTTGAGAAACTCAAAATTTTCGCAGTTCTGATGCTCGAAACGAATAACTAGAACGGCCTAGGGAAAAAGTACGCATACCGTTGTAATGGGGCGAGTTTCTACTTTCAGATGCAACAGAAATTTTGCGGATCGGTCAATCCGTTCGCGAGATATGGCAGTTTGGAGGTAAAAAACGGTCGAGAAACTCAAAATGTTCACAGTTCTGATGCTCGACAAGCATAACTGGGACGGACAAGGGGAAAAGTACGCATACCGTTGTGATCGGGCGAGTTTCTACTTTCAGATGCAACAGAAATTTTGCGGATTGGTCAATCCGTTCGCGAGATATGGCAGTTTGGAGGTAAGAAACGCTTGAGAAACTCAAAATGTTCACAGTTCTGATGCTCGAAACGAATAACCAGAACGGCCTAGGGGAAAGGTACGCATACCGTCGTAATCGGGCGAGCTTCTACTTTCAGATGCAACAGAAATTTTGCGGATTGGGCAATCCGTTCGCGTGATGTGGCAGTTTGTAAGTAAGAAGCGCTTGAGAAACTAAAAATTTTCGCAGTTCTGATGCTCGAAACGAATAACTAGAACAGCCTACGGGAAAAGTACGCATACCTTTGTAATCGGGCGGGTTTCTGCTTTCAGATGCAACAGAAATTTTGCGGATTGGTCAATCCGTTCGCGAGATATGGCAGTTTGGATGTAAGAAACGCTTGAGAAACACAAAATTTTCGCAGTTCTGATGCTCGACAAGCATAACTAGAACGGCCTAGGGGAAAAGTACGCATACGGTTGTAATCGGGCGAGTTTCTACTTTCAGAAGCAACAGAAATTTTGCGGATTGGTCAATCCGTTCGCGTGATGTGGCAGTTTGTAAGTAAGAAACGCTTGAGAAACTAAAAATTTTCGCAGTTCTGATGCTCGAAACGAATAACTAGAACGGCCTAGGGGAAAAGTACTCATACCCTTGTGATCGGGCGAGTTTCTACTTTCAGATGCAACAGAAATTTTGCGGATTGGTCAATCCGTTCACGAGATATGGCAGTTTGGAGATAAGAAACGCTTGAGAAACTCAAAATTTTCGTAGTTCTGATGCTCGAAACGAATAACCAGAACGGCCTAGGGGAAAGGTACGCATACCGTCGTAATCGGGCGAGTTTCTACTTTCAGAAGCAACAGAAATTTTGCGGATTGGTCAATCCGTTCGCGTGATGTGGCAGTTTGTAAGTAAGAAACGCTTGAGAAACTAAAAATTTTCGCAGTTCTGATGCTCGAAACGAATAACTAGAACGGCCTACGGGAAAAGTACGCATACCTTTGTAATCGGGCGGGTTTCTGCTTTCAGATGCAACAGAAATTATGCGGATTGGTCAATCCGTTCGCGAGATATGGGAGTTTGGAGGTAAGAAACACTTGAGAAACTCAAAATTTTCGCAGTTCTAGTGCTCGACAAGCATAACTAGAACGGACTAGGGGAAATGTACGCATACCGTTGTAATAGGGCGAGCTTCTACTTTCAGATGCAACAGAAATTTTGCGGATTGGTCAATCCGTTCGCGAGATATGGCAGTTTGGAGGTAAGAAACGCTTGAGAAACTCAAAATTTTCGCTGTTCTGATGCTCGAAACGAATAACTAGAACGGCCTAGGGGAAAAGTACACATACCTTTGTAATCGGGCGAGTTTCTACTTTCAGATGCAACAGAAATTTTGCGGATTGGTCAATCCTTTCGCGAGATATGGCAGTTTGGAGGTAAGAAACGCTTGAGAAACTCAAAATTTTCGCTGTTCTGATGCTCGAAACGAATAACTAGAACGGCCTAGGGAAAAAGTACGCATACCGTTGTAGTCGGGCGAGTTTCTACTTTCAGATGCAACAGAAATTTTTCGGATCGGTCAATCCGTTCGCGAGATATGGCAGTTTGGAGGTAAAAAACGGTCAAGAAACTCAAAATGTTCACAGTTCTGATTATCGACAAGCATAACTAGAACGGCCTAGGGAAAGAGTACGCATACCGTTGTAATCGGGTGGGATTCTACTTTCAGATGCAACAGGAATTTTGCGGTTTGGTCATTCCGTTCGCGAGATATGGGAGTTTGGAGGTAAGAAACGCTTGAGAAACTCAAAATTTTCGCAGTTCTGATGCTCGAAACGAATAACTAGAACGGCCTAGGGAAAAAGTACGCATACCGTTGTGATCGGGCGAGTTTCTACTTTCAGATGCAACAGAAATTTTGCGGATTGGTCAATCCGTTCGCGAGATATGGCAGCTTGGAGGTAAGAAACGCTTGAGAAACTCAAAATGTTCACAGTTCTGATGCTCGAAACGAATAACCAGAACGGCCTAGGGGAAAGGTACGCATACCGTCGTAATCGGGCGAGCTTCTACTTTCAGATGCAACAGAAATTTTGCGGATTGGTCAATCCGTTCGCGTGATGTGGCAGTTTGTAAGTAAGAAGCGCTTGAGAAACTAAAAATTTTCGCAGTTCTGATGCTCGAAACGAATAACTAGAACAGCCTACGGGAAAAGTACGCATACCTTTGTAATCGGGCGGGTTTCTGCTTTCAGATGCAACAGAAATTTTGCGGATTGGTCAATCCGTTCGCGAGATATGGCAGTTTGGAGGTAAGAAACGGTTGAGAAACTCAAAATTTTCGCAGTTCTGATGCTCGAAACGAATAACTGGAACGGGCTAGGGGAAAAGTACACATACCGTTGTAATCGGGCGAGTTCCTAGTTTCAGATGCAACAGAAATTTTGCGGATCGGTCAATCCGTTCGCGAGATATGGCAGTTTGGAGGTAAGAAACGGTTGAGAAACTCAAAATGTTCACAGTTCTGATGCTCGACAAGCATAACTAGAACGGCCTAGGGGAAAAGTATTCATACCGTTGTGATCGGGCGAGTTTCTACTTTCAGATGCAACAGGAATTTTGCGGATTGGTCAATCCGTTCGCGAGATATGGCAGTTTGGAGGTAAGAAACGCTTGAGAAACTAAAAATTTTCGCAGTTCTGATGCTCGAAACGAATAACTAGAACGGCCTAGGGGAAAAGTACTCATACCATTGTGATCGGGCGAATTTCTACTTTCAGATGCAACAGAAATTTTGCGGATTGGTCAATCCGTTCGCGACATATGGCAGTTTGGAGGTAAGAAACGCTTGAGAAACTCAAAATGTTCACAGTTCTGATGCTCGAAACGAATAACTAGAACGGCCTAGGGGAAAGGTACGCACACCGTCGTAATCGGGCGAGTTTCTACTTTCAGATGCAACAGGAATTTTGCGGATTGGTCAATCCGTTCGCGAGATATGGCAGTTTGGAGGTAAGAAACGGTTGAGAAACTCAAAATTTTCGCAGTTCTGATGCTCGAAACGAATAACTGGAACGGCGTAGGGGAAAAGTATACATACCGTTGTAATCGGGCGAGTTTCTACTTTCAGATGCAACAGGAATTTTGCGGTTTGGTCAATCCGTTCGCGAGATATGGGAGTTTGGAGGTAAGAAACGCTTGAGAAACTCAAAATTTTCGCAGTTCTGATGCTCGAAACGAATAACTAGAACGGCCTAGGGGAAAAGTACACATACCGTTGTAATCGGGCGGGTTTCTACTTTCAGATGCAACAGAAATTTTGCGGATCGGTCAATCTGTTCGCGAGATATGGCAGTTTGGAGGAACGAAACGCTTGAGAAACTCAAAATTTTCGCTGTTCTGGTGCTCGACAAGCATAACTAGAACGGCCTAGGGGAAAAGTACGCATACGGTTGTAATCGGGCGGGTTTCTACTTTCAGATGCAACAGAAATTTTGCGGATCGGTCAATCCGTTCGCGAGATATGGCAGTTTGGAGGTGAAAAACGGTCGAGAAACTCAAAATGTTCACAGTTCTGATGCTCGACAAGCATAACTAGGACGGACAAGGGGAAAAGTACGCATACGGTTGTAATCGGGCGAGTTTCTACTTTCAGATGCAACAGAAATATTGCGGATTGGTCAATCCGTTCGCGAGATATGGCAGTTTGGAGGTAAGAAACGCTTGAGAAACTCAAAATTTTCGCAGTTCTGATGCTCGACAGGCATAACTAGAACGGCCTAGGGGAAAAGTACTCATACTGTTGAAATCGGGCGAGTTTCTACTTTCAGATGCAACAGAAATTTTGCGGATTGGTCAATCCGTTCGCGAGATATGGCAGTTTGGAGGTACGAAACGCTTGAGAAACTCAAAATTTTCGCAGTTCTGGTGCTCGACAAGCATAACTAGAACGGACTAGGGGAAAAGTACGCATACCGTTGTAATAGGGCGAGCTTCTACTTTCAGATGCAACAGAAATTTTGCGGGTTGGTCAATCCGTTCGCGAAATATGGCAGTTTGGAGGTAAGAAACGGTTGAGAAACTCAAAATGTTCACAGTTCTGATGCTCGAAACGAATAACTAGAACGGTCTAGGGGAAAAGTACTCATACCGTTGTGATCGGGCGAGTTTCTACTTTCAGATGCAATAGAAATTTTGCGGATTGGTCAATCCGTTCGCGAGATATGGCAGTTTGGAGGTAAGAAACGCTTGAGAAACTCAAAATTTTCGCAGTTCTGATGCTCGACAAGCATAACTAGAACGGCCTAGGGGAAAAGTACTCATACTGTTGAAATCGGGCGAGTTTCTACTTTCAGATGCAACAGAAATTTTGCGGATTGGTCAATCCGTTCGCGAGATATGGCAGTTTGGAGGTACGAAACGCTTGAGAAACTCAAAATTTTCGCAGTTCTGGTGCTCGACAAGCATAACTAGAACGGACTAGGGGAAAAGTACGCATACCGTTGTAATAGTGCGAGCTTCTACTTTCAGATGCAACAGAAATTTTGCGGGTTGGTCAATCCGTTCGCGAAATATGGCAGTTTGGAGGTAAGAAACGGTTGAGAAACTCAAAATGTTCACAGTTCTGATGCTCGAAACGAATAACTAGAACGGCCTAGGGGAAAAGTACGCATACCGTTGTAGTCAGGCGAGTTTCTACTTTCAGATGCAACATAAATTTTGCGGATTGGTCAATCCGTTCGCGAGATATGGCAGTTTGGAGGTAAGAAACGCTTGAGAAACTCAAAATTTTCGCTGTTCTGAAGCTCGAAACGAATAACTAGAACGGCCTAGGGGAAAAGTACGCATACCGTTGTAGTCGGGCGAGATTCTGCTTTCAGGTGCAACAGAACTTTTGCGGATTGGTCAATCCGTTCGCGAGATATGGGAGTTTGGAGGTAAGAAGCACTTGAGAAACTCAAAATTTTCGCAGTTCTGATGCTCTAAACGAATAACTGGAACGGTCTAGGGGAAAAGTACACATACCGTTGTAATCGGGCGAGTTTCTACTTTCAGATGCAACAGAAATTTTGCGGATTGTTCAATCCGTTCGCGAGATATGGCAGTTTGGAGGTAAGAAACGCTTGAGAAACTAAAAATTTTCGCAGTTCTGATGCTCGAAACGAATAACTAGAACGGGCTAGGGGAAAAGTACTCATACCGTTGTGATCGGGCGAGTTTCTACTTTCAGGTGCAATAGAAATTTTGCGGATTGGTCAATCCGTTCGCGAGATATGGCAGTTTGGAGGTAAGAAACGCTTGAGAAACTCAAAATTTTCGTAGTTCTGATGCTCGAAACGAATAACTAGAACGGCCTAGGGGAAAAGTACACATACGTTTGTAATCGGGCGAGTTTCTACTTTCAGATGCAACAGAAATATTGCGGATTCGTCAATCCGTTCGCGAGATATGGCAGTTTGGAGGTAAGAAACGCTTGAGAAACTCAAAATTTTCGCAGTTCTGGTGCTCGACAAGCATAACTAGAACGGACTAGGGGAAAAGTACGCATACCGTTGTAATAGGGCGAGCTTCTACTTTCAGATGCAACAGAAATTTTGCGGACTGGTCAATCCGTTCGCGAGATGTGGCAGTTTGTATGTATGAAACGGTTGAGAAACTCAAAATTTTCGTAGTTCTGATGCTCGAAACGAATAACTAGAACGGCCTAGGGGAAAAGTACACATACCGATGTAATCGGGCGAGTTTCTACTTTCAGATGCAACAGAAATTTTGCGGATTGGTCAATCCGTTCGCGAGATATGGCAGTTTGGAGGTACGAAACGCTTGAGAAACTCAAAATTTTCGCAGTTCTGGTGCTCGACAAGCATAACTAGAACGGACTAGGGGAAAAGTACGCATACCGTTGTAATAGGGCGAGCTTCTACTTTCAGATGCAACAGAAATTTTGCGGGTTGGTCAATCCGTTCGCGAAATATGGCAGTTTGGAGGTAAGAAACGGTTGAGAAACTCATAATGTTCACAGTTCTGATGCTCGAAACGAATAACTAGAACGGCGTAGGGGAAAAGTACTCATACCGTTGTGATCGGGCGAGTTTCTATTTTCAGATGCAACAGAAATTTTGCGGATTGGTCAATCCGTTCGCGAGATATGGCAGTTTGGAGGTAAGAAACGCTTGAGAAACTCAAAATTTTCGCTGTTCTGATGCTCGAAACGAATAACTAGAACGGGCTAGGGGAAAAGTACTCATACCGTTGTGATCGGGCGAGTTTCTACTTTCAGGTGCAATAGAAATTTTGCGGATTGGTCAATCCGTTCGCGAGATATGGCAGTTTGGATGTAAGAAACGCTTGAGAATCTCAAAATTTTCGTAGTTCTGATGCTCGAAACGAATAACTAGAACGGCCTAGGGGAAAAGTACACATACCGTTGTAATCGGGCGAGTTTCTACTTTCAGATGCAACAGAAATTTTGCGGATTGGTCAATCCGTTCGCGAGATATGGCAGTTTGGAGGTAAGAAACGCTTGAGAAACTCAAAATTTTCGCAGTTCTGATGCTCGAAACGAATAACCAGAACGGCCTAGGGGAAAGGTACGCATACCGTCGTAATCGGGCGAGTTTCTACTTTCAGATGGAACAGAAATTTTGCGGATTGGTCAATCCGTTCGCGTGATGTGGCAGTTTGTAAGTAAGAAACGCTTGAGAAACTAAAAATTTTCGCAGTTCTGATGCTCGAAACGAATAACTAGAACGGCCTACGGGAAAAGTACGCATACCTTTGTAATCGGGCGGGTTTCTGCTTTCAGATGCAACAGAAATTTTGCGGATTGGTCAATCCGTTCGCGAGATATGGGAGTTTGGAGGTAAGTAACACTTGAGAAACACAAAATTTTCGCAGTTCTGGTGCTCGACAAGCATAACTAGAACGGACTAGGGGAAAAGTACTCATACCGTTGTGATCGGGCGAGTTTCTACTTTCAGATGCAACAGAAATTTTGCGGATTGGTCAATCCGTTCGCGAGATATGGCAGTTTGGAGGTAAGAAACGCTTGAGAATCTCAAAATTTTCGCAGTTCTGATGCTCGACAAGCATAACTAGAACGGACTAGGGGAAAAGTACTCACACTGTTGAAATCGGGCGAGTTTCTACTTTCAGATGCAACAGAAATTTTGCGGATTGGTCAATCCGTTCGCGAGATATGGCAGTTTGGAGGTAAGAAACGCTTGAGAAACTCAAAATTTTCGCAGTTCTGATGCTCGAAACGAATAACCAGAACGGCCTAGGGGAAAGGTACGCATACCGTCGTAATCGGGCGAGTTTCTACTTTCAGATGCAACAGAAATTTTGCGGATTGGTCAATCCGTTCGCGTGATGTGGCAGTTTGTAAGTAAGAAACGCTTGAGAAACTAAAAATTTTCGCAGTTCTGATGCTCGAAACGAATAACTAGAACGGCCTACGGGAAAAGTACGCATACCTTTGTAATCGGGCGGGTTTCTGCTTTCAGATGCAACAGAAATTTTGCGGATTGGTCAATCCGTTCGCGTGATGTGGCAGTTTGTAAGTAAGAAACGCTTGAGAAACTAAAAATTTTCGCAGTTCTGATGCTCGAAACGAATAACTAGAACGGCCTACGGGAAAAGTACGCATACCTTTGTAATCGGGCGGGTTTCTGCTTTCAGATGTAACAGAAATTTTGCGGATTGGTCAATCCGTTCGCGTGATGTGGCAGTTTGTAAGTAAGAAACACTTGAGAAACACAAAATTTTCGCAGTTCTGGTGCTCGACAAGCATAACTAGAACGGACTAGGGGAAAAGTACTCATACCGTTGTGATCGGGCGAGTTTCTACTTTCAGATGCAACAGAAATTTTGCGGATTGGTCAATCCGTTCGCGAGATATGGCAGTTTGGAGGTAAGAAACGCTTGAGAAACTCAAAATTTTTGCAGTTCTGATGCTCGAAACGAATAACTAGAACGGCCTAGGGGAAAAGTACACATACGTTTGTAATCGGGCGAGTTTCTACTTTCAGATGCAACAGAAATTTTGCGGATTGGTCAATCCGTTCGCGAGATATGGCAGTTTGGAGGTAAGAAACGCTTGAGAAACTCAAAATTTTCGCAGTTCTGATGCTCGAAACGAATAACGAGAACGGCCTAGGGGAAAGGTACGCATACCGTCGTAATCGGGCGAGTTTCTACTTTCAGATGCAACAGAAATTTTGCGGATTGGTCAATCCGTTCGCGTGATGTGGCAGTTTGTAAGTAAGAAACGCTTGAGAAACTAAAAATTTTCGCAGTTCTGATGCTCGAAACGAATAACTAGAACGGCCTACGGGAAAAGTACGCATACCTTTGTAATCGGGCGGGTTTCTGCTTTCAGATGCAACAGAAATTTTGCGGATTGGTCAATCCGTTCGCGAGATATGGGAGTTTGGAGGTAAGAAACACTTGAGAAACACAAAATTTTCGCAGTTCTGGTGCTCGACAAGCATAACTAGAACGGACTAGGGGAAAAGTACTCATACCGTTGTGATCGGGCGAGTTTCTACTTTCAGATGCAACAGAAATTTTGCGGATTGGTCAATCCGTTCGCGAGATATGGCAGTTTGGAGGTAAGAAACGCTTGAGAAACTCAAAATTTTCGCAGTTCTGATGCTCGAAACGAATAACTAGAACGGCCTAGGGGAAAACTGCCCATACCGTTGTAAACGGGCGAGTTTCTACTTTCAGATGCAACAGAAATTTTGCGGATTGGTCAATCCGTTCGCGAGATATGGCAGTTTTGAGGTAAGAAACGCTTGAAAAACTCAAAATTTTCGCAGTTCTGATGCTCGAAACGAATAACTAGAACCGCCTAGGGGAAAACTACTCATACCGTTGTAATCCTGCGAGTTTCTACTTTCAGATGCAACAGAAATTTTGCGGATTGGTCAATCCGTTCGCGAGATATGGCAGTTTTGAGGTAAGAAACGCTTGAAAAACTCAAAATTTTCGCAGTTCTGATGCTCGAAACGAATAACTAGAACGGCCTAGGGGAAAACTACTCATACCGTTGTAATCCTGCGAGTTTCTACTTTCAGATGCAACAGAAATTTTGCGGATTGGTCAATCCGTTCGCGAGATATGGCAGTTTGGAGGTAAGAAACGCTTGAGAAACTCAAAATTTTCGCTGTTCTGATGCTCGAAACGAATAACTAGAACGGCCTAGGGGAAAAGTACATATACCGTTGTAATCGGGCGAGATTCTACTTTCAGATGCAACAGAAATTTTGCGGATTGGTCAATCCTTTCGTGAGATATGGCAGTTTAGAGGTAAGAAACGCTTGAGAAACTCAAAATTTTCGCTGTTCTGATGCTCGAAACGAATAACTAGAACGGCCTAGGGGAAAAGTACGCACACCGTTGTAGTCGGGCGAGTTTCTGCTTTCAGGTGCAACAGAACTTTTGCGGATTGGTCAATCCGTTCGCGAGATATGGGAGTTTGGAGGTAAGAAGCACTTGAGAAACTCAAAATTTTCGCAGTTCTGATGCTCTAAACGAATAACTGGAACGGTCTAGGGGAAAAGTACACATACCGTTGTAATCGGGCGAGTTTCTACTTTCAGATGCAACAGAAATTTTGCGGATTGTTCAATCCGTTCGCGAGATATGACAGTTTGGAGGTAAGAAACGCTTGAGAAACTAAAAATTTTCGCAGTTCTGATGCTCGAAACGAATAACTAGAACGGGCTAGGGGAAAAGTACTCATACCGTTGTGATCGGGCGAGTTTCTACTTTCAGGTGCAACAGAAATTTTGCGGATTGGTCAATCCGTTCGCGAGATATGGCAGTTTGGAGGTAAGAAACGCTTGAGAAACTCAAAATTTTCGTAGTTCTGATGCTCGAAACGAATAACTAGAACGGCCTAGGGGAAAAGTAAACATACCGTTGTAATCGGGCGAGTTTCTACTTTCAGATGCAACAGAAATTTTGCGGATTGGTCAATCCTTTCGCGAGATATTGCAGTTTGGAGGTAAGAAACGCTTGAGCAACTCAAAATTTTCGCAGTTCTGATGCTCGAAACGAATAACCGGAACGGCCTAGGGGAAAAGTACGCATACCGTTGTACTCGGGCGAGTTTCTACTTTCAGATGCAACAGAAATTTTGCGGATTGGTCAATCCGTTCGCGAGATATGGCAGTTTGGAGGTAAGAAACGCTTGAGAAACTCAAAATTTTCGCTGATCTGATGCTCGAAACGAATAACTAGAACGGCCTAGGGGAAAAGTACACATACCGTTGTAATCGGGCGAGTTTGTACTTTCAGATGCAACAGAAATTTTGCGGATTGGTCAATCCTTTCGTGAGATATGGCAGTTTGGAGGTAAGAAACGCTTGAGAAACTCAAAATTTTCGCTGTCTGATGCTCGAAACGAATAACTAGAACGGCCTAGGGGAAAAGTACGCACACCGTTGTAGTCGGGCGAGTTTCTCCTTTCAGGTGCAACAGAACTTTTGCGGATTGGTCAATCCGTTCGCGAGATATGGGAGTTTGGAGGTAAGAAGCACTTGAGAAACTCAAAATTTTCGCTGTCTGATGCTCGAAACGAATAACTAGAACGGCGTAGGGGAAAAGTACTCATACCGTTGTGATCGGGCGCGTTTCTATTTTCAGATGCAACAGAAATTTTGCGGATTGGTCAATCCGTTCGCGAGATATGGCAGTTTGGAGGTAAGAAACGCTTGAGAAACTCAAAATTTTCGCTGTTCTGATGCTCGAAACGAATAACTAGAACGGGCTAGGGGAAAAGTACTCATACCGTTTTGATCGGGCGAGTTTCTACTTTCAGGTGCAATAGAAATTTTGCGGATTGGTCAATCCGTTCGCGAGATATGGCAGTTTGGAGGTAAGAAACGCTTGAGAAACTCAAAATTTTCGTAGTTCTGATGCTCGAAACGAATAACTAGAACGGCCTAGGGGAAAAGTACACATACCGTTGTAATCGGGCGAGTTTCTACTTTCAGATGCAACAGAAATTTTGCGGATTGGTCAATCCGTTCGCGAGATATGGCAGTTTGGAGGTAAGAAACGCTTGAGAAACTCAAAATTTTCGCAGTTCTGATGCTCGAAACGAATAACCAGAACGGCCTAGGGGAAAGGTACGCATACCGTCGTAATCGGGCGAGTTTCTACTTTCAGATGGAACAGAAATTTTGCGGATTGGTCAATCCGTTCGCGTGATGTGGCAGTTTGTAAGTAAGAAACGCTTGAGAAACTAAAAATTTTCGCAGTTCTGATGCTCGAAACGAATAACTAGAACGGCCTACGGGAAAAGTACGCATACCTTTGTAATCGGGCGGGTTTCTGCTTTCAGATGCAACAGAAATTTTGCGGATTGGTCAATCCGTTCGCGAGATATGGGAGTTTGGAGGTAAGTAACACTTGAGAAACACAAAATTTTCGCAGTTCTGGTGCTCGACAAGCTTAACTAGAACGGACTAGGGGAAAAGTACTCATACCGTTGTGATCGGGCGAGTTTCTACTTTCAGATGCAACAGAAATTTTGCGGATTGGTCAATCCGTTCGCGAGATATGGCAGTTTGGAGGTAAGAAACGCTTGAGAATCTCAAAATTTTCGCAGTTCTGATGCTCGACAAGCATAACTAGAACGGACTAGGGGAAAAGTACTCACACTGTTGAAATCGGGCGAGTTTCTACTTTCAGATGCAACAGAAATTTTGCGGATTGGTCAATCCGTTCGCGAGATATGGCAGTTTGGAGGTAAGAAACGCTTGAGAAACTCAAAATTTTCGCAGTTCTGATGCTCGAAACGAATAACCAGAACGGCCTAGGGGAAAGGTACGCATACCGTCGTAATCGGGCGAGTTTCTACTTTCAGATGCAACAGAAATTTTGCGGATTGGTCAATCCGTTCGCGTGATGTGGCAGTTTGTAAGTAAGAAACGCTTGAGAAACTAAAAATTTTCGCAGTTCTGATGCTCGAAACGAATAACTAGAACGGCCTACGGGAAAAGCACGCATACCTTTGTAATCGGGCGGGTTTCTGCTTTCAGATGCAACAGAAATTTTGCGGATTGGTCAATCCGTTCGCGTGATGTGGCAGTTTGTAAGTAAGAAACGCTTGAGAAACTAAAAATTTTCGCAGTTCTGATGCTCAAAACGAATAACTAGAACGGCCTACGGGAAAAGTACGCATACCTTTGTAATCGGGCGGGTTTCTGCTTTCAGATGCAACAGAAATTTTGCGGATTGGTCAATCCGTTCGCGTGATGTGGCAGTTTGTAAGTAAGAAACACTTGAGAAACACAAAATTTTCGCAGTTCTGGTGCTCGACAAGCATAACTAGAACGGACTAGGGGAAAAGTACTCATACCGTTGTGATCGGGCGAGTTTCTACTTTCAGATGCAACAGAAATTTTGCGGATTGGTCAATCCGTTCGCGAGATATGGCAGTTTGGAGGTAAGAAACGCTTGAGAAACTCAAAATTTTCGCAGTTCTGATGCTCGAAACGAATAACTAGAACGGCCTAGGGGAAAAGTACACATACGTTTGTAATCGGGCGAGTTTCTACTTTCAGATGCAACAGAAATTTTGCGGATTGGTCAATCCGTTCGCGAGATATGGGAGTTTGGAGGTAAGAAACACTTGAGAAACAAAAAATTTTCGCAGTTCTGGTGCTCGACAAGCATAACTAGAACGGACTAGGGGAAAAGTACGCATACCGTTGTAATAGGGCGAGCTTCTACTTTCAGATGCAACAGAAATTTTGCGGGTTGGTCAATCCGTTCGCGAAATATGGCAGTTTGGAGGTAAGAAACGGTTGAGAAATTCAAAATGTTCACAGTTCTGATGCTCGAAACGAATAACTAGAACGGCCTAGGGGAAAAGTACACATACCGTTGTAATCGGGCGAGTTTCTACTTTCAGATGCAACAGAAATTTTGCGGACTGGTCAATCCGTTCGCGAGATGTGGCAGTTTGTATGTAAGAAACGGTTGAGAAACTCAAAATTCTCGGAGTTCTGATGCTCGAAACGAATAACTGGAACGGCCTAGGGGAAGAGTACACATACCGTTGTAATCGGGCGAGATTCTACTTTCAGATGCAACAGAAATTTTGCGGATTGGTCAATCCGTTCGCGAGATATGGCAGTTTGGAGGTAAGAAACGCTTGAGAATCTCAAAATTTTCGCAGTTCTGATGCTCGACAAGCATAACTAGAACGGACTAGGGGAAAAGTACTCACACTGTTGAAATCGGGCGAGTTTCTACTTTCAGATGCAACAGAAATTTTGCGGATTGGTCAATCCGTTCGCGAGATATGGGAGTTTGGAGGTAAGAAACACTTGAGAAACACAAAATTTTCGCAGTTCTGGTGCTCGACAAGCATAACTAGAACGGACTAGGGGAAAAGTACTCATACCGTTGTGATCGGGCGAGTTTCTACTTTCAGATGCAACAGAAATTTTGCGGATTGGTCAATCCGTTCGCGAGATATGGCAGTTTGGAGGTACGAAACGCTTGAGAAACTCAAAATTTTCGCAGTTCTGGTGCTCGACAAGCATAACTAGAACGGACTAGGGGAAAAGTACGCATACCGTTGTGATCGGGCGAGTTTCTACTTTCAGATGCAACAGAAATTTTTCGGATTGGTCAATCCGTTCGCGAGATATGGCAGTTTGGAGGTAAGAAACGGTTGAGAAACTCAAAATGTTCACAGTTCTGATGCTCGAAACGAATAACTAGAACGGCCAAGGGGAAAAGTACTCATACCGTTGTGATCGGGCGAGCTTCTACTTTCAGATGCAACAGAAATTTTGCGAATTGGTCGATCCGTTCGCGAGATATGGCAGTTTGGGGGTAAGAAACGCTTGAGAAACTCAAAATTTTCGCAGTTCTGATGCTCGAAACGAATAACTAGAACGGCCTACGGGAAAAGTACGCATACCTTTGTAATCGGGCGGGTTTCTGCTTTCAGATGCAACAGAAATTTTGCGGATTGTTCAATCCGTTCGCGAGATATGGGAGTTTGGAGGTAAGAAACACTTGAGAAACTCAAAATTTTCGCAGTTCTGGTGCTCGACAAGCATAACTAGAACGGATTAGGGGAAAAGTACGCATACCGTTGTAATTGGGCGAACTTCTACTTTCAGATGCAACAGAAATTTTGCGGATTGGTCAATCCGTTCGCGAGATATGGTAGTTTGGAGGTAAGAAACGCTTGAGAAACTCAAAATGTTCACAGTTCTGATGCTCGAAACGAATAACTGGAACGGTCTAGGGGAAAAGTACGCATGCCGTTGTAGTCGGGCGAGTTTCTGCTTTCAGGTGCAACAGAAATTTTGCGGATTGGTCAATCCGTTCGCGAGATATGGGTGTTTGGAGGTAAGAAGCACTTGAGAAACTCAAAATTTTCGCTGTTCTGATGCTCTAAACGAATAACTGGAACGGTCTAGGGGAAAAGTACACATGCCGTTGTAATCGGGCGAGTTTCTACTTTCAGATGCAACAGCAATTTTGCGGATTGGTCAATCCGTTCGCGAGATATGGCAGTTTGGAGGTAAGAAACGCTTGAGAAACTTAAAATTTTCGCAGTTCTGATGCTCGAAACGAATAACTAGAACGGCCTAGGGGAAAAGAACACATACCGTTGTAATCGGGCGAGTTTCTACTTTCAGATGCAACAGAAATTTTGCGGATTGGTCAATCCTTTCGCGAGATATTGCAGTTTGGAGGTAAGAAACGCTTGAGCAACTCAAAATTTTCGCAGTTCTGATGCTCGAAACGAATAACCAGAACGGCCTAGGGGAAAAGTACGCATACCGTTGTAATCGGGCGAGTTTCTACTTTCAGATGCAACAGAAATTTTGCGGACTGGTCAACCGTTCGCGAGATGTGGCAGTTTGTATGTAAGAAACGGTTGAGAAACTCAAAATTTTCGCAGTTCTGATGCTCGAAACGAATAAGTAGAACGGCCTAGGGGAAAAGTACACATACCGTTGAAATCGAGCGAGTTTCTACTTTCAGATGCAACGGAAATTTTGCGGATTGGTCAATCCGTTCGCGAGATATGGCAGTTTGTATGTAAGAAACGCTTGAGAAACTCAAAATTTTCGCTGTTCTGATGCTCGAAACGAATAACTAGAACGGCCTAGGGGAAAAGTACACATACAGTTGTAATCGGGCGAGTTTCTACTTTCAGATGCAACAGAAATTTTGCGGATTGGTCAATCCTTTCGCGAGATATGGCAGTTTGGAGGTAAGAAACGCTTGAGAAACTCAAAATTTTCGCAGTTCTGATGCTCGAAACGAATAACCAGAACGGCCTAGGGGAAAAGAACGCATACCGTCGTAATCGGGAGAGTATCTACTTTCAGATGCAACAGAAATTTTGCGGATTGGTCAATCCGTTCGCGAGATGTGGCAGTTTGTAAGTAAGAAACGCTTGAGAAACTAAAAATTTTCGCAGTTCTGGTGTTCGACAAGCATAACTAGAACGGCCTACGGGAAAAGTATGCGTACCGTTGTAATAGGGCAAGCTTCTACTTTCAGATGCAACAGAAATTTTGCGGATTGGTCAATCCGTTCGCGAGATATGGCAGTTTGGAGGTACGAAACGGTTGAGAAACTCAAAATGTTCACAGTTCTGATGCTCGAAACGAATAACTAGAACGGCCTAGGGGAAAAGTACTCATACCGTTGTGATCGGGCGAGTTTCTACTTTCAGATGCAACAGAAATTTTGCGGATTGGTCACTCCGTTCGCGAGATATGGCAGTTTGGAGGTAAGAAACGCTTGAGAAACTCAAATGTTTCGCAGTTCTGATGCTCGAAACGAATAACCAGAACGGCCTAGGGGAAAGGTACACATACCGTCGTAATCGGGCGAGTTTCTACTTTCAGATGCAATAGAAATTTTGCGGATTGGTCAATCCGTTCGCGTGATGTGGCAGTTTGTAAGTAAGAAACGCTTGAGAAACTAAAAATTTTCGCAGTTCTGATGCTCGAAACGAATAACTAGAACGGCCTACGGGAAAAGTACGCATACCTTTTTAATCGGGCGGGTTTCTGCTTTCAGATGCAACAGAAATTATGCGGATTGGTCAATCCGTTCGCGAGATATGGGAGTTTGGAGGTAAGAAACACTTGAGAAACTCAAAATTTTCGCAGTTCTGGTGCTCGACAAGCATAACTAGAACGGACTAGGGGAAAAGTACGCGTACCGTTGTAATAGGGCGAGCTTCTACTTTCAGATGCAACAGAAATTTTGCGGATTGGTCAATCCGTTCGCGAGATATGGCAGTTTGGAGGTAAGAAACGCTTGAGAAACTCAAAATTTTCGCAGTTCTGATGCTCGACAAGCATAACTAGAACGGCCTAGGGGAAAAGTACGCATACCGTTGTAATCGGGCGAGTTTCTACTTTCAGATGCAACAGAAATTTTGCGGATTGGTCAATCCGTTCGCGAGATATGGCAGTTTGGAGGTAAGAAACGCTTGAGAAACTCAAAATTTTCGCAGTTCTGATGCTCGAAACGAATAACTGGAGCGGCCTAGGGGAAAAGTACACATACCGTTGTAATCGGGCGGGTTTCTACTTTCAGATGCAACAGAAATTTTGCGGATCGGTCAATCCGCTCGCGAGATATGGCAGTTTGGAGGTAAAAAACGGTCGAGAAACTCAAAATGTTCACAGTTCTGATGCTCGACAAGCATAACTAGGACGGACAAGGGAAAAAGTACGCATACCGTTGTGATCGGGCGAGTTTCTACTTTCAGATGCAACAGAAATTTTGCGGATTGGTCAATCCGTTCGCGAGATATGGCAGTTTGGAGGTAAGAAACGCTTGAGAAACTCAAAATTTTCGCAGTTCTGATGCTCGACAAGCATAACTAGAACGGCCTAGGGGAAAAGTACGCATACCGTTGTAATCGGGCGAGTTTCTACTTTCAGATGCAACAGAAATTTTGCGGATTGGTCAATCCGTTCGCGAGATATGGCAGTTTGGAGGTAAGAAACGCTTGAGAAACTCAAAATTTTCGCAGTTCTGATGCTCGACAAGCATAACTAGAACGGCCTAGGGGAAAAGTACGCATACCGTTGTAATCGGGCGAGTTTCTACTTTCAGATGCAACAGAAATTTTGCGGATTGGTCAATCCGTTCGCGAGATATGGCAGTTTGGAGGTAAGAAACGGTTGAGAAACTCAAAATTTTCGCAGTTCTGATGCTCGAAACGAATAACTGGAACGGCGTAGGGGAAAAGTATACATACCGTTGTAATCGGGCGAGTTTCTACTTTCAGATGCAACAGAAACTTTGCGGATTGATCAATCCGTTCGCGAGATATGGCAGTTTGGATGTAAGAAACGCTTGAGAAACTCAAAATTTTCGCAGTTCTGATGCTCGACAAGCATAACTAGAACGGCCTAGGGGAAAAGTACGCATACGGTTGTAATCGGGCGAGTTTCTACTTTCAGATGCAACAGAAATATTGCGGATTGGTCAATCCGTTCGCGAGATATGGCAGTTTGGAGGTAAGAAACGCTTGAGAAACTCAAAATTTTCGCAGTTCTGATGCTCGACAAGCATAACTAGAACGGCCTAGGGGAAAAGTACTCATACTGTTGAAATCGGGCGAGTTTCTACTTTCAGATGCAACAGAAATTTTGCGGATTGGTCAATCCGTTCGCGAGATATGGCAGTTTGGAGGTACGAAACGCTTGAGAAACTCAAAATTTTCGCAGTTCTGGTGCTCGACAAGCATAACTAGAACGGACTAGGGGAAAAGTACGCATACCGTTGTAATAGGGCGAGCTTCTACTTTCAGATGCAACAGAAATTTTGCGGGTTGGTCAATCCGTTCGCGAAATATGGCAGTTTGGAGGTAAGAAACGGTTGAGAAACTCAAAATGTTCACAGTTCTGATTATCGACAAGCATAGCTAGAACGGCCTAGGGGAAGAGTACGCATACCGTTGTAATCGGGCGGATTTCTACTTTCAGATGCAACAGGAATTTTGCGGTTTGGTCAATCCGTTCGCGAGATATGGCAGTTTGGAGGTACGAAACGCTTGAGAAACTCAAAATTTTCGCAGTTCTGGTGCTCGACAAGCATAACTAGAACGGCCTAGGGGAAAAGTACTCATACTGTTGAAATCGGGCGAGTTTCTACTTTCAGATGAAACAGAAATTTTGCGGATTGGTCAATCCGTTCGCGAGATATGGCAGTTTGGAGGTACGAAACGCTTGAGAAACTCAAAATTTTCGCAGTTCTGGTGCTCGACAAGCATAACTAGAACGGACTAGGGGAAAAGTACGCATACCGTTGTAATAGGGCGAGCTTCTACTTTCAGATGCAACAGAAATTTTGCGGGTTGGTCAATCCGTTCGCGAAATATGGCAGTTTGGAGGTAAGAAACGGTTGAGAAACTCAAAATGTTCACAGTTCTGATTATCGACAAGCATAGCTAGAACGGCCTAGGGGAAGAGTACGCATACCGTTGTAATCGGGCGGATTTCTACTTTCAGATGCAACAGGAATTTTGCGGTTTGGTCAATCCGTTCGCGAGATATGGGAGTTTGGAGGTAAGAAACGCTTGAGAAACTCAAAATTTTCGCAGTTCTGATGCTCGAAACGAATAACTAGAACGGCCTAGGGAAAAAGTACGCATACCGTTGTAATCGGGCGAGTTTCTACTTTCAGATGCAACAGAAATTTTGGGGATCGGTCAATCCGTTCGCGAGATATGGCATTTTGGAGGTAAGAAACGGTTGAGAAACTCAAAATTTTCGCAGTTCTGATGCTCGAAACGAATAACTGGAGCGGCCTAGGGGAAAAGTACACATACCGTTGTAATCGGGCGGGTTTCTACTTTCAGATGCAACAGAAATTTTGCGGATCGGTCAATCCGTTCGCGAGATATGGCAGTTTGGAGGTAAAAAACGGTCGTGAAACTCAAAATGTTCACAGTTCTGATGCTCGACAAGCATAACTAGGACGGACAAGGGGAAAAGTACGCATACGGTTGTAATCGGGCGAGTTTCTACTTTCAGATGCAACAGAAATTTTGCGGATCGGCCAATCCGTTCGCGAGATATGGCAGTTTGGAGGTAAAAAACGGTCGAGAAACTCAAAATGTTCACAGTTCTGATGCTCGACAAGCATAACTAGGACGGACAAGGGGAAAAGTACGCATACGGTTGTAATCGGGCGAGGTTCTACTTTCAGATGCAAGAGAAATATTGCGGATTGGTCAATCCGTTCGCGAGATATGGCAGTTTGGAGGTAAGAAACGCTTGAGAAACTCAAAAATTTTCGCAGTTCTGTTGCTCGACAGGCATAACTAGAACGGACTAGGGGAATAGTACGCATACCGTTGTAATAGGGCGAGCTTCTACTTTCAGATGCAACAGAAATTTTGCGGGTTGGTCAATCCGTTCGCGAAATATGGCAGTTTGGAGGTAAGAAACGGTTGAGAAACTCATAATGTTCACAGTTCTGATGCTCGAAACGAATAACTAGAACGGCCTAGGGGAAAAGTACACATACCGTTGTAATCGGGCGAGTTTCTACTTTCAGATGCAACAGAAATTTTGCGGATTGGTCAATCCTTTCGTGAGATATGGCAGTTTGGAGGTAAGAAACGCTTGAGAAACTCAAAATTTTCGCTGTTCTGATGCTCGAAACGAATAACTAGAACGGCCTAGGGGAAAAGTACGCATACCGTTGTAGTCGGGCGAGTTTCTGCTTTCAGGTGCAACTGAACTTTTGCGGATTGGTCAATCCGTTCGCGAGATATGGGAGTTTGGATGTAAGAAGCACTTGAGAAACTCAAAATTTTCGCAGTTCTGATGCTCTAAACGAATAACTGGAACGGTCTAGGGGAAAAGTACACATACCGTTGTAATCGGGCGAGTTTCTACTTTCAGATGCAACAGAAATTTTGCGGATCGGTCAATCCGTTTGCGAGATATGGCAGTTTGGAGGTAAAAAACGGTCGAGAAACTCAAAATGTTCACAGTTCTGATGCTCGACAAGCATAACTAGGACGGACAAGGGGAAAAGTACGCATACGGTTGTAATCGGGCGAGGTTCTACTTTCAGATGCAAGAGAAATATTGCGGATTGGTCAATCCGTTCGCGAGATATGGCAGTTTGGAGGTACGAAACGCTTGAGAAACTCAAAATTTTCGCAGTTCTGGTGCTCGACAAGCATAACTAGAACGGACTAGGGGAAAAGTACGCATACCGTTGTAGTCGGGCGAGTTTCTGCTTTCAGGTGCAACAGAAATTTTGCGGACTGGTCAATCCGTTCGCGAGATGTGGCAGTTTGTATGTAAGAAACGGTTGAGAAACTCAAAATTTTCGCAGTTCTGATGCTCGAAACGAATAACTGGAACGGCCTAGGGGAAGAGTACACATACCGTTGTAATCGGGCGAGATTCTACTTTCAGATGCAACAGAAATTTTGCGGATTGGTCAATCCGTTCGCGAGATATGGCAGTTTGGAGGTAAGAAACGCTTGAGAAACTCAAAATTTTCGCAGTTCTGATGCTCGAAACGAATAACCAGAACGGCCTAGGGGAAAGGTACGCATACCGTCGTAATCGGGCGAGTTTCTACTTTCAGATGCAACAGAAATTTTGCGGATTGGTCAATCCGTTCGCGTGATGTGGCAGTTTGTAAGTAAGAAACGCTTGAGAAACTCAAAATTTTCGCTGTTCTGATGCTCGAAACGAATAACTAGAACGGCCTAGGGGAAAAGTACGCATACCGTTGTAGTCGGGCGAGTTTCTGCTTTCAGGTGCAACAGAACTTTTGCGGATTGGTCAATCCGTTCGCGAGATATGGGAGTTTGGAGGTAAGAAGCACTTGAGAAACTCAAAATTTTCGCAGTTCTGATGCTCTAAACGAATAACTGGAACGGCCTAGGGGAAGAGTACACATACCGTTGTAATCGGGCGAGATTCTACTTTCAGATGCAACAGAAATTTTGCGGATTGGTCAATCCGTTCGCGAGATATGGCAGTTTGGAGGTAAGAAACGCTTGAGAATCTCAAAATTTTCGCAGTTCTGATGCTCGACAAGCATAACTAGAACGGACTAGGGGAAAAGTACTCACACTGTTGAAATCGGGCGAGTTTCTACTTTCAGATGCAACAGAAATTTTGCGGATTGGTCAATCCGTTCGCGAGATATGGCAGTTTGGAGGTAAGAAACGCTTGAGAAACTCAAAATTTTCGCAGTTCTGATGCTCGAAACGAATAACCAGAACGGCCTAGGGGAAAGGTACGCATACCGTCGTAATCGGGCGAGTTTCTACTTTCAGATGCAACAGAAATTTTGCGGATTGGTCAATCAGTTCGCGTGATGTGGCAGTTTGTAAGTAAGAAACGCTTGAGAAACTCAAAATTTTCGCTGTTCTGATGCTCGAAACGAATAACTAGAACGGCCTAGGGGAAAAGTACGCATACCGTTGTAGTCGGGCGAGTTTCTGCTTTCAGGTGCAACAGAACTTTTGCGGATTGGTCAATCCGTTCGCGAGATATGGGAGTTTGGAGGTAAGAAGCACTTGAGAAACTCAAAATTTTCGCAGTTCTGATGCTCTAAACGAATAACTGGAACGGCCTAGGGGAAGAGTACACATACCGTTGTAATCGGGCGAGATTCTACTTTCAGATGCAACAGAAATTTTGCGGATTGGTCAATCCGTTCGCGAGATATGGCAGTTTGGAGGTAAGAAACGCTTGAGAATCTCAAAATTTTCGCAGTTCTGATGCTCGACAAGCATAACTAGAACGGACTAGGGGAAAAGTACTCACACTGTTGAAATCGGGCGAGTTTCTACTTTCAGATGCAACAGAAATTTTGCGGATTGGTCAATCCGTTCGCGAGATATGGCAGTTTGGAGGTAAGAAACGCTTGAGAAACTCAAAATTTTCGCAGTTCTGATGCTCGAAACGAATAACCAGAACGGCCTAGGGGAAAGGTACGCATACCGTCGTAATCGGGCGAGTTTCTACTTTCAGATGCAACAGAAATTTTGCGGATTGGTCAATCAGTTCGCGTGATGTGGCAGTTTGTAAGTAAGAAACGCTTGAGAAACTCAAAATTTTCGCTGTTCTGATGCTCGAAACGAATAACTAGAACGGCCTAGGGGAAAAGTACGCATACCGTTGTAGTCGGGCGAGTTTCTGCTTTCAGGTGCAACAGAACTTTTGCGGATTGGTCAATCCGTTCGCGAGATATGGGAGTTTGGAGGTAAGAAGCACTTGAGAAACTCAAAATTTTCGCAGTTCTGATGCTCTAAACGAATAACTGGAACGGCCTAGGGGAAGAGTACACATACCGTTGTAATCGGGCGAGATTCTACTTTCAGATGCAACAGAAATTTTGCGGATTGGTCAATCCGTTCGCGAGATATGGCAGTTTGGAGGTAAGAAACGCTTGAGAATCTCAAAATTTTCGCAGTTCTGATGCTCGACAAGCATAACTAGAACGGACTAGGGGAAAAGTACTCACACTGTTGAAATCGGGCGAGTTTCTACTTTCAGATGCAACAGAAATTTTGCGGATTGGTCAATCCGTTCGCGAGATATGGCAGTTTGGAGGTAAGAAACGCTTGAGAAACTCAAAATTTTCGCAGTTCTGATGCTCGAAACGAATAACCAGAACGGCCTAGGGGAAAGGTACGCATACCGTCGTAATCGGGCGAGTTTCTACTTTCAGATGCAACAGAAATTTTGCGGATTGGTCAATCAGTTCGCGTGATGTGGCAGTTTGTAAGTAAGAAACGCTTGAGAAACTCAAAATTTTCGCTGTTCTGATGCTCGAAACGAATAACTAGAACGGCCTAGGGGAAAAGTACGCATACCTTTGTAGTCGGGCGAGTTTCTGCTTTCAGGTGCAACAGAACTTTTGCGGATTGGTCAATCCGTTCGCGAGATATGGGAGTTTGGAGGTAAGAAGCACTTGAGAAACTAAAAATTTTCGCAGTTCTGATGCTCTAAACGAATAACTGGAACGGTCTAGGGGAAAAGTACACATACCGTTGTAATCGGGCGAGTTTCTACTTTCAGATGCAACAGAAATTTTGCGGATCGGTCAATCCGTTCGCGAGATATGGCAGTTTGGAGGTAAAAAACGGTCGAGAAACTCAAAATGTTCACAGTTCTGATGCTCGACAAGCATAACTAGGACGGACAAGGCGAAAAGTACGCATACGGTTGTAATCGGGCGAGGTTCTACTTTCAGATGCAAGAGAAATATTGCGGATTGGTCAATCCGTTCGCGAGATATGGCAGTTTGGAGGTACGAAACGCTTGAGAAACTCAAAATTTTCGCAGTTCTGGTGCTCGACAAGCATAACTAGAACGGACTAGGGGAAAAGTACGCATACCGTTGTAGTCGGGCGAGTTTCTGCTTTCAGGTGCAACAGAAATTTTGCGGACTGGTCAATCCGTTCGCGAGATGTGGCAGTTTGTATGTAAGAAACGGTTGAGAAACTCAAAATTTTCGCAGTTCTGATGCTCGAAACGAATAACTGGAACGGCCTAGGGGAAGAGTACACATACCGTTGTAATCGGGCGAGTTTCTACTTTCAGATGCAACAGAAATTTTGCGGATTGGTCAATCCGTTCGCGAGATATGGCAGTTTGGAGGTAAGAAACGCTTGAGAATCTCAAAATTTTCGCAGTTCTGATGCTCGACAAGCATAACTAGAACGGACTAGGGGAAAAGTACTCACACTGTTGAAATCGGGCGAGTTTCTACTTTCAGATGCAACAGAAATTTTGCGGATTGGTCAATCCGTTCGCGAGATATGGCAGTTTGGAGGTAAGAAACGCTTGAGAAACTCAAAATTTTCGCAGTTCTGATGCTCGAAACGAATAACCAGAACGGCCTAGGGGAAAGGTACGCATACCGTCGTAATCGGGCGAGTTTCTACTTTCAGATGCAACAGAAATTTTGCGGATTGGTCAATCCGTTCGCGTGATGTGGCAGTTTGTAAGTAAGAAACGCTTGAGAAACTAAAAATTTTCGCAGTTCTGATGCTCGAAACGAATAACTAGAACGGCCTACGGGAAAAGTACGCATACCTTTGTAATCGGGCGGGTTTCTGCTTTCAGATGCAACAGAAATTTTGCGGATTGGTCAATCCGTTCGCGAGATATGGGAGTTTGGAGGTAAGAAACACTTGAGAAACACAAAATTTTCGCAGTTCTGGTGCTCGACAAGCATAAGTAGAACGGACTAGGGGAAAAGTACTCATACCGTTGCGATCGGGCGAGTTTCTACTTTCAGATGCAACAGAAATTTTGCGGATTGGTCAATCCGTTCGCGAGATATGGCAGTTTGGAGGTACGAAACGCTTGAGAAACTCAAAATTTTCGCAGTTCTGGTGCTCGACAAGCATAACTAGAACGGCCTCGGGAAATAGTACGCATACCGTTGTGATCGGGCGAGTTTCTACTTTCAGATGCAACAGAAATTTTGCGGATTGGTCAATCCGTTCGCGAGATATGGCAGTTTGGAGGTACGAAACGCTTGAGAAACTCAAAATTTTCGCAGTTCTGGTGCTCGACAAGCATAACTAGAACGGACTAGGGGAAAAGTACGCATACCGTTGTAGTCGGGCGAGTTTCTGCTTTCAGGTGCAACAGAAATTTTGCGGATTGGTCAATCCGTTCGCGAGATGTGGCAGTTTGTAAGTAAGAAACGCTTGAGAAACTAAAAATTTTCGCAGTTCTGGTGTTCGACAAGCATAACTAGAACGGCCTACGGGAAAAGTACGCGTACCGTTGTAATAGGGCAAGCTTCTACTTTCAGATGCAACAGAAATTTTGCGGATTGGTCAATCCGTTCGCGTGATGTGGCAGTTTGTAAGTAAGAAACGCTTGAGAAACTCAAAATTTTCGCTGTTCTGATGCTCGAAACGAATAACTAGAACAGCCTAGGGGAAAAGTACGCATACCGTTGTAGTCGGGCGAGTTTCTGCTTTCAGGTGCAACAGAACTTTTGCGGATTGGTCAATCCGTTCGCGAGATATGGGAGTTTGGAGGTAAGAAGCACTTGAGAAACTCAAAATTTTCGCAGTTCTGATGCTCTAAACGAATAACTGGAACGGCCTAGGGGAAGAGTACACATACCGTTGTAATCGGGCGAGATTCTACTTTCAGATGCAACAGAAATTTTGCGGATTGGTCAATCCGTTCGCGAGATATGGCAGTTTGGAGGTAAGAAACGCTTGAGAATCTCAAAATTTTCGCAGTTCTGATGCTCGACAAGCATAACTAGAACGGACTAGGGGAAAAGTACTCACACTGTTGAAATCGGGCGAGTTTCTACTTTCAGATGCAACAGAAATTTTGCGGATTGGTCAATCCGTTCGCGAGATATGGCAGTTTGGAGGTAAGAAACGCTTGAGAAACTCAAAATTTTCGCAGTTCTGATGCTCGAAACGAATAACCAGAACGGCCTAGGGGAAAGGTACGCATACCGTCGTAATCGGGCGAGTTTCTACTTTCAGATGCAACAGAAATTTTGCGGATTGGTCAATCAGTTCGCGTGATGTGGCAGTTTGTAAGTAAGAAACGCTTGAGAAACTCAAAATTTTCGCTGTTCTGATGCTCGAAACGAATAACTAGAACGGCCTAGGGGAAAAGTACGCATACCTTTGTAGTCGGGCGAGTTTCTGCTTTCAGGTGCAACAGAACTTTTGCGGATTGGTCAATCCGTTCGCGAGATATGGGAGTTTGGAGGTAAGAAGCACTTGAGAAACTCAAAATTTTCGCAGTTCTGATGCTCTAAACGAATAACTGGAACGGTCTAGGGGAAAAGTACACATACCGTTGTAATCGGGCGAGTTTCTACTTTCAGATGCAACAGAAATTTTGCGGATCGGTCAATCCGTTCGCGAGATATGGCAGTTTGGAGGTAAAAAACGGTCGAGAAACTCAAAATGTTCACAGTTCTGATGCTCGACAAGCATAACTAGGACGGACAAGGCGAAAAGTACGCATACGGTTGTAATCGGGCGAGGTTCTACTTTCAGATGCAAGAGAAATATTGCGGATTGGTCAATCCGTTCGCGAGATATGGCAGTTTGGAGGTACGAAACGCTTGAGAAACTCAAAATTTTCGCAGTTCTGATGCTCGAAACGAATAACTGGAACGGCCTAGGGGAAGAGTACACATACCGTTGTAATCGGGCGAGTTTCTACTTTCAGATGCAACAGAAATTTTGCGGATTGGTCAATCCGTTCGCGAGATATGGCAGTTTGGAGGTAAGAAACGCTTGAGAATCTCAAAATTTTCGCAGTTCTGATGCTCGACATGCATAACTAGAACGGACTAGGGGAAAAGTACTCACACTGTTGAAATCGGGCGAGTTTCTACTTTCAGATGCAACAGAAATTTTGCGGATTGGTCAATCCGTTCGCGAGATATGGCAGTTTGGAGGTAAGAAACGCTTGAGAAACTCAAAATTTTCGCAGTTCTGATGCTCGAAACGAATAACCAGAACGGCCTAGGGGAAAGGTACGCATACCGTCGTAATCGGGCGAGTTTCTACTTTCAGATGCAACAGAAATTTTGCGGATTGGTCAATCCGTTCGCGTGATGTGGCAGTTTGTAAGTAAGAAACGCTTGAGAAACTAAAAATTTTCGCAGTTCTGATGCTCGAAACGAATAACTAGAACGGCCTACGGGAAAAGTACGCATACCTTTGTAATCGGGCGGGTTTCTGCTTTCAGATGCAACAGAAATTTTGCGGATTGGTCAATCCGTTCGCGAGATATGGGAGTTTGGAGGTAAGAAACACTTGAGAAACACAAAATTTTCGCAGTTCTGGTGCTCGACAAGCATAAGTAGAACGGACTAGGGGAAAAGTACTCATACCGTTGCGATCGGGCGAGTTTCTACTTTCAGATGCAACAGAAATTTTGCGGATTGGTCAATCCGTTCGCGAGATATGGCAGTTTGGAGGTACGAAACGCTTGAGAAACTCAAAATTTTCGCAGTTCTGGTGCTCGACAAGCATAACTAGAACGGCCTCGGGAAAAAGTACGCATACCGTTGTGATCGGGCGAGTTTCTACTTTCAGATGCAACAGAAATTTTGCGGATTGGTCAATCCGTTCGCGAGATATGGCAGTTTGGAGGTACGAAACGCTTGAGAAACTCAAAATTTTCGCAGTTCTGGTGCTCGACAAGCATAACTAGAACGGACTAGGGGAAAAGTACGCATACCGTTGTAGTCGGGCGAGTTTCTGCTTTCAGGTGCAACAGAAATTTTGCGGATTGGTCAATCCGTTCGCGAGATGTGGCAGTTTGTAAGTAAGAAACGCTTGAGAAACTAAAAATTTTCGCAGTTCTGGTGTTCGACAAGCATAACTAGAACGGCCTACGGGAAAAGTACGCGTACCGTTGTAATAGGGCAAGCTTCTACTTTCAGATGCAACAGAAATTTTGCGGATTGGTCAATCCGTTCGCGTGATGTGGCAGTTTGTAAGTAAGAAACGCTTGAGAAACTCAAAATTTTCGCTGTTCTGATGCTCGAAACGAATAACTAGAACGGCCTAGGGGAAAAGTACGCATACCGTTGTAGTCGGGCGAGTTTCTGCTTTCAGGTGCAACAGAACTTTTGCGGATTGGTCAATCCGTTCGCGAGATATGGGAGTTTGGAGGTAAGAAGCACTTGAGAAACTCAAAATTTTCGCAGTTCTGATGCTCTAAACGAATAACTGGAACGGCCTAGGGGAAGAGTACACATACCGTTGTAATCGGGCGAGATTCTACTTTCAGATGCAACAGAAATTTTGCGGATTGGTCAATCCGTTCGCGAGATATGGCAGTTTGGAGGTAAGAAACGCTTGAGAATCTCAAAATTTTCGCAGTTCTGATGCTCGACAAGCATAACTAGAACGGACTAGGGGAAAAGTACTCACACTGTTGAAATCGGGCGAGTTTCTACTTTCAGATGCAACAGAAATTTTGCGGATTGGTCAATCCGTTCGCGAGATATGGCAGTTTGGAGGTAAGAAACGCTTGAGAAACTCAAAATTTTCGCAGTTCTGATGCTCGAAACGAATAACCAGAACGGCCTAGGGGAAAGGTACGCATACCGTCGTAATCGGGCGAGTTTCTACTTTCAGATGCAACAGAAATTTTGCGGATTGGTCAATCAGTTCGCGTGATGTGGCAGTTTGTAAGTAAGAAACGCTTGAGAAACTCAAAATTTTCGCTGTTCTGATGCTCGAAACGAATAACTAGAACGGCCTAGGGGAAAAGTACGCATACCTTTGTAGTCGGGCGAGTTTCTGCTTTCAGGTGCAACAGAACTTTTGCGGATTGGTCAATCCGTTCGCGAGATATGGGAGTTTGGAGGTAAGAAGCACTTGAGAAACTCAAAATTTTCGCAGTTCTGATGCTCTAAACGAATAACTGGAACGGTCTAGGGGAAAAGTACACATACCGTTGTAATCGGGCGAGTTTCTACTTTCAGATGCAACAGAAATTTTGCGGATCGGTCAATCCGTTCGCGAGATATGGCAGTTTGGAGGTAAAAAACGGTCGAGAAACTCAAAATGTTCACAGTTCTGATGCTCGACAAGCATAACTAGGACGGACAAGGCGAAAAGTACGCATACGGTTGTAATCGGGCGAGGTTCTACTTTCAGATGCAAGAGAAATATTGCGGATTGGTCAATCCGTTCGCGAGATATGGCAGTTTGGAGGTACGAAACGCTTGAGAAACTCAAAATTTTCGCAGTTCTGATGCTCGAAACGAATAACTGGAACGGCCTAGGGGAAGAGTACACATACCGTTGTAATCGGGCGAGTTTCTACTTTCAGATGCAACAGAAATTTTGCGGATTGGTCAATCCGTTCGCGAGATATGGCAGTTTGGAGGTAAGAAACGCTTGAGAATCTCAAAATTTTCGCAGTTCTGATGCTCGACATGCATAACTAGAACGGACTAGGGGAAAAGTACTCACACTGTTGAAATCGGGCGAGTTTCTACTTTCAGATGCAACAGAAATTTTGCGGATTGGTCAATCCGTTCGCGAGATATGGCAGTTTGGAGGTAAGAAACGCTTGAGAAACTCAAAATTTTCGCAGTTCTGATGCTCGAAACGAATAACCAGAACGGCCTAGGGGAAAGGTACGCATACCGTCGTAATCGGGCGAGTTTCTACTTTCAGATGCAACAGAAATTTTGCGGATTGGTCAATCCGTTCGCGTGATGTGGCAGTTTGTAAGTAAGAAACGCTTGAGAAACTAAAAATTTTCGCAGTTCTGATGCTCGAAACGAATAACTAGAACGGCCTACGGGAAAAGTACGCATACCTTTGTAATCGGGCGGGTTTCTGCTTTCAGATGCAACAGAAATTTTGCGGATTGGTCAATCCGTTCGCGAGATATGGGAGTTTGGAGGTAAGAAACACTTGAGAAACACAAAATTTTCGCAGTTCTGGTGCTCGACAAGCATAAGTAGAACGGACTAGGGGAAAAGTACTCATACCGTTGCGATCGGGCGAGTTTCTACTTTCAGATGCAACAGAAATTTTGCGGATTGGTCAATCCGTTCGCGAGATATGGCAGTTTGGAGGTACGAAACGCTTGAGAAACTCAAAATTTTCGCAGTTCTGGTGCTCGACAAGCATAACTAGAACGGCCTCGGGAAAAAGTACGCATACCGTTGTGATCGGGCGAGTTTCTACTTTCAGATGCAACAGAAATTTTGCGGATTGGTCAATCCGTTCGCGAGATATGGCAGTTTGGAGGTACGAAACGCTTGAGAAACTCAAAATTTTCGCAGTTCTGGTGCTCGACAAGCATAACTAGAACGGACTAGGGGAAAAGTACGCATACCGTTGTAGTCGGGCGAGTTTCTGCTTTCAGGTGCAACAGAAATTTTGCGGATTGGTCAATCCGTTCGCGAGATGTGGCAGTTTGTAAGTAAGAAACGCTTGAGAAACTAAAAATTTTCGCAGTTCTGGTGTTCGACAAGCATAACTAGAACGGCCTACGGGAAAAGTACGCGTACCGTTGTAATAGGGCAAGCTTCTACTTTCAGATGCAACAGAAATTTTGCGGATTGGTCAATCCGTTCGCGTGATGTGGCAGTTTGTAAGTAAGAAACGCTTGAGAAACTCAAAATTTTCGCTGTTCTGATGCTCGAAACGAATAACTAGAACGGCCTAGGGGAAAAGTACGCATACCGTTGTAGTCGGGCGAGTTTCTGCTTTCAGGTGCAACAGAACTTTTGCGGATTGGTCAATCCGTTCGCGAGATATGGGAGTTTGGAGGTAAGAAGCACTTGAGAAACTCAAAATTTTCGCAGTTCTGATGCTCTAAACGAATAACTGGAACGGCCTAGGGGAAGAGTACACATACCGTTGTAATCGGGCGAGATTCTACTTTCAGATGCAACAGAAATTTTGCGGATTGGTCAATCCGTTCGCGAGATATGGCAGTTTGGAGGTAAGAAACGCTTGAGAATCTCAAAATTTTCGCAGTTCTGATGCTCGACAAGCATAACTAGAACGGACTAGGGGAAAAGTACTCACACTGTTGAAATCGGGCGAGTTTCTACTTTCAGATGCAACAGAAATTTTGCGGATTGGTCAATCCGTTCGCGAGATATGGCAGTTTGGAGGTAAGAAACGCTTGAGAAACTCAAAATTTTCGCAGTTCTGATGCTCGAAACGAATAACCAGAACGGCCTAGGGGAAAGGTACGCATACCGTCGTAATCGGGCGAGTTTCTACTTTCAGATGCAACAGAAATTTTGCGGATTGGTCAATCAGTTCGCGTGATGTGGCAGTTTGTAAGTAAGAAACGCTTGAGAAACTCAAAATTTTCGCTGTTCTGATGCTCGAAACGAATAACTAGAACGGCCTAGGGGAAAAGTACGCATACCGTTGTAGTCGGGCGAGTTCCTGCTTTCAGGTGCAACAGAACTTTTGCGGATTGGTCAATCCGTTCGCGAGATATGGGAGTTTGGAGGTAAGAAGCACTTGAGAAACTCAAAATTTTCGCAGTTCTGATGCTCTAAACGAATAACTGGAACGGTCTAGGGGAAAAGTACACATACCGTTGTAATCGGGCGAGTTTCTACTTTCAGATGCAACAGAAATTTTGCGGATCGGTCAATCCGTTCGCGAGATATGGCAGTTTGGAGGTAAAAAACGGTCGAGAAACTCAAAATGTTCACAGTTCTGATGCTCGACAAGCATAACTAGGACGGACAAGGGGAAAAGTACGCATACGGTTGTAATCGGGCGAGGTTCTACTTTCAGATGCAAGAGAAATATTGCGGATTGGTCAATCCGTTCGCGAGATATGGCAGTTTGGAGGTACGAAACGCTTGAGAAACTCAAAATTTTCGCAGTTCTGGTGCTCGACAAGCATAACTAGAACGGACTAGGGGAAAAGTACGCATACCGTTGTAGTCGGGCGAGTTTCTGCTTTCAGGTGCAACAGAAATTTTGCGGACTGGTCAATCCGTTCGCGAGATGTGGCAGTTTGTATGTAAGAAACGGTTGAGAAACTCAAAATTTTCGCAGTTCTGATGCTCGAAACGAATAACTGGAACGGCCTAGGGGAAGAGTACACATACCGTTGTAATCGGGCGAGATTCTACTTTCAGATGCAACAGAAATTTTGCGGATTGGTCAATCCGTTCGCGAGATATGGCAGTTTGGAGGTAAGAAACGCTTGAGAATCTCAAAATTTTCGCAGTTCTGATGCTCGACAAGCATAACTAGAACGGACTAGGGGAAAAGTACTCACACTGTTGAAATCGGGCGAGTTTCTACTTTCAGATGCAACAGAAATTTTGCGGATTGGTCAATCCGTTCGCGAGATATGGCAGTTTGGAGGTAAGAAACGCTTGAGAAACTCAAAATTTTCGCAGTTCTGATGCTCGAAACGAATAACCAGAACGGCCTAGGGGAAAGGTACGCATACCGTCGTAATCGGGCGAGTTTCTACTTTCAGATGCAACAGAAATTTTGCGGATTGGTCAATCCGTTCGCGTGATGTGGCAGTTTGTAAGTAAGAAACGCTTGAGAAACTAAAAATTTTCGCAGTTCTGATGCTCGAAACGAATAACTAGAACGGCCTACGGGAAAAGTACGCATACCTTTGTAATCGGGCGGGTTTCTGCTTTCAGATGCAACAGAAATTTTGCGGATTGGTCAATCCGTTCGCGAGATATGGGAGTTTGGAGGTAAGAAACACTTGAGAAACACAAAATTTTCGCAGTTCTGGTGCTCGACAAGCATAAGTAGAACGGACTAGGGGAAAAGTACTCATACCGTTGTGATCGGGCGAGTTTCTACTTTCAGATGCAACAGAAATTTTGCGGATTGGTCAATCCGTTCGCGAGATATGGCAGTTTGGAGGTACGAAACGCTTGAGAAACTCAAAATTTTCGCAGTTCTGGTGCTCGACAAGCATAACTAGAACGGCCTCGGGAAAAAGTACGCATACCGTTGTGATCGGGCGAGTTTCTACTTTCAGATGCAACAGAAATTTTGCGGATTGGTTAATCCGTTCGCGAGATATGGCAGTTTGGAGGTACGAAACGCTTGAGAAACTCAAAATTTTCGCAGTTCTGGTGCTCGACAAGCATAACTAGAACGGACTAGGGGAAAAGTACGCATACCGTTGTAGTCGGGCGAGTTTCTGCTTTCAGGTGCAACAGAACTTTTGCGGATTGGTCAATCCGTTCGCGAGATACGGGAGTTTGGAGGTAAGAAGCACTTGAGAAACTCAAAATTTTCGCAGTTCTGATGCTCTAAACGAATAACTGGAACGGTCTAGGGGAAAAGTACACATACCGTTGTAATCGGGCGAGTTTCTACTTTCAGATGCAACAGAAATTTTGCGGATTGGTCAATCCGTTCGCGAGATATGGCAGTTTGGAGGTAAGAAACGCTTGAGAAACTCAAAATTTTCGCAGTTCTGATGCTCGAAACGAACAACTAGAACGGCCTAGGGGAAAAGTACGCATAGTGTTGTAATCGGGCGAGTTTCTACTTTCAGATGCAACAGAAATTTTGCGGATTGGTCAATCTGTTCGCGAGATATGGCAGTTTGGAGGTAAGAAACGCTTGAGAAACTCAAAATTTTCGCAGTTCTGATGCTCGACAAGCATAACTAGAACGGCCTAGGGGAAAAGTACGCATGCCGTTGCAATCGGGCGAGTTTCTACTTTCAGATGCAACAGAAACTTTGCGGATTGGTCAATCCGTTCGCGAGATATGGCAGTTTGGAGGTAAGAAACGCTTGAGAAATTCAAAATTTTCACGGTTCTGGTGCTCGAAACGAATAACCAGAACGGCCTAGGGGAAAAGTACGCACACCGTTGTAATCGGGCGAGTTTCTACTTTCCGATGCAACAGAAATTTTGCGGATTGGTCAATCCGTTCGCGAGATATGGCAGTTTGGAGGTAAGAAACGCTTGAGAAACTCAAAATTTTCGCAGTTCTGATGCTCGAAACGAATAACCAGAACGGCCTAGGGGAAAGGTACGCATACCGTTGTAATCGGGCGAGTTTCTACTTTCAGATGCAACAGAAATTTTGCGGATCGGTCAATCCGTTCGCGAGATATGGCAGTTTGGAGGTAAAAAACGGTCGAGAAACTCAAAATGTTCACAGCTCTGATGCTCGACAAGCATAACTAGGACGGACAAGGCGAAAAGTACGCATACGGTTGTAATCGGGCGAGGTTCTACTTTCAGATGCAAGAGAAATATTGCGGATTGGTCAATCCGTTCGCGAGATATGGCAGTTTGGAGGTACGAAACGCTTGAGAAACTCAAAATTTTCGCAGTTCTGGTGCTCGACAAGCATAACTAGAACGGACTAGGGGAAAAGTACGCATACCGTTGTAGTCGGGCGAGTTTCTGCTTTCAGGTGCAACAGAAATTTTGCGGACTGGTCAATCCGTTCGCGAGATGTGGCAGTTTGTATGTAAGAAACGGTTGAGAAACTCAAAATTTTCGCAGTTCTGATGCTCGAAACGAATAACTGGAACGGCCTAGGGGAAGAGTACACATACCGTTGTAATCGGGCGAGATTCTACTTTCAGATGCAACAGAAATTTTGCGGATTGGTCAATCCGTTCGCGAGATATGGCAGTTTGGAGGTAAGAAACGCTTGAGAATCTCAAAATTTTCGCAGTTCTGATGCTCGACAAGCATAACTAGAACGGACTAGGGGAAAAGTACTCACACTGTTGAAATCGGGCGAGTTTCTACTTTCAGATGCAACAGAAATTTTGCGGATTGGTCAATCCGTTCGCGAGATATGGCAGTTTGGAGGTAAGAAACGCTTGAGAAACTCAAAATTTTCGCAGTTCTGATGCTCGAAACGAATAACCAGAACGGCCTAGGGGAAAGGTACGCATACCGTCGTAATCGGGCGAGTTTCTACTTTCAGATGCAACAGAAATTTTGCGGATTGGTCAATCCGTTCGCGTGATGTGGCAGTTGGTAAGTAAGAAACGCTTGAGAAACTAAAAATTTTCGCAGTTCTGATGCTCGAAACGAATAACTAGAACGGCCTACGGGAAAAGTACGCATACCTTTGTAATCGGGCGGGTTTCTGCTTTCAGATGCAACAGAAATTTTGCGGATTGGTCAATCCGTTCGCGAGATATGGGAGTTTGGAGGTAAGAAACACTTGAGAAACACAAAATTTTCGCAGTTCTGGTGCTCGACAAGCATAAGTAGAACGGACTAGGGGAAAAGTACTCATACCGTTGTGATCGGGCGAGTTTCTACTTTCAGATGCAACAGAAATTTTGCGGATTGGTCAATCCGTTCGCGAGATATGGCAGTTTGGAGGTACGAAACGCTTGAGAAACTCAAAATTTTCGCAGTTCTGGTGCTCGACAAGCATAACTAGAACGGCCTCGGGAAAAAGTACGCATACCGTTGTGATCGGGCGAGTTTCTACTTTCAGATGCAACAGAAATTTTGCGGATTGGTCAATCCGTTCGCGAGATATGGCAGTTTGGAGGTACGAAACGCTTGAGAAACTCAAAATTTTCGCAGTTCTGGTGCTCGACAAGCATAACTAGAACGGACTAGGGGAAAAGTACGCATACCGTTGTAGTCGGGCGAGTTTCTGCTTTCAGGTGCAACAGAACTTTTGCGGATTGGTCAATCCGTTCGCGAGATATGGGAGTTTGGAGGTAAGAAGCACTTGAGAAACTCAAAATTTTCGCAGTTCTGATGCTCTAAACGAATAACTGGAACGGTCTAGGGGAAAAGTACACATACCGTTGTAATCGGGCGAGTTTCTACTTTCAGATGCAACAGAAATTTTGCGGATTGGTCAATCCGTTCGCGAGATATGGCAGTTTGGAGGTAAGAAATGGTTGAGAAACTCAAAATTTTCGCAGTTCTGATGCTCGAAACGAATAACTGGAACGGCGTAGGGGAAAAGTATACATACCGTTGTAATCGGGCGAGTTTCTACTTTCAGATGCAATAGGAATTTTGCGGTTTGGTCAATCCGTTCGCGAGATATGGGAGTTTGGAGGTAAGAAACGCTTGAGAAACTCAAAATTTTCGCAGTTCTGATGCTCGAAACGAATAACTAGAACGGCCTCGGGAAAAAGTACGCATACCGTTGTGATCGGGCGAGTTTCTATTTTCAGATGCAACAGAAATTTTGCGGATTGGTCAATCCGTTCGCGAGATATGGCAGTTTGGAGGTAAGAAACGCTTGAGAAACTCAAAATTTTCGCAGTTCTGATGCTCGACAAGCATAACTAGAACGGCCTAGGGGAAAAGTACGCATACCGTTGTAATCGGGCGAGTTTCTACTTTCAGATGCAACAGAAATTTTGCGGATTGGTCAATCCGTTCGCGAGATATGGCAGTTTGGAGGTAAGAAACGGTTGAGAAACTCAAAATTTTCGCAGTTCTGATGCTCGAAACGAATAACTGGAACGGCGTAGGGGAAAAGTATACATACCGTTGTAATCGGGCGAGTTTCTACTTTCAGATGCAACAGAAACTTTGCGGATTGGTCAATCCGTTCGCGAGATATGGCAGTTTGGATGTAAGAAACGCTTGAGAAACTCAAAATTTTCGCAGTTCTGATGCTCGACAAGCATAACTAGAACGGCCTAGGGGAAAAGTACGCATACGGTTGTAATCGGGCGAGTTTCTACTTTCAGATGCAACAGAAATATTGCGGATTGGTCAATCCGTTCGCGAGATATGGCAGTTTGGAGGTAAGAAACGCTTGAGAAACTCAAAATTTTCGCAGTTCTGATGCTCGACAGGCATAACTAGAACGGCCTAGAGGAAAAGTACTCATACTGTTGAAATCGGGCGAGTTTTTACTTTCAGATGCAACAGAAATTTTGCGGATTGGTCAATCCGTTCGCGAGATATGGCAGTTTGGAGGTACGAAACGCTTGAGAAACTCAAAATTTTCGCAGTTCTGGTGCTCGACAAGCATAACTAGAACGGACTAGGGGAAAAGTACGCATACCGTTGTAATAGGGCGAGCTTCTACTTTCAGATGCAACAGAAATTTTGCGGGTTGGTCAATCCGTTCGCGAAATATGGCAGTTTGGAGGTAAGAAACGGTTGAGAAACTCATAATTTTCGCAGTTCTGATGCTCGACAAGCATAACTAGAACGGACTAGTGGAAAAGTACTCACACTGTTGAAATCGGGCGAGTTTCTACTTTCAGATGCAACAGAAATTTTGCGGATTGGTCAATCCGTTCGCGAGATATGGCAGTTTGGAGGTAAGAAACGCTTGAGAAACTCAAAATTTTCGCAGTTCTGATGCTCGAAACGAATAACCAGAACGGCCTAGGGGAAAGGTACGCATACCGTCGTAATCGGGCGAGTTTCTACTTTCAGATGCAACAGAAATTTTGCGGATTGGTCAATTCGTTCGCGTGATGTGGCAGTTTGTAAGTAAGAAACGCTTGAGAAACTAAAAATTTTCGCAGTTCTGATGCTCGAAACGAATAACTAGAACGGCCTACGGGAAAAGTACGCATACCTTTGTAATCGGGCGGGTTTCTGCTTTCAGATGCAACAGAAATTTTGCGGATTGGTCAATCCTTTCGCGAGATATTGCAGTTTGGAGGTTAGAAACACTTGAGAAACACAAAATTTTCGCAGTTCTGGTGCTCGACAAGCATAACTGGAACGGACTAGGGGAAAAGTACTCATACCGTTGTGATCGGGCGAGTTTCTACTTTCAGATGCAACAGAAATTTTGCGGATTGGTCAATCCGTTCGCGAGATATGGCAGTTTGGAGGTACGAAACGCTTGAGAAACTCAAAATTTTCGCAGTTCTGGTGCTCGACAAGCATAACTAGAACGGACTAGGGGAAAAGTACGCATACCGTTGTAATAGGGCGAGCTTCTACTTTCAGATGCAACAGAAATTTTGCGGGTTGGTCAATCCGTTCGCGAAATATGGCAGTTTGGAGGTAAGAAACGGTTGAGAAACTCAAAATGTTCACAGTTCTGATGCTCGAAACGAATAACAAGAACGGCCTAGGGGAAAAGTACTCATACCGTTGTGATCGGGCGAGTTTCTACTTTCAGATGCAACAGAAATTTTGCGGATTGGTCAATCCGTTCGCGAGATATGGCAGTTTGGAGGTAAGAAACGCTTGAGAAACTCAAAATTTTCGTAGTTCTGATGCTCGAAACGAATAACTAGAACGGCCTAGGGGAAAAGTACACATACCGTTGTAATCGGGCGAGTTTCTACTTTCAGATGCAACAGAAATTTTGCGGATTGGTCAATCCTTTCGCGAGATATTGCAGTTTGGAGGTAAGAAACGCTTGAGCAACTCAAAATTTTCGCAGTTCTGATGCACGAAACGAATAACCAGAACGGCCTAGGGGAAAAGTACGCATACCGTTGTAATCGGGCGAGTTTCTACTTTCAGATGCAACAGAAATTTTGCGGACTGGTCAATCCGTTCGCGAGATGTGGCAGTTTGTATGTAAGAAACGGTTGAGAAACTCAAAATTTTCGTAGTTCTGATGCTCGAAACGAATAACTGGAACGGCCTAGGGGAAGAGTACACATACCGTTGTAATCGGGCGAGATTCTACTTTCAGATGCAACAGAAATTTTGCGGATTGGTCAATCCGTTCGCGAGATATGGCAGTTTGGAGGTACGAAACGCTTGAGAAACTCAAAATTTTCGCAGTTCTGGTGCTCGACATGCATAACTAGAACGGACTAGGGGAAAAGTACGCATACCGTTGTAATAGGGCGAGCTTCTACTTTCAGATGCAACAGAAATTTTGCGGGTTGGTCAATCCGTTCGCGAAATATGGCAGTTTGGAGGTAAGAAACGGTTGAGAAACTCAAAATTTTCGCAGTTCTGGTGCTCGACAAGCATAACTAGAACGGACTAGGGGAAAAGTACGCATACCGTTGTAGTCGGGCGAGTTTCTGCTTTCAGGTGCAACAGAACTTTTGCGGATTGGTCAATCCGTTCGCGAGATATGGGAGTTTGGAGGTAAGAAGCACTTGAGAAACTCAAAATTTTCGCAGTTCTGATGCTCTAAACGAATAACTGGAACGGTCTAGGGGAAAAGTACACATACCTTTGTAATCGGCCGAGTTTCTACTTTCAGATGCAACAGAAATTTTGCGGATTGTTCAATCCGTTCGCGAGATATGGCAGTTTGGAGGTAAGAAACGCTTGAGAAACTCAAAATTTTCGCAGTTCTGATGCTCGACAAGCATAACTAGAACGGCCTAGGGGAAAAGTACGCATACCGTTGTAATCGGGCGAGTTTCTACTTTCAGATGCAACAGAAATTTTGCGGATTGGTCAATCCGTTCGCGAGATATGGCAGTTTGGAGGTAAGAAATGGTTGAGAAACTCAAAATGTTCGCAGTTCTGATGCTCGAAACGAATAACTGGAACGGCGTAGGGGAAAAGTATACATACCGTTGTAATCGGGCGAGTTTCTACTTTCAGATGCAATAGGAACTTTGCGGTTTGGTCAATCCGTTCGCGAGATATGGGAGTTTGGAGGTAAGAAACGCTTGAGAAACTCAAAATTTTCTCAGTTCTGATGCTCGAAACGAATAACTAGAACGGCCTCGGGAAAAAGTACGCATACCGTTGTGATCGGGCGAGTTTCTATTTTCAGATGCAACAGAAATTTTGCGGATTGGTCAATCCGTTCGCGAGATATGGCAGTTTGGAGGTAAGAAACGCTTGAGAAACTCAAAATTTTCGCAGTTCTGATGCTCGACAAGCATAACTAGCACGGCCTAGGGGAAAAGTACGCATACCGTTGTAATCGGGCGAGTTTCTACTTTCAGATGCAACAGAAATTTTGCGGATTGGTCAATCCGTTCGCGAGATATGGCAGTTTGGAGGTAAGAAACGGTTGAGAAACTCAAAATTTTCGCAGTTCTGATGCTCGAAACGAATAACTGGAACGGCGTAGGGGAAAAGTATACATACCGTTGTAATCGGGCGAGTTTCTACTTTCAGATGCAACAGAAACTTTGCGGATTGGTCAATCCGTTCGCGAGATATGGCAGTTTGGATGTAAGAAACGCTTGAGAAACTCAAAATTTTCGCAGTTCTGATGCTCGACAAGCATAACTAGAACGGCCTAGGGGAAAAGTACGCATACCGTTGTAATCGGGCGAGTTTCTACTTTCAGATGCAACAGAAATTTTGCGGATTGGTCAATCCGTTCGCGAGATATGGCAGTTTGGAGGTAAGAAATGGTTGAGAAACTCAAAATTTTCGCAGTTCTGATGCTCGAAACGAATAACTGGAACGGCGTAGGGGAAAATTATACATACCGTTGTAATCGGGCGAGTTTCTACTTTCAGATGCAATAGGAATTTTGCGGTTTGGTCAATCCGTTCGCGAGATATGGGAGTTTGGAGGTAAGAAACGCTTGAGAAACTCAAAATTTTCGCAGTTCTGTTGCTCTAAACGAATAACTGGAACGGTCTAGGGGAAAAGTACACATACCGTTGTAATCGGGCGAGTTTCTACTTTCAGATGCAACAGAAATTTTGCGGATTGTTCAATCCGTTCGCGAGATATGGCAGTTTGGAGGTAAGAAACGCTTGAGAAACTAAAAATTTTCGCAGTTCTGATGCTCGAAACGAATAACTAGAACGGGCTAGGGGAAAAGTACTCATACCGTTGTGATCGGGCGAGTTTCTACTTTCAGGTGCAATAGAAATTTTGCGGATTGGTCAATCCGTTCGCGAGATATTGCAGTTTGGAGGTAAGAAACGCTAGAGCAACTCAAAATTTTCGCAGTTCTGATGCTCGAAACGAATAACCAGAACGGCCTAGGGGAAAAGTACGCATACCGTTGTAATCGGGCGAGTTTCTACTTTCAGATGCAACAGAAATTTTGCGGATTGGTCAATCCGTTCGCGAGATATGGCAGTTTGGAGGTAAGAAATGGTTGAGAAACTCAAAATTTTCGCAGTTCTGATGCTCGAAACGAATAACTGGAACGGCGTAGGGGAAAAGTATACATACCGTTGTAATCGGGCGAGTTTCTACTTTCAGATGCAATAGGAATTTTGCGGTTTGGTCAATCCGTTCGCGAGATATGGGAGTTTGGAGGTAAGAAACGCTTGAGAAACTCAAAATTTTCGCAGTTCTGATGCTCGAAACGAATAACTAGAACGGCCTCGGGAAAAAGTACGCATACCGTTGTGATCGGGCGAGTTTCTATTTTCAGATGCAACAGAAATTTTGCGGATTGGTCAATCCGTTCGCGAGATATGGCAGTTTGGAGGTAAGAAACGCTTGAGAAACTCAAAATTTTCGCAGTTCTGATGCTCGACAAGCATAACTAGAACGGCCTAGGGGAAAAGTACGCATACCGTTGTAATCGGGCGAGTTTCTACTTTCAGATGCAACAGAAATTTTGCAGATTGGTCAATCCGTTCGCGAGATATGGCAGTTTGGAGGTAAGAAACGGTTGAGAAACTCAAAATTTTCGCAGTTCTGATGCTCGAAACGAATAACTGGAACGGCGTAGGGGAAAAGTATACATACCGTTGTAATCGGGCGAGTTTCTACTTTCAGATGCAACAGAAACTTTGCGGATTGGTCAATCCGTTCGCGAGATATGGCAGTTTGGATGTAAGAAACGCTTGAGAAACTCAAAATTTTCGCAGTTCTGATGCTCGACAAGCATAACTAGAACGGCCTAGGGGAAAAGTACGCATACGGTTGTAATCGGGCGAGTTTCTACTTTCAGATGCAACAGAAATATTGCGGATTGGTCAATCCGTTCGCGAGATATGGCAGTTTGGAGGTAAGAAACGCTTGAGAAACTCAAAATTTTCGCAGTTCTGATGCTCGACAGGCATAACTAGAACGGCCTAGAGGAAAAGTACTCATACTGTTGAAATCGGGCGAGTTTTTACTTTCAGATGCAACAGAAATTTTGCGGATTGGTCAATCCGTTCGCGAGATATGGCAGTTTGGAGGTACGAAACGCTTGAGAAACTCAAAATTTTCGCAGTTCTGGTGCTCGACAAGCATAACTAGAACGGACTAGGGGAAAAGTACGCATACCGTTGTAATAGGGCGAGCTTCTACTTTCAGATGCAACAGAAATTTTGCGGGTTGGTCAATCCGTTCGCGAAATATGGCAGTTTGGAAGTAAGAAACGGTTGAGAAACTCATAATTTTCGCAGTTCTGATGCTCGACAAGCATAACTAGAACGGACTAGGGGAAAAGTACTCACACTGTTGAAATCGGGCGAGTTTCTACTTTCAGATGCAACAGAAATTTTGCGGATTGGTCAATCCGTTCGCGAGATATGGCAGTTTGGAGGTAAGAAACGCTTGAGAAACTCAAAATTTTCGCAGTTCTGATGCTCGAAACGAATAACCAGAACGGCCTAGGGGAAAGGTACGCATACCGTCGTAATCGGGCGAGTTTCTACTTTCAGATGCAACAGAAATTTTGCGGATTGGTCAATTCGTTCGCGTGATGTGGCAGTTTGTAAGTAAGAAACGCTTGAGAAACTAAAAATTTTCGCAGTTCTGATGCTCGAAACGAATAACTAGAACGGCCTACGGGAAAAGTACGCATACCTTTGTAATCGGGCGGGTTTCTGCTTTCAGATGCAACAGAAATTTTGCGGATTGGTCAATCCTTTCGCGAGATATTGCAGTTTGGAGGTTAGAAACACTTGAGAAACACAAAATTTTCGCAGTTCTGGTGCTCGACAAGCATAACTGGAACGGACTAGGGGAAAAGTACTCATACCGTTGTGATCGGGCGAGTTTCTACTTTCAGATGCAACAGAAATTTTGCGGATTGGTCAATCCGTTCGCGAGATATGGCAGTTTGGAGGTACGAAACGCTTGAGAAACTCAAAATTTTCGCAGTTCTGGTGCTCGACAAGCATAACTAGAACGGACTAGGGGAAAAGTACGCATACCGTTGTAATAGGGCGAGCTTCTACTTTCAGATGCAACAGAAATTTTGCGGGTTGGTCAATCCGTTCGCGAAATATGGCAGTTTGGAGGTAAGAAACGGTTGAGAAACTCAAAATGTTCACAGTTCTGATGCTCGAAACGAATAACAAGAACGGCCTAGGGGAAAAGTACTCATACCGTTGTGATCGGGCGAGTTTCTACTTTCAGATGCAACAGAAATTTTGCGGATTGGTCAATCCGTTCGCGAGATATGGCAGTTTGGAGGTAAGAAACGCTTGAGAAACTCAAAATTTTCGTAGTTCTGATGCTCGAAACGAATAACTAGAACGGCCTAGGGGAAAAGTACACATACCGTTGTAATCGGGCGAGTTTCTACTTTCAGATGCAACAGAAATTTTGCGGATTGGTCAATCCTTTCGCGAGATATTGCAGTTTGGAGGTAAGAAACGCTTGAGCAACTCAAAATTTTCGCAGTTCTGATGCACGAAACGAATAACCAGAACGGCCTAGGGGAAAAGTACGCATACCGTTGTAATCGGGCGAGTTTCTACTTTCAGATGCAACAGAAATTTTGCGGACTGGTCAATCCGTTCGCGAGATGTGGCAGTTTGTATGTAAGAAACGGTTGAGAAACTCAAAATTTTCGTAGTTCTGATGCTCGAAACGAATAACTGGAACGGCCTAGGGGAAGAGTACACATACCGTTGTAATCGGGCGAGATTCTACTTTCAGATGCAACAGAAATTTTGCGGATTGGACAATCCGTTCGCGAGATATGGCAGTTTGGAGGTACGAAACGCTTGAGAAACTCAAAATTTTCGCAGTTCTGGTGCTCGACATGCATAACTAGAACGGACTAGGGGAAAAGTACGCATACCGTTGTAATAGGGCGAGCTTCTACTTTCAGATGCAACAGAAATTTTGCGGGTTGGTCAATCCGTTCGCGAAATATGGCAGTTTGGAGGTAAGAAACGGTTGAGAAACTCAAAATTTTCGCAGTTCTGGTGCTCGACAAGCATAACTAGAACGGACTAGGGGAAAAGTACGCATACCGTTGTAGTCGGGCGAGTTTCTGCTTTCAGGTGCAACAGAACTTTTGCGGATTGGTCAATCCGTTCGCGAGATATGGGAGTTTGGAGGTAAGAAGCACTTGAGAAACTCAAAATTTTCGCAGTTCTGATGCTCTAAACGAATAACTGGAACGGTCTAGGGGAAAAGTACACATACCTTTGTAATCGGCCGAGTTTCTACTTTCAGATGCAACAGAAATTTTGCGGATTGTTCAATCCGTTCGCGAGATATGGCAGTTTGGAGGTAAGAAACGCTTGAGAAACTCAAAATTTTCGCAGTTCTGATGCTCGACAAGCATAACTAGAACGGCCTAGGGGAAAAGTACGCATACCGTTGTAATCGGGCGAGTTTCTACTTTCAGATGCAACAGAAATTTTGCGGATTGGTCAATCCGTTCGCGAGATATGGCAGTTTGGAGGTAAGAAATGGTTGAGAAACTCAAAATTTTCGCAGTTCTGATGCTCGAAACGAATAACTGGAACGGCGTAGGGGAAAAGTATACATACCGTTGTAATCGGGCGAGTTTCTACTTTCAGATGCAATAGGAACTTTGCGGTTTGGTCAATCCGTTCGCGAGATATGGGAGTTTGGAGGTAAGAAACGCTTGAGAAACTCAAAATTTTCTCAGTTCTGATGCTCGAAACGAATAACTAGAACGGCCTCGGGAAAAAGTACGCATACCGTTGTGATCGGGCGAGTTTCTATTTTCAGATGCAACAGAAATTTTGCGGATTGGTCAATCCGTTCGCGAGATATGGCAGTTTGGAGGTAAGAAACGCTTGAGAAACTCAAAATTTTCGCAGTTCTGATGCTCGACAAGCATAACTAGCACGGCCTAGGGGAAAAGTACGCATACCGTTGTAATCGGGCGAGTTTCTACTTTCAGATGCAACAGAAATTTTGCGGATTGGTCAATCCGTTCGCGAGATATGGCAGTTTGGAGGTAAGAAACGGTTGAGAAACTCAAAATTTTCGCAGTTCTGATGCTCGAAACGAATAACTGGAACGGCGTAGGGGAAAAGTATACATACCGTTGTAATCGGGCGAGTTTCTACTTTCAGATGCAACAGAAACTTTGCGGATTGGTCAATCCGTTCGCGAGATATGGCAGTTTGGATGTAAGAAACGCTTGAGAAACTCAAAATTTTCGCAGTTCTGATGCTCGACAAGCATAACTAGAACGGCCTAGGGGAAAAGTACGCATACCGTTGTAATCGGGCGAGTTTCTACTTTCAGATGCAACAGAAATTTTGCGGATTGGTCAATCCGTTCGCGAGATATGGCAGTTTGGAGGTAAGAAATGGTTGAGAAACTCAAAATTTTCGCAGTTCTGATGCTCGAAACGAATAACTGGAACGGCGTAGGGGAAAATTATACATACCGTTGTAATCGGGCGAGTTTCTACTTTCAGATGCAACAGAAATTTTGCGGATTGGTCAATCTTTTCGCGAGATATTGCAGTTTGGAGGTAAGAAACGCTTGAGCAACTCAAAATTTTCGCAGTTCTGATGCACGAAACGAATAACCAGAACGGCCTAGGGGAAAAGTACGCATACCGTTGTAATCGGGCGAGTTTCTACTTTCAGATGCAACAGAAATTTTGCGGACTGGTCAATCCGTTCGCGAGATGTGGCAGTTTGTATGTAAGAAACGGTTGAGAAACTCAAAATTTTCGTAGTTCTGATGCTCGAAACGAATAACTGGAACGGCCTAGGGGAAGAGTACACATACCGTTGTAATCGGGCGAGATTCTACTTTCAGATGCAACAGAAATTTTGCGGATTGGTCAATCCGTTCGCGAGATATGGCAGTTTGGAGGTACGAAACGCTTGAGAAACTCAAAATTTTCGCAGTTCTGGTGCTCGACATGCATAACTAGAACGGACTAGGGGAAAAGTACGCATACCGTTGTAATAGGGCGAGCTTCTACTTTCAGATGCAACAGAAATTTTGCGGGTTGGTCAATCCGTTCGCGAAATATGGCAGTTTGGAGGTAAGAAACGGTTGAGAAACTCAAAATTTTCGCAGTTCTGGTGCTCGACAAGCATAACTAGAACGGACTAGGGGAAAAGTACGCATACCGTTGTAGTCGGGCGAGTTTCTGCTTTCAGGTGCAACAGAACTTTTGCGGATTGGTCAATCCGTTCGCGAGATATGGGAGTTTGGAGGTAAGAAGCACTTGAGAAACTCAAAATTTTCGCAGTTCTGATGCTCTAAACGAATAACTGGAACGGTCTAGGGGAAAAGTACACATACCTTTGTAATCGGCCGAGTTTCTACTTTCAGATGCAACAGAAATTTTGCGGATTGTTCAATCCGTTCGCGAGATATGGCAGTTTGGAGGTAAGAAACGCTTGAGAAACTCAAAATTTTCGCAGTTCTGATGCTCGACAAGCATAACTAGAACGGCCTAGGGGAAAAGTACGCATACCGTTGTAATCGGGCGAGTTTCTACTTTCAGATGCAACAGAAATTTTGCGGATTGGTCAATCCGTTCGCGAGATATGGCAGTTTGGAGGTAAGAAATGGTTGAGAAACTCAAAATTTTCGCAGTTCTGATGCTCGAAACGAATAACTGGAACGGCGTAGGGGAAAAGTATACATACCGTTGTAATCGGGCGAGTTTCTACTTTCAGATGCAATAGGAACTTTGCGGTTTGGTCAATCCGTTCGCGAGATATGGGAGTTTGGAGGTAAGAAACGCTTGAGAAACTCAAAATTTTCTCAGTTCTGATGCTCGAAACGAATAACTAGAACGGCCTCGGGAAAAAGTACGCATACCGTTGTGATCGGGCGAGTTTCTATTTTCAGATGCAACAGAAATTTTGCGGATTGGTCAATCCGTTCGCGAGATATGGCAGTTTGGAGGTAAGAAACGCTTGAGAAACTCAAAATTTTCGCAGTTCTGATGCTCGACAAGCATAACTAGCACGGCCTAGGGGAAAAGTACGCATACCGTTGTAATCGGGCGAGTTTCTACTTTCAGATGCAACAGAAATTTTGCGGATTGGTCAATCCGTTCGCGAGATATGGCAGTTTGGAGGTAAGAAACGGTTGAGAAACTCAAAATTTTCGCAGTTCTGATGCTCGAAACGAATAACTGGAACGGCGTAGGGGAAAAGTATACATACCGTTGTAATCGGGCGAGTTTCTACTTTCAGATGCAACAGAAACTTTGCGGATTGGTCAATCCGTTCGCGAGATATGGCAGTTTGGATGTAAGAAACGCTTGAGAAACTCAAAATTTTCGCAGTTCTGATGCTCGACAAGCATAACTAGAACGGCCTAGGGGAAAAGTACGCATACCGTTGTAATCGGGCGAGTTTCTACTTTCAGATGCAACAGAAATTTTGCGGATTGGTCAATCCGTTCGCGAGATATGGCAGTTTGGAGGTAAGAAATGGTTGAGAAACTCAAAATTTTCGCAGTTCTGATGCTCGAAACGAATAACTGGAACGGCGTAGGGGAAAATTATACATACCGTTGTAATCGGGCGAGTTTCTACTTTCAGATGCAATAGGAATTTTGCGGTTTGGTCAATCCGTTCGCGAGATATGGGAGTTTGGAGGTAAGAAACGCTTGAGAAACTCAAAATTTTCGCAGTTCTGTTGCTCTAAACGAATAACTGGAACGGTCTAGGGGAAAAGTACACATACCGTTGTAATCGGGCGAGTTTCTACTTTCAGATGCAACAGAAATTTTGCGGATTGTTCAATCCGTTCGCGAGATATGGCAGTTTGGAGGTAAGAAACGCTTGAGAAACTCAAAATTTTCGTAGTTCTGATGCTCGAAACGAATAACTAGAACGGCCTAGGGGAAAAGTACACATACCGTTGTAATCGGGCGAGTTTCTACTTTCAGATGCAACAGAAATTTTGCGGATTGGTCAATCCTTTCGCGAGATATTGCAGTTTGGAGGTAAGAAACGCTAGAGCAACTCAAAATTTTCGCAGTTCTGATGCTCGAAACGAATAACCAGAACGGCCTAGGGGAAAAGTACGCATACCGTTGTAATCGGGCGAGTTTCTACTTTCAGATGCAACAGAAATTTTGCGGACTGGTCAATCCGTTCGCGAGATGTGGCAGTTTGTATGTAAGAAACGGTTGAGAAACTCAAAATTTTCGCAGTTCTGGTGCTCGAAACGAATTACTGGAACGGCCTAGGGGAAGAGTACACATACCGTTGTAATGGGGCGAGATTCTACTTTCAGATGCAACAGAAATTTTGCGGATTGGTCAATCCGTTCGCGAGATATGGCAGTTTGGAGGTAAGAAACGCTTGAGAATCTCAAAATTTTCGCAGTTCTGATGCTCGACAAGCATAACTAGAACGGACTAGGGGAAAAGTACTCACACTGTTGAAATCGGGCGAGTTTCTACTTTCAGATGCAACAGAAATTTTGCGGATTGGTCAATCCGTTCGCGAGATATGGCAGTTTGGAGGTAAGAAACGCTTGAGAAACTCAAAATTTTCGCAGTTCTGATGCTCGAAACGAATAACCAGAACGGCCTAGGGGAAAGGTACGCATACCGTCGTAATCGGGCGAGTTTCTACTTTCAGATGCAACAGAAATTTTGCGGATTGGTCAATCCGTTCGCGTGATGTGGCAGTTTGTAAGTAAGAAACGCTTGAGAAACTAAAAATTTTCGCAGTTCTGATGCTCGAAACGAATAACTAGAACGGCCTACGGGAAAAGTACGCATACCTTTGTAATCGGGCGGGTTTCTGCTTTCAGATGCAACAGAAATTTTGCGGATTGGTCAATCCTTTCGCGAGATATTGCAGTTTGGAGGTAAGAAACACTTGAGAAACACAAAATTTTCGCAGTTCTGGTGCTCGACAAGCATAACTAGAACGGACTAGGGGAAAAGTACTCATACCGTTGTGATCGGGCGAGTTTCTACTTTCAGATGCAACAGAAATTTTGCGGATTGGTCAATCCGTTCGCGAGATATGGCAGTTTGGAGGTACGAAACGCTTGAGAAACTCAAAATTTTCGCAGTTCTGGTGCTCGACAAGCATAACTAGAACGGACTAGGGGAAAAGTACGCATACCGTTGTAATAGGGCGAGCTTCTACTTTCAGATGCAACAGAAATTTTGCGGGTTGGTCAATCCGTTCGCGAAATATGGCAGTTTGGAGGTAAGAAACGGTTGAGAAACTCAAAATGTTCACAGTTCTGATGCTCGAAACGAATAACTAGAACGGCCTAGGGGAAAAGTACTCATACCGTTGTGATCGGGCGAGTTTCTACTTTCAGATGCAACAGAAATTTTGCGGATTGGTCAATCCGTTCGCGAGATATGGCAGTTTGGAGGTAAGAAACGCTTGAGAAACTCAAAATTTTCGTAGTTCTGATGCTCGAAACGAATAACTAGAACGGCCTAGGGGAAAAGTACACATACCGTTGTAATCGGGCGAGTTTCTACTTTCAGATGCAACAGAAATTTTGCGGATTGGTCAATCCTTTCGCGAGATATTGCAGTTTGGAGGTAAGAAACGCTTGAGCAACTCAAAATTTTCGCAGTTCTGATGCTCGAAACGAATAACCAGAACGGCCTAGGGGAAAAGTACGCATACCGTTGTAATCGGGCGAGTTTCTACTTTCAGATGCAACAGAAATTTTGCGGACTGGTCAATCCGTTCGCGAGATGTGGCAGTTTGTATGTAAGAAACGGTTGAGAAACTCAAAATTTTCGCAGTTCTGATGCTCGAAACGAATTACTGGAACGGCCTAGGGGAAGAGTACACATACCGTTGTAATCGGGCGAGATTCTACTTTCAGATGCAACAGAAATTTTGCGGATTGGTCAATCCGTTCGCGAGATATGGCAGTTTGGAGGTACGAAACGCTTGAGAAACTCAAAATTTTCGCAGTTCTGGTGCTCGACATGCATAACTAGAACGGACTAGGGGAAAAGTACGCATACCGTTGTAATAGGGCGAGCTTCTACTTTCAGATGCAACAGAAATTTTGCGGGTTTGTCAATCCGTTCGCGAAATATGGCAGTTTGGAGGTAAGAAACGGTTGAGAAACTCAAAATGTTCACAGTTCTGATGCTCGAAACGAATAACTAGAACGGCATAGGGGAAAAGTACTCATACCGTTGTGATCGGGCGAGTTTCTACTTTCAGATGCAACAGAAATTTTGCGGATTGGTCAATCCGTTCGCGAGATATGGCAGTTTGGAGGTAAGAAACGCTTGAGAATCTCAAAATTTTCGCAGTTCTGATGCTCGAAACGAATAACTAGAACGGCCTAGGGGAAAACTGCCCATACCGTTGTAATCGGGCGAGATTCTACTTTCAGATGCAACAGAAATTTTGCGGATTGGTCAATCCGTTCGCGAGATATGGCAGTTTTGAGGTAAGAAACGCTTGAAAAACTCAAAATTTTCGCAGTTCTGATGCTCGAAACGAATAACTAGAACGGCCTAGGGGAAAACTGCCCATACCGTTGTAATCGGGCGAGTTTCTACTTTCAGATGCAACAGAAATTTTGCGGATTGGTCAATCCGTTCGCGAGATATGGCAGTTTTGAGGTAAGAAACGCTTGAAAAACTCAAAATTTTCGCAGTTCTGATGCTCGAAACGAATAACTAGAACGGCCTAGGGGAAAACTACTCATACCGTTGTAATCCTGCGAGTTTCTACTTTCAGATGCAACAGAAATTTTGCGGATTGGTCAATCCGTTCGCGAGATATGGCAGTTTTGATGTAAGAAACGCTTGAAAAACTCAAAATTTTCGCAGTTCTGATGCTCGAAACGAATAACTAGAACGGTCTAGGGGAAAACTACTCATACCGTTGTAATCCTGCGAGTTTCTACTTTCAGATGCAACAGAAATTTTGCGGATTGGTCAATCCGTCTGCGAGATATGGCAGTTTGGAGGTAAGAAACGCTTGAGAAACTCAAAATTTTCGCTGTTCTGATGCTCGAAACGAATAACTAGAACGGCCTAGGGGAAAAGTACACATACCGTTGTAATCGGGCGAGTTTCTACTTTCAGATGCAACAGAAATTTTGCGGATTGGTCAATCCTTTCGTGAGATATGGCAGTTTGGAGGTAAGAAACGCTTGAGAAACTCAAAATTTTCGCTGTTCTGATGCTCGAAACGAATAACTAGAACGGCCTAGGGGAAAAGTACGCACACCGTTGTAGTCGGGCGAGTTTCTGCTTTCAGGTACAACAGAACTTTTGCGGATTGGTCAATCCGTTCGCGAGATATGGGAGTTTGGAGGTAAGAAGCACTTGAGAAACTCAAAATTTTCGCAGTTCTGATGCTCTAAACGAATAACTGGAACGGTCTAGGGGAAAAGTACACATACCGTTGTAATCGGGCGAGTTTCTACTTTCAGATGCAACAGAAATTTTGCGGATTGTTCAATCCGTTCGCGAGATATGGCAGTTTGGAGGTAAGAAACGCTTGAGAAACTAAAAATTTTCGCAGTTCTGATGCTCGAAACGAATAACTAGAACGGGCTAGGGGAAAAGTACTCATACCGTTGTGATCGGGCGTGTTTCTACTTTCAGGTGCAACAGAAATTTTGCGGATTGGTCAATCCGTTCGCGAGATATGGCAGTTTGGAGGTAAGAAACGCTTGAGAAACTCAAAATTTTCGTAGTTCTGATGCTCGAAACGAATAACCAGAACGGCCTAGGGGAAAAGTACACATACCGTTGTAATCGGGCGAGTTTCTACTTTCAGATGCAACAGAAATTTTGCGGATTGGTCAATCCTTTCGTGAGATATGGCAGTTTGGAGGTAAGAAACGCTTGAGAAACTCAAAATTTTCGCTGTTCTGATGCTCGAAACGAATAACTAGAACGGCCTCGGGGGAAAGTACGCATACCGTTGTAGTCGGGCGAGTTTCTGCTTTCAGGTGCAACAGAACTTTTGCGGATTGGTCAATCCGTTCGCGAGATATGGGAGTTTGGAGGTAAGAAGCACTTGAGAAACTCAAAATTTTCGCAGTTCTGATGCTCTAAACGAAACACTGGAACGGTCTAGGGGAAAAGTACACATACCGTTGTAATCGGGCGAGTTTCTACTTTCAGATGCAACAGAAATTTTGCGGATTGTTCAATCCGTTCGCGAGATATGGCAGTTTGGAGGTAAGAAACGCTTGAGAAACTAAAAATTTTCGCAGTTCTGATGCTCGAAACGAATAACTAGAACGGGCTAGGGGAAAAGTACTCATACCGTTGTGATCGGGCGAGTTTCTACTTTCAGATGCAACAGAAATTTTGCGGATTGGTCAATCCGTTCGCGTGATATGGCAGTTTGGAGGTAAGAAACGCCTGAGAAACTCAAAATTTTCGCTGTTCTGATGCTCGAAACGAATAACTAGAACGGCCTAGGGGAAAAGTACACATACCGTTGTAATCGGGCGAGTTTCTACTTTCAGATGCAACAGAAATTTTGCGGATTGGTCAATCCTTTCGTGAGATATGGCAGTTTGGAGGTAAGAAACGCTTGAGAAACTCAAAATTTTCGCTGTTCTGATGCTCGAAACGAATAACTAGAACGGCCTAGGGGAAAAGTACACATACCGTTGTAATCGGGCGAGTTTCTACTTTCAGATGCAACAGAAATTTTGCGGATTGGTCAATCCTTTCGCGAGATATTGCAGTTTGGAGGTAAGAAACGCTTGAGCAACTCAAAATTTTCGCAGTTCTGATGCTCGAAACGAATAACCAGAACGGCCTAGGGGAAAAGTACGCATACCGTTGTAATCGGGCGAGTTTCTACTTTCAGATGCAACAGAAATTTTGCGGACTGGTCAAACCGTTCGCGAGATGTGGCAGTTTGTATGTAAGAAACGCTTGAGAAACTCAAAATTTTCGGAGTTCTGATGCTCGAAACGAATAACTGGAACGGCCTAGGGGAAGAGTACACATACCGTTGTAATCGGGCGAGATTCTACTTTCAGATGCAACAGAAATTTTGCGGATTGGTCAATCCGTTCGCGAGATATGGCAGTTTGGAGGTAAGAAACGCTTGAGAATCTCAAAATTTTCGCAGTTCTGATGCTCGACAAGCATAACTAGAACGGACTAGGGGAAAAGTACTCACACTGTTGAAATCGGGCGAGTTTCTACTTTCAGATGCAACAGAAATTTTGCGGATTGGTCAATCCGTTCGCGAGATATGGCAGTTTGGAGGTAAGAAACGGTTGAGAAACTCAAAATGTTCACAGTTCTGATGCTCGAAACGAATAACTAGAACGGCCAAGGGGAAAAGTACTCATACCGTTGTGATCGGGCGAGCTTCTACTTTCAGATGCAACAGAAATTTTGCGAATTGGTCGATCCGTTCGCGAGATATGGCAGTTTGGAGGTAAGAAACGCTTGAGAAACTCAAAATTTTCGCAGTTCTGATGCTCGAAACGAATAACTAGAACGGCCTACGGGAAAAGTACGCATGACCTTTGTAATCGGGCGGGTTTCTGCTTTCAGATGCAACAGAAATTTTGCGGATTGGTCAATCCGTTCGCGAGATATGGGAGTTTGGAGGTAAGAAACACTTGAGAAACTCAAAATTTTCGCAGTTCTGGTGCCCGACAAGCATAACTAGAACTGATTAGGGGAAAAGTACGCATACCGTTGTAATAGGGCGAACTTCTACTTTCAGATGCAACAGAAATTTTGCGGATTGGTCAATCCGTTCGCGAGATATGGTAGTTTGGAGGTAAGAAACGCTTGAGAAACTCAAAATGTTCACAGTTCTGATGCTCGAAACGAATAACTAGAACGACCTAGGGGAAAAGTACCCATACCGTTGTAATCGGGCGAGTTTCTACTTTCAGATGCAACAGAAATTTTGCGGATTGGTCAATCCTTTCGCGAGATATGGCAGTTTGGAGGTAAGAAACGCTTGAGAAACTCGAAATTTTCGCTATTCTGATGCTCGAAACGAATAACTAGAACGGCCTAGGGGAAAAGTAAGCATGCCGTTGTAGTCGGGCGAGTTTCTGCTTTCAGGTGCAACAGAAATTTTGCGGATTGGTCAATCCGTTCGCGAGATATGGGAGTTTGGAGGTAAGAAGCACTTGAGAAACTCAAAATTTTCGCTGTTCTGATGCTCTAAACGAATAACTGGAACGGTCTAGGGGAAGAGTACACATACCGTTGTAATCGGGCGAGATTCTACTTTCAGATGCAACAGAAATTTTGCGGATTGGTCAATCCGTTCGCGAGATATGGCAGTTTGGAGGTAAGAAACGCTTGAGAATCTCAAAATTTTCGCAGTTCTGATGCTCGACAAGCATAACTAGAACGGACTAGGGGAAAAGTACTCACACTGTTGAAATCGGGCGAGTTTCTACTTTCAGATGCAACAGAAATTTTGCGGATTGGTCAATCCGTTCGCGAGATATGGCAGTTTGGAGGTAAGAAACGGTTGAGAAACTCAAAATGTTCACAGTTCTGATGCTCGAAACGAATAACTAGAACGGCCAAGGGGAAAAGTACTCATACCGTTGTGATCGGGCGAGCTTCTACTTTCAGATGCAACAGAAATTTTGCGAATTGGTCGATCCGTTCGCGAGATATGGCAGTTTGGAGGTAAGAAACGCTTGAGAAACTCAAAATTTTCGCAGTTCTGATGCTCGAAACGAATAACTAGAACGGCCTACGGGAAAAGTACGCATGACCTTTGTAATCGGGCGGGTTTCTGCTTTCAGATGCAACAGAAATTTTGCGGATTGTTCAATCCGTTCGCGAGATATGGGAGTTTGGAGGTAAGAAACACTTGAGAAACTCAAAATTTTCGCAGTTCTGGTGCTCGACAAGCATAACTAGAACTGATTAGGGGAAAAGTACGCATACCGTTGTAATAGGGCGAACTTCTACTTTCAGATGCAACAGAAATTTTGCGGATTGGTCAATCCGTTCGCGAGATATGGTAGTTTGGAGGTAAGAAACGCTTGAGAAACTCAAAATGTTCACAGTTCTGATGCTCGAAACGAATAACTAGAACGACCTAGGGGAAAAGTACCCATACCGTTGTAATCGGGCGAGTTTCTACTTTCAGATGCAACAGAAATTTTGCGGATTGGTCAATCCTTTCGCGAGATATGGCAGTTTGGAGGTAAGAAACGCTTGAGAAACTCGAAATTTTCGCTATTCTGATGCTCGAAACGAATAACTAGAACGGCCTAGGGGAAAAGTAAGCATGCCGTTGTAGTCGGGCGAGTTTCTGCTTTCAGGTGCAACAGAAATTTTGCGGATTGGTCAATCCGTTCGCGAGATATGGGAGTTTGGAGGTAAGAAGCACTTGAGAAACTCAAAATTTTCGGAGTTCTGATGCTCGAAACGAATAACTGGAACGGCCTAGGGGAAGAGTACACATACCGTTGTAATCGGGCGAGATTCTACTTTCAGATGCAACAGAAATTTTGCGGATTGGTCAATCCGTTCGCGAGATATGGCAGTTTGGAGGTAAGAAACGCTTGAGAATCTCAAAATTTTCGCAGTTCTGATGCTCGACAAGCATAACTAGAACGGACTAGGGGAAAAGTACTCACACTGTTGAAATCGGGCGAGTTTCTACTTTCAGATGCAACAGAAATTTTGCGGATTGGTCAATCCGTTCGCGAGATATGGCAGTTTGGAGGTAAGAAACGGTTGAGAAACTCAAAATGTTCACAGTTCTGATGCTCGAAACGAATAACTACAACGGCCAAGGGGAAAAGTACTCATACCGTTGTGATCGGGCGAGCTTCTACTTTCAGATGCAACAGAAATTTTGCGAATTGGTCGATCCGTTCGCGAGATATGGCAGTTTGGAGGTAAGAAACGCTTGAGAAACTCAAAATTTTCGCAGTTCTGATGCTCGAAACGAATAACTAGAACGGCCTACGGGAAAAGTACGCATGACCTTTGTAATCGGGCGGGTTTCTGCTTTCAGATGCAACAGAAATTTTGCGGATTGGTCAATCCGTTCGCGAGATATGGGAGTTTGGAGGTAAGAAACACTTGAGAAACTCAAAATTTTCGCAGTTCTGGTGCCCGACAAGCATAACTAGAACTGATTAGGGGAAAAGTACGCATACCGTTGTAATAGGGCGAACTTCTACTTTCAGATGCAACAGAAATTTTGCGGATTGGTCAATCCGTTCGCGAGATATGGTAGTTTGGAGGTAAGAAACGCTTGAGAAACTCAAAATGTTCACAGTTCTGATGCTCGAAACGAATAACTAGAACGACCTAGGGGAAAAGTACCCATACCGTTGTAATCGGGCGAGTTTCTACTTTCAGATGCAACAGAAATTTTGCGGATTGGTCAATCCTTTCGCGAGATATGGCAGTTTGGAGGTAAGAAACGCTTGAGAAACTCGAAATTTTCGCTATTCTGATGCTCGAAACGAATAACTAGAACGGCCTAGGGGAAAAGTAAGCATGCCGTTGTAGTCGGGCGAGTTTCTGCTTTCAGGTGCAACAGAAATTTTGCGGATTGGTCAATCCGTTCGCGAGATATGGGAGTTTGGAGGTAAGAAGCACTTGAGAAACTCAAAATTTTCGCTGTTCTGATGCTCTAAACGAATAACTGGAACGGTCTAGGGGAAGAGTACACATACCGTTGTAATCGGGCGAGATTCTACTTTCAGATGCAACAGAAATTTTGCGGATTGGTCAATCCGTTCGCGAGATATGGCAGTTTGGAGGTAAGAAACGCTTGAGAATCTCAAAATTTTCGCAGTTCTGATGCTCGACAAGCATAACTAGAACGGACTAGGGGAAAAGTACTCACACTGTTGAAATCGGGCGAGTTTCTACTTTCAGATGCAACAGAAATTTTGCGGATTGGTCAATCCGTTCGCGAGATATGGCAGTTTGGAGGTAAGAAACGGTTGAGAAACTCAAAATGTTCACAGTTCTGATGCTCGAAACGAATAACTAGAACGGCCAAGGGGAAAAGTACTCATACCGTTGTGATCGGGCGAGCTTCTACTTTCAGATGCAACAGAAATTTTGCGAATTGGTCGATCCGTTCGCGAGATATGGCAGTTTGGAGGTAAGAAACGCTTGAGAAACTCAAAATTTTCGCAGTTCTGATGCTCGAAACGAATAACTAGAACGGCCTACGGGAAAAGTACGCATGACCTTTGTAATCGGGCGGGTTTCTGCTTTCAGATGCAACAGAAATTTTGCGGATTGTTCAATCCGTTCGCGAGATATGGGAGTTTGGAGGTAAGAAACACTTGAGAAACTCAAAATTTTCGCAGTTCTGGTGCTCGACAAGCATAACTAGAACTGATTAGGGGAAAAGTACGCATACCGTTGTAATAGGGCGAACTTCTACTTTCAGATGCAACAGAAATTTTGCGGATTGGTCAATCCGTTCGCGAGATATGGTAGTTTGGAGGTAAGAAACGCTTGAGAAACTCAAAATGTTCACAGTTCTGATGCTCGAAACGAATAACTAGAACGACCTAGGGGAAAAGTACCCATACCGTTGTAATCGGGCGAGTTTCTACTTTCAGATGCAACAGAAATTTTGTGGATTGGTCAATCCTTTCGCGAGATATGGCAGTTTGGAGGTAAGAAACGCTTGAGAAACTCGAAATTTTCGCTATTCTGATGCTCGAAACGAATAACTAGAACGGCCTAGGGGAAAAGTAAGCATGCCGTTGTAGTCGGGCGAGTTTCTGCTTTCAGGTGCAACAGAAATTTTGCGGATTGGTCAATCCGTTCGCGAGATATGGGAGTTTGGAGGTAAGAAGCACTTGAGAAACTCAAAATTTTCGCTGTTCTGATGCTCTAAACGAATAACTGGAACGGTCTAGGGGAAGAGTACTCATACCGTTGTAATCGGGCGAGTTTCTACTTTCAGATGCAACAGCAATTTTGCGGATTGGTCAATCCGTTCGCGAGATATGGCAGTTTGGAGGTAAGAAACGCTTGAGAAACTAAAAATTTTCGCAGTTCTGATGCTCGAAACGAATAACTAGAACGGCCTAGGGGAAAAGTACTCATACCTTTGTGATCGGGCGAGTTTCTACTTTCAGATGCAACAGAAATTTTGCGGATTGGTCAATCCGTTCGCGAGATATGGCAGTTTGGAGGTAAGAAACGCTTGAGAAACTCAAAATTTTCGCAGTTCTGATGCTCGAAACGAATAACTAGAATGGCCTAGGGGAAAAGTACACATACCGTTGTAATCGGGCGAGTTTCTACTTTCAGATGCAACAGAAATTTTGCGGATTGGTCAATCCTTTCGCGAGATATGGCAGTTTGGAGGTAAGAAACGCTTGAGAAACTCAAAATTTTCGCAGTTCTGATGCTCGAAACGAATAACCAGAACGGCCTAGGGGAAAAGAACGCATACCGTCGTAATCGGGAGAGTTTCTACTTTCAGATGCAACAGAAATTTTGCGGATTGGTCAATCCGTTCGCGAGATGTGGCAGTTTGTAAGTAAGAAACGCTTGAGAAACTAAAAATTTTCGCAGTTCTGGTGTTCGACAAGCATAACTAGAACGGCCTACGGGAAAAGTACGCGTACCGTTGTAATAGGGCAAGCTTCTACTTTCAGATGCAACAGAAATTTTGCGGATTGGTCAATCCGTTCGCGAGATATGGCAGTTTGGAGGTACGAAACGGTTGAGAAACTCAAAATGTTCACAGTTCTGATGCTCGAAACGAATAACTAGAACGGCCTAGGGGAAAAGTACTCATACCGTTGTAATCGGGCGTGTTTCAACTTTCAGATGCAACAGAAATTTTGCGGATTGGTCAATCCGTTCGCGAGACATGGCAGTTGGGAGGTAAGAAACGCTTGAGAAACGCAAAATTTTCCCAGTTCTGATGCTCGAAACGAATAACTAGAACGGTCTAGGGGAAAAGTACTCATACCGTTGCAATTGGGCGAGTTTCTACTTTCAGATGCAACAGAAATTTTGCGGATTCGTCTATCCATTCGCGAGATATGGCAGTTTGGACGTAAGAAACGCTTGAGAAACTCAAAATTTTCGCAGATCTGATGCTCGAGTCGAATAACTAGAATGGCCTAGGGGAAAACTGCACATACCGTTGTAATCGGGCGAGTTTCTACTTTCAGATGCAAGAGAAATTTTGCGGATTGGTCAATCCGTTCGCGAGATATGGCAGTTTGGAGGAAAGAAACGGTTGAGAAACTCAAAATTTTCACATTTCTGATGCTCGAAACGAATAACTAGAACGGCATAGGGGAAAAGTACGCATACCGTTGTAATCGGGCGAGTTTCTACTTTCAGATGCAACAGAAGTTTTGCGGATTGGTCAATCCGTTCGCGAGATATGGCAGTTTGGATGTAAGAAACGCTTGAGAAACTCAAAATTTTCGCAGTTCTGATGCTCGAAACGAATAACCAGAACGGCATAGGGGAAAACTACGCATACCGTTGTAATCGGGCGAGTTTCTACTTTCAGATGCAACAGACACTTTGCGGATTGGTCAATCCGTTCGCGAGATATGGCAGTTTGGAGGTAAGAAACGCTTGAGAAACACAAAATTTTCGCAGTTCTGATGCTCGAAACGAATAACTAGAACGACATAGGGGAAAAGTACGCATACCGTTGTAATCGGGCGAGTTTCTACTTTCAGATGCAACAGAAGTTTTGCGGATTGGTCAATCCGTTCGCGAGATATGGCAGTTTGGATGTAAGAAACGCTTGAGAAACTCAAAATTTTCGCAGTTCTGATGCTCGAAACGAATAACCAGAACGGCCTAGGGGAAAACTACGCATACCGTTGTAATCGGGCGAGTTTCTACTTTCAGATGCAACAGACACTTTGCGGATTGGTCAATCCGTTCGCGAGATATGGCAGTTTCGAGGTAAGAAACGCTTGAGAAACTCAAAATTTTCGCAGTTCTGATGCTCGACAAGCATAACTAGAACGGCCTAGGGGAAGGGTACGCATACCGTTGTAATCGGGCGAGTTTCTACTTTCAGATGCAACAGAAGCTTTGCGGATTGGTCAATCCGTTCGCGAGATATGGCAGTTTGGATGTAAGAAACGCTTGTGAAACTCAAAATTTTCGCAGTTCTGATGCTCGAAACGAATGACCAGAACGGCCTAGGGGAAAAGTACTCATACCGTTGTAATCGGGCGAGTATCTACTTTCAGATGCAACAGAAATTTTGCGGATTGGTCAATCCGTTCGCGAGATATGGCAGTTTGGAGGTAAGAAACGGTTGAGAAACTCAAAATTTTCACAGTTCAGATGCTCGAAACGAATAACCAGAACGGCATAGGGGAAAACTACGCATACCGTTGTAATCGGGCGAGTTTCTACTTTCAGATGCAACAGACACTTTGCGGATTGGTCAATCCGTTCGCGAGATATGGCAGTTTGGAGGTAAGAAACGCTTGAGAAACACAAAATTTTCGCAGTTCTGATGCTCGAAACGAATAACTAGAACGACATAGGGGAAAAGTACGCATACCGTTGTAATCGGGCGAGTTTCTACTTTCAGATGCAACAGAAGTTTTGCGGATTGGTCAATCCGTTCGCGAGATATGGCAGTTTGGATGTAAGAAACGCTTGAGAAACTCAAAATTTTCGCAGTTCTGATGCTCGAAACGAATAACCAGAACGGCCTAGGGGAAAACTACGCATACCGTTGTAATCGGGCGAGTTTCTACTTTCAGATGCAACAGACACTTTGCGGATTGGTCAATCCGTTCGCGAGATATGGCAGTTTCGAGGTAAGAAACGCTTGAGAAACTCAAAATTTTCGCAGTTCTGATGCTCGACAAGCATAACTAGAACGGCCTAGGGGAAGGGTACGCATACCGTTGTAATCGGGCGAGTTTCTACTTTCAGATGCAACAGAAGCTTTGCGGATTGGTCAATCCGTTCGCGAGATATGGCAGTTTGGATGTAAGAAACGCTTGTGAAACTCAAAATTTTCGCAGTTCTGATGCTCGAAACGAATGACCAGAACGGCCTAGGGGAAAAGTACTCATACCGTTGTAATCGGGCGAGTATCTACTTTCAGATGCAACAGAAATTTTGCGGATTGGTCAATCCGTTCGCGAGATATGGCAGTTTGGAGGTAAGAAACGGTTGAGAAACTCAAAATTTTCACAGTTCAGATGCTCGAAACGAATAACTAGAACGGCCTAGGGGAAAAGTACTCATACCGCTGTAGTCGGGCGTGTTTCAACTTTCAGATGCAACAGACACTTTGCGGATTGGTCAATCCGTTCGCGAGATATGGCAGTTTGGAGGTAAGAAACGCTTGAGAAACACAAAATTTTCGCAGTTCTGATGCTCGAAACGAATAACTAGAACGGCATAGGGGAAAAGTACGCATACCGTTGTAATCGGGCGAGTTTCTACTTTCAGATGCAACAGAAGTTTTGCGGATTGGTCAATCCGTTCGCGAGATATGGCAGTTTGGATGTAAGAAACGCTTGAGAAACTCAAAATTTTCGCAGTTCTGATGCTCGAAACGAATAACCAGAACGGCCTAGGGGAAAACTACGCATACCGTTGTAATCGGGCGAGTTTCTACTTTCAGATGCAACAGACACTTTGCGGATTGGTCATTCCGTTCGCGAGATATGGCAGTTTCGAGGTAAGAAACGCTTGAGAAACTCAAAATATTCACAGTTCAGATGCTCGAAACGAATAACTAGAACGGCCTAGGGGAAAAGTCCTCATACCGTTGTAATCGGGCGTGTTTCAACTTTCAGATGCAACAGAAATTTTGCGGATTGGTCAATCCGTTCGCGAGATATGGCAGTTGGGAGGTAAGAAACGCTTGAGAAACTCAAAATTTTCGCAGTGCTGATGCTCGAAACGAATAACTAGAACGGCTTAGGGGAAGAGTACGCATACAGTTGTAATCGGGCGAGTTTCTACTTTCAGATGCAACAGAAATTTTGCGGATTGGTCAATCCGTTCGCAAGATATGGCAGTTTGGAGGTAAGAAACGGTTGAGAAACTCAAAATTTTCACAGTTCTGATGCTCGAAACGAATAACTAGAACGGCCTAGGGGAAAAGTACTCATACCTTTGTAATCGGGCGTGTTTCAACTTTCAGATGCAACAGAAATTTTGCGGATTGGTCAATCCGTTCGCGAGATATGGCAGTTTGGAGGTAAGAAACGCTTGAGCAACTCAAAATTTTCGCAGTTCTGATGCTCGAAACGAATGACCAGAACGGCCTAGGGGAAAAGTACTCATACCGTTGTAATCGGGCGAGTATCTACTTTCAGATGCAACAGAAACTTTGCGGATTGGTGTATCCGTTCGCGAGATATGGCAGTTTGGATGTAAGAAACGCTTGAGCAACTCAAAATTTTCGCAGTTCTGATGCTCGAAACGAACAACCAGAACGGCCTAGGGGAAAAGTACGCATACCGTTGTAATCGGGCGAGTTTCTACTTTCAGATGCAACAGAAATTTTGCGGATTGGTCAATCCGTTCCCGAGATATGGCAGTTTGGAGGAAAGAAACGGTTGAGAAACTCAAAATTTTCACATTTCTGATGCTCGAAACGAATAACTAGAACGGCATAGGGGAAAAGTACGCATACCGTTGTAATCGGGCGAGTTTCTACTTTCAGATGCAACAGAAGTTTTGCGGATTGGTCAATCCGTTCGCGAGATATGGCAGTTTGGATGTAAGAAACGCTTGAGAAACTCAAAATTTTCGCAGTTCTGATGCTCGAAACGAATAACCAGAACGGCATAGGGGAAAACTACGCATACCGTTGTAATCGGGCGAGTTTCTACTTTCAGATGCAACAGACACTTTGCGGATTGGTCAATCCGTTCGCGAGATATGGCAGTTTGGAGGTAAGAAACGCTTGAGAAACACAAAATTTTCGCAGTTCTGATGCTCGAAACGAATAACTAGAACGGCATAGGGGAAAAGTACGCATACCGTTGTAATCGGGCGAGTTTCTACTTTCAGATGCAACAGAAGTTTTGCGGATTGGTCAATCCGTTCGCGAGATATGGCAGTTTGGATGTAAGAAACGCTTGAGAAACTCAAAATTTTCGCAGTTCTGATGCTCGAAACGAATAACCAGAACGGCCTAGGGGAAAACTACGCATACCGTTGTAATCGGGCGAGTTTCTACTTTCAGATGCAACAGACACTTTGCGGATTGGTCAATCCGTTCGCGAGATATGGCAGTTTCGAGGTAAGAAACGCTTGAGAAACTCAAAATTTTCGCAGTTCTGATGCTCGAAACGAATAACCAGAACGGCCTAGGGGAAAACTACGCATACCGTTGTAATCGGGCGAGTTTCTACTTTCAGATGCAACAGACACTTTGCGGATTGGTCAATCCGTTCGCGAGATATGGCAGTTTGGAGGTAAGAAACGGTTGAGAAACTCAAAATTTTCACAGTTCAGATGCTCGAAACGAATAACTAGAACGGCCTAGGGGAAAAGTACTCATACTGTTGTAATCGGGCGTGTTTCAACTTTCAGATGCAACAGAAATTTTGCGGATTGGTCAATCCGTTCGCGAGATATGGCAGTTGGGAGGTAAGAAACGCTTGAGAAACTCAAAATTTTCGCAGTGCTGATGCTCGAAACGAATAACTAGAACGGCTTAGGGGAAAAGTACGCAAACAGTTGTAATCGGGCGAGTTTCTACTTTCAGATGCAACAGAAATTATGCGGATTGGTCAATCCGTTCGCAAGATATGGCAGTTTGGAGGTAAGAAACGGTTGAGAAACTCAAAATTTTCACAGTTCTGATGCTCGAAACGAATAACTAGAACGGCCTAGGGGAAAAGTACTCATACCTTTGTAATCGGGCGTGTTTCAACTTTCAGATGCAACAGAAATTTTGCGGATTGGTCAATCCGTTCGCGAGATATGGCAGTTTGGAGGTAAGAAACGCTTGAGCAACTCAAAATTTTCGCAGTTCTGATGCTCGAAACGAATAACTAGAACGGCATAGGGGAAAAGTACGCATACCGTTGTAATCGGGCGAGTTTCTACTTTTAGATGCAACAGAAATTTTGCGGATTGGTCAATCCGTTCGCAAGATATGGCAGTTTGGAGGTAAGAAACGGTTGAGAAACTCAAAATTTTCACAGTTCTGATGCTCGAAACGAATAACTAGAACGGCCTAGGGGAAAAGTAGTCATACCTTTGTAATCGGGCGTGTTTCAACTTTCAGATGCAACAGAAATTTTGCGGATTGGTCAATCCGTTCGCGAGATATGGCAGTTTGGAGGTAAGAAACGCTTGAGCAACTCAAAATTTTCGCAGTTCTGATGCTCGAAACGAATGACCAGAACGGCCTAGGGGAAAAGTACTCATACCGTTGTAATCGGGCGAGTATCTACTTTCAGATGCAACAGAAACTTTGCGGATTGGTGTATCCGTTCGCGAGATATGGCAGTTTGGATGTAAGAAACGCTTGAGCAACTCAAAATTTTCGCAGTTCTGATGCTCGAAACGAACAACCAGAACGGCCTAGGGGAAAAGTACGCATACCGTTGTAATCGGGCGAGTTTCTACTTTCAGATGCAACAGAAATTTTGCGGATTGGTCAATCCGTTCCCGAGATATGGCAGTTTGGAGGAAAGAAACGGTTGAGAAACTCAAAATTTTCACATTTCTGATGCTCGAAACGAATAACTAGAACGGCATAGGGGAAAAGTACGCATACCGTTGTAATCGGGCGAGTTTCTACTTTCAGATGCAACAGAAGTTTTGCGGATTGGTCAATCCGTTCGCGAGATATGGCAGTTTGGATGTAAGAAACGCTTGAGAAACTCAAAATTTTCGCAGTTCTGATGCTCGAAACGAATAACCAGAACGGCATAGGGGAAAACTACGCATACCGTTGTAATCGGGCGAGTTTCTACTTTCAGATGCAACAGACACTTTGCGGATTGGTCAATCCGTTCGCGAGATATGGCAGTTTGGAGGTAAGAAACGCTTGAGAAACACAAAATTTTCGCAGTTCTGATGCTCGAAACGAATAACTAGAACGGCATAGGGGAAAAGTACGCATACCGTTGTAATCGGGCGAGTTTCTACTTTCAGATGCAACAGAAGTTTTGCGGATTGGTCAATCCGTTCGCGAGATATGGCAGTTTGGATGTAAGAAACGCTTGAGAAACTCAAAATTTTCGCAGTTCTGATGCTCGAAACGAATAACCAGAACGGCCTAGGGGAAAACTACGCATACCGTTGTAATCGGGCGAGTTTCTACTTTCAGATGCAACAGACACTTTGCGGATTGGTCAATCCGTTCGCGAGATATGGCAGTTTCGAGGAAAGAAACGCTTGAGAAACTCAAAATTTTCGCAGTTCTGATGCTCGACAAGCATAACTAGAACGGCCTAGGGGAAGGGTACGCATACCGTTGTAATCGGGCGAGTTTCTACTTTCAGATGCAACAGAAGTTTTGCGGATTGGTCAATCCGTTCGCGAGATATGGCAGTTTGGATGTAAGAAACGCTTGTGAAACTCAAAATTTTCGCAGTTCTGATGCTCGAAACGAATGACCAGAACGGCCTAGGGGAAAAGTACTCATACCGTTGTAATCGGGCGAGTATCTACTTTCAGATGCAACAGAAATTTTGCGGATTGGTCAATCCGTTCGCGAGATATGGCAGTTTGGAGGTAAGAAACGGTTGAGAAACTCAAAATTTTCACAGTTCAGATGCTCGAAACGAATAACTAGAACGGCCTAGGGGAAAAGTACTCATACCGCTGTAATCGGGCGTGTTTCAACTTTCAGATGCAACAGACACTTTGCGGATTGGTCAATCCGTTCGCGAGATATGGCAGTTTGGAGGTAAGAAACGCTTGAGAAACACAAAATTTTCGCAGTTCTGATGCTCGAAACGAATAACTAGAACGGCATAGGGGAAAAGTACGCATACCGTTGTAATCGGGCGAGTTTCTACTTTCAGAAGCAGCAGAAGTTTTGCGGATTGGTCAATCCGTTCGCGAGATATGGCAGTTTGGATGTAAGAAACGCTTGAGAAACTCAAAATTTTCGCAGTTCTGATGCTCGAAACGAATAACCAGAACGGCCTAGGGGAAAACTACGCATACCGTTGTAATCGGGCGAGTTTCTACTTTCAGATGCAACAGACACTTTGCGGATTGGTCATTCCGTTCGCGAGATATGGCAGTTTGGAGGTAAGAAACGCTTGAGCAACTCAAAATTTTCGCAGTTCTGATGCTCGAAACGAATGACCAGAACGGCCTAGGGGAAAAGTACTCATACCGTTGTAATCGGGCGAGTATCTACTTTCAGATGCAACAGAAACTTTGCGGATTGGTGTATCCGTTCGCGAGATATGGCAGTTTGGATGTAAGAAACGCTTGAGCAACTCAAAATTTTCGCAGTTCTGATGCTCGAAACGAACAACCAGAACGGCCTAGGGGAAAAGTACGCATACCGTTGTAATCGGGCGAGTTTCTACTTTCAGATGCAACAGAAATTTTGCGGATTGGTCAATCCGTTCCCGAGATATGGCAGTTTGGAGGAAAGAAACGGTTGAGAAACTCAAAATTTTCACATTTCTGATGCTCGAAACGAATAACTAGAACGGCATAGGGGAAAAGTACGCATACCGTTGTAATCGGGCGAGTTTCTACTTTCAGATGCAACAGAAGTTTTGCGGATTGGTCAATCCGTTCGCGAGATATGGCAGTTTGGATGTAAGAAACGCTTGAGAAACTCAAAATTTTCGCAGTTCTGATGCTCGAAACGAATAACCAGAACGGCATAGGGGAAAACTACGCATACCGTTGTAATCGGGCGAGTTTCTACTTTCAGATGCAACAGACACTTTGCGGATTGGTCAATCCGTTCGCGAGATATGGCAGTTTGGAGGTAAGAAACGCTTGAGAAACACAAAATTTTCGCAGTTCTGATGCTCGAAACGAATAACTAGAACGGCATAGGGGAAAAGTACGCATACCGTTGTAATCGGGCGAGCTTCTACTTTCAGATGCAACAGAAGTTTTGCGGATTGGTCAATCCGTTCGCGAGATATGGCAGTTTGGATGTAAGAAACGCTTGAGAAACTCAAAATTTTCGCAGTTCTGATGCTCGAAACGAATAACCAGAACGGCCTAGGGGAAAACTACGCATACCGTTGTAATCGGGCGAGTTTCTACTTTCAGATGCAACAGACACTTTGCGGATTGGTCAATCCGTTCGCGAGATATGGCAGTTTCGAGGTAAGAAACGCTTGAGAAACTCAAAATTTTCGCAGTTCTGATGCTCGAAACGAATAACCAGAACGGCCTAGGGGAAAACTACGCATACCGTTGTAATCGGGCGAGTTTCTACTTTCAGATGCAACAGACACTTTGCGGATTGGTCAATCCGTTCGCGAGATATGGCAGTTTGGAGGTAAGAAACGGTTGAGAAACTCAAAATTTTCACAGTTCTGATGCTCGAAACGAATAACTAGAACGGCCTAGGGGAAAAGTACTCATACCTTTGTAATCGGGCGTGTTTCAACTTTCAGATGCAACAGAAATTTTGCGGATTGGTCAATCCGTTCGCGAGATATGGCAGTTGGGAGGTAAGAAACGCTTGAGAAACTCAAAATTTTCGCAGTGCTGATGCTCGAAACGAATAACTAGAACGGCTTAGGGGAAAAGTACGCATACAGTTGTAATCGGGCGAGTTTCTACTTTCAGATGCAACAGAAATTATGCGGATTGGTCAATCCGTTCGCAAGATATGGCAGTTTGGAGGTAAGAAACGGTTGAGAAACTCAAAATTTTCACAGTTCTGATGCTCGAAACGAATAACTAGAACGGCCTAGGGGAAAAGTACTCATACCTTTGTAATCGGGCGTGTTTCAACTTTCAGATGCAACAGAAATTTTGCGGATTGGTCAATCCGTTCGCGAGATATGGCAGTTTGGAGGTAAGAAACGCTTGAGCAACTCAAAATTTTCGCAGTTCTGATGCTCGAAACGAACAACCAGAACGGCCTAGGGGAAAAGTACGCATACCGTTTTAATCGGGCGAGTTTCTACTTTCAGATGCAACAGAAATTTTGCGGATTGGTCAATCCGTTCCCGAGATATGGCAGTTTGGAGGAAAGAAACGGTTGAGAAACTCAAAATTTTCACATTTCTGATGCTCGAAACGAATAACTAGAACGGCATAGGGGAAAAGTACGCATACCGTTGTAATCGGGCGAGTTTCTACTTTCAGATGCAACAGAAGTTTTGCGGATTGGTCAATCCGTTCGCGAGATATGGCAGTTTGGATGTAAGAAACGCTTGAGAAACTCAAAATTTTCGCAGTTCTGATGCTCGAAACGAATAACCAGAACGGCCTAGGGGAAAACTACGCATACCGTTGTAATCGGGCGAGTTTCTACTTTCAGATGCAACAGACACTTTGCGGATTGGTCAATCCGTTCGCGAGATATGGCAGTTGGGAGGTAAGAAACGCTTGAGAAACTCAAAATTTTCGCAGTGCTGATGCTCGAAACGAATAACTAGAACGGCTTAGGGGAAAAGTACGCATACAGTTGTAATCGGGCGAGTTTCTACTTTCAGATGCAACAGAAATTTTGCGGATTGGTCAATCCGTTCGCAAGATATGGCAGTTTGGAGGTAAGAAACGGTTGAGAAACTCAAAATTTTCACAGTTCTGATGCTCGAAACGAATAACTAGAACGGCATAGGGGAAAAGTACGCATACCGTTGTAATCGGGCGAGTTTCTACTTTCAGATGCAACAGAAGTTTTGCGGATTGGTCAATCCGTTCGCGAGATATGGCAGTTTGGATGTAAGAAACGCTTGAGAAACTCAAAATTTTCGCAGTTCTGATGCTCGAAACGAATAACCAGAACGGCCTAGGGGAAAACTACGCATACCGTTGTAATCGGGCGAGTTTCTACTTTCAGATGCAACAGACACTTTGCGGATTGGTCAATCCGTTCGCGAGATATGGCAGTTTCGAGGAAAGAAACGCTTGAGAAACTCAAAATTTTCGCAGTTCTGATGCTCGACAAGCATAACTAGAACGGCCTAGGGGAAGGGTACGCATACCGTTGTAATCGGGCGAGTTTCTACTTTCAGATGCAACAGAAGTTTTGCGGATTGGTCAATCCGTTCGCGAGATATGGCAGTTTGGATGTAAGAAACGCTTGTGAAACTCAAAATTTTCGCAGTTCTGATGCTCGAAACGAATGACCAGAACGGCCTAGGGGAAAAGTACTCATACCGTTGTAATCGGGCGAGTATCTACTTTCAGATGCAACAGAAATTTTGCGGATTGGTCAATCCGTTCGCGAGATATGGCAGTTTGGAGGTAAGAAACGGTTGAGAAACTCAAAATTTTCACAGTTCAGATGCTCGAAACGAATAACTAGAACGGCCTAGGGGAAAAGTACTCATACCGCTGTAATCGGGCGTGTTTCAACTTTCAGATGCAACAGACACTTTGCGGATTGGTCAATCCGTTCGCGAGATATGGCAGTTTGGAGGTAAGAAACGCTTGAGAAACACAAAATTTTCGCAGTTCTGATGCTCGAAACGAATAACTAGAACGGCATAGGGGAAAAGTACGCATACCGTTGTAATCGGGCGAGTTTCTACTTTCAGAAGCAACAGAAGTTTTGCGGATTGGTCAATCCGTTCGCGAGATATGGCAGTTTGGATGTAAGAAACGCTTGAGAAACTCAAAATTTTCGCAGTTCTGATGCTCGAAACGAATAACCAGAACGGCCTAGGGGAAAACTACGCATACCGTTGTAATCGGGCGAGTTTCTACTTTCAGATGCAACAGACACTTTGCGGATTGGTCATTCCGTTCGCGAGATATGGCAGTTTGGAGGTAAGAAACGCTTGAGCAACTCAAAATTTTCGCAGTTCTGATGCTCGAAACGAATGACCAGAACGGCCTAGGGGAAAAGTACTCATACCGTTGTAATCGGGCGAGTATCTACTTTCAGATGCAACAGAAACTTTGCGGATTGGTGTATCCGTTCGCGAGATATGGCAGTTTGGATGTAAGAAACGCTTGAGCAACTCAAAATTTTCGCAGTTCTGATGCTCGAAACGAACAACCAGAACGGCCTAGGGGAAAAGTACGCATACCGTTGTAATCGGGCGAGTTTCTACTTTCAGATGCAACAGAAATTTTGCGGATTGGTCAATCCGTTCCCGAGATATGGCAGTTTGGAGGAAAGAAACGGTTGAGAAACTCAAAATTTTCACATTTCTGATGCTCGAAACGAATAACTAGAACGGCATAGGGGAAAAGTACGCATACCGTTGTAATCGGGCGAGTTTCTACTTTCAGATGCAACAGAAGTTTTGCGGATTGGTCATTCCGTTCGCGAGATATGGCAGTTTGGATGTAAGAAACGCTTGAGAAACTCAAAATTTTCGCAGTTCTGATGCTCGAAACGAATAACCAGAACGGCATAGGGGAAAACTACGCATACCGTTGTAATCGGGCGAGTTTCTACTTTCAGATGCAACAGACACTTTGCGGATTGGTCAATCCGTTCGCGAGATATGGCAGTTTGGAGGTAAGAAACGCTTGAGAAACACAAAATTTTCGCAGTTCTGATGCTCGAAACGAATAACTAGAACGGCATAGGGGAAAAGTACGCATACCGTTGTAATCGGGCGAGTTTCTACTTTCAGATGCAACAGAAGTTTTGCGGATTGGTCAATCCGTTCGCGAGATATGGCAGTTTGGATGTAAGAAACGCTTGAGAAACTCAAAATTTTCGCAGTTCTGATGCTCGAAACGAATAACCAGAACGGCCTAGGGGAAAACTACGCATACCGTTGTAATCGGGCGAGTTTCTACTTTCAGATGCAACAGACACTTTGCGGATTGGTCAATCCGTTCGCGAGATATGGCAGTTTCGAGGTAAGAAACGCTTGAGAAACTCAAAATTTTCGCAGTTCTGATGCTCGAAACGAATAACCAGAACGGCCTAGGGGAAAACTACGCATACCGTTGTAATCGGGCGAGTTTCTACTTTCAGATGCAACAGACACTTTGCGGATTGGTCAATCCGTTCGCGAGATATGGCAGTTTGGAGGTAAGAAACGGTTGAGAAACTCAAAATTTTCACATTTCTGATGCTCGAAACGAATAACTAGAACGGCATAGGGGAAAAGTACGCATACCGTTGTAATCGGGCGAGTTTCTACTTTCAGATGCAACAGAAGTTTTGCGGATTGGTCAATCCGTTCGCGAGATATGGCAGTTTGGATGTAAGAAACGCTTGAGAAACTCAAAATTTTCGCAGTTCTGATGCTCGAAACGAATAACCAGAACGGCCTAGGGGAAAACTACGCATACCGTTGTAATCGGGCGAGTTTCTACTTTCAGATGCAACAGACACTTTGCGGATTGGTCAATCCGTTCGCGAGATATGGCAGTTGGGAGGTAAGAAACGCTTGAGAAACTCAAAATTTTCGCAGTGCTGATGCTCGAAACGAATAACTAGAACGGCTTAGGGGAAAAGTACGCATACAGTTGTAATCGGGCGAGTTTCTACTTTCAGATGCAACAGAAATTTTGCGGATTGGTCAATCCGTTCGCAAGATATGGCAGTTTGGAGGTAAGAAACGGTTGAGCAACTCAAAATTTTCGCAGTTCTGATGCTCGAAACGAATGACGAGAACGGCCTAGGGGAAAAGTACTCATACCGTTGTAATCGGGCGAGTATCTACTTTCAGATGCAACAGAAACTTTGCGGATTGGTGTATCCGTTCGCGAGATATGGCAGTTTGGATGTAAGAAACGCTTGAGCAACTCAAAATTTTCGCAGTTCTGATGCTCGAAACGAACAACCAGAACGGCCTAGGGGAAAAGTACGCATACCGTTGTAATCGGGCGAGTTTCTACTTTCAGATGCAACAGAAATTTTGCGGATTGGTCAATCCGTTCCCGAGATATGGCAGTTTGGAGGAAAGAAACGGTTGAGAAACTCAAAATTTTCACATTTCTGATGCTCGAAACGAATAACTAGAACGGCATAGGGGAAAAGTACGCATACCGTTGTAATCGGGCGAGTTTCTACTTTCAGATGCAACAGAAGTTTTGCGGATTGGTCAATCCGTTCGCGAGATATGGCAGTTTGGATGTAAGAAACGCTTGAGAAACTCAAAATTTTCGCAGTTCTGATGCTCGAAACGAATAACCAGAACGGCCTAGGGGAAAACTACGCATACCGTTGTAATCGGGCGAGTTTCTACTTTCAGATGCAACAGACACTTTGCGGATTGGTCAATCCGTTCGCGAGATATGGCAGTTTGGAGGTAAGAAACGCTTGAGAAACACAAAATTTTCGCAGTTCTGATGCTCGAAACGAATAACTAGAACGGCATAGGGGAAAAGTACGCATACCGTTGTAATCGGGCGAGTTTCTACTTTCAGATGCAACAGAAGTTTTGCGGATTGGTCAATCCGTTCGCGAGATATGGCAGTTTGGATGTAAGAAACGCTTGAGAAACTCAAAATTTTCGCAGTTCTGATGCTCGAAACGAATAACCAGAACGGCCTAGGGGAAAACTACGCATACCGTTGTAATCGGGCGAGTTTCTACTTTCAGATGCAATAGACACTTTGCGGATTGGTCAATCCGTTCGCGAGATATGGCAGTTTCGAGGTAAGAAACGCTTGAGAAACTCAAAATTTTCGCAGTTCTGATGCTCGACAAGCATAACTAGAACGGCCTAGGGGAAGGGTACGCATACCGTTGTAATCGGGCGAGTTTCTACTTTCAGATGCAACAGAAATTTTGCGGATTGGTCATTCCGTTCGCGAGATATGGCAGTTTGGAGGTAAGTAACGGTTGAGAAACTCAAAATTTTCGCAGTTCTGATGCTCGAAACGAATAACCAGAATGGCCTAGGGGAAAACTACGCATACCGTTGTAATCGGGCGAGTTTCTACCTTCAGAGGCAACAGAAATTTTGCGGATTGGTCAATCCGTTCCCGAGACATGGCAGTTTGGAGGAAAGAAACGGTTGAGAAACACAAAATTTTCACATTTCTGATGCTCGAAACGAATAACTAGAACGGCATAGGGGAAAAGTACGCATACCGTTGTAATCGGGCGAGATTCTACTTTCAGATGCAACAGACACTTTGCGGATTGGTCAATCCGTTCGCGAGATATGGCAGTTTGGAGGTAAGAAACGCTTGAGAAACACAAAATTTTCGCAGTTCTGATGCTCGAAACGAATAACTAGAACGGCATAGGGGAAAAGTACGCATACCGTTGTAATCGGGCGAGTTTCTACTTTCAGATGCAACAGAAGTTTTGCGGATTGGTCAATCCGTTCGCGAGATATGGCAGTTTGGAGGTAAGAAACGCTTGAGAAACTCAAAATTTTCGCAGTTCTGATGCTCGAACCGAATAACTAGAACGGCCTAGGGGAAAAGTACGCATACAGTTGTAATCGGGCGAGTTTCTACTTTCAGATGCAACAGAAATTTTGCGGATTGGTCAATCCGTTCGCGAGATATGGCAGTTGGGATGTAAGAAACGCTTGAGAAACTCAAAATTTTCGCAGTTCTGATGCTCGAAACGAATAACTAGAACGGTCTATGGGAAAAGTACGCATACCGTTGTAATCGGGCGAGTTTCTACATTCAGATGCAACAGAAGTTTTGCGGATTGGTCAATCCGTTCGCGAGATATGGCAGTTTGGATGTAAGAAACGCTTGAGAAACTCAAAATTTTCGCAGTTCTGATGCTCGAAACGAGTAACTAGAACGGCCTAAGGGAATAGTACGCATACCGTTGAAATCGGGCGAGTTTCTACTTTCAGATGCAACAGAAATTTTGCGGATTGGTCAATCCGTTCGCGAGATATGGCAATTTGGAGGTAAGACGCGCTTGAGAAACTCAAAATTTTCGCAGTTCTGATGCTCGAAACGAATAACGAGAACGGCCTAGGGGAAAAGTACGCATACAGTTGTAATCGGGCGACTTTCTACTTTCAGATGCAACAGAAATTTTCGGATTGGTCAATCCGTTCGCGAGATATGGCAGTTTGGAGGTAAGAAACGGTTGAGAAACTCAAAATTTTCACAGTTCTGATGCTCGAAACGAATAACTAGAACGGCCTAGGGGAAAAGTACTCATACCGTTGTAATCGGGCGTGTTTCAACTTTCAGATGCAACAGAAATTTTGCGGATTGGTCAATCCGTTCGCGAGATATGGCAGTTGGGAGGTAAGAAACGCTTGAGAAACTCAAAATTTTCGCAGTTCTGATGCTCGAAACGAATAACCAGAACGGCCTAGGGGAAAAGTACGCATACCGTTGTAATCGGGCGAGTTTCTACTTTCAGATGCAACAGACACTTTGCGGATTGGTCAATCCGTTCGCGAGATATGGCAGTTTGGAGGTAAGAAACGCTTGAGAAACACAAAATTTTCGCAGTTCTGATGCTCGAAACGAATAACTAGAACGGCATAGGGGAAAAGTACGCATACCGTTGTAATCGGGCGAGTTTCTACTTTCAGATGCAACAGAAGTTTTGCGGATTGGTCAATCCGTTCGCGAGATATGGCAGTTTGGAGGTAAGAAACGCTTGAGAAACTCAAAATTTTCGCAGTTCTGATGCTCGAACCGAATAACTAGAACGGCCTAGGGGAAAAGTACGCATACAGTTGTAATCGGGCGAGTTTCTACTTTCAGATGCAACAGAAATTTTGCGGATTGGTCAATCCGTTCGCGAGATATGGCAGTTGGGATGTAAGAAACGCTTGAGAAACTCAAAATTTTCGCAGTTCTGATGCTCGAAACGAATAACTAGAACGGTCTATGGGAAAAGTACGCATACCGTTGTAATCGGGCGAGTTTCTACATTCAGATGCAACAGAAGTTTTGCGGATTGGTCAATCCGTTCGCGAGATATGGCAGTTTGGATGTAAGAAACGCTTGAGAAACTCAATATTTTCGCAGTTCTGATGCTCGAAACGAGTAACCAGAACGGCCTAAGGGAATAGTACGCATACCGTTGAAATCGGGCGAGTTTCTACTTTCAGATGCAACAGAAATTTTGCGGATTGGTCAATCCGTTCGCGAGATATGGCAATTTGGAGGTAAGACGCGCTTGAGAAACTCAAAATTTTCGCAGTTCTGATGCTCGAAACGAATAACGAGAACGGCCTAGGGGAAAAGTACGCATACAGTTGTAATCGGGCGACTTTCTACTTTCAGATGCAACAGAAATTTTCGGATTGGTCAATCCGTTCGCGAGATATGGCAGTTTGGAGGTAAGAAACGGTTGAGAAACTCAAAATTTTCACAGTTCTGATGCTCGAAACGAATAACTAGAACGGCCTAGGGGAAAAGTACTCATACCGTTGTAATCGGGCGTGTTTCAACTTTCAGATGCAACAGAAATTTTGCGGATTGGTCAATCCGTTCGCGAGATATGGCAGTTGGGAGGTAAGAAACGCTTGAGAAACTCAAAATTTTCGCAGTTCTGATGCTCGAAACGAATAACTAGAACGGTCTAGGGGAAGGGTACGCATACCGTTGTAATCGGGCGAGTTTCTACTTTCAGATGCAACAGAAATTTTGCGGATTGGTCATTCCGTTCGCGAGATATGGCAGTTTGGAGGTAAGTAACGGTTGAGAAACTCAAAATTTTCGCAGTTCTGATGCTCGAAACGAATAACCAGAACGGCCTAGGGGAAAACTACGCATACCGTTGTAATCGGGCGAGTTTCTACTATCAGAGGCAACAGAAATTTTGCGGATTGGTCAATCCGTTCCCGAGACATGGCAGTTTGGAGGAAAGAAACGGTTGAGAAACACAAAATTTTCACATTTCTGATGCTCGAAACGAATAACTAGAACGGCATAGGGGAAAAGTACGCATACCGTTGTAATCGGGCGAGTTTCTACTTTCAGATGCAACAGACACTTTGCGGATTGGTCAATCCGTTCGCGAGATATGGCAGTTTGGAGGTAAGAAACGGTTGAGAAACTCAAAATTTTCACAGTTCTGATGCTCGAAACGAATAACTAGAACGGCATAGGGGAAAAGTACGCATACCGTTGTAATCGGGCGAGTTTCTACTTTCAGATGCAACAGAAATTTTGCGGATTGGTCAATCCGTTCGCGAGATATGGCAGTTGGGATGTAAGAAACGCTTGAGAAACTCAAAATTTTCGCAGTTCTGGTGCTCGAAACGAATAACTAGAACGGCCTAGGGGAAAAGTACGCATACCGTTGTAATCGGGCGAGTTTCTACTTTCAGAGGCAACAGAAATTTTGCGGATTGGTGAATCCGTTCGCGAGATATGGCAGTTTGGAGGTAAGAAACGCTTGAGAAACTCAAAATTTTCGCAGCTCTGATGCTCGAAACGAGTAACTAGAACGGCCTAAGGGAAAAGTACTCATACCGTTGAAATCGGGCGAGTTTCTACTTTCAGATGCAACAGAAATTTTGCGGATTGGTCAATCCGTTCGCGAGATATGGCAGTTTGGAGGTAAGACGCGCTTGAGAAACTCAAAATTTTCGCAGTTCTGATGCTCGAAACGAATAACGAGAACGGCCTAGGGGAAAAGTACGCATACAGTTGTAATCGGGCGAGTTTCTACTTTCAGATGCAACAGAAATTCTGCGGATTGGTCAATCCGTTCGCGAGATATGGCAGTTTGGAGGTAAGAAACGGTTGAGAAACTCAAAATTTTCACAGTTCTGATGCTCGAAACGAATAACTAGAACGGCCTAGGGGAAAAGTACTCATACCGTTGTAATCGGGCGAGTATCTACTTTCAGATTCAACAGAAATTTCGCGGATTGGTCTATCCGTTCGCGAGATATGACAGTTTGGAGGTAAGAAACGCTTGAGAAACTCAAAATTTTCGCAGTTCTGATGCTCGAAACGAATAACTAGAATGGCCTAGGGGAAAAGCACACATACCGTTGCAATTGGGCGAGTTTCTACTTTCAGATGCAACAGAAATTTTGCGGATTGGTCTATCCATTCGCGAGACATGGCAGTTTGGAGGTAAGAAACGCTTGGTAAACTCAAAATTTTCGCAGTTCTGATGCTCGAAACGAATAACTAGAACGGCCTAGGGGAAAAGTACGCATACCGTTGTAATCGGGCGGGTTTCTACTTTCAGATGCAACAGAAGTTTTGCGGATTGGTCAATCCGTTCGCGAGATATGGCAGTTTGGAGGTAAGAAAGGCTTGAGAAGCTCAAAATTTTCGCAGTTCTGATGCTCGAAACGAATAACTAGAACGGCCTAGGGGAAAAGTACGCATACCGTTGTAATCGGTCCAGTTGCTACTTTCAGATGCAACAGAAATTTTGCGTATTGGTCAATCCGTTCGCGAGATATGGCAGTTTGGAGGAAAGAAACGGCTGAGAAACACGAAATTTTCAAACTTCTGATGCTCGAAACGAATAACTAGAACGGCCTAGGGTAAAAGTACTCATACCGTTGTAATCGGGCGAGTATCTACTTTCAGATGCAACAGAAATTTTGCGGAATGGTGTATCCGTTCGCGAGATATGGCAGTTTGGATGTAAGAAACGCTTGAGCAACTCAAAATTTTCGCAGTTCTGATGCTCGAAACGAATAACCAGAACGGCCTAGGGGAAAAGTTCGCATAGCGTTGTAATCGGGCGAGTTTCTACTTTCAGATGCCACAGAAATTTTGCTGATTGGTCAATCCGTTCGCGAGATATGGCAGTTTGGAGATAAGAAACGCTTGAGAAACTCAAAATTTTCACAACTCTGATGCTCGAAACGAATAACTAGAACGGCCTAGGGGAAAATACTCATACCGTTGTAATCGGGCGCGTTTCTACTTTCAGATGCAACAGAAATTTTGCGGATTGGTCTATCCGTTCGCGAGATATGGCAGTTTGGAAGTAAGAAACGCTTCAGAAACTCAAAATTTTCGCAGTGCTGATGCTCGAAACGAATAACTAGAACGGTTTAGGGGAAAAGTACGCATACAGTTGTAATCGGGCGAGTTTCTACTTTCAGATGCAACAGAAATTTTGCGGATTGGTCAATCCGTTCGCGAGATATGGCAGTTTGGAGGTAAGACGCGCTTGAGAAACTCAAAATTTTCGCAGTTCTGATGCTCGAAACGAATAACGAGAACGGCCTAGGGGAAAAGTACGCATACAGTTGTAATCGGGCGAGTTTCTACTTTCAGATGCAACAGAAATTTTGCGGATTGGTCAATCCGTTCGCGAGATATGGCAGTTTGGAGGTAAGAAACGGTTGAGAAACTCAAAATTTTCACAATTCTGATGCTCGAAACGAATAACTAGAACGGCCTAGGGGAAAAGTACTCATACCGTTGTAATCGGGCGTGTTTCAACTTTCAGATGCAACAGAAATTTTGCGGATTGGTCAATCCGTTCGCGAGATATGGCAGTTTGGACGTAAGAAACGCTTGAGAAACTCAAAATTTTCGCAGTTCTGATGCTCGAAACGAATAACTAGAACGGCCTAGGGGACAGGTTCGCATACCGTTGTAATCGGGCGAGTTTCTATATTCAGATGCAACAGAAATTTTGCTGATTGGTCAATCCGTTCGCGAGATATGGCAGTTTGGAGGTAAGAAACGCTTGAGAAACTCAAAATTTTCGCAGTTCTGATGCTCGAAACGAATAACTAGAACGGCCTAGGGGAAAAGTACACATACCGTTGCAATTGGGCGTGTGTCAACTTTCAGATGCAACAGAAATTTTGCGGATTGGTCTATCCGTTCGCGAGATATGGCAGTTTGGAGGTAAGAAACGCATGAGAAACTCAAAATTTTCGCAGTTCTGATACTCGAAACGAATGACCAGAACGGCCTAGGAGAAAAGTACTCATACCATTGTAATCGGGCGAGTTTCTACTTTCAGATGCAACAGAAATTTTGCGGATTGGTCAATCCGTTCGCGAGATATGGCAGTTTGGATGTAAGAAACGCTTGAGAAACTCAAAATTTTCGCAGTTCTGATGCTCGAAACGAATAACTAGAACGGCCTAGGGGAGTGGTTCGCATACCGTTGTAATCGGGCGAGTTTCTACTTTCAGGTGCAACAGAAATTTTGCGGATTGGTCAATCCGTTCGCGAGATATGGCAGTTTGGAGGTAAGAAACGGTTGAGAAACTCAAAATTTTCACACTTCTGATGCTCGAAACGAATAACTAGAACGGCAAAGGGGAAAAGTACGCATACCGTTGTAATCGGGCGAGTTTCTACTTTCAGATGCAACAGAAGTTTTGCGGATTGGTCAATCCGTTTGCGAGATATGGCAGTTTGGATGTAAGAAACGCTTGAGAAACTCAAAATTTTCGCAGTTCTGATGCTCGAAACGAATAACCAGAACGGCCTAGGGGAAAACTACGCATACCGTTGTAATCGGGCGAGTTTCTACTTTCAGATGCAACAGACACTTTGCGGATTGGTCAATCCGTTCGCGAGATATGGCAGTTTGGAGGTAAGAAACGCTTGAGAAACTCAAAATTTTCGCAGTTCTGATGCACGAACCGAATAACTAGAACGGCCTAGGGGAAAAGTACGCATACAGTTGTAATCGGGCGAGTTTCTACTTTCAGATGCAACAGAAATTTTGCGGATTGGTCAATCCGTTCGCGAGATATGGCAGTTGGGATGTAAGAAACGCTTGAGATACTCAAAATTTTCGCAGTTCTGATGCTCGAAACGAATAACTAGAACGGTCTAGAGGAAAAGTACGCATACCGTTGTAATCGGGCGAGTTTCTACTTTCAGATGCAACAGAAGTTTTGCGGATTGGTCAATCCGTTCGCGAGATATGGCAGTTTGGATGTAAGAAACGCTTGAGAAACTCAAAATTTTCGCAGTTCTGGTGCTCGAAACGAATAACTAGAACGGCCTAGGGCAAAAGTACGCATACCGTTGTAATCGGGCGAGTTTCTACTTTCAGAGGCAACAGAAATTTTGCGGATTGGTGAATCGGTTCGCGAGATATGGCAGTTTGGAGGTAAGAAACGCTTGAGAAACTCAAAAATTTCGCAGCTCTGATGCTCGAAACGAGTAACTAGAACGGCCTAAGGGAAAAGTACGCATACCGTTGAAATCGGGCGAGTTTCTACTTTCAGATGCAACAGAAATTTTGCGGATTGGTCAATCCGTTCGCGAGATATGGCAGTTTGGAGGTAAGACGCGCTTGAGAAACTCAAAATTTTCGCAGTTCTGATGCTCGAAACGAATAACGAGAACGGCCTAGGGGAAAAGTACGCATACCGTTGTAATCGGGCGAGTTTCTACTTTCAGATGCAACAGAAATTTTGCGGATTGGTCAATCCGTTCGCGAGACATGGCAGTTTGGAGGTAAGAAACGCTTGGTAAACTCAAAATTTTCGCAGTTCTGATGCTCGAAACGAATAACTAGAACGGCCTAGGGGAAAAGTACGCATACCGTTGTAATCGGGCGGGTTTCTACTTTCAGATGCAACAGAAGTTTTGCGGATTGGTCAATCCGTTCGCGAGATATGGCAGTTGGGATGTAAGAAACGCTTGAGATACTCAAAATTTTCGCAGTTCTGATGCTCGAAACGAATAACTAGAACGGTCTAGGGGAAAAGTACGCATACCGTTGTAATCGGTCGAGTTTCTACTTTCAGATGCAACAGAAGTTTTGCGGATTGGTCTATCCGTTCGCGAGATATGGCAGTTTGGAGGTAAGAAACGCATGAGAAACTCAAAATTTTCGCAGTTCTGATACTCGAAACGAATGACCAGAACGGCCTAGGGGAAAAGTACTCATACCATTGTAATCGGGCGAGTTTCTACTTTCAGATGCAACAGAAATTTTGCGGATCGGTCAATCCGTTCGCGAGATATGGCAGTTTGGACGTAACAAACGCTTGAGAAACTCAAAATTTTCGCAGTTCTGGTGCTCGAAACGAATAACTATAACGGCCTAGGGGAAAAGTACGCATACCGTTGTAATCGGGCGAGTTTCTACTTTCAGAGGCAACAGAAATTTTGCGGATTGGTCAATCCGTTCCCGAGACATGGCAGTTTGGAGGAAAGAAACGGTTGAGAAACTCAAAATTTTCACATTTCTGATGCTCGAAACGAATAACTAGAACGGCAAAGGGGAAAAGTACGCATACCGTTGTAATCGGGCGAGTTTCTACTTTCAGATGCAACAGAAGTTTTGCGGATTGGTCAATCCGTTTGCGAGATATGGCAGTTTGGATGTAAGAAACGCTTGAGAGACTCAAAATTTTCGCAGTTCTGATGCTCGAAACGAATAACCAGAACGGCCTAGGGGAAAACTACGCATACCGTTGTAATCGGGCGAGTTTCTACTTTCAGATGCAACAGACACTTTGCGGATTGGTCAATCCGTTCGCGAGATATGGCAGTTTGGAGGTAAGAAACGCTTGAGAAACTCAAAATTTTCGCAGTTCTGATGCTCGAACCGAATAACTAGAACGGCCTAGGGGAAAAGTACGCATACAGTTGTAATCGGGCGAGTTTCTACTTTCAGATGCAACAGAAATTTTGCGGATTGGTCAATCCGTTCGCGAGATATGGCAGCTGGGATGTAAGAAACGCTTGAGATACTCAAAATTTTCGCAGTTCTGATGCTCGAAACGAATAACTAGAACGGTCTAGGGGAAAAGTACGCATACCGTTGTAATCGGGCGAGTTTCTACTTTCAGATGCAACAGAAGTTTTGCGGATTGGTCAATCCGTTCGCGAGATATGGCAGTTTGGATGTAAGAAACGCTTGAGAAACTCAAAATTTTCGCAGTTCTGGTGCTCGAAACGAATAACTAGAACGGCCTAGGGGAAAAGTACGCATACCGTTGTAATCGGGCGAGTTTCTACTTTCAGAGGCAACAGAAATTTTGCGGATTGGTGAATCCGTTCGCGAGATATGGCAGTTTGGAGGTAAGAAACGCTTGAGAAACTCAAAATTTTCGCAGCTCTGATGCTCGAAACGAGTAACTAGAACGGCCTAAGGGAAAAGTACGCATACCGTTGAAATCGGGCGAGTTTCTACTTTCAGATGCAACAGAAATTTTGCGGATTGGTCAATCCGTTCGCGAGATATGGCAGTTTGGAGGTAAGACGCGCTTGAGAAACTCAAAATTTTCGCAGTTCTGATGCTCGAAACGAATAACGAGAACGGCCTAGGGGAAAAGTACGCATACAGTTGTAATCGGGCGAGTTTCTACTTTCAGATGCAACAGAAATTTTGCGGATTGGTCAATCCGTTCGCGAGACATGGCAGTTTGGAGGTAAGAAACGCTTGGTAAACTCAAAATTTTCGCAGTTCTGATGCTCGAAACGAATAACTAGAACGGCCTAGGGGAAAAGTACGCATACCGTTGTAATCGGGCGGGTTTCTACTTTCAGATGCAACAGAAGTTTTGCGGATTGGTCAATCCGTTCGCGAGATATGGCAGTTTGGATGTAAGAAACGCTTGAGCAACTCAAAATTTTCGCAGTTCTGATGCTCGAAACGAATAACCAGAACGGCCTAGGGGAAAAGTTCGCATAGCGTTGTAATCGGGCGAGTTTCTACTTTCAGATGCCACAGAAATTTTGCTGATTGGTCAATCCGTTCGCGAGATATGGCAGTTTGGAGATAAGAAACGCTTGAGAAACTCAAAATTTTCACAACTCTGATGCTCGAAACGAATAACTAGAACGGCCTAGGGGAAAATACTCATACCGTTGTAATCGGGCGCGTTTCTACTTTCAGATGCAACAGAAATTTTGCGGATTGGTCTATCCGTTCGCGAGATATGGCAGTTTGGAAGTAAGAAACGCTTGAGAAACTCAAAATTTTCGCAGTGCTGATGCTCGAAACGAATAACTAGAACGGCTTAGGGGAAAAGTACGCATACAGTTGTAATCGGGCGAGTTTCTACTTTCAGATGCAACAGAAATTTTACGGATTGGTCAATCCGTTCGCGAGATATGGCAGTTTGGAGGTAAGACGCGCTTGAGAAACTCAAAATTTTCGCAGTTCTGATGCTCGAAACGAATAACGAGAACGGCCTAGGGGAAAAGTACGCATACAGTTGTAATCGGGCGAGTTTCTACTTTCAGATGCAACAGAAATTTTGCGGATTGGTCAATCCGTTCGCGAGATATGGCAGTTTGGAGGTAAGAAACGGTTGAGAAACTCAAAATTTTCACAATTCTGATGCTCGAAACGAATAACTAGAACGGCCTAGGGGAAAAGTACTCATACCGTTGTAATCGGGCGTGTTTCAACTTTCAGATGCAACAGAAATTTTGCGGATTGGTCAATCCGTTCGCGAGATATGGCAGTTTGGACGTAAGAAACGCTTGAGAAACTCAAAATTTTCGCAGTTCTGATGCTCGAAACGAATAACTAAAACGGCCTAGGGGACAGGTTCGCATACCGTTGTAATCGGGCGAGTTTCTATATTCAGATGCAACAGAAATTTTGCTGATTGGTCAATCCGTTCGCGAGAAATGGCAGTTTGGAGGTAAGAAACGCTTGAGAAACTCAAAATTTTCGCAGTTCTGATGCTCGAAACGAATAACTAGAACGGCCTAGGGGAAAAGTACACATACCGTTGCAATTGGGCGTGTGTCTACTTTCAGATGCAACAGAAATTTTGCGGATTGGTCTATCCGTTCGCGAGATATGGCAGTTTGGAGGTAAGAAACGCATGAGAAACTCAAAATTTTCGCAGTTCTGATACTCGAAACGAATGACCAGAACGGCCTAGGAGAAAAGTACTCATACCATTGTAATCGGGCGAGTTTCTACTTTCAGATGCAACAGAAATTTTGCGGATTGGTCAATCCGTTCGCGAGATATGGCAGTTTGGATGTAAGAAACGCTTGAGAAACTCAAAATTTTCGCAGTTCTGATGCTCGAAACGAATAACTAGAACGGCCTAGGGGAGTGGTTCGCATACCGTTGTAATCGGGCGAGTTTCTACTTTCAGGTGCAGCAGAAATTTTGCGGATTGGTCAATCCGTTCGCGAGATATGGCAGTTTGGAGGTAAGAAACGGTTGAGAAACTCAAAATTTTCACATTTCTGATGCTCGAAACGAATAACTAGAACGGCAAAGGGGAAAAGTACGCATACCGTTGTAATCGGGCGAGTTTCTACTTTCAGATGCAACAGAAGTTTTGCGGATTGGTCAATCCGTTTGCGAGATATGGCAGTTTGGATGTAAGAAACGCTTGAGAAACTCAAAATTTTCGCAGTTCTGATGCTCGAAACGAATAACCAGAACGGCCTAGGGGAAAACTACGCATACCGTTGTAATCGGGCGAGTTTCTACTTTCAGATGCAACAGACACTTTGCGGATTGGTCAATCCGTTCGCGAGATATGGCAGTTTGGAGGTAAGAAACGCTTGAGAAACTCAAAATTTTCGCAGTTCTGATGCACGAACCGAATAACTAGAACGGCCTAGGGGAAAAGTACGCATACAGTTGTAATCGGGCGAGTTTCTACTTTCAGATGCAACAGAAATTTTGCGGATTGGTCAATCCGTTCGCGAGATATGGCAGTTGGGATGTAAGAAACGCTTGAGATACTCAAAATTTTCGCAGTTCTGATGCTCGAAACGAATAACTAGAACGGTCTAGGGGAAAAGTACGCATACCGTTGTAATCGGGCGAGTTTCTACTTTCAGATGCAACAGAAGTTTTGCGGATTGGTCAATCCGTTCGCGAGATATGGCAGTTTGGATGTAAGAAACGCTTGAGAAACTCAAAATTTTCGCAGTTCTGGTGCTCGAAACGAATAACTAGAACGGCCTAGGGCAAAAGTACGCATACCGTTGTAATCGGGCGAGTTTCTACTTTCAGAGGCAACAGAAATTTTGCGGATTGGTGAATCGGTTCGCGAGATATGGCAGTTTGGAGGTAAGAAACGCTTGAGAAACTCAAAATTTTCGCAGCTCTGATGCTCGAAACGAGTAACTAGAACGGCCTAAGGGAAAAGTACGCATACCGTTGAAATCGGGCGAGTTTCTACTTTCAGATGCAACAGAAATTTTGCGGATTGGTCAATCCGTTCGCGAGACATGGCAGTTTGGAGGTAAGAAACGCTTGGTAAACTCAAAATTTTCGCAGTTCTGATGCTCGAAACGAATAACTAGAACGGCCTAGGGGAAAAGTACGCATACCGTTGTAATCGGGCGGGTTTCTACTTTCAGATGCAACAGAAGTTTTGCGGATTGGTCAATCCGTTCGCGAGATATGGCAGTTGGGATGTAAGAAACGCTTGAGATACTCAAAATTTTCGCAGTTCTGATGCTCGAAACGAATAACTAGAACGGTCTAGGGGAAAAGTACGCATACCGTTGTAATCGGGCGAGTTTCTACTTTCAGATGCAACAGAAGTTTTGCGGATTGGTCTATCCGTTCGCGAGATATGGCAGTTTGGAGGTAAGAAACGCATGAGAAACTCAAAATTTTCGCAGTTCTGATACTCGAAACGAATGACCAGAACGGCCTAGGGGAAAAGTACTCATACCATTGTAATCGGGCGAGTTTCTACTTTCAGATGCAACAGAAATTTTGCGGATTGGTCAATCCGTTCGCGAGATATGGCAGTTTGGACGTAACAAACGCTTGTGAAACTCAAAATTTTCGCAGTTCTGGTGCTCGAAACGAATAACTAGAACGGCCTAGGGGAAAAGTACGCATACCGTTGTAATCGGGCGAGTTTCTACTTTCAGAGGCAACAGAAATTTTGCGGATTGGTCAATCCGTTCCCGAGACACGGCAGTTTGGAGGAAAGAAACGGTTGAGAAACTCAAAATTTTCACATTTCTGATGCTCGAAACGAATAACTAGAACGGCAAAGGGGAAAAGTACGCATACCGTTGTAATCGGGCGAGTTTCTACTTTCAGATGCAACAGAAGTTTTGCGGATTGGTCAATCCGTTTGCGAGATATGGCAGTTTGGATGTAAGAAACGCTTGAGAAACTCAAAATTTTCGCAGTTCTGATGCTCGAAACGAATAACCAGAACGGCCTAGGGGAAAACTACGCATACCGTTGTAATCGGGCGAGTTTCTACTTTCAGATGCAACAGACACTTTGCGGATTGGTCAATCCGTTCGCGAGATATGGCAGTTTGGAGGTAAGAAACGCTTGAGAAACTCAAAATTTTCGCAGTTCTGATGCTCGAACCGAATAACTAGAACGGCCTAGGGGAAAAGTACGCATACAGTTGTAATCGGGCGAGTTTCTACTTTCAGATGCAACAGAAATTTTGCGGATTGGTCAATCCGTTCGCGAGATATGGCAGCTGGGATGTAAGAAACGCTTGAGATACTCAAAATTTTCGCAGTTCTGATGCTCGAAACGAATAACTAGAACGGTCTAGGGGAAAAGTACGCATACCGTTGTAATCGGGCGAGTTTCTACTTTCAGATGCAACAGAAGTTTTGCGGATTGGTCAATCCGTTCGCGAGATATGGCAGTTTGGATGTAAGAAACGCTTGAGAAACTCAAAATTTTCGCAGTTCTGGTGCTCGAAACGAATAACTAGAACGGCCTAGGGGAAAAGTACGCATACCGTTGTAATCGGGCGAGTTTCTACTTTCAGAGGCAACAGAAATTTTGCGTATTGGTGAATCCGTTCGCGAGATATGGCAGTTTGGAGGTAAGAAACGCTTGAGAAACTCAAAATTTTCGCAGCTCTGATGCTCGAAACGAGTAACTAGAACGGCCTAAGGGAAAAGTACGCATACCGTTGAAATCGGGCGAGTTTCTACTTTCAGATGCAACAGAAATTTTGCGGATTGGTCAATCCGTTCGCGAGATATGGCAGTTTGGAGGTAAGACGCGCTTGAGAAACTCAAAATTTTCGCAGTTCTGATGCTCGAAACGAATAACGAGAACGGCCTAGGGGAAAAGTACGCATACAGTTGTAATCGGGCGAGTTTCTACTTTCAGATGCAACAGAAATTTTGCGGATTGGTCAATCCGTTCGCGAGACATGGCAGTTTGGAGGTAAGAAACGCTTGGTAAACTCAAAATTTTCGCAGTTCTGATGCTCGAAACGAATAACTAGAACGGCCTAGGGGAAAAGTACGCATACCGTTGTAATCGGGCGAGTTTCTACTTTCAGAGGCAACAGAAATTTTGCGGATTGGTGAATCGGTTCGCGAGATATGGCAGTTTGGAGGTAAGAAACGCTTGAGAAACTCAAAATTTTCGCAGCTCTGATGCTCGAAACGAGTAACTAGAACGGCCTAAGGGAAAAGTACGCATACCGTTGAAATCGGGCGAGTTTCTACTTTCAGATGCAACAGAAATTTTGCGGATTGGTCAATCCGTTCGCGAGACATGGCAGTTTGGAGGTAAGAAACGCTTGGTAAACTCAAAATTTTCGCAGTTCTGATGCTCGAAACGAATAACTAGAACGGCCTAGGGGAAAAGTACGCATACCGTTGTAATCGGGCGGGTTTCTACTTTCAGATGCAACAGAAGTTTTGCGGATTGGTCAATCCGTTCGCGAGATATGGCAGTTGGGATGTAAGAAACGCTTGAGATACTCAAAATTTTCGCAGTTCTGATGCTCGAAACGAATAACTAGAACGGTCTAGGGGAAAAGTACGCATACCGTTGTAATCGGGCGAGTTTCTACTTTCAGATGCAACAGAAGTTTTGCGGATTGGTCTATCCGTTCGCGAGATATGGCAGTTTGGAGGTAAGAAACGCATGAGAAACTCAAAATTTTCGCAGTTCTGATACTCGAAACGAATGACCAGAACGGCCTAGGGGAAAAGTACTCATACCATTGTAATCGGGCGAGTTTCTACTTTCAGATGCAACAGAAATTTTGCGGATTGGTCAATCCGTTCGCGAGATATGGCAGTTTGGACGTAACAAACGCTTGTGAAACTCAAAATTTTCGCAGTTCTGGTGCTCGAAACGAATAACTAGAACGGCCTAGGGGAAAAGTACGCATACCGTTGTAATCGGGCGAGTTTCTACTTTCAGAGGCAACAGAAATTTTGCGGATTGGTCAATCCGTTCCCGAGACACGGCAGTTTGGAGGAAAGAAACGGTTGAGAAACTCAAAATTTTCACATTTCTGATGCTCGAAACGAATAACTAGAACGGCAAAGGGGAAAAGTACGCATACCGTTGTAATCGGGCGAGTTTCTACTTTCAGATGCAACAGAAGTTTTGCGGATTGGTCAATCCGTTTGCGAGATATGGCAGTTTGGATGTAAGAAACGCTTGAGAAACTCAAAATTTTCGCAGTTCTGATGCTCGAAACGAATAACCAGAACGGCCTAGGGGAAAACTACGCATACCGTTGTAATCGGGCGAGTTTCTACTTTCAGATGCAACAGACACTTTGCGGATTGGTCAATCCGTTCGCGAGATATGGCAGTTTGGAGGTAAGAAACGCTTGAGAAACTCAAAATTTTCGCAGTTCTGATGCTCGAACCGAATAACTAGAACGGCCTAGGGGAAAAGTACGCATACAGTTGTAATCGGGCGAGTTTCTACTTTCAGATGCAACAGAAATTTTGCGGATTGGTCAATCCGTTCGCGAGATATGGCAGCTGGGATGTAAGAAACGCTTGAGATACTCAAAATTTTCGCAGTTCTGATGCTCGAAACGAATAACTAGAACGGTCTAGGGGAAAAGTACGCATACCGTTGTAATCGGGCGAGTTTCTACTTTCAGATGCAACAGAAGTTTTGCGGATTGGTCAATCCGTTCGCGAGATATGGCAGTTTGGATGTAAGAAACGCTTGAGAAACTCAAAATTTTCGCAGTTCTGGTGCTCGAAACGAATAACTAGAACGGCCTAGGGGAAAAGTACGCATACCGTTGTAATCGGGCGAGTTTCTACTTTCAGAGGCAACAGAAATTTTGCGTATTGGTGAATCCGTTCGCGAGATATGGCAGTTTGGAGGTAAGAAACGCTTGAGAAACTCAAAATTTTCGCAGCTCTGATGCTCGAAACGAGTAACTAGAACGGCCTAAGGGAAAAGTACGCATACCGTTGAAATCGGGCGAGTTTCTACTTTCAGATGCAACAGAAATTTTGCGGATTGGTCAATCCGTTCGCGAGATATGGCAGTTTGGAGGTAAGACGCGCTTGAGAAACTCAAAATTTTCGCAGTTCTGATGCTCGAAACGAATAACGAGAACGGCCTAGGGGAAAAGTACGCATACAGTTGTAATCGGGCGAGTTTCTACTTTCAGATGCAACAGAAATTTTGCGGATTGGTCAATCCGTTCGCGAGACATGGCAGTTTGGAGGTAAGAAACGCTTGGTAAACTCAAAATTTTCGCAGTTCTGATGCTCGAAACGAATAACTAGAACGGCCTAGGGGAAAAGTACGCATACCGTTGTAATCGGGCGGGTTTCTACTTTCAGATGCAACAGAAGTTTTGCGGATTGGTCAATCCGTTCGCGAGATATGGCAGTTGGGATGTAAGAAACGCTTGAGATACTCAAAATTTTCGCAGTTCTGATGCTCGAAACGAATAACTAGAACGGTCTAGGGGAAAAGTACGCATACCGTTGTAATCGGGCGAGTTACTACTTTCAGATGCAACAGAAGTTTTGCGGATTGGTCTATCCGTTCGCGAGATATGGCAGTTTGGAGGTAAGAAACGCATGAGAAACTCAAAATTTTCGCAGTTCTGATACTCGAAACGAATGACCAGAACGGCCTAGGGGAAGAGTACTCATACCATTGTAATCGGGCGAGTTTCTACTTTCAGATGCAACAGAAATTTTGCGGATTGGTCAATCCGTTCGCGAGATATGGCAGTTTGGACGTAACAAACGCTTGAGAAACTCAAAATTTTCGCAGTTCTGGTGCTCGAAACGAATAACTAGAACGGCCTAGGGGAAAAGTACGCATACCGTTGTAATCGGACGAGTTTCTACTTTCAGAGGCAACAGAGATTTTGCGGATTGGTCAATCCGTTCCCGAGACATGGCAGTTTGGAGGAAAGAAACGGTTGAGAAACTCAAAATTTTCACATTTCTGGTGCTCGAAACGAATAACTAGAACGGCAAAGGGGAAAAGTACGCATACCGTTGTAATCGGGCGAGTTTCTACTTTCAGATGCAACAGAAGTTTTGCGGATTGGTCAATCCGTTTGCGAGATATGGCAGTTTGGATGTAAGAAACGCTTGAGAAACTCAAAATTTTCGCAGTTCTGATGCTCGAAACGAATAACCAGAACGGCCTAGGGGAAAACTACGCATACCGTTGTAATCGGGCGAGTTTCTACTTTCAGATGCAACAGACACTTTGCGGATTGGTCAATCCGTTCGCGAGATATGGCAGTTTGGAGGTAAGAAACGCTTGAGAAACTCAAAATTTTCGCAGTTCTGATGCTCGAACCGAATAACTAGAACGGCCTAGGGGAAAAGTACGCATACAGTTGTAATCGGGCGAGTTTCTACTTTCAGATGCAACAGAAATTTTGCGGATTGGTCAATCCGTTCGCGAGATATGGCAGCTGGGATGTAAGAAACGCTTGAGATACTCAAAATTTTCGCAGTTCTGATGCTCGAAACGAATAACTAGAACGGTCTAGGGGAAAAGTACGCATCCCGTTGTAATCGGGCGAGTTTCTACTTTCAGATGCAACAGAAGTTTTGCGGATTGGTCAATCCGTTCGCGAGATATGGCAGTTTGGATGTAAGAAACGCTTGAGAAACTCAAAATTTTCGCAGTTCTGGTGCTCGAAACGAATAACTAGAACGGCCTAGGGGAAAAGTACGCATACCGTTGTAATCGGGCGAGTTTCTACTTTCAGAGGCAACAGAAATTTTGCGGATTGGTGAATCCGTTCGCGAGATATGGCAGTTTGGAGGTAAGAAACGCTTGAGAAACTCAAAATTTTCGCAGCTCTGATGCTCGAAACGAGTAACTAGAACGGCCTAAGGGAAAAGTACGCATACCGTTGAAATCGGGCGAGTTTCTACTTTCTGATGCAACAGAAATTTTGCGGATTGGTCAATCCGTTCGCGAGATATGGCAGTTTGGAGGTAAGACGCGCTTGAGAAACTCAAAATTTTCGCAGTTCTGATGCTCGAAACGAATAACGAGAACGGCCTAGGGGAAAAGTACGCATACAGTTGTAATCGGGCGAGTTTCTACTTTCAGATGCAACAGAAATTTTGCGGATTGGTCAATCCGTTCGCGAGATATGGCAGTTTGGAGGTAAGAAACGGTTGAGAAACTCAAAATTTTCACAGTTCTGATGCTCGAAACGAATAACTAGAACGGCCTAGGGGAAAAGTACTCATACGGTAGTAATCGGGCGAGTATCTACTTTCAGATTCAACAGAAATTTCGGGGATTGGTCTATCCGTTCGCGAGATATGACAGTTTGGAGGTAAGAAACGCTTGAGAAACTCAAAATTTTCGCAGTTCTGATGCTCGAAACGAATAACTAGAATGGCCTAGGGGAAAAGCACACATACCGTTGCAATTGGGCGTGTTTCTACTTTCAGATGCAACAGAAATTTTGCGGATTGGTCTATCCATTCGCGAGATATGGCAGTTTGGAGGTAAGAAACGCTTGAGAAACTCAAAATTTTCGCAGATCTGATGCTCGAGACGAATAACTAGAACGGCCTAGGGGAAAAGTACTCATACCGTTGTAATCGGGCGAGTTTCTACTTTCAGATGCAACAGAAGTTTTGCGGATTGGTCAATCCGTTCGCGAGATATGGCAGTTTGGATGTAAGAAACGCTTGAGAAACTCAAAATTTTCGCAGTTCTGGTGCTCGAAACGAATAACTAGAACGGTCTAGGGGAAAAGTACACATACCGTTGTAATCGGGCGAGTTTCTACTTTCAGATGCAACAGAAGTTTTGCGGATTGGTCAATCCGTTCGCAAGATATGGCAGTTTGGATGTAAGAAACGCTTGAGAAACTCAAAATTTTCGCAGTTCTGGTGCTCGAAACGAATAACTAGAACGGCCTAGGGGAAAAGTACGCATACCGTTGTAATCGGGCGAGTTTCTACTTTCAGAGGCAACAGAAATTTTGCGGATTGGTGAATCCGTTCGCGAGATATGGCAGTTTGGAGGTAAGAAACGCTTGAGAAACTCAAAATTTTCGCAGCTCTGATGCTCGAAACGAGTAACTAGAACGGCCTAAGGGAAAAGTACGCATACCGTTGAAATCGGGCGAGTTTCTACTTTCAGATGCAACAGAAATTTTGCGGATTGGTCAATCCGTTCGCGAGATATGGCAGTTTGGAGGTAAGACGCGCTTGAGAAACTCAAAATTTTCGCAGTTCTGATGCTCGAAACGAATAACGAGAACGGCCTAGGGGAAAAGTACGCATACAGTTGTAATCGGGCGAGTTTCTACTTTCAGATGCAACAGAAATTTTGCGGATTGGTCAATCCGTTCGCGAGATATGGCAGTTTGGAGGTAAGAAACGGTTGAGAAACTCAAAATTTTCACAGTTCTGATGCTCGAAACGAATAACTAGAACGGCCTAGGGGAAAAGTACTCATACCGTTGTAATCGGGCGAGTATCTACTTTCAGATTCAACAGAAATTTCGCGGATTGGTCTATCCGTTCGCGAGATATGACAGTTTGGAGGTAAGAAACGCTTGAGAAACTCAAAATTTTCGCAGTTCTGATGCTCGAAACGAATAACTAGAATGGCCTAGGGGAAAAGCACACATACCGTTGCAATTGGGCGTGTTTCTACTTTCAGATGCAACAGAAATTTTGCGGATTGGTCTATCCATTCGCGAGATATGGCAGTTTGGAGGTAAGAAACGCTTGAGAAACTCAAAATTTTCGCAGATCTGATGCTCGAGACGAATAACTAGAATGGCCTAGGGGAAAACTGCACATACCGTTGTAATCGGGCGAGTTTCTACTTTCAGATGCAAGAGAAATTTTGCGGATTGGTCAATCCGTTCGCGAGACATGGCAGTTTGGAGGTAAGAAACGCTTGGTAAACTCAAAATTTTCGCAGTTCTGATGCTCGAAACGAATAACTAGAACGGCCTAGGGGAAAAGTACGCATACCGTTGTAATCGGGCGGGTTTCTACTTTCAGATGCAACAGAAGTTTTGCGGATTGGTCAATCCGTTCGCTAGATATGGCAGTTTGGATGTAAGAAACGCTTGAGAAACTCAAAATTTTCGCAGTTCTGGTGCTCGAAACGAATAACTAGAACGGCCTAGGGGAAAAGTACGCATACCGTTGTAATCGGGCGAGTTTCTACTTTCAGAGGCAACAGAAATTTTGCGGATTGGTGAATCCGTTCGCGAGATATGGCAGTTTGGAGGTAAGAAACGCTTGAGAAACTCAAAATTTTCGCAGCTCTGATGCTCGAAACGAGTAACTAGAACGGCCTAAGGGAAAAGTACGCATACCGTTGAAATCGGGCGAGTTTCTACTTTCAGATGCAACAGAAATTTTGCGGATTGGTCAATCCGTTCGCGAGATATGGCAGTTTGGATGTAAGACGCGCTTGAGAAACTCAAAATTTTCGCAGTTCTGATGCTCGAAACGAATAACGAGAACGGCCTAGGGGAAAAGTACGCATACAGTTGTAATCGGGCGAGTTTCTACTTTCAGATGCAACAGAAATTTTGCGGATTGGTCAATCCGTTCGCGAGATATGGCAGTTTGGAGGTAAGACGCGCTTGAGAAACTCAAAATTTTCGCAGTTCTGATGCTCGAAACGAATAACGAGAACGGCCTAGGGGAAAAGTACGCATACAGTTGTAATCGGGCGAGTTTCTGCTTTCAGATGCAACAGAAATTTTGCGGATTGGTCAATCCGTTCGCGAGACATGGCAGTTTGGAGGTAAGAAACGCTTGGTAAACTCAAAATTTTCGCAGTTCTGATGCTCGAAACGAATAACTAGAACGGCCTAGGGGAAAAGTACGCATACCGTTGTAATCGGTCCAGTTGCTACTTTCAGATGCAACAGAAATTTTGCGTATTGGTCAATCCGTTCGCGAGATATGGCAGTTTGGAGGAAAGAAACGGCTGAGAAACACGAAATTTTCAAACTTCTGATGCTCGAAACGAATAACTAGAACGGCCTAGGGGAAAAGTACTCATACCGTTGTAATCGGGCGAGTATCTACTTTCAGATGCAAAAGAAATTTTGCGGAATGGTGTATCCGTTCGCGAGATATGGCAGTTTGGACGTAACAAACGCTTGAGAAACTCAAAATTTTCGCAGTTCTGGTGCTCGAAACGAATAACTAGAACGGCCTAGGGGAAAAGTACGCATACCGTTGTAATCGGGCGAGTTTCTACTTTCAGAGGCAACAGAAATTTTGCGGATTGGTCAATCCGTTCCCGAGACATGGCAGTTTGGAGGAAAGAAACGGTTGAGAAACTCAAAATTTTCACATTTCTGATGCTCGAAACGAATAACTAGAACGGCAAAGGGGAAAAGTACGCATACCGTTGTAATCGGGCGAGTTTCTACTTTCAGATGCAACAGAAGTTTTGCGGATTGGTCAATCCGTTTGCGAGATATGGCAGTTTGGATGTAAGAAACGCTTGAGAAACTCAAAATTTTCGCAGTTCTGATGCTCGAAACGAATAACCAGAACGGCCTAGGGGAAAACTACGCATACCGTTGTAATCGGGCGAGTTTCTACTTTCAGATGCAACAGACACTTTGCGGATTGGTCAATCCGTTCGCGAGATATGGCAGTTTGGAGGTAAGAAACGCTTGAGAAACTCAAAATTTTCGCAGTTCTGATGCTCGAACCGAATAACTAGAACGGCCTAGGGGAAAAGTACGCATACAGTTGTAATCGGGCGAGTTTCTACTTTCAGATGCAACAGAAATTTTGCGGATTGGTCAATCCGTTCGCGAGATATGGCAGCTGGGATGTAAGAAACGCTTGAGATACTCAAAATTTTCGCAGTTCTGATGCTCGAAACGAATAACTAGAACGGTCTAGGGGAAAAGTACGCATACCGTTGTAATCGGGCGAGTTTCTACTTTCAGATGCAACAGAAGTTTTGCGGATTGGTCAATCCGTTCGCGAGATATGGCAGTTTGGATGTAAGAAACGCTTGAGAAACTCAAAATTTTCGCAGTTCTGGTGCTCGAAACGAATAACTAGAACGGCCTAGGGGAAAAGTACGCATACCGTTGTAATCGGGCGAGTTTCTACTTTCAGAGGCAACAGAAATTTTGCGGATTGGTGAATCCGTTCGCGAGATATGGCAGTTTGGAGGTAAGAAACGCTTGAGAAACTCAAAATTTTCGCAGCTCTGATGCTCGAAACGAGTAACTAGAACGGCCTAAGGGAAAAGTACGCATACCGTTGAAATCGGGCGAGTTTCTACTTTCAGATGCAACAGAAATTTTGCGGATTGGTCAATCCGTTCGCGAGATATGGCAGTTTGGAGGTAAGACGCGCTTGAGAAACTCAAAATTTTCGCAGTTCTGATGCTCGAAACGAATAACGAGAACGGCCTAGGGGAAAAGTACGCATACAGTTGTAATCGGGCGAGTTTCTACTTTCAGATGCAACAGAAATTTTGCGGATTGGTCAATCCGTTCGCGAGATATGGCAGTTTGGAGGTAAGAAACGGTTGAGAAACTCAAAATTTTCACAGTTCTGATGCTCGAAACGAATAACTAGAACGGCCTAGGGGAAAAGTACTCATACCGTTGTAATCGGGCGAGTATCTACTTTCAGATTCAACAGAAATTTCGGGGATTGGTCTATCCGTTCGCGAGATATGACAGTTTGGAGGTAAGAAACGCTTGAGAAACTCAAAATTTTCGCAGTTCTGATGCTCGAAACGAATAACTAGAATGGCCTAGGGGAAAAGCACACATACCGTTGCAATTGGGCGTGTTTCTACTTTCAGATGCAACAGAAATTTTGCGGATTGGTCTATCCATTCGCGAGATATGGCAGTTTGGAGGTAAGAAACGCTTGAGAAACTCAAAATTTTCGCAGATCTGATGCTCGAGACGAATAACTAGAATGGCCTAGGGGAAAACTGCACATACCGTTGTAATCGGGCGAGTTTCTACTTTCAGATGCAAGAGAAATTTTGCGGATTGGTCAATCCGTTCGCGAGACATGGCAGTTTGGAGGTAAGAAACGCTTGGTAAACTCAAAATTTTCGCAGTTCTGATGCTCGAAACGAATAACTAGAACGGCCTAGGGGAAAAGTACGCATACCGTTGTAATCGGGCGGGTTTCTACTTTCAGATGCAACAGAAGTTTTGCGGATTGGTCAATCCGTTCGCGAGATATGGCAGTTGGGATGTAAGAAACGCTTGAGATACTCAAAATTTTCGCAGTTCTGATGCTCGAAACGAATAACTAGAACGGTCTAGGGGAAAAGTACGCATACCGTTGTAGTCGGGCGAGTTTCTACTTTCAGATGCAACAGAAGTTTTGCGGATTGGTCAATCCGTTCGCGAGATATGGCAGTTTGGATGTAAGAAACGCTTGAGAAACTCAAAATTTTCGCAGTTCTGGTGCTCGAAACGAATAACTAGAACGGTCTAGGGGAAAAGTACGCATACCGTTGTAATCGGGCGAGTTTCTACTTTCAGATGCAACAGAAGTTTTGCGGATTGGTCAATCCGTTCGCAAGATATGGCAGTTTGGATGTAAGAAACGCTTGAGAAACTCAAAATTTTCGCAGTTCTGGTGCTCGAAACGAATAACTAGAACGGCCTAGGGGAAAAGTACGCATACCGTTGTAATCGGGCGAGTTTCTACTTTCAGAGGCAACAGAAATTTTGCGGATTGGTGAATCCGTTCGCGAGATATGGCAGTTTGGAGGTAAGAAACGCTTGAGAAACGCAAAATTTTCGCAGCTCTGATGCTCGAAACGAGTAACTAGAACGGCCTAAGGGAAAAGTACGCATACCGTTGTAATCGGGCGAGTTTCTACTTTCAGAGGCAACAGAAATTTTGCGGATTGGTGAATCCGTTCGCGAGATATGGCAGTTTGGAGGTAAGAAACGCTTGAGAAACTCAAAATTTTCGCAGCTCTGATGCTCGAAACGAGTAACTAGAACGGCCTAAGGGAAAAGTACGCATACCGTTGAAATCGGGCGAGTTTCTACTTTCAGATGCAACAGAAATTTTGCGGATTGGTCAATCCGTTCGCGAGATATGGCAGTTTGGAGGTAAGACGCGCTTGAGAAACTCAAAATTTTCGCAGTTCTGATGCTCGAAACGAATAACGAGAACGGCCTAGGGGAAAAGTACGCATACAGTTGTAATCGGGCGAGTTTCTACTTTCAGATGCAACAGAAATTTTGCGGATTGGTCAATCCGTTCGCGAGATATGGCAGTTTGGAGGTAAGAAACGGTTGAGAAACTCAAAATTTTCACAGTTCTGATGCTCGAAACGAATAACTAGAACGGCCTAGGGGAAAAGTACTCATACCGTTGTAATCGGGCGAGTATCTACTTTCAGATTCAACAGAAATTTCGCGGATTGGTCTATCCGTTCGCGAGATATGACAGTTTGGAGGTAAGAAACGCTTGAGAAACTCAAAATTTTCGCAGTTCTGATGCTCGAAACGAATAACTAGAATGGCCTAGGGGAAAAGCACACATACCGTTGCAATTGGGCGTGTTTCTACTTTCAGATGCAACAGAAATTTTGCGGATTGGTCTATCCATTCGCGAGATATGGCAGTTTGGAGGTAAGAAACGCTTGAGAAACTCAAAATTTTCGCAGATCTGATGCTCGAGACGAATAACTAGAATGGCCTAGGGGAAAACTGCACATACCGTTGTAATCGGGCGAGTTTCTACTTTCAGATGCAAGAGAAATTTTGCGGATTGGTCAATCCGTTCGCGAGACATGGCAGTTTGGAGGTAAGAAACGCTTGGTAAACTCAAAATTTTCGCAGTTCTGATGCTCGAAACGAATAACTAGAACGGCCTAGGGGAAAAGTACGCATACAGTTGTAATCGGGCGAGTTTCTGCTTTCAGATGCAACAGAAATTTTGCGGATTGGTCAATCCGTTCGCGAGACATGGCAGTTTGGAGGTAAGAAACGCTTGGTAAACTCAAAATTTTCGCAGTTCTGATGCTCGAAACGAATAACTAGAACGGCCTAGGGGAAAAGTACGCATACCGTTGTAATCGGTCCAGTTGCTACTTTCAGATGCAACAGAAATTTTGCGTATTGGTCAATCCGTTCGCGAGATATGGCAGTTTGGAGGAAAGAAACGGCTGAGAAACACGAAATTTTCAAACTTCTGATGCTCGAAACGAATAACTAGAACGGCCTAGGGGAAAAGTACTCATACCGTTGTAATCGGGCGAGTATCTACTTCCAGATGCAAAAGAAATTTTGCGGAATGGTGTATCCGTTCGCGAGATATGGCAGTTTGGATGTAAGAAACGCTTGAGCAACTCAAAATTTTCGCAGTTCTGATGCTCGAAACGAATAACCAGAACGGCCTAGGGGAAAAGTTCGCATAGCGTTGCAATTGGGCGAGTTTCTACTTTCAGATGCAACAGAAATTTTGCGGATTGGTCTATCCATTCGCGAGATATGTCAGTTTGGAGGTAAGAAACGCTTGAGAAACTCAAAATTTTCGCAGTTCTGATGCTGGAAACGAATAACTAGAATCGCCTAGGGGAAAAGCACACATACCGTTGCAATTGGGCGAGTTTCTACTTTCAGATGCAACAGAAATTTTGCGGATTGGTCTATCCATTCGCGAGATATGTCAGTTTGGAGGTAAGAAACGCTTGAGAAACTCAAAATTTTCGCAGATCTGATGCTCGAGACGAATAACTAGAATGGCCTAGGGGAAAACTGCACATACCGTTGTAATCGGGCGAGTTTCTACTTTCAGATGCAAGAGAAATTTTGCGGATTGGTCAATCCGTTCGCGAGACATGGCAGTTTGAAGGTAAGAAACGCTTGGTAAACTCAAAATTTTCGCAGTTCTGATGCTCGAAACGAATAACTAGAACGGCCTAGGGGAAAAGTACGCATACCGTTGTAATCGGGCGGGTTTGTACTTTCAGATGCAACAGAAGTTTTGCGGATTGGTCAATCCGTTCGTGAGATATGGCAGTTTGGAGGTAAGAAAGGCTTGAGAAGCTCAAAATTTTCGCAGTTCTGATGCTCGAAACGAATAACTAGAACGGCCTAGGGGAAAAGTACGCATACCGTTGTAATCGGTCCAGTTGCTACTTTCAGATGCAACAGAAATTTTGCGTATTGGTCAATCCGTTCGCGAGATATGGCAGTTTGAAGGAAAGAAACGGCTGAGAAACTCGAAATTTTCAAACTTCTGATGCTCGAAACGAATAACTAGAACGGCCTAGGGGAAAAGTACTCATACCGTTGTAATCGGACGAGTATCTACTTTCAGATGCAACAGAAATTTTGCGGAATGGTGTATCCGTTCGCGAGATATGGCAGTTTGGATGTAAGAAACGCTTGAGCAACTCAAAATTTTCGCAGTTCTGATGCTCGAAACGAATAACCAGAACGGCCTAGGGGAAAAGTTCGCATAGCGTTGTAATCGGGCGAGTTCCTACTTTCAGATGCCACAGAAATTTTGCTGATTGGTCAATCCGTTCGCGAGATATGGCAGTTTGGAGATAGGAAACGCTTGAGAAACTCAAAATTTTCACATCTCTGATGCTCGAAACGAATAACTAGAACGGCCTAGGGGAAAAGTACTCATACCGTTGTAATCGGGCGCGTTTCTACTTTCAGATGCAACAGAAATTTTGCGGATTGGTCTATCCGTTCGCGAGATATGGCAGTTTGGAAGTAAGAAACGCTTGAGAAACTCAAAGTTTTCGCAGTGCTGATGCTCGAAACGAATAACTAGAACGGCTTAGGGGAAAAGTACGCATACAGTTGTAATCGGGCGAGTTTCTACTTTCAGATGCAACAGAAATTTTGCGGATTGGTCAATCCGTTCGCCCGTTATGGCAGTTTGGAGGTGAGAAACGCTTGAGAAACTCAAAATTTTCGCAGTTCTGATGCTCGACAAGCATAACTAGAACGGCCTAGGGGAAAAGTACGCATACCGTTGTAATCGGGCGAGTTTCTACGTTCAGACGCAACAGAAATTTTGCGGATTGGTCAATCCGTTCGCGAGATGTGGCAGTTTGGAGGTAAGAAACGCTTGAGAAACTCAAAATTTCCGCAGCTCTGATGCTCGAAACGAATAACTAGAATGGCCTAGGGGAAAAGTACACATACCGTTGTAATAGGGCGAGTTTCTACTTTCAGATGCAACAGTAATTTTGCGGATTGGTCAATCCCTTCGCGAGATGTGGCAGTTTGGACGTAAGAAACGCTTGAGAAACTCAAAATTTTCGCAGTTCTGATGCTCGAAACGAATAACTAGAACGGCCTAGGGGTAAAGTACGCATACCGTTGTAATCGGGCCAGTTTCTACTTTCAGATGCAACAGAAATTTTGCGGGTTGGTCAATCCGTTCGCGAGGTATGGCAGTTTGGAGATAAGAAACGCTTGAGAAACTCAAAATTTTCACATTTCTGATGCTCGAAACGAATAACTAGAACGGCCTAGGGGAAAAGTACTCATACCGTTGTAATCGGACGAGTATCTACTTTCAGATGCAACAGTAATTTTGCGGATTGGTCAATCCCTTCGCGAGATGTGGCAGTTTGGACGTAAGAAACGCTTGAGAAACTCAAAATTTCCGCAGCTCTGATGCTCGAAACGAATAACTAGAATGGCCTAGGGGAAAAGTACACATACCGTTGTAATAGGGCGAGTTTCTACTTTCAGATGCAACAGTAATTTTGCGGATTGGTCAATCCCTTCGCGAGATGTGGCAGTTTGGACGTAAGAAACGCTTGAGAAACTCAAAATTTTCGCAGTTCTGATGCTCGAAACGAATAACTAGAACGGCCTTGGGGTAAAGTACGCATACCGTTGTAATCGGGCCAGTTTCTACTTTCAGATGCAACAGAAATTTTGCGGGTTGGTCAATCCGTTCGCGAGGTATGGCAGTTTGGAGATAAGAAACGCTTGAGAAACTCAAAATTTTCACATTTCTGATGCTCGAAACGAATAACTAGAACGGCCTAGGGGAAAAGTACGCATACCGTTGTAATCGGGCGGGTTTCTACTTTCAGATGCAACAGAAGTTTTGCGGATTGGTCAATCCGTTCGCAAGATATGGCAGTTTGGAGGTAAGAAAGGCTTGAGAAGCTCAGAATTTTCGCAGATCTGATGCTCGAGACGAATAACTAGAATGGCCTAGGGGAAAACTGCACATACCGTTGTAATCGGGCGAGTTTCTACTTTCAGATGCAAGAGAAATTTTGCGTATTGGTCAATCCGTTCGCGAGATATGGCAGTTTGGAGGAAAGAAACGGCTTAGAAACTCGAAATTTTCAAACTTCTGATGCTCGAAACGAATAACTAGAACGGCCTAGGGGAAAAGTACTCATACCGTTGTAATCGGGCGAGTATCTACTTTCAGATGCAACAGAAATTTTGCGGAATGGTGTATCCGTTCGCGAGATATGGCAGTTTGGATGTAAGAAACGCTTGAGCAACTCAAAATTTTCGCAGTTCTGATGCTCGAAACGAATAACCAGAACGGCCTAGGGGAAAAGTTCGCATATCGTTGTAATCGGGCGAGTTTCTACTTTCAGATGCAACAGAAATTTTGCGGATTGGTCAATCCGTTCGCCAGACATGGCAGTTTGGAGGTAAGAAACGCTTGAGAAACTCAGAATTTTGGCAGCTCTGATGCTCGAAACGAATAACTAGAATGGCCTAGGGGAAAAGTACACATACCCTTGTAATTGGGCGAGTTTCTACGTTCAGACGCAACAGAAATTTTGCGGATTGGTCAATCCGTTCGCGAGATGTGGCAGTTTGGAGATAAGAAACGCTAGGGAAACTCAAAATTTCCGCAGCTCTGATGCTCGAAACGAATAACTAGAATGGCCTGGGGGAAAGGTACACATACCGTTGTAATAGGGCGAGTTTCTACTTTCAGATGCAACAGTAATTTTGCGGATTGGTCAATCCCTTCGCGAGATGTGGCAGTTTGGACGTAAGAAACGCTTGAGAAACTCAAAATTTTCGCAGTTCTGATGCTCGAAACGAATAACTAGAACGGCCTAGGGGTAAAGTACGCATACCGTTGTAATCGGGCCAGTTTCTACTTTCAGATGCAACAGAAATTTTGCGGGTTGGTCAATCCGTTCGCGAGGTATGGCAGTTTGGAGATAAGAAACGCTTGAGAAACTCAAAATTTTCACATTTCTGATGCTCGAAACGAATAACTAGAACGGCCTAGGGGAAAAGTACTCATACCGTTGTAATCGGGCGAGTTTCTACTTTCAGATGCAACAGAAATTTTGCGGATTGGTCTATCCGTTCGCGAGATATGGCAGTTTGGAGGTAAGAAACGCTTGAGAAACTCAAAATTTTCGCAGTGCTGATGCTCGAACGAATAACTAGAACGGCTTAGGGGAAAAGTACGCATACAGTTGTAATCGGGCGAGTTTCTACTTTCAGATGCAACAGAAATTTTGCGGATTGGTCAATCCGTTCGCGCGATATGGCAGTTTGGAGGTGAGAAACGCTTGAGAAACTCAAAATTTTCGCAGTTCTGATGCTCGACAAGCATAACTAGAACGGCCTAGGGGAAAAGTACGCATACCGTTGCAATTGGGCGTGTGTCTACTTTCAGATGCAACAGAAGTTTTGCGGATTGGTCTATCCGTTCGAGAGATATGGCAGTTTGGAGGTAAGAAACGCTTGAGCAACTCAAAATTTTCGCAGTTCTGATGCTCGAAACGAATAACCAGAGCGGCCTACGGGAAAAGTTCGCATAGCGTTGTAATCGGGCGGGTTTCTACTTTTAGATGCAACAGAAGTTTTGCGGATTGGTCAATCCGTTCGCGAGATATGGCAGTTTGGAGGTAAGAAACGCTTGAGAAACTGAAAATTTTCGCAGTTCTGATGCTCGAGACGAATAACTAGAATGGCCTAGGGGAAAACTGCACATACCGTTGTAATCGGGCGAGTTTCTACTTTCAGATGCAAGAGAAATTTTGCGGATTGGTCAATCCGTTCGCGAGACATGGCAGTTTGGAGGTAAGAAACGCTTGGTAAACTCAAAATTTTCGCAGTTCTGATGCTCGAAACGAATAACTAGAATGGCCTAGGGGAAAAGCACACATACCGTTGCAATTGGGCGTGTTTCTACTTTCAGATGCAACAGAAATTTTGCGGATTGGTCTATCCATTCGCGAGATATGGCAGTTTGGAGGTAAGAAACGCTTGAGAAACTCAAAATTTTCGCAGATCTGATGCTCGAGACGAATAACTAGAATGGCCTACGGGAAAACTGCACATACCGTTGTAATCGGGCGAGTTTCTACTTTCAGATGCAAGAGAAATTTTGCGGATTGGTCAATCCGTTCGCGAGACATGGCAGTTTGGAGGTAAGAAACGCTTGGTAAACTCAAAATTTTCGCAGTTCTGATGCTCGAAACGAATAACTAGAACGGCCTAGGGGAAAAGTACGCATACCGTTGTAATCGGGCGGGTTTCTACTTTCAGATGCAACAGAAGTTTTGCGGATTGGTCAATCCGTTCGCTAGATATGGCAGTTTGGATGTAAGAAACGCTTGAGAAACTCAAAATTTTCGCAGTTCTGGTGCTCGAAACGAATAACTAGAACGGCCTAGGGGAAAAGTACGCATACCGTTGTAATCGGGCGAGTTTCTACTTTCAGAGGCAACAGAAATTTTGCGGATTGGTGAATCCGTTCGCGAGATATGGCAGTTTGGAGGTAAGAAACGCTTGAGAAACTCAAAATTTTCGCAGCTCTGATGCTCGAAACGAGTAACTAGAACGGCCTAAGGGAAAAGTACGCATACCGTTGAAATCGGGCGAGTTTCTACTTTCAGATGCAACAGAAATTTTGCGGATTGGTCAATCCGTTCGCGAGATATGGCAGTTTGGAGGTAAGACGCGCTTGAGAAACTCAAAATTTTCGCAGTTCTGATGCTCGAAACGAATAACGAGAACGGCCTAGGGGAAAAGTACGCATACAGTTGTAATCGGGCGAGTTTCTGCTTTCAGATGCAACAGAAATTTTGCGGATTGGTCAATCCGTTCGCGAGACATGGCAGTTTGGAGGTAAGAAACGCTTGGTAAACTCAAAATTTTCGCAGTTCTGATGCTCGAAACGAATAACTAGAACGGCCTAGGGGAAAAGTACGCATACCGTTGTAATCGGTCCAGTTGCTACTTTCAGATGCAACAGAAATTTTGCGTATTGGTCAATCCGTTCGCGAGATATGGCAGTTTGGAGGAAAGAAACGGCTGAGAAACACGAAATTTTCAAACTTCTGATGCTCGAAACGAATAACTAGAACGGCCTAGGGGAAAAGTACTCATACCGTTGTAATCGGGCGAGTATCTACTTTCAGATGCAAAAGAAATTTTGCGGAATGGTGTATCCGTTCGCGAGATATGGCAGTTTGGATGTAAGAAACGCTTGAGCAACTCAAAATTTTCGCAGTTCTGATGCTCGAAACGAATAACCAGAACGGCCTAGGGGAAAAGTTCGCATAGCGTTGTAATCGGGCGAGTTTCTACTTTCAGATGCCACAGAAATTTTGCTGATTGGTCAATCCGTTCGCGAGATATGGCAGTTTGGAGATAAGAAACGCTTGAGAAACTCAAAATTTCCACAACTCTGATGCTCGAAACGAATAACTAGAACGGCCTAGGGGAAAAGTACGCATACCGTTGTAATCGGTCCAGTTGCTACTTTCAGATGCAACAGAAATTTTGCGTATTGGTCAATCCGTTCGCGAGATATGGCAGTTTGGAGGAAAGAAACGGCTAAGAAACTCGAAATTTTCAAACTTCTGATGCTCGAAACGAATAACTAGAACGGCCTAGGGTAAAAGTACTCATACCGTTGTAATCGGGCGAGTATCTACTTTCAGATGCAACAGATATTTTGCGGAATGGTGTATCCGTTCGCGAGATATGGCAGTTTGGATGTAAGAAACGCTTGAGCAACTCAAAATTTTCGCAGTTCTGATGCTCGAAACGAATAACCAGAACGGCCTAGGGGAAAAGTACTCATACCGTTGTAATCGGGCGTGTTTCAACTCTCAGATGCAGCAGAAATTTTGCGGATTGGTCAATTCGTTCGCGAGATATGGCAGTTGGGAGGTAAGAAACGCTTGATATACTCAAAATTTTCGCAGTTCTGATGCTCGAAACGAATAACTAGAACGGTCTAGGGGAAAAGTATGCATACCGTTGTAATCGGGCGAGTTTCTACTTTCAGATGCAAAAGGAATTTTGCGGATTGGTCAATCCGTTCCCGAGATATGGCACTTTGGAGGAAAGAAACGGTTGAGAAACTCAAAATTTTCACATTTCTGATGCTCGAAACGAATAACTAGAACGGCCTAGGGGAAAAGTACTCATACCGTTGGAATCGGGCGAGTATCTACTTTCAGATGCAACAGAAATTTTGCTGATTGGTCAATCCGTTCGCGAGATATGGCAGTTTGGAGGTAAGAAACGCTTGAGAAACTCAAAATTTTCGCAGTTCTGATGCTCGAAACGAATAACTAGAACGGCCTAGGGGAAAAGTACACATACCGTTGCAATTGGGCGTGTGTCTACTTTCAGATGCAACAGAAATTTTGCGGATTGGTCTATCCGTTCGCGAGATATGGCACTTTGGAGGAAAGAAACGGCTGAGAAACTCAAAATTTTCACATCTCTGATGCTCGAAACGAATAACTAGAACGGCCTAGGGGAAAAGTACGCATACCGTTGTAATCGGGCGAGTTTCTACTTTCAGAGGCAACAGAAATTTTGCGGATTGGTCAATCCGTTCGCGAGATATGGCAGTTTGGAGGTAAGAAACGCTTGAGAAACTCAAAATTTTCACAGTTCTGATACTCGAAACGAATAACTAGAACGGCCTAGGGGACAAATACTCATACCGTTGTAATCGGGCGTGTTTCAACTTTCAGATGCAACAGAAATTTTGCGGATTGGTCAATCCGTTCGCGAGATATGGCAGTTGGGAGGTAAGAAACGCTTGAGAAACTCAAAATTTTCGCAGTTCTGATGCTCGAAACGAATAACTAGAACGGCCTAGGGGAAAAGTATGCATACCGTTGTAATCGGGCGAGTTTCTACTTTCAGATGCAAAAGGAATTTTGCGGATTGGTCAATCCGTTCCCGAGATATGGCACTTTGGAGGAAAGAAACGGTTGAGAAACTCAAAATTTTCACATTTCTGATGCTCGAAACGAATAACTAGAACGGCCTAGGGGAAAAGTACTCGTACCGTTGTAATCGGGCGAGTATCTACTTTCAGATTCAGCAGAAATTTCGCGGATTGGTCTATCCGTTCGCGAGATATGACAGTTTGGATGTAAGAAACGCTTGAGAAACTCAAAATTTTCGCAGTTCTGATGCTGGAAACGAATAACTAGAATCGCCTAGGGGAAAAGCACACATACCGTTGCAATTGGGCGAGTTTCTACTTTCAGATGCAACAGAAATTTTGCGGATTGGTCTATCCATTCGCGAGATATGTCAGTTTGGAGGTAAGAAACGCTTGAGAAACTCAAAATTTTCGCAGATCTGATGCTCGAGACGAATAACTAGAATGGCCTAGGGGAAAACTGCACATACCGTTGTAATCGGGCGAGTTTCTACTTTCAGATGCAAGAGAAATTTTGCGGATTGGTCAATCCGTTCGCGAGACATGGCAGTTTGAAGGTAAGAAACGCTTGGTAAACTCAAAATTTTCGCAGTTCTGATGCTCGAAACGAATAACTAGAACGGCCTAGGGGAAAAGTACGCACACCGTTGTAATCGGGCGGGTTTCTACTTTCAGATGCAACAGAAGTTTTGCGGATTGGTCAATCCGTTCGCGAGATATGGCAGTTTGGAGGTAAGAAAGGCTTGAGAAGCTCAAAATTTTCGCAGTTCTGATGCTCGAAACGAATAACTAGAACGGCCTAGGGGAAAAGTACGCATACCGTTGTAATCGGTCCAGTTGCTACTTTCAGATGCAACAGAAATTTTGCGTATTGGTCAATCCGTTCGCGAGATATGGCAGTTTGGAGGAAAGAAACGGCTGAGAAACTCGAAATTTTCAAACTTCTGATGCTCGAAACGAATAACTAGAACGGCCTAGGGGAAAAGTACTCATACCGTTGTAATCGGACGAGTATCTACTTTCAGATGCAACAGAAATTTTGCGGAATGGTGTATCCGTTCGCGAGATATGGCAGTTTGGATGTAAGAAACGCTTGAGCAACTCAAAATTTTCGCAGTTCTGATGCTCGAAACGAATAACCAGAACGGCCTAGGGGAAAAGTTCGCATAGCGTTGTAATCGGGCGAGTTCCTACTTTCAGATGCCACAGAAATTTTGCTGATTGGTCAATCCGTTCGCGAGATATGGCAGTTTGGAGATAGGAAACGCTTGAGAAACTCAAAATTTTCACATCTCTGATGCTCGAAACGAATAACTAGAACGGCCTAGGGTAAAAGTACTCATACCGTTGTAATCGGGCGCGTTTCTACTTTCAGATGCAACAGAAATTTTGCGGATTGGTCTATCCGTTCGCGAGATATGGCAGTTTGGAAGTAAGAAACGCTTGAGAAACTCAAAGTTTTCGCAGTGCTGATGCTCGAAACGAATAACTAGAACGGCTTAGGGGAAAAGTACGCATACAGTTGTAATCGGGCGAGTTTCTACTTTCAGATGCAACAGAAATTTTGCGGATTGGTCAATCCGTTCGCCCGTTATGGCAGTTTGGAGGTGAGAAACGCTTGAGAAACTCAAAATTTTCGCAGTTCTGATGCTCGACAAGCATAACTAGAACGGCCTAGGGGAAAAGTACGCATACCGTTGTAATCGGGCGAGTTTCTACGTTCAGACGCAACAGAAATTTTGCGGATTGGTCAATCCGTTCGCGAGATGTGGCAGTTTGGAGGTAAGAAACGCTTGAGAAACTCAAAATTTCCGCAGCTCTGATGCTCGAAACGAATAACTAGAATGGCCTAGGGGAAAAGTACACATACCGTTGTAATAGGGCGAGTTTCTACTTTCAGATGCAACAGTAATTTTGCGGATTGGTCAATCCCTTCGCGAGATGTGGCAGTTTGGACGTAAGAAACGCTTGAGAAACTCAAAATTTTCGCAGTTCTGATGCTCGAAACGAATAACTAGAACGGCCTAGGGGTAAAGTACGCATACCGTTGTAATCGGGCCAGTTTCTACTTTCAGATGCAACAGAAATTTTGCGGGTTGGTCAATCCGTTCGCGAGGTATGGCAGTTTGGAGATAAGAAACGCTTGAGAAACTCAAAATTTTCACATTTCTGATGCTCGAAACGAATAACTAGAACGGCCTAGGGGAAAAGTACTCATACCGTTGTAATCGGACGAGTATCTACTTTCAGATGCAACAGTAATTTTGCGGATTGGTCAATCCCTTCGCGAGATGTGGCAGTTTGGACGTAAGAAACGCTTGAGAAACTCAAAATTTCCGCAGCTCTGATGCTCGAAACGAATAACTAGAATGGCCTAGGGGAAAAGTACACATACCGTTGTAATAGGGCGAGTTTCTACTTTCAGATGCAACAGTAATTTTGCGGATTGGTCAATCCCTTCGCGAGATGTGGCAGTTTGGACGTAAGAAACGCTTGAGAAACTCAAAATTTTCGCAGTTCTGATGCTCGAAACGAATAACTAGAACGGCCTAGGGGTAAAGTACGCATACCGTTGTAATCGGGCCAGTTTCTACTTTCAGATGCAACAGAAATTTTGCGGGTTGGTCAATCCGTTCGCGAGGTATGGCAGTTTGGAGATAAGAAACGCTTGAGAAACTCAAAATTTTCACATTTCTGATGCTCGAAACGAATAACTAGAACGGCCTAGGGGAAAAGTACGCATACCGTTGTAATCGGGCGGGTTTCTACTTTCAGATGCAACAGAAGTTTTGCGGATTGGTCAATCCGTTCGCAAGATATGGCAGTTTGGAGGTAAGAAAGGCTTGAGAAGCTCAGAATTTTCGCAGATCTGATGCTCGAGACGAATAACTAGAATGGCCTAGGGGAAAACTGCACATACCGTTGTAATCGGGCGAGTTTCTACTTTCGGATGCAAGAGAAATTTTGCGTATTGGTCAATCCGTTCGCGAGATATGGCAGTTTGGAGGAAAGAAACGGTTTAGAAACTCGAAATTTTCAAACTTCTGATGCTCGAAACGAATAACTAGAACGGCCTAGGGGAAAAGTACTCATACCGTTGTAATCGGGCGAGTATCTACTTTCAGATGCAACAGAAATTTTGCGGAATGGTGTATCCGTTCGCGAGATATGGCAGTTTGGATGTAAGAAACGCTTGAGCAACTCAAAATTTTCGCAGTTCTGATGCTCGAAACGAATAACCAGAACGGCCTAGGAGAAAAGTTCGCATATCGTTGTAATCGGGCGAGTTTCTACTTTCAGATGCAACAGAAATTTTGCGGATTGGTCAATCCGTTCGCCAGACATGGCAGTTTGGAGGTAAGAAACGCTTGAGAAACTCAGAATTTTGGCAGCTCTGATGCTCGAAACGAATAACTAGAATGGCCTAGGGGAAAAGTACACATACCCTTGTAATTGGGCGAGTTTCTACGTTCAGACGCAACAGAAATTTTGCGGATTGGTCAATCCGTTCGCGAGATGTGGCAGTTTGGAGATAAGAAACGCTAGGGAAACTCAAAATTTCCGCAGCTCTGATGCTCGAAACGAATAACTAGAATGGCCTGGGGGAAAGGTACACATACCGTTGTAATAGGGCGAGTTTCTACTTTCAGATGCAACAGTAATTTTGCGGATTGGTCAATCCCTTCGCGAGATGTGGCAGTTTGGACGTAAGAAACGCTTGAGAAACTCAAAATTTTCGCAGTTCTGATGCTCGAAACGAATAACTAGAACGGCCTAGGGGTAAAGTACGCATACCGTTGTAATCGGGCCAGTTTCTACTTTCAGATGCAACAGAAATTTTGCGGGTTGGTCAATCCGTTCGCGAGGTATGGCAGTTTGGAGATAAGAAACGCTTGAGAAACTCAAAATTTTCACATTTCTGATGCTCGAAACGAATAACTAGAACGGCCTAGGGGAAAAGTACGCATACAGTTGTAATCGGGCGAGTTTCTACTTTCAGATGCAACAGAAATTTTGCGGATTGGTCAATCCGTTCGCGCGATATGGCAGTTTGGAGGTGAGAAACGCTTGAGAAACTCAAAATTTTCGCAGTTCTGATGCTCGACAAGCATAACTAGAACGGCCTAGGGGAAAAGTACGCATACCGTTGCAATTGGGCGTGTGTCTACTTTCAGATGCAACAGAAGTTTTGCGGATTGGTCTATCCGTTCGAGAGATATGGCAGTTTGGAGGTAAGAAACGCTTGAGCAACTCAAAATTTTCGCAGTTCTGATGCTCGAAACGAATAACCAGAGCGGCCTACGGGAAAAGTTCGCATAGCGTTGTAATCGGGCGGGTTTCTACTTTTAGATGCAACAGAAGTTTTGCGGATTGGTCAATCCGTTCGCGAGATATGGCAGTTTGGAGGTAAGAAACGCTTGAGAAACTGAAAATTTTCGCAGTTCTGATGCTCGAGACGAATAACTAGAATGGCCTAGGGGAAAACTGCACATACCGTTGTAATCGGGCGAGTTTCTACTTTCAGATGCAAGAGAAATTTTGCGGATTGGTCAATCCGTTCGCGAGACATGGCAGTTTGGAGGTAAGAAACGCTTGAGAAACTCAAAATTTTCGCAGTTCTGATGCTCGAAACGAATAACAAGAACGGCCTAGGGGAAAAGTACGCATACAGTTGTAATCGGGCGAGTTTCTACCTTCAGATGCAACAGAAATTTTGCGGATTGGTCAATCCGTTCGCGAGATATGGCAGTTTGGAGGTAAGAAGCGGTTGAGAAACTCAGAATTTTCACAGTTCTGATGCTCGAAACGAATAACTAGAACGGCCTAGGGGAAAATTACGCATACCGTTGTAATCGGGCGGGTTTCTACTTTCAGATGCAACAGAAGTTTTGCGGATTGGTCAATCCGTTCGCGAGATATGGCAGTTTGGAGGTAAGAAAGGCTTGAGAAGCTCAAAATTTTCACATTTCTGATGCTCGAAACGAATAACTAGAATGGCCTAGGGGAAAAGCACACATACCGTTGCAATTGGGCGAGTTTCTACTTTCAGATGCAACAGAAATTTTGCGGATTGGTCTATCCATTCGCGAGATATGGCAGTTTGGAGGTAAGAAACGCTTGAGAAACTCAAAATTTTCGCAGATCTGATGCTCGAGACGAATAACTAGAATGGCCTAGGGGAAAACTGCACATACCGTTGTAATCGGGCGAGTTTCTACTTTCAGATGCAAGAAAAATTTTGCGGATTGGTCAATCCGTTCGCGAGACATGGCAGTTTGGATGTAAGAAACGCTTGGTAAACTCAAAATTTTCGCAGTTCTGATGCTCGAAACGAATAACTAGAACGGCCTAGGGGAAAATTACGCATACCGTTGTAATCGGGCGGGTTTCTACTTTCAGATGCAACAGAAGTTTTGCGGATTGGTCAATCCGTTCGCGAGATATGGCAGTTTGGAGGTAAGAAAGGCTTGAGAAGCTCAAAATTTTCGCAGTTCTGATGCTCGAAACGAATAAATAGAACGGCCTAGGGGAAAAGTACGCATACCGTTGTAATCGGTCCAGTTGCTACTTTCAGATGCAAAAGGAATTTTGCGGATTGGTCAATCCGTTCCCGAGATATGACACTTTGGAGGAAAGAAACGGTTGAGAAACTCAAAATTTTCACATTTCTGATGCTCGAAACGAATAACTAGAACGGCCTAGGGGAAAAGTACTCATACCGTTGTAATCGGGCGAGTATCTACTTTCAGATTCAACAGAAATTTCGCGGATTGGTCTATCCGTTCGCGAGATATGACAGTTTGGAGGTAAGAAACGCTTGAGAAACTCAAAATTTTCGCAGTTCTGATGCTCGAAACGAATAACTAGAATGGCCTAGGGGAAAAGCACACATACCGTTGCAATTGGGCGAGTTTCTACTTTCAGATGCAACAGAAATTTTGCTGATTGTTCTATCCATTCGCGAGATATGGCAGTTTGGAGGTAAGAAACGCTTGAGAAACTCAAAATTTTCGCAGATCTGATGCTCGAGACGAATAACTAGAATGGCCTAGGGGAAAACGGCACATACCGTTGTAATCGGGCGAGTTTCTACTTTCAGATGCAAGAGAAATTTTGCGGATTGGTCAATCCGTTCGCGAGACATGGCAGTTTGGATGTAAGAAACGCTTGGTAAACTCAAAATTTTCGCAGTTCTGATGCTCGAAACGAATAACTAGAACGGCCTAGGGGAAAAGTACGCATACCGTTGTAATCGGGCGGGTTTCTACTTTCAGATGCAACAGAAGTTTTGCGGATTGGTCAATCCGTTCGCGAGATATGGCAGTTCGGAGGAAAGAAACGGCTGAGAAACTCGAAATTTTCAAACTTCTGATGCTCGAAACGAATAACTAGAACGGCCTAGGGGAAAAGTACTCATACCGTTGTAATCGGGCGAGTATCTACTTTCAGATGCAACAGAAATTTTGCGGAATGGTGTATCCGTTCGCGAGATATGGCAGTTTGGATGTAAGAAACGCTTGAGCAACTCAAAATTTTCGCAGTTCTGATGCTCGAAACGAATAACCAGAACGGCCTAGGGGAAAAGTTCGCATATCGTTGTAATCGGGCGAGTTTCTACTTTCAGATGCAACAGAAATTTTGCGGATTGGTCAATCCGTTCGCCAGACATGGCAGTTTGGAGGTAAGAAACAGTTGAGAAACTCAGAATTTTGGCAGCTCTGATGCTCGAAACGAATAACTAGAATGGCCTAGGGGAAAAGTACACATACCGTTGTAATTGGGCGAGTTTCTACGTTCAGACGCAACAGAAATTTTGCGGATTGGTCAATCCGTTCGCGAGATGTGGCAGTTTGGAAGTAAGAAACGCTTGAGAAACTCAAAATTTCCGCAGCTCTGATGCTCGAAACGAATAACTAGAATGGCCTAGGGGAAAAGTACACATACCGTTGTAATAGGGCGAGTTTCTACTTTCAGATGCAACAGTAATTTTGCGGATTGGTCACTCCCTTCGCGAGATGTGGCAGTTTGGACGTAAGAAACGCTTGAGAAACTCAAAATTTTCGTAGTTCTGATGCTCGAAACGAATAACTAGAACGGCCTAGGGGTAAAGTACGCATACCGTTGTAATCGGGCCAGTTTCTACTTTCAGATGCAACAGAAATTTTGCGGGTTGGTCAATCAGTTCGCGAGGTATGGCAGTTTGGAGATAAGAAACGCTTGAGAAACTCAAAATTTTCACATTTCTGATGCTCGAAACGAATAACTAGAACGGCCTAGGGGAAAAGTACTCATACCGTTGTAATCGGGCGAGTTTCTACTTTCAGATGCAACAGAAATTTTGCGGATTGGTCTATCCGTTCGCGAGATATGGCAGTTTGGAGGTAAGAAACGCTTGAGAAACTCAAAATTTTCGCAGTGCTGATGCTCGATACGAATAACTAGAACGGCTTAGGGGAAAAGTACGCATACAGTTGTAATCGGGCGAGTTTCTACTTTCAGATGCAACAGAAATTTTGCGGATTGGTCAATCCGTTCGCGCGATATGGCAGTTTGGAGGTGAGAAACGCTTGAGAAACTCAAAATTTTCGCAGTTCTGATGCTCGACAAGCATAACTAGAACGGCCTAGGGGAAAAGTACGCATACCGTTGCAATTGGGCGTGTGTCTACTTTCAGATGCAACAGAAGTTTTGCGGATTGGTCTATCCGTTCGAGAGATATGGCAGTTTGGAGGTAAGAAACGCTTGAGCAACTCAAAATTTTCGCAGATCTGATGCTCGAGACGAATAACTAGAATGGCCTAGGGGAAAACGGCACATACCGTTGTAATCGGGCGAGTTTCTACTTTCAGATGCAAGAGAAATTTTGCGGATTGGTCAATCCGTTCGCGAGACACGGCAGTTTGGAGGTAAGAAACGCTTGGTAAACTCAAAATTTTCGCAGTTCTGATGCTCGAAACGAATAACTAGAACGGCCTAGGGGAAAAGTACGCATACCGTTGTAATCGGGCGGGTTTCTACTTTCAGATGCAACAGAAGTTTTGCGGATTGGTCAATCCGTTCGCGAGATATGGCAGTTCGGAGGAAAGAAACGGCTGAGAAACTCGAAATTTTCAAACTTCTGATGCTCGAAACGAATAACTAGAACGGCCTAGGGGAAAAGTACTCATACCGTTGTAATCGGGCGAGTATCTACTTTCAGATGCAACAGAAATTTTGCGGAATGGTGTATCCGTTCGCGAGATATGGCAGTTTGGATGTAAGAAACGCTTGAGCAACTCAAAATTTTCGCAGTTCTGATGCTCGAAACGAATAACCAGAACGGCCTAGGGGAAAAGTTCGCATATCGTTGTAATCGGGCGAGTTTCTACTTTCAGATGCAACAGAAATTTTGCGGATTGGTCAATCCGTTCGCCAGACATGGCAGTTTGGAGGTAAGAAACAGTTGAGAAACTCAGAATTTTGGCAGCTCTGATGCTCGAAACGAATAACTAGAATGGCCTAGGGGAAAAGTACACATACCGTTGTAATTGGGCGAGTTTCTACGTTCAGACGCAACAGAAATTTTGCGGATTGGTCAATCCGTTCGCGAGATGTGGCAGTTTGGAAGTAAGAAACGCTTGAGAAACTCAAAATTTCCGCAGCTCTGATGCTCGAAACGAATAACTAGAATGGCCTAGGGGAAAAGTACACATACCGTTGTAATAGGGCGAGTTTCTACTTTCAGATGCAACAGTAATTTTGCGGATTGGTCACTCCCTTCGCGAGATGTGGCAGTTTGGACGTAAGAAACGCTTGAGAAACTCAAAATTTTCGTAGTTCTGATGCTCGAAACGAATAACTAGAACGGCCTAGGGGTAAAGTACGCATACCGTTGTAATCGGGCCAGTTTCTACTTTCAGATGCAACAGAAATTTTGCGGGTTGGTCAATCAGTTCGCGAGGTATGGCAGTTTGGAGATAAGAAACGCTTGAGAAACTCAAAATTTTCACATTTCTGATGCTCGAAACGAATAACTAGAACGGCCTAGGGGAAAAGTACTCATACCGTTGTAATCGGGCGAGTTTCTACTTTCAGATGCAACAGAAATTTTGCGGGTTGGTCAATCCGTTCGCGAGCTATGGCAGTTTGGAGATAAGAAACGCTTGAGAAACTCAAAATTTTCGCAGTTCTGGTGCTCAAGACGTATAACTAGAACGGCCTAGGGGAAAAGTACGCATACAGTTGTAATCGGGCGAGTTTCTACTTTCAGATGCAACAGAAATTTTGCGGATTGGTCAATCCGTTCGCGCGATATGGCAGTTTGGAGGTGAGAAACGCTTGAGAAACTCAAAATTTTCGCAGTTCTGATGCTCGACAAGCATAACTAGAACGGCCTAGGGGAAAAGTACGCATACCGTTGCAATTGGGCGTGTGTCTACTTTCAGATGCAACAGAAGTTTTGCGGATTGGTCTATCCGTTCGAGAGATATGGCAGTTTGGAGGTAAGAAACGCTTGAGCAACTCAAAATTTTCGCAGTTCTGATGCTCGAAACGAATAACCAGAACGGCCTACGGGAAAAGTTCGCATAGCGTTGTAATCGGGCGGGTTTCTACTTTCAGATGCAACAGAAGTTTTGCGGATTGGTCAATCCGTTCGCGAGATATGGCAGTTTGGAGGTAAGAAACGCTTGAGAAACTCAAAATTTTCACAGTTCTGATGCTCGAAACGAATAACTAGAACGGCCTAGGGGAAAAGTACTCATACCGTTGTAATCGGGCGTGTTTCAACTTTCAGATGCAACACAAATTTTGCGGATTGGTCAATCCGTTCGCGAGATATGGCAGTTTGGACGTAAGAAACGCTTTAGCAACTCAAAATTTTCGCAGTTCTGATGCTCGAAACGAATAACTAGAATGGCCTAGGTGAACAGTACACATACCGTTGTAATTGGGCGAGTTTCTACGTTCAGACGCAACAGAAATTTTGCGGATTGGTCAATCCGTTCGCGAGATGTGGCAGTTTGTAGGTAAGAAACGCTTGAGAAACTCAAAATTATCGCAGTTCTGATGCTCGAAACGAATAACTAGAACGGCCTAGGGGAAAAGTACGCATACCGTTGTAATCGGGCGAGTTTCTAGTTTCAGATGCAATAGTAATTTTGCGGATTGGTCAATCCCTTCGCGAGATGTGGCAGTTTGGAGGTAAGAAACGCTTGAGAAACTCAAAATTTTCGCAGTTCTGATGCTCGAATCGAATAACTAGAACGGCCTAGGGGAAAAGTACGCATACCGTTGTAACCGGGCCAGTTTCTACTTTCAGATGCAACAGAAATTTTGCGGGTTGGTCAATCCGTTCGCGAGCTATGGCAGTTTGGAGATAAGAAACGCTTGAGAAACTCAAAATTTTCGCAGTTCTGGTGCTCAAGACGTATAACTAGAACGGCCTAGGGGAAAAGTACGCATACCGTTGTAATCGGGCGAGTATCTACTTTCAGATGCAACAGAAATTTTGCGGATTGGTGTATCCGTTCGCGAGATATGGCAGTTTGGAGGTAAGAAACGCTTGAGCAACTCAAAATTTTCGCAGTTCTGATGCTCGAAACGAATAACCAGAACGGCCTAGGCGAAAAGTACGGATACCGTTGTAATCGGGCGTGTTTCCACTTTCAGATGCAACAGAAATTTTACGGTTTGGTCAATCCGTTCGCGAGATATGGCAGTTTGGAGGTAAGAAACGCATGAGAAACTCAAAATTTTCACATTTCTGATACTCGAAACGAATGACCAGAACGGCCTAGGGGAAAAGTACTCATACCATTGTAATCGGGCGAGTTTCTACTTTCAGATGCAACAGAAATTTTGCGGATTGGTCAATCCGTTCGCGAGATATGGCAGTTTGGACGTAACAAACCCTTGAGAAACTCAAAATTTTCGCAGTTCTGATGCTCGAAACGAATAACTAGAACGGCCTAGGGGAAAAGTACTCATACCATTGTAATCGGGCGAGTTTCTACTTTCAGATGCAACAGAAATTTTACGGATTGGTCAATCCGTTCGCGAGATATGGCAGTTTGGAGGTAAGATACGCATGAGAAACTCAAAATTTTCGCAGTTCTGATACTCGAAACGAATGACCAGAACGGCCTAGGGGAAAAGTACTCATACCGTTGTAATCGGGCGAGTTTCTACTTTCAGATGCAACAGAAATTTTGCGAATTGGTCAATCCGTTCGCGAGATATGGCAGTTTGGACGTAACAAACGCTTGAGAAACTCAAAATTTTCGCAGTTCTGATGCTCGAAACGAATAACTAGAACGGCCTAGGGGAAAGGTTGTCATACCGTTGTAATCCAGCGAGTTTCTACTTTCAGATGCAACAGAAATTTTGTGGATTGGTCAATCTGTTCGCGAGATATGGCAGTTTGGACGTCAGAAACGCTTGAGAAACTAAAAATTTTCGCAGTTCTGAAGCTCGAAACGAATAACTAGAACGGCCTAGGGGAAAAGTACGCATACTGTTGTAATCGGGCGAGTTTCTACTTTCAGATGCAACAGAAATTTTGCGGATTGGTCAATCCGTTCGCGAGATATGGCAGTTTGGAGGTAAGAAACGCTTGAGAAACTCAAAATTTTCGCAGTTCTGATGCTCCAAACGAATAACCAGAACGGCCTAGGGGAAAAGTACGCATACCGTTGTAATCGGGCGAGTTTCTAGTTTCAGATGCAACAGAAATTTTGCGGAATGGTGTATCCGTTCGCGAGATATGGCAGTTTGGAGGTAAGAAACGCTTGAGCAACCCAAAATTTTCACAGTTCTGATGCTCGAAACGAATAACTAGAACGGCCTAGGGGAAAAGTACTCATACCGTTGCAATCGGGCGTGTTTCAACTTTCAGATGCAACAGAAATTTTGCGGATTGGTCAATCCGTTCGCGAGATATGGCAGTTTGGAGGTAAGAAACGCTTGAGAAACTCAAAATTTTCGCAGTTCTGATGCTCCAAACGAATAACCAGAACGGCCTAGGGGAAAAGTACTCATACCATTGTAATCGGGCGAGTTTCTACTTTCAGATGCAACAGAAATTTTACGGATTGGTCAATCCGTTCGCGAGATATGGCAGTTTGGAGGTAAGAAACGCATGAGAAACTCAAAATTTTCGCAGTTCTGATACTCGAAACGAATGACCAGAACGGCCTAGGGGAAAAGTACTCATACCGTTGTAATCGGGCGAGTTTCTACTTTCAGATGCAACAGAAATTTTGCGAATTGGTCAATCCGTTCGCGAGATATGGCAGTTTGGAGGTAAGAAACGCTTGAGAAACTCAAAATTTTCGAAGCTCTGATGCTCGAAACGAATAACTAGAATGGCCTAGGGGAAAAGTACACATACCGTTGCAATTGGGCGAGTTTCTACTTTCAGATGCAACAGAAATTTTGTGGATTGGTCTATCCGTTCGAGAGATATGGCAGTTTGGAGGTAAGAAACGCTTGAGCAACTCAAAATTTTCGCAGTTCTGATGCTCGAAACGAATAACTAGAACGACCTATGGGAAAAGTACGGATACCATTGTAATCGGGCGAGTTTCTACTTTCAGATGCAACAGAAATTTTACGGATTGGTCAATCCGTTCGCGAGATATGGCAGTTTGGAGGTAAGAAACGCATGAGAAACTCAAAATTTTCGCAGTTCTGATACTCGAAACGAATGACCAGAACGGCCTAGGGGAAAAGTTCGAATACCGTTGTAATCGGGCGAGTTCCTACTTTCAGATGTAACAGAAATTTTGCGGATTGGTCAATCCGTTCGCGAGATATGGCAGTTTGGAGGTAAGAAACGCTTGAGAAACTCAAAATTTTCACAGTTCTGATGCTCGAAACGAATAACTAGAACGGCCTAGGGGAAAAGTACTCATACCGTTGCAATCGGACGTGTTTCAACTTTCAGATGCAACAGAAATTTTGCGGATTGGTCAATCCGTTCGCGAGATATGGCAGTTTGGAGGTAAGAAACGCTTGAGAAACTCAAAATTTTCGCAGTTCTGATGCTCCAAACGAATAACCAGAACGGCCTAGGGGAAAAGTACTCATACCATTGTAATCGGGCGAGTTTCTACTTTCAGATGCAACAGAAATTTTACGGATTGGTCAATCCGTTCGCGAGATATGGCAGTTTGGAGGTAAGAAACGCATGAGAAACTCAAAATTTTCGCAGTTCTGATACTCGAAACGAATGACCAGAACGGCCTAGGGGAAAAGTACTCATACCGTTGTAATCGGGCGAGTTTCTACTTTCAGATGCAACAGAAATTTTGCGAATTGTTCAATCCGTTCGCGAGATATGGCAGTTTGGACGTCAGAAACGCTTGAGAAACTAAAAATTTTCGCAGTTCTGAAGCTCGAAACGAATAACTAGAACGGCCTAGGGGAAAAGTACGCATACTGTTGTAATCGTGCGAGTTTCTACTTTCAGATGCAACAGAAATTTTGCGGATTGGTCAATCCGTTCGCGAGATATGGCAGTTTGGAGGTAAGAAACGCTTGAGAAACTCAAAATTTTCGCAGTTCTGCTGCTCCAAACGAATAACCAGAACGGCCTAGGGGAAAAGTACGCATACCGTTGTAATCGGGCGAGTTTCTAGTTTCAGATGCAACAGAAATTTTGCGGAATGGTGTATCCGTTCGCGAGATATGGCAGTTTGGAGGTAAGAAACGCTTGAGCAACTCAAAATTTTCACAGTTCTGATGCTCGAAACGAATAACTAGAACGGCCTAGGGGAAAAGTACTCATACCGTTGCAATCGGGCGTGTTTCAACTTTCAGATGCAGCAGAAATTTTGCGGATTGGTCAATCCGTTCGCGAGATATGGCAGTTTGGACGTAAGAAATGCTCGAGAAACTCAAAATTTTCGCAGTTCTGATGCTCGAAACGAATAACCAGAACGGCCTAGGGGAAAAGTTCGAATACCGTTGTAATCGGGCGAGTTTCTACTTTCAGATGTAACAGAAATTTTGCGGACTGGTCAACGCGTTCGCGAGATATGGCAGTTTGGAGGTAAGAAACGCTTGAGAAACTCAAAATTTTCGAAGCTCTGATGCTCGAAACGAATAACTAGAATGGCCTAGGGGAAAAGTACACATACCGTTGCAATTGGGCGAGTTTCTACTTTCAGATGCAACAGAAATTTTGTGGATTGGTCTATCCGTTCGAGAGATATGGCAGTTTGGAGGTAAGAAACGCTTGAGCAACTCAAAATTTTCGCAGTTCTGATGCTCGAAACGAATAACTAGAACGACCTATGGGAAAAGTACGGATACCATTGTAATCGGGCGAGTTTCTACTTTCAGATGCAACAGAAATTTTACGGATTGGTCAATCCGTTCGCGAGATATGGCAGTTTGGAGGTAAGAAACGCATGAGAAACTCAAAATTTTCGCAGTTCTGATACTCGAAACGAATGACCAGAACGGCCTAGGGGAAAAGTTCGAATACCGTTGTAATCGGGCGAGCTTCTACTTTCAGATGTAACAGAAATTTTGCGGATTGGTCAATCCGTTCGCGAGATATGGCAGTTTGGAGGTAAGAAACGCTTGAGAAACTCAAAATTTTCACAGTTCTGATGCTCGAAACGAATAACTAGAACGGCCTAGGGGAAAAGTACTCATACCATTGTAATCGGGCGAGTTTCTACTTTCAGATGCAACAGAAATTTTACGGATTGGTCAATCCGTTCGCGAGATATGGCAGTTTGGAGGTAAGAAACGCATGAGAAACTCAAAATTTTCGCAGTTCTGATACTCGAAACGAATGACCAGAACGGCCTAGGGGAAAAGTACTCATACCGTTGTAATCGGGCGAGTTTCTACTTTCAGATGCAACAGAAATTTTGCGGATTGGTCAATCCGTTCGCGAGATATGGCAGTTTGGAGGTAAGAAACGCTTGAGAAACTCAAAATTTTCGCAGTTCTGATGCTCCAAACGAATAACCAGAACGGCCTAGGGGAAAAGTACGCATACCGTTGTAATCGGGCGAGTTTCTAGTTTCAGATGCAACAGAAATTTTGCGGAATGGTGTATCCGTTCGCGAGATATGGCAGTTTGGAGGTAAGAAACGCTTGAGCAACTCAAAATTTTCACAGTTCTGATGCTCGAAACGAATAACTAGAACGGCCTAGGGGAAAAGTACTCATACCGTTGCAATCGGGCGTGTTTCAACTTTCAGATGCAACAGAAATTTTGCGGATTGGTCAATCCGTTCGCGAGATATGGCAGTTTGGAGGTAAGAAACGCTTGAGAAACTCAAAATTTTCGCAGTTCTGATGCTCCAAACGAATAACCAGAACGGCCTAGGGGAAAAGTACTCATACCATTGTAATCGGGCGAGTTTCTACTTTCAGATGCAACAGAAATTTTACGGATTGGTCAATCCGTTCGCGAGATATGGCAGTTTGGAGGTAAGAAACGCATGAGAAACTCAAAATTTTCGCAGTTCTGATACTCGAAACGAATGACCAGAACGGCCTAGGGGAAAAGTACTCATACCGTTGTAATCGGGCGAGTTTCTACTTTCAGATGCAACAGAAATTTTGCGAATTGTTCAATCCGTTCGCGAGATATGGCAGTTTGGACGTAACAAACGCTTGAGAAACTCAAAATTTTCGCAGTTCTGATGCTCGAAACGAATAACTAGAACGGCCTAGGGGAAAGGTTGGCATACCGTTGTAATCGAGCGAGTTTCTTCTTTCAGATGCAACAGAAATTTTGTGGATTGGTCAATCTGTTCGCGAGATATGGCAGTTTGGACGTCAGAAACGCTTGAGAAACTAAAAATTTTCGCAGTTCTGAAGCTCGAAACGAATAACTAGAACGGCCTAGGGGAAAAGTACGCATACTGTTGTAATTGGGCGAGTTTCTACTTTCAGATGCAACAGAAATTTTGTGGATTGGTCTATCCGTTCGAGAGATATGGCAGTTTGGAGGTAAGAAACGCTTGAGCAACTCAAAATTTTCGCAGTTCTGATGCTCGAAACGAATAACTAGAACGACCTATGGGAAAAGTACGGATACCATTGTAATCGGGCGAGTTTCTACTTTCAGATGCAACAGAAATTTTACGGATTGGTCAATCCGTTCGCGAGATATGGCAGTTTGGAGGTAAGAAACGCATGAGAAACTCAAAATTTTCGCAGTTCTGATACTCGAAACGAATGACCAGAACGGCCTAGGGGAAAAGTTCGAATACCGTTGTAATCGGGCGAGTTTCTACTTTCAGATGTAACAGAAATTTTGCGGATTGGTCAATCCGTTCGCGAGATATGGCAGTTTGGAGGTAAGAAACGCTTGAGAAACTCAAAATTTTCACAGTTCTGATGCTCGAAACGAATAACTAGAACGGCCTAGGGGAAAAGTACTCATACCGTTGCAATCGGGCGTGTTTCAACTTTCAGATGCAACAGAAATTTTGCGGATTGGTCAATCCGTTCGCGAGATATGGCAGTTTGGAGGTAAGAAACGCTTGAGAAACTCAAAATTTTCGCAGTTCTGATGCTCCAAACGAATAACCAGAACCGCCTAGGGGAAAAGAACTCATACCATTGTAATCGGGCGAGTTTCTACTTTCAGATGCAACAGAAATTTTACGGATTGGTCAATCCGTTCGCGAGATATGGCAGTTTGGAGGTAAGAAACGCATGAGAAACTCAAAATTTTCGCAGTTCTGATACTCGAAACGAATGACCAGAACGGCCTAGGGGAAAAGTACTCATACCGTTGTAATCGGGCGAGTTTCTACTTTCAGATGCAACAGAAATTTTGCGGATTGGTCAATCCGTTCGCGAGATATGGCAGTTTGGAGGTAAGAAACGCTTGAGAAACTCAAAATTTTCGCAGTTCTGATGCTCGAAACGAATAACTAGAACGACCTATGGGAAAAGTACGGATACCATTGTAATCGGGCGAGTTTCTACTTTCAGATGCAACAGAAATTTTACGGATTGGTCAATCCGTTCGCGAGATATGGCAGTTTGGAGGTAAGAAACGCATGAGAAACTCAAAATTTTCGCAGTTCTGATACTCGAAACGAATGACCAGAACGGCCTAGGGGAAAAGTTCGAATACCGTTGTAATCGGGCGAGTTTCTACTTTCAGATGTAACAGAAATTTTGCGGATTGGTCAATCCGTTCGCGAGATATGGCAGTTTGGAGGTAAGAAACGCTTGAGAAACTCAAAATTTTCACAGTTCTGATGCTCGAAACGAATAACTAGAACGGCCTAGGGGAAAAGTACTCATACCGTTGCAATCGGGCGTGTTTCAACTTTCAGATGCAACAGAAATTTTGCGGATTGGTCAATCCGTTCGCGAGATATGGCAGTTTGGAGGTAAGAAACGCTTGAGAAACTCAAAATTTTCGCAGTTCTGATGCTCCAAACGAATAACCAGAACCGCCTAGGGGAAAAGAACTCATACCATTGTAATCGGGCGAGTTTCTACTTTCAGATGCAACAGAAATTTTACGGATTGGTCAATCCGTTCGCGAGATATGGCAGTTTGGAGGTAAGAAACGCATGAGAAACTCAAAATTTTCGCAGTTCTGATACTCGAAACGAATGACCAGAACGGCCTAGGGGAAAAGTACTCATACCGTTGTAATCGGGCGAGTTTCTACTTTCAGATGCAACAGAAATTTTGCGGATTGGTCAATCCGTTCGCGAGATATGGCAGTTTGGAGGTAAGAAACGCTTGAGAAACTCAAAATTTTCGCAGTTCTGATGCTCGAAACGAATAACTAGAACGGCCTAGGGGAAAGGTTCGCATACCGTTGTAATCGGGCGAGTTTCAACTTTCAGATGCAACAGAGATTTTGCGGACTGGTCAATCCGTTCGCGAGATATGGCAGTTTGGACGTAAAAAACGCTCGAGAAACTCAAAATTTTCGCAGTTCTGATGCTCGAAACGAATAACCAGAACGGCCTAGGGGAAAAGTTCGAATACCGTTGTAATCGGGCGAGTTTCTACTTTCAGATGTAACAGAAATTTTGCGGATTGGTCAATCCGTTCGCGAGATATGGCAGTTTGGAGGTAAGAAACGCTTGAGAAACTCAAAATTTTCGCAGCTCTGATGCTCGAAACGAATAACTAGAATGGCCTAGGGGAAAAGTACACATACCGTTGCAATTGGGCGAGTTTCTACTTTCAGATGCAACAGACATTTTGCGGATTGGTCAATCCGTTCGCGAAATATGGCAGTTTGGAGGTAAGAAACGCTTGAGAAACTCAAAATTTTCGCAGTTCTGATGCTCCAAACGAACAACCAGAACGGCCTAGGGGAAAAGTTCGAATACCGTTGTAATCGGGCGAATTTCTACTTTCAGATGTAACAGAAATTTTGCGGATTGGTCAATCCGTTCGCGAGATATGGCAGTTTGGAGGTAAGAAACGCTTGAGCAACTCAAAATTTTCGCAGTTCTGATGCTCGAAACGAATAACTAGAACGACCTATGGGAAAAGTACGGATACCATTGTAATCGGGCGAGTTTCTACTTTCAGATGCAACAGAAATTTTACGGATTGGTCAATCCGTTCGCGAGATATGGCAGTTTGGAGGTAAGAAACGCTTGAGAAACTCAAAATTTTCGCAGTTCTGATGCTCGAAACGAATAACTAGAACGGCCTAGGGCAAAGGTTCGCATACCGTTGTAATCGGGCGAGTTTCAACTTTCAGATGCAACAGAAATTTTGCGGATTGGTCAATCCGTTCGCGAGATATGGCAGTTTGGACGTAAAAAACGCTCGAGAAACTCAAAATTTTCGCAGTTCTGATGCTCGAAACGAATAACCAGAACGGCCTAGGGGAAAAGTTCGAATACCGTTGTAATCGGGCGAGTTTCTACTTTCAGATGTAACAGAAATTTTGCGGATTGGTCAATCCGTTCGCGAGATATGGCAGTTTGGAGGTAAGAAACGCTTGAGAAACTCAAAATTTTCGAAGTTCTGATGCTCGAAATGAATAACTAGAACGGCCTAGGGGAAAAGTACGCATACCGTTGTAATCGGGCGAGTTTCTAGTTTCAGATGCAACAGAAATTTTGCGGAATGGTGTATCCGTTCGCGAGATATGGCAGTTTGGAGGTAAGAAACGCTTGAGCAACTCAAAATTTTCACAGTTCTGATGCTCGAAACGAATAACTAGAACGGCCTAGGGGAAAAGTACTCATACCGTTGCAATCGGGCGTGTTTCAACTTTCAGATGCAACAGAAATTTTGCGGATTGGTCAATCCGTTCGCGAGATATGGCAGTTTGGACGTAAGAAACGCTCGAGAAACTCAAAATTTTCGCAGTTCTGATGCTCGAAACGAATAACCAGAACGGCCTAGGGGAAAAGTTCGAATACCATTGTAATCGGGCGAGTTTCTACTTTCAGATGTAACAGAAATTTTGCGGATTGGTCAATCCGTTCGCGAGATATGGCAGTTTGGATGTAAGAAACGCTTGAGAAACTCAAAATTTTCGCAGCTCTGATGCTCGAAACGAATAACTAGAACGGCCTAGGGGAAAAGTACTCATACCGTTGCAATCGGGCGAGTTTCTACTTTCAGATGCAACAGAAATTTTACGGATTGGTCAATCCGTTCGCGAGATATGGCAGTTTGGAGGTAAGAAACGCATGAGAAACTCAAAATTTTCGCAGTTCTGATACTCGAAACGAATGACCAGAACGGCCTAGGGGAAAAGTTCGAATACCGTTGTAATCGGGCGAGTTTCTACTTTCAGATGTAACAGAAATTTTGCGGATTGGTCAATCCGTTCGCGAGATATGGCAGTTTGGAGGTAAGAAACGCTTGAGAAACTCAAAATTTTCACAGTTCTGATGCTCGAAACGAATAACTAGAACGGCCTAGGGGAAAAGTACTCATACCGTTGCAATCGGACGTGTTTCAACTTTCAGATGCAACAGAAATTTTGCGGATTGGTCAATCCGTTCGCGAGATATGGCAGTTTGGAGGTAAGAAACGCTTGAGAAACTCAAAATTTTCGCAGTTCTGATGCTCCAAACGAATAACCAGAACGGCCTAGGGGAAAAGTACTCATACCATTGTAATCGGGCGAGTTTCTACTTTCAGATGCAACAGAAATTTTACGGATTGGTCAATCCGTTCGCGAGATATGGCAGTTTGGAGGTAAGAAACGCATGAGAAACTCAAAATTTTCGCAGTTCTGATACTCGAAACGAATGACCAGAACGGCCTAGGGGAAAAGTACTCACACCGTTGTAATCGGGCGAGTTTCTACTTTCAGATGCAACAGAAATTTTGCGAATTGTTCAATCCGTTCGCGAGATATGGCAGTTTGGACGTCAGAAACGCTTGAGAAACTAAAAATTTTCGCAGTTCTGAAGCTCGAAACGAATAACTAGAACGGCCTAGGGGAAAAGTACGCATACTGTTGTAATCGGGCGAGTTTCTACTTTCAGATGCAACAGAAATTTTGCGGATTGGTCAATCCGTTCGCGAGATATGGCAGTTTGGAGGTAAGAAACGCTTGAGAAACTCAAAATTTTCGCAGTTCTGATGCTCCAAACGAATAACCAGAACGGCCTAGGGGAAAAGTACGCATACCGTTGTAATCGGGCGAGTTTCTAGTTTCAGATGCAACAGAAATTTTGCGGAATGGTGTATCCGTTCGCGAGATATGGCAGTTTGGAGGTAAGAAACGCTTGAGCAACTCAAAATTTTCACAGTTCTGATGCTCGAAACGAATAACTAGAACGGCCTAGGGGAAAAGTACTCATACCGTTGCAATCGGGCGTGTTTCAACTTTCAGATGCAGCAGAAATTTTGCGGATTGGTCAATCCGTTCGCGAGATATGGCAGTTTGGACGTAAGAAATGCTCGAGAAACTCAAAATTTTCGAGGTTCTGATGCTCGAAACGAATAACCAGAACGGCCGAGGGGAACAGTTCGAATACCGTTGTAATCGGGCGAGTTTCTACTTTCAGATGTAACAGAAATTTTGCGGACTGGTCAACGCGTTCGCGAGATATGGCAGTTTGGAGGTAAGAAACGCTTGAGAAACTCAAAATTTTCGAAGCTCTGATGCTCGAAACGAATAACTAGAATGGCCTAGGGGAAAAGTACACATACCGTTGCAATTGGGCGAGTTTCTACTTTCAGATGCAACAGAAATTTTGTGGATTGGTCTATCCGTTCGAGAGATATGGCAGTTTGGAGGTAAGAAACGCTTGAGCAACTCAAAATTTTCGCAGTTCTGATGCTCGAAACGAATAACTAGAACGACCTATGGGAAAAGTACGGATACCATTGTAATCGGGCGAGTTTCTACTTTCAGATGCAACAGAAATTTTACGGATTGGTCAATCCGTTCGCGAGATATGGCAGTTTGGAGGTAAGAAACGCATGAGAAACTCAAAATTGTCGCAGTTCTGATACTCGAAACGAATGACCAGAACGGCCTAGGGGAAAAGTTCGAATACCGTTGTAATCGGGCGAGTTTCTACTTTCAGATGTAACAGAAATTTTGCGGATTGGTCAATCCGTTCGCGAGATATGGCAGTTTGGAGGTAAGAAACGCTTGAGAAACTCAAAATTTTCACAGTTCTGATGCTCGAAACGAATAACTAGAACGGCCTAGGGGAAAAGTACGCATACTGTTGTAATTGGGCGAGTTTCTACTTTCAGATGCAACAGAAATTTTGTGGATTGGTCTATCCGTTCGAGAGATATGGCAGTTTGGAGGTAAGAAACGCTTGAGCAACTCAAAATTTTCGCAGTTCTGATGCTCGAAACGAATAACTAGAACGACCTATGGGAAAAGTACGGATACCATTGTAATCGGGCGAGTTTCTACTTTCAGATGCAACAGAAATTTTACGGATTGGTCAATCCGTTCGCGAGATATGGCAGTTTGGAGGTAAGAAACGCATGAGAAACTCAAAATTTTCGCAGTTCTGATACTCGAAACGAATGACCAGAACGGCCTAGGGGAAAAGTTCGAATACCGTTGTAATCGGGCGAGTTTCTACTTTCAGATGTAACAGAAATTTTGCGGATTGGTCAATCCGTTCGCGAGATATGGCAGTTTGGAGGTAAGAAACGCTTGAGAAACTCAAAATTTTCACAGTTCTGATGCTCGAAACGAATAACTAGAACGGCCTAGGGGAAAAGTACTCATACCATTGTAATCGGGCGAGTTTCTACTTTCAGATGCAACAGAAATTTTACGGATTGGTCAATCCGTTCGCGAGATATGGCAGTTTGGAGGTAAGAAACGCATGAGAAACTCAAAATTTTCGCAGTTCTGATACTCGAAACGAATGACCAGAACGGCCTAGGGGAAAAGTACTCATACCGTTGTAATCGGGCGAGTTTCTACTTTCAGATGCAACAGAAATTTTGCGGATTGGTCAATCCGTTCGCGAGATATGGCAGTTTGGAGGTAAGAAACGCTTGAGAAACTCAAAATTTTCGCAGTTCTGATGCTCCAAACGAATAACCAGAACGGCCTAGGGGAAAAGTACGCATACCGTTGTAATCGGGCGAGTTTCTAGTTTCAGATGCAACAGAAATTTTGCGGAATGGTGTATCCGTTCGCGAGATATGGCAGTTTGGAGGTAAGAAACGCTTGAGCAACTCAAAATTTTCACAGTTCTGATGCTCGAAACGAATAACTAGAACGGCCTAGGGGAAAAGTACTCATACCGTTGCAATCGGGCGTGTTTCAACTTTCAGATGCAACAGAAATTTTGCGGATTGGTCAATCCGTTCGCGAGATATGGCAGTTTGGAGGTAAGAAACGCTTGAGAAACTCAAAATTTTCGCAGTTCTGATGCTCCAAACGAATAACCAGAACGGCCTAGGGGAAAAGTACTCATACCATTGTAATCGGGCGAGTTTCTACTTTCAGATGCAACAGAAATTTTACGGATTGGTCAATCCGTTCGCGAGATATGGCAGTTTGGAGGTAAGAAACGCATGAGAAACTCAAAATTTTCGCAGTTCTGATACTCGAAACGAATGACCAGAACGGTCTAGGGGAAAAGTACTCATACCGTTGTAATCGGGCGAGTTTCTACTTTCAGATGCAACAGAAATTTTGCGAATTGTTCAATCCGTTCGCGAGATATGGCAGTTTGGACGTAACAAACGCTTGAGAAACTCAAAATTTTCGCAGTTCTGATGCTCGAAACGAATAACTAGAACGGCCTAGGGGAAAGGTTGGCATACCGTTGTAATCGAGCGAGTTTCTTCTTTCAGATGCAACAGAAATTTTGTGGATTGGTCAATCTGTTCGCGAGATATGGCAGTTTGGACGTCAGAAACGCTTGAGAAACTAAAAATTTTCGCAGTTCTGAAGCTCGAAACGAATAACTAGAACGGCCTAGGGGAAAAGTACGCATACTGTTGTAATTGGGCGAGTTTCTACTTTCAGATGCAACAGAAATTTTGTGGATTGGTCTATCCGTTCGAGAGATATGGCAGTTTGGAGGTAAGAAACGCTTGAGCAACTCAAAATTTTCGCAGTTCTGATGCTCGAAACGAATAACTAGAATGACCTATGGGAAAAGTACGGATACCATTGTAATCGGGCGAGTTTCTACTTTCAGATGCAACAGAAATTTTACGGATTGGTCAATCCGTTCGCGAGATATGGCAGTTTGGAGGTAAGAAACGCATGAGAAACTCAAAATTTTCGCAGTTCTGATACTCGAAACGAATGACCAGAACGGCCTAGGGGAAAAGTTCGAATACCGTTGTAATCGGGCGAGTTTCTACTTTCAGATGTAACAGAAATTTTGCGGATTGGTCAATCCGTTCGCGAGATATGGCAGTTTGGAGGTAAGAAACGCTTGAGAAACTCAAAATTTTCACAGTTCTGATGCTCGAAACGAATAACTAGAACGGCCTAGGGGAAAAGTACTCATACCGTTGCAATCGGGCGTGTTTCAACTTTCAGATGCAACAGAAATTTTGCGGATTGGTCAATCCGTTCGCGAGATATGGCAGTTTGGAGGTAAGAAACGCTTGAGAAACTCAAAATTTTCGCAGTTCTGATGCTCCAAACGAATAACCAGAACCGCCTAGGGGAAAAGTACGGATACCATTGTAATCGGGCGAGTTTCTACTTTCAGATGCAACAGAAATTTTACGGATTGGTCAATCCGTTCGCGAGATATGGCAGTTTGGAGGTAAGAAACGCATGAGAAACTCAAAATTTTCGCAGTTCTGATACTCGAAACGAATGACCAGAACGGCCTAGGGGAAAAGTTCGAATACCGTTGTAATCGGGCGAGTTTCTACTTTCAGATGTAACAGAAATTTTGCGGATTGGTCAATCCGTTCGCGAGATATGGCAGTTTGGAGGTAAGAAACGCTTGAGAAACTCAAAATTTTCGCAGTTCTGATGCTCCAAACGAATAACCAGAACGGCCTAGGGGAAAAGTACTCATACCATTGTAATCGGGCGAGTTTCTACTTTCAGATGCAACAGAAATTTTACGGATTGGTCAATCCGTTCGCGAGATATGGCAGTTTGGAGGTAAGAAACGCATGAGAAACTCAAAATTTTCGCAGTTCTGATACTCGAAACGAATGACCAGAACGGTCTAGGGGAAAAGTACTCATACCGTTGTAATCGGGCGAGTTTCTACTTTCAGATGCAACAGAAATTTTGCGAATTGTTCAATCCGTTCGCGAGATATGGCAGTTTGGACGTAACAAACGCTTGAGAAACTCAAAATTTTCGCAGTTCTGATGCTCGAAACGAATAACTAGAACGGCCTAGGGGAAAGGTTGGCATACCGTTGTAATCGAGCGAGTTTCTTCTTTCAGATGCAACAGAAATTTTGTGGATTGGTCAATCTGTTCGCGAGATATGGCAGTTTGGACGTCAGAAACGCTTGAGAAACTAAAAATTTTCGCAGTTCTGAAGCTCGAAACGAATAACTAGAACGGCCTAGGGGAAAAGTACGCATACTGTTGTAATTGGGCGAGTTTCTACTTTCAGATGCAACAGAAATTTTGTGGATTGGTCTATCCGTTCGAGAGATATGGCAGTTTGGAGGTAAGAAACGCTTGAGCAACTCAAAATTTTCGCAGTTCTGATGCTCGAAACGAATAACTAGAACGGCCTAGGGGAAAAGTACGCATACTGTTGTAATTGGGCGAGTTTCTACTTTCAGATGCAACAGAAATTTTGTGGATTGGTCTATCCGTTCGAGAGATATGGCAGTTTGGAGGTAAGAAACGCTTGAGCAACTCAAAATTTTCGCAGTTCTGATGCTCGAAACGAATAACTAGAACGACCTATGGGAAAAGTACGGATACCATTGTAATCGGGCGAGTTTCTACTTTCAGATGCAACAGAAATTTTACGGATTGGTCAATCCGTTCGCGAGATATGGCAGTTTGGAGGTAAGAAACGCATGAGAAACTCAAAATTTTCGCAGTTCTGATACTCGAAACGAATGACCAGAACGGCCTAGGGGAAAAGTTCGAATACCGTTGTAATCGGGCGAGTTTCTACTTTCAGATGTAACAGAAATTTTGCGGATTGGTCAATCCGTTCGCGAGATATGGCAGTTTGGAGGTAAGAAACGCTTGAGAAACTCAAAATTTTCACAGTTCTGATGCTCGAAACGAATAACTAGAACGGCCTAGGGGAAAAGTACTCATACCGTTGCAATCGGGCGTGTTTCAACTTTCAGATGCAACAGAAATTTTGCGGATTGGTCAATCCGTTCGCGAGATATGGCAGTTTGGAGGTAAGAAACGCTTGAGAAACTCAAAATTTTCGCAGTTCTGATGCTCCAAACGAATAACCAGAACCGCCTAGGGGAAAAGAACTCATACCATTGTAATCGGGCGAGTTTCTACTTTCAGATGCAACAGAAATTTTACGGATTGGTCAATCCGTTCGCGAGATATGGCAGTTTGGAGGTAAGAAACGCATGAGAAACTCAAAATTTTCGCAGTTCTGATACTCGAAACGAATGACCAGAACGGCCTAGGGGAAAAGTACTCATACCGTTGTAATCGGGCGAGTTTCTACTTTCAGATGCAACAGAAATTTTGCGGATTGGTCAATCCGTTCGCGAGATATGGCAGTTTGGAGGTAAGAAACGCTTGAGAAACTCAAAATTTTCGCAGTTCTGATGCTCGAAACGAATAACTAGAACGGCCTAGGGGAAAGGTTCGCATACCGTTGTAATCGGGCGAGTTTCAACTTTCAGATGCAACAGAGATTTTGCGGACTGGTCAATCCGTTCGCGAGATATGGCAGTTTGGACGTAAAAAACGCTCGAGAAACTCAAAATTTTCGCAGTTCTGATGCTCGAAACGAATAACCAGAACGGCCTAGGGGAAAAGTTCGAATACCGTTGTAATCGGGCGAGTTTCTACTTTCAGATGTAACAGAAATTTTGCGGATTGGTCAATCCGTTCGCGAGATATGGCAGTTTGGAGGTAAGAAACGCTTGAGAAACTCAAAATTTTCGCAGCTCTGATGCTCGAAACGAATAACTAGAATGGCCTAGGGGAAAAGTACACATACCGTTGCAATTGGGCGAGTTTCTACTTTCAGATGCAACAGACATTTTGCGGATTGGTCAATCCGTTCGCGAAATATGGCAGTTTGGAGGTAAGAAACGCTTGAGAAACTCAAAATTTTCGCAGTTCTGATGCTCCAAACGAACAACCAGAACGGCCTAGGGGAAAAGTTCGAATACCGTTGTAATCGGGCGAATTTCTACTTTCAGATGTAACAGAAATTTTGCGGATTGGTCAATCCGTTCGCGAGATATGGCAGTTTGGAGGTAAGAAACGCTTGAGCAACTCAAAATTTTCGCAGTTCTGATGCTCGAAACGAATAACTAGAACGACCTATGGGAAAAGTACGGATACCATTGTAATCGGGCGAGTTTCTACTTTCAGATGCAACAGAAATTTTACGGATTGGTCAATCCGTTCGCGAGATATGGCAGTTTGGAGGTAAGAAACGCTTGAGAAACTCAAAATTTTCGCAGTTCTGATGCTCGAAACGAATAACTAGAACGGCCTAGGGCAAAGGTTCGCATACCGTTGTAATCGGGCGAGTTTCAACTTTCAGATGCAACAGAAATTTTGCGGATTGGTCAATCCGTTCGCGAGATATGGCAGTTTGGACGTAAAAAACGCTCGAGAAACTCAAAATTTTCGCAGTTCTGATGCTCGAAACGAATAACCAGAACGGCCTAGGGGAAAAGTTCGAATACCGTTGTAATCGGGCGAGTTTCTACTTTCAGATGTAACAGAAATTTTGCGGATTGGTCAATCCGTTCGCGAGATATGGCAGTTTGGAGGTAAGAAACGCTTGAGAAACTCAAAATTTTCGAAGTTCTGATGCTCGAAATGAATAACTAGAACGGCCTAGGGGAAAAGTACGCATACCGTTGTAATCGGGCGAGTTTCTAGTTTCAGATGCAACAGAAATTTTGCGGAATGGTGTATCCGTTCGCGAGATATGGCAGTTTGGATGTAAGAAACGCTTGAGAAACTCAAAATTTTCGCAGCTCTGATGCTCGAAACGAATAACTAGAACGGCCTAGGGGAAAAGTACTCATACCGTTGCAATCGGGCGAGTTTCTACTTTCAGATGCAACAGAAATTTTACGGATTGGTCAATCCGTTCGCGAGATATGGCAGTTTGGAGGTAAGAAACGCATGAGAAACTCAAAATTTTCGCAGTTCTGATACTCAAACGAATGACCAGAACGGCCTAGGGGAAAAGTTCGAATACCGTTGTAATCGGGCGAGTTTCTACTTTCAGATGCAACAGAAATTTTGCGGATTGGTCAATCCGTTCGCGAGATATGGCAGTTTGGAGGTAAGAAACGCTTGAGAAACTCAAAATTTTCGCAGTTCTGATGCTCGAAACGAATAACTAGAACGGCCTAGGGGAAAGGTTCGCATACCGTTCTAATCGGGCCAGTTTCAACTTTCAGATGCAACAGAGATTTTGCGGACTGGTCAATCCGTTCGCGAGATATGGCAGTTTGGACGTAAGAAACGCTTGAGAAACTCAAAATTTTCGCAGTTCTGATGCTCCAAACGAATAACCAGAACGGCCTAGGGGAAAAGTTCGAATACCGTTGTAATCGGGCGAGTTTCTACTTTCAGATGTAACAGAAATTTTGCGGATTGGTCAATCCGTTCGCGAGATATGGCAGTTTGGAGGTAAGAAACGCTTGAGAAACTCAAAATTTTCACAGTTCTGATGCTCGAAACGAATAACTAGAACGGCCTAGGGGAAAAGTACGCATACTGTTGTAATTGGGCGAGTTTCTACTTTCAGATGCAACAGAAATTTTGTGGATTGGTCTATCCGTTCGAGAGATATGGCAGTTTGGAGGTAAGAAACGCTTGAGCAACTCAAAATTTTCGCAGTTCTGATGCTCGAAACGAATAACTAGAACGACCTATGGGAAAAGTACGGATACCATTGTAATCGGGCGAGTTTCTACTTTCAGATGCAACAGAAATTTTACGGATTGGTCAATCCGTTCGCGAGATATGGCAGTTTGGAGGTAAGAAACGCATGAGAAACTCAAAATTTTCGCAGTTCTGATACTCGAAACGAATGACCAGAACGGCCTAGGGGAAAAGTTCGAATACCGTTGTAATCGGGCGAGTTTCTACTTTCAGATGTAACAGAAATTTTGCGGATTGGTCAATCCGTTCGCGAGATATGGCAGTTTGGAGGTAAGAAACGCTTGAGAAACTCAAAATTTTCACAGTTCTGATGCTCGAAACGAATAACTAGAACGGCCTAGGGGAAAAGTACTCATACCATTGTAATCGGGCGAGTTTCTACTTTCAGATGCAACAGAAATTTTACGGATTGGTCAATCCGTTCGCGAGATATGGCAGTTTGGAGGTAAGAAACGCATGAGAAACTCAAAATTTTCGCAGTTCTGATACTCGAAACGAATGACCAGAACGGCCTAGGGGAAAAGTACTCATACCGTTGTAATCGGGCGAGTTTCTACTTTCAGATGCAACAGAAATTTTGCGGATTGGTCAATCCGTTCGCGAGATATGGCAGTTTGGAGGTAAGAAACGCTTGAGAAACTCAAAATTTTCGAAGTTCTGATGCTCGAAATGAATAACTAGAACGGCCTAGGGGAAAAGTACGCATACCGTTGTAATCGGGCGAGTTTCTAGTTTCAGATGCAACAGAAATTTTGCGGAATGGTGTATCCGTTCGCGAGATATGGCAGTTTGGATGTAAGAAACGCTTGAGAAACTCAAAATTTTCGCAGCTCTGATGCTCGAAACGAATAACTAGAACGGCCTAGGGGAAAAGTACTCATACCGTTGCAATCGGGCGAGTTTCTACTTTCAGATGCAACAGAAATTTTACGGATTGGTCAATCCGTTCGCGAGATATGGCAGTTTGGAGGTAAGAAACGCATGAGAAACTCAAAATTTTCGCAGTTCTGATACTCAAACGAATGACCAGAACGGCCTAGGGGAAAAGTTCGAATACCGTTGTAATCGGGCGAGTTTCTACTTTCAGATGCAACAGAAATTTTGCGGATTGGTCAATCCGTTCGCGAGATATGGCAGTTTGGAGGTAAGAAACGCTTGAGAAACTCAAAATTTTCGCAGTTCTGATGCTCGAAACGAATAACTAGAACGGCCTAGGGGAAAGGTTCGCATACCGTTCTAATCGGGCGAGTTTCAACTTTCAGATGCAACAGAGATTTTGCGGACTGGTCAATCCGTTCGCGAGATATGGCAGTTTGGACGTAAGAAACGCTTGAGAAACTCAAAATTTTCGCAGTTCTGATGCTCCAAACGAATAACCAGAACGGCCTAGGGGAAAAGTTCGAATACCGTTGTAATCGGGCGAGTTTCTACTTTCAGATGTAACAGAAATTTTGCGGATTGGTCAATCCGTTCGCGAGATATGGCAGTTTGGAGGTAAGAAACGCTTGAGAAACTCAAAATTTTCACAGTTCTGATGCTCGAAACGAATAACTAGAACGGCCTAGGGGAAAAGTACGCATACTGTTGTAATTGGGCGAGTTTCTACTTTCAGATGCAACAGAAATTTTGTGGATTGGTCTATCCGTTCGAGAGATATGGCAGTTTGGAGATAAGAAACGCTTGAGCAACTCAAAATTTTCGCAGTTCTGATGCTCGAAACGAATAACTAGAACGACCTATGGGAAAAGTACGGATACCATTGTAATCGGGCGAGTTTCTACTTTCAGATGCAACAGAAATTTTACGGATTGGTCAATCCGTTCGCGAGATATGGCAGTTTGGAGGTAAGAAACGCATGAGAAACTCAAAATTTTCGCAGTTCTGATACTCGAAACGAATGACCAGAACGGCCTAGGGGAAAAGTTCGAATACCGTTGTAATCGGGCGAGTTTCTACTTTCAGATGTAACAGAAATTTTGCGGATTGGTCAATCCGTTCGCGAGATATGGCAGTTTGGAGGTAAGAAACGCTTGAGAAACTCAAAATTTTCACAGTTCTGATGCTCGAAACGAATAACTAGAACGGCCTAGGGGAAAAGTACTCATACCATTGAAATCGGGCGAGTTTCTACTTTCAGATGCAACAGAAATTTTACGGATTGGTCAATCCGTTCGCGAGATATGGCAGTTTGGAGGTAAGAAACGCATGAGAAACTCAAAATTTTCGCAGTTCTGATACTCGAAACGAATGACCAGAACGGCCTAGGGGAAAAGTACTCATACCGTTGTAATCGGGCGAGTTTCTACTTTCAGATGCAACAGAAATTTTGCGGATTGGTCAATCCGTTCGCGAGATATGGCAGTTTGGAGGTAAGAAACGCTTGAGAAACTCAAAATTTTCGCAGTTCTGATGCTCCAAACGAATAACCAGAACGGCCTAGGGGAAAAGTACGCATACCGTTGTAATCGGGCGAGTTTCTAGTTTCAGATGCAACAGAAATTTTGCGGAATGGTGTATCCGTTCGCGAGATATGGCAGTTTGGAGGTAAGAAACGCTTGAGCAACTCAAAATTTTCACAGTTCTGATGCTCGAAACGAATAACTAGAACGGCCTAGGGGAAAAGTACTCATACCGTTGCAATCGGGCGTGTTTCAACTTTCAGATGCAACAGAAATTTTGCGGATTGGTCAATCCGTTCGCGAGATATGGCAGTTTGGAGGTAAGAAACGCTTGAGAAACTCAAAATTTTCGCAGTTCTGATGCTCCAAACGAATAACCAGAACGGCCTAGGGGAAAAGTACTCATACCATTGTAATCGGGCGAGTTTCTACTTTCAGATGCAACAGAAATTTTACGGATTGGTCAATCCGTTCGCGAGATATGGCAGTTTGGAGGTAAGAAACGCATGAGAAACTCAAAATTTTCGCAGTTCTGATACTCGAAACGAATGACCAGAACGGCCTAGGGGAAAAGTACTCATACCGTTGTAATCGGGCGAGTTTCTACTTTCAGATGCAACAGAAATTTTGCGAATTGTTCAATCCGTTCGCGAGATATGGCAGTTTGGACGTAACAAACGCTTGAGAAACTCAAAATTTTCGCAGTTCTGATGCTCGAAACGAATAACTAGAACGGCCTAGGGGAAAGGTTGGCATACCGTTGTAATCGAGCGAGTTTCTTCTTTCAGATGCAACAGAAATTTTGTGGATTGGTCAATCTGTTCGCGAGATATGGCAGTTTGGACGTCAGAAACGCTTGAGAAACTAAAAATTTTCGCAGTTCTGAAGCTCGAAACGAATAACTAGAACGGCCTAGGGGAAAAGTACGCATACTGTTGTAATTGGGCGAGTTTCTACTTTCAGATGCAACAGAAATTTTGTGGATTGGTCTATCCGTTCGAGAGATATGGCAGTTTGGAGGTAAGAAACGCTTGAGCAACTCAAAATTTTCGCAGTTCTGATGCTCGAAACGAATAACTAGATCGACCTATGGGAAAAGTACGGATACCATTGTAATCGGGCGAGTTTCTACTTTCAGATGCAACAGAAATTTTACGGATTGGTCAATCCGTTCGCGAGATATGGCAGTTTGGAGGTAAGAAACGCATGAGAAACTCAAAATTTTCGCAGTTCTGATACTCGAAACGAATGACCAGAACGGCCTAGGGGAAAAGTTCGAATACCGTTGTAATCGGGCGAGTTTCTACTTTCAGATGTAACAGAAATTTTGCGGATTGGTCAATCCGTTCGCGAGATATGGCAGTTTGGAGGTAAGAAACGCTTGAGAAACTCAAAATTTTCACAGTTCTGATGCTCGAAACGAATAACTAGAACGGCCTAGGGGAAAAGTACTCATACCGTTGCAATCGGGCGTGTTTCAACTTTCAGATGCAACAGAAATTTTGCGGATTGGTCAATCCGTTCGCGAGATATGGCAGTTTGGAGGTAAGAAACGCTTGAGAAACTCAAAATTTTCGCAGCTCTGATGCTCCAAACGAATAACCAGAACCGCCTAGGGGAAAAGAACTCATACCATTGTAATCGGGCGAGTTTCTACTTTCAGATGCAACAGAAATTTTACGGATTGGTCAATCCGTTCGCGAGATATGGCAGTTTGGAGGTAAGAAACGCATGAGAAACTCAAAATTTTCGCAGTTCTGATACTCGAAACGAATGACCAGAACGGCCTAGGGGAAAAGTACTCATACCGTTGTAATCGGGCGAGTTTCTACTTTCAGATGCAACAGAAATTTTGCGGATTGGTCAATCCGTTCGCGAGATATGGCAGTTTGGAGGTAAGAAACGCTTGAGAAACTCAAAATTTTCGCAGTTCTGATGCTCGAAACGAATAACTAGAACGGCCTAGGGGAAAGGTTCGCATGCCGTTGTAATCGGGCGAGTTTCAACTTTCAGATGCAACAGAGATTTTGCGGACTGGTCAATCCGTTCGCGAGATATGGCAGTTTGGACGTAAAAAACGCTCGAGAAACTCAAAATTTTCGCAGTTCTGATGCTCGAAACGAATAACCAGAACGGCCTAGGGGAAAAGTACGCATACCGTTGTAATCGGGCGAGTTTCTACTTTCAGATGCAACAGAAATTTTGCGGATTGGTCAATCCGTTCGCGAGATATGGCAGTTTGGATGTAAGAAACGCTCGAGAAACTCAAAATTTTCGCAGTTCTGATGCTCGAAACGAATAACTAGAACGGCCTAGGGGAAAAGTACGCATAGTGTTGTAATCGGGCGAGTTTCTACTTTCAGATGCAACAGAAATTTTGCGGATTGGTCAATCCGTTCGCGAGATATGGCAGTTTGGAGGTAAGAAACGCTCGAGATTACAAAATTTTCGCAGTTCTGATGCTCGACAAGCATAACTAGAACGGCCTAGGGGAAAAGTACGCACACCGTTGTAATCGGGCGAGTTTCTACTTTCAGATGCAACAGAAATTTTGCGGATTGGTCAATCCGTTCGCGAGATATGGCAGTTTGGAGATAAGAAACGCTTGAGCAACTCAAAATTTTCGCAGTTCTGATGCTCGAAACGAATAACTAGAACGACCTATGGGAAAAGTACGGATACCATTGTAATCGGGCGAGTTTCTACTTTCAGATGCAACAGAAATTTTACGGATTGGTCAATCCGTTCGCGAGATATGGCAGTTTGGAGGTAAGAAACGCTTGAGAAACTCAAAATTTTCGCAGTTCTGATGCTCGAAACGAATAACTAGAACGGCCTAGGGCAAAAGTTCGCATACCGTTGTAATCGGGCGAGTTTCAACTTTCAGATGCAACAGAAATTTTGCGGATTTGTCAATCCGCTCGCGAGATATGGCAGTTTGGACGTAAAAAACGCTCGAGAAACTCAAAATTTTCGCAGTTCTGATGCTCGAAACGAATAACCAGAACGGCCTAGGGGAAAAGTTCGAATACCGTTGTAATCGGGCGAGTTTCTACTTTCAGATGTAACAGAAATTTTGCGGATTGGTCAATCCGTTCGCGAGATATGGCAGTTTGGAGGTAAGAAACGCTTGAGAAACTCAAAATTTTCGAAGTTCTGATGCTCGAAATGAATAACTAGAACGGCCTAGGGGAAAAGTACGCATACCGTTGTAATCGGGCGAGTTTCTAGTTTCAGATGCAACAGAAATTTTGCGGAATGGTGTATCCGTTCGCGAGATATGGCAGTTTGGAGGTAAGAAACGCTTGAGCAACTCAAAATTTTCACAGTTCTGATGCTCGAAACGAATAACTAGAACGGCCTAGGGGAAAAGTACTCATACCGTTGCAATCGGGCGAGTTTCTACTTTCAGATGCAACAGAAATTTTACGGATTGGTCAATCCGTTCGCGAGATATGGCAGTTTGGAGGTAAGAAACGCATGAGAAACTCAAAATTTTCGCAGTTCTGATACTCAAACGAATGACCAGAACGGCCTAGGGGAAAAGTTCGAATACCGTTGTAATCGGGCGAGTTTCTACTTTCAGATGCAACAGAAATTTTGCGGATTGGTCAATCCGTTCGCGAGATATGGCAGTTTGGAGGTAAGAAACGCTTGAGAAACTCAAAATTTTCGCAGTTCTGATGCTCGAAACGAATAACTAGAACGGCCTAGGGGAAAGGTTCGCATACCGTTGTAATCGGGCGAGTTTCAACTTTCAGATGCAACAGAGATTTTGCGGACTGGTCAATCCGTTCGCGAGATATGGCAGTTTGGACGTAAGAAACGCTTGAGAAACTCAAAATTTTCGCAGTTCTGATGCTCCAAACGAATAACCAGAACGGCCTAGGGGAAAAGTTCGAATACCGTTGTAATCGGGCGAGTTTCTACTTTCAGATGTAACAGAAATTTTGCGGATTGGTCAATCCGTTCGCGAGATATGGCAGTTTGGATGTAAGAAACGCATGAGAAACTCAAAATTTTCGCAGTTCTGATACTCGAAACGAATGACCAGAACGGCCTAGGGGAAAAGTTCGAATACCGTTGTAATCGGGCGAGTTTCTACTTTCAGATGTAACAGAAATTTTGCGGATTGGTCTATCCGTTCGCGAGATATGGCAGTTTGGAGGTAAGAAACGCTTGAGAAACTCAAAATTTTCGCAGTTCTGATGCTCGAAACGAATAACTAGAACGACCTATGGGAAAAGTACGGATACCATTGTAATCGGGCGAGTTTCTACTTTCAGATGCAACAGAAATTTTACGGATTGGTCAATCCGTTCGCGAGATATGGCAGTTTGGATGTAAGAAACGCATGAGAAACTCAAAATTTTCGCAGTTCTGATACTCGAAACGAATGACCAGAACGGCCTAGGGGAAAAGTTCGAATACCGTTGTAATCGGGCGAGTTTCTACTTTCAGATGTAACAGAAATTTTGCGGATTGGTCAATCCGTTCGCGAGATATGGCAGTTTGGAGGTAAGAAACGCTTGAGAAACTCTAAATTTTCGCAGTTCTGATGCTCGAAACGAATAACTAGAACGGCCTAGGGCAAAGGTTCGCATACCGTTGTAATCGGACGAGTTACAACTTTCAGATGCAACAGAAATTTTGCGGATTGGTCAATCCGTTCGCGAGATATGGCAGTTTGGACGTAAAAAACGCTCGAGAAACTCAAAATTTTCGCAGTTCTGATGCTCGAAACGAATAACCAGAACGGCCTAGGGGAAAAGTTCGAATACCGTTGTAATCGGGCGAGTTTCTACTTTCAGATGTAACAGAAATTTTGCGGATTGGTCAATCCGTTCGCGAGATATGGCAGTTTGGAGGTAAGAAACGCTTGAGAAACTCAAAATTTTCGAAGTTCTGTAGCTCGAAATGAATAACTAGAACGGCCTAGGGGAAAAGTACGCATACCGTTGTAATCGGGCGAGTTTCTAGTTTCAGATGCAACAGAAATTTTGCGGAATGGTGTATCCGTTCGCGAGATATGGCAGTTTGGAGGTAAGAAACGCTTGAGCAACTCAAAATTTTCACAGTTCTGATGCTCGAAACGAATAACTAGAACGGCCTAGGGGAAAAGTACTCATACCGTTGCAATCGGGCGTGTTTCAACTTTCAGATGCAACAGAAATTTTGCGGATTGGTCAATCCGTTCGCGAGATATGGCACTTTGGACGTAAGAAACGCTCGAGAAACTCAAAATTTTCGCAGTTCTGAAGCTCGAAACGAATAACCAGAACGGCCTAGGGGAAAAGTTCGAATACCATTGTAATCGGGCGAGTTTCTACTTTCAGATGTAACAGAAATTTTGCGGATTGGTCAATCCGTTCGCGAGATATGGCAGTTTGGATGTAAGAAACGCTTGAGAAACTCAAAATTTTCGCAGCTCTGATGCTCGAAACGAATAACTAGAACGGCCTAGGGGAAAAGTACTCATACCGTTGCAATCGGGCGAGTTTCTACTTTCAGATGCAACAGAAATTTTACGGATTGGTCAATCCGTTCGCGAGATATGGCAGTTTGGATGTAAGAAACGCTTGAGAAACTCAAAATTTTCGCAGCTCTGATGCTCGAAACGAATAACTAGAACGGCCTAGGGGAAAAGTACTCATACCGTTGCAATCGGGCGAGTTTCTACTTTCAGATGCAACAGAAATTTTGCGGATTGGTCAATCCGTTCGCGAGATATGGCAGTTTGGAGGTAAGAAACGCTTGAGAAACTCAAAATTTTCGCAGTTCTGATGCTCGAAACGAATAACTAGAACGGCCTAGGGGAAAGGTTCGCATACCGTTGTAATCGGGCGAGTTTCAACTTTCAGATGCAACAGAGATTTTGCGGACTGGTCAATCCGTTCGCGAGATATGGCAGTTTGGACGTAAGAAACGCTTGAGAAACTCAAAATTTTCGCAGTTCTGATGCTCCAAACGAATAACCAGAACGGCCTAGGGGAAAAGTTCGAATACCGTTGTAATCGGGCGAGTTTCTACTTTCAGATGTAACAGAAATTTTGCGGATTGGTCAATCCGTTCGCGAGATATGGCAGTTTGGATGTAAGAAACGCATGAGAAACTCAAAATTTTCGCAGTTCTGATACTCGAAACGAATGACCAGAACGGCCTAGGGGAAAAGTTCGAATACCGTTGTAATCGGGCGAGTTTCTACTTTCAGATGTAACAGAAATTTTGCGGATTGGTCAATCCGTTCGCGAGATATGGCAGTTTGGAGGTAAGAAACGCTTGAGAAACTCAAAATTTTCGCAGTTCTGATGCTCGAAACGAATAACTAGAACGACCTATGGGAAAAGTACGGATACCATTGTAATCGGGCGAGTTTCTACTTTCAGATGCAACAGAAATTTTACGGATTGGTCAATCCGTTCGCGAGATATGGCAGTTTGGATGTAAGAAACGCATGAGAAACTCAAAATTTTCGCAGTTCTGATACTCGAAACGAATGACCAGAACGGCCTAGGGGAAAAGTTCGAATACCGTTGTAATCGGGCGAGTTTCTACTTTCAGATGTAACAGGAATTTTGCGGATTGGTCAATCCGTTCGCGAGATATGGCAGTTTGGAGGTAAGAAACGCTTGAGAAACTCAAAATTTTCGCAGTTCTGATGCTCGAAACGAATAACTAGCACGGCCTAGGGCAAAGGTTCGCATACCGTTGTATTCGGACGAGTTTCAACTTTCAGATGCAACAGAAATTTTGCGGATTGGTCAATCCGTTCGCGAGATATGGAAGTTTGGACGTAAAAAACGCTCGAGAAACTCAAAATTTTCGCAGTTCTGATGCTCGAAACGAATAACCAGAACGGCCTAGGGGAAAAGTTCGAATACCGTTGTAATCGGGCGAGTTTCTACTTTCAGATGTAACAGAAATTTTGCGGATTGGTCAATCCGTTCGCGAGATATGGCAGTTTGGACGTAAGAAACGCTCGAGAAACTCAAAATTTTCGCAGTTCTGATGCTCGAAACGAATAACCAGAACGGCCTAGGGGAAAAGTTCGAATACCATTGTAATCGGGCGAGTTTCTACTTTCAGATGTAACAGAAATTTTGCGGATTGGTCAATCCGTTCGCGAGATATGGCAGTTTGGATGTAAGAAACGCTTGAGAAACTCAAAATTTTCGGAGCTCTGATGCTCGAAACGAATAACTAGAATGGCCTAGGGGAAAAGTACACATACCGTTGCAATTGGGCGAGTTTCTACTTTCAGATGCAACAGAAATTTTGCGGATTGGTCTATCCGTTCGAGAGATATGGCAGTTTGGACGTAAGAAACGCTTGAGCAACTCAAAATTTTCGCAGTTCTGATGCTCGAAACGAATAACCAGAGCGGCCTAGGGGAAAAGTACGCATACCGTTGTAATCGGGCGAGTTTCTACTTTCAGATGCAACAGAAATTTTGCGGATTGGTCAATCCGTTCGCGGGATATGGCAGTTTGGACGTAACAAACGCTTGAGAAACTCAAAATCTTCGCAGTTCTGATGCTCGAAACGAATAACTAGAACGGCCTAGGGGAAAGGTTCGCATAACGTTGTAATCGGGCGAGTTTCTACTTTCAGATGCAACAGAAATTTTGCGGATTGGTCAATCCGTTCGCGAGATATGGCAGTTTGGAGGTAAGAAACGCTAGAGACACTCAAAATTTTCGCAGCTCTGATGCTCGAAACGAATAACTAGAATGGCCTAGGGGAAAAGTACACATACCGTTGCAATTGGGCGAGTTTCTACTTTCAGATGCAACAGAAATTTTGCGGATTGGTCTATCCGTTAGAGAGATATGGCAGTTTGGAGGTAAGAAACGCTTGAGCAACTCAAAATTTTCGCAGTTCTGATGCTCGAAACGAATAACCAGAACGGCCTACGGGAAAAGTTCGAATACCGTTGTAATCGGGCGAGTTTCTACTTTCAGATGCAACAGAAATTTTGCGGATTGGGCAGTCCGTTCGCGAGATATGGCAGTTTGGACGTAAGAAACGCTTGAGAAACTCAAAATTTTCGCAGTTCTGATGCTCGAAACCAATAACTAGAACGGCCTAGGGGAAAGGTTCGCATACCGTTGTAATCGGGCGAGTTTCTACTTTCAGATGCAACAGAAATTTTGCGGATTGGTCAATCCGTTCGCGAGATATGGCAGTTTGGACGTAAGAAACGCTTGAGAAACTCAAAATTTTCGCAGTTCTGATGCTCGAAACGAATAACTAGAACGGCCTAGGGGAAAGGTTCGGATACCGTTGTAAACGGGCGAGTTTCTACTTTCAGATGCAACAGAAATTTTGTGGATTGGTCAATCCGTTCGCGAGATATGGCAGTTTGGAGGTAAGAAACGCTTGAGAAACTCAAAATTTTCGAAGTTCTGATGCTCGAAATGAATAACTAGAACGGCCTAGGGGAAAAGTACGCATACCGTTGTAATCGGGCGAGTTTCTACTTTCAGGTGCAACAGAAATTTTGCGGATTCGTCAATCCGTTCGCAAGATATGGTAGTTTGGATGTAAGAAACGCTTGAGAAACTCAAAATTATCGCAGTTCTGATGCTCGCAACGAATAACTAGAACGGCCTAGGGGAAAAGTACGCATACCGTTGTAATCGGGCGAGTTTCTACTTTCAGATGCGACAGAAATTTTGCAGATTGGTCAATCCGTTCGCGAGATATGGCAGTTTGGAGGTAAGAAACGCTTGAGAAACTCAAAATTTTCGCAGTTCTGATGCTCGATAAGCATCACTAGAACGGCCTAGGGGAAAAGTACTCATACTGATGTAATCGGGCTAGTTTCTACTTTCAGATGCAACAGAAATTTTGCGGATTGGTCAATCCGTTCGCGAGATATGGCAGTCTGGATGTAAGAAACGCATGAGAAACTCAAAATTTTCGAAGTTCTGATGCTCGAAATGAATAACTAGAACGGCCTAGGGGAAAAGTGCGCATACCGTTGTAATCGGGCTAGTTTCTACTTTCAGATGCAACAGAAATTTTACGGATTGGTGAATCCGTTCGCGAGATATGGCAGTTTGGAGGTAAGAAACGCTTGAGAAACTCAAAATTTTCGCAGCTCTGATGCTCGAAACAAATAACTAGAATGGCCTAGGGGAAAAGTACTCATACCGTTGTAATCGGGCGAGTATCTACTTTCAGATTCAACAGAAATTTTGCGGATTGGTCAATCCGTTCGCGAGATATGGCAGTTTGGACGTAAAAAACTCTCGAGAAACTCAAAATTTTCGCTGTTCTGATGCTCGAAACGAATAACCAGAACGGCCTAGGGGAAAAGTTCGAATACCGTTGTAATCGGGCGAGTTTCTACTTTCAGATGCAACAGAAATTTTGCGGATTGGTCAATCCGTTCGCGAGATATGGCAGTTTGGAGGTAAGAAACGCTAGAGACACTCAAAATTTTCGCAGCTCTGATGCTCGAAACGAATAACTAGAATGGCCTAGGGGAAAAGTACACATACCGTTGCAATTGGGCGAGTTTCTACTTTCAGATGCAACAGAAATTTTGCGGATTGGTCTATCCGTTAGAGAGATATGGCAGTTTGGAGGTAAGAAACGCTTGAGCAACTCAAAATTTTCGCAGTTCTGATGCTCGAAACGAATAACCAGAACGGCCTACGGGAAAAGTACGCATACCGTTGTAATCGGGCGAGTTTCTACTTTCAGATGCAACAGAAATTTTGCGGGTTGGTCAGTCCGTTCGCGAGATATGGCAGTTTGGACGTAAGAAACGCTTGAGAAACTCAAAATTTTCGCAGTTCTGATGCTCGAAACCAATAACTAGAACGGCCTAGGGGAAAGGTTCGCATACCGTTGTAATCGGGCGAGTTTCTACTTTCAGATGCAACAGAAATTTTGCGGATTGGTCAATCCGTTCGCGAGATATGGCAGTTTGGACATAAGAAACGCTTGAGAAACTCAAAATTTTCGCAGTTCTGATGCTCGAAACGAATAACTAGAACGGCCTAGGGGAAAGGTTCGGATACCGTTGTAAACGGGCGAGTTTCTACTTTCAGATGCAACAGAAATTTTGTGGATTGGTCAATCCGTTCGCGAGATATGGCAGTTTGGAGGTAAGAAACGCTTGATAAACTCAAAATTTTCGAAGTTCTGATGCTCGAAATGAATAACTAGAACGGCCTAGGGGAAAAGTACGCATACCGTTGTAATCGGGCGAGTTTCTACTTTCAGGTGCAACAGAAATTTTGCGGATTCGTCAATCCGTTCGCAAGATATGGTAGTTTGGATGTAAGAAACGCTTGAGAAACTCAAAATTATCGCAGTTCTGATGCTCGCAACGAATAACTAGAACGGCCTAGGGGAAAAGTACGCATACCGTTGTAATCGGGCGAGTTTCTACTTTCAGATGCGACAGAAATTTTGCAGATTGGTCAATCCGTTCGCGAGATATGGCAGTTTGGAGGTAAGAAACGCTTGAGAAACTCAAAATTTTCGCAGTTCTGATGCTCGATAAGCATCACTAGAACGGCCTAGGGGAAAAGTACTCATACTGATGTAATCGGGCTAGTTTCTACTTTCAGATGCAACAGAAATTTTGCGGATTGGTCAATCCGTTCGCGAGATATGGCAGTCTGGAGGTAAGAAACGCATGAGAAACTCAAAATTTTCGAAGTTCTGATGCTCGAAATGAATAACTAGAACGGCGTAGGGGAAAAGTGCGCATACCGTTGTAATCGGGCTAGTTTCTACTTTCAGATGCAACAGAAATTTTACGGATTGGTGAATCCGTTCGCGAGATATGGCAGTTTGGAGGTAAGAAACGCTTGAGAAACTCAAAATTTTCGCAGCTCTGATGCTCGAAACAAACAACTAGAATGGCCTAGGGGAAAAGTACTCATACCGTTGTAATCGGGCGAGTATCTACTTTCAGATGCAACAGAAATTTTGCGGATTGGTCAGTCCGTTCGCGAGATATGGCAGTTTGGACGTAAGAAACGCTTGAGAAACTCAAAATTTTCGCAGTTCTGATGCTCGAAACCAATAACTAGAACGGCCTAGGGGAAAGGTTCGCATACCGTTGTAATCGGGCGAGTTTCTACTTTCAGATGCAACAGAAATTTTGCGGATTGGTCAATCCGTTCGCGAGATATGGCAGTTTGGACATAAGAAACGCTTGAGAAACTCAAAATTTTCGCAGTTCTGATGCTCGAAACGAATAACTAGAACGGCCTAGGGGAAAGGTTCGGATACCGTTGTAAACGGGCGAGTTTCTACTTTCAGATGCAACAGAAATTTTGTGGATTGGTCAATCCGTTCGCGAGATATGGCAGTTTGGAGGTAAGAAACGCTTGAGAAACTCAAAATTTTCGAAGTTCTGATGCTCGAAATGAATAACTAGAACGGCCTAGGGGAAAAGTACGCATACCGTTGTAATCGGGCGAGTTTCTACTTTCAGGTGCAACAGAAATTTTGCGGATTCGTCAATCCGTTCGCAAGATATGGTAGTTTGGATGTAAGAAACGCTTGAGAAACTCAAAATTATCGCAGTTCTGATGCTCGAAATGAATAACTAGAACGGCCTAGGGGAAAAGTACGCATACCGTTGTAATCGGGCGAGTTTCTACTTTCAGGTGCAACAGAAATTTTGCGGATTCGTCAATCCGTTCGCAAGATATGGTAGTTTGGATGTAAGAAACGCTTGAAAAACTCAAAATTATCGCAGTTCTGATGCTCGCAACGAATAACTAGAACGGCCTAGGGGAAAAGTACGCATACCGTTGTAATCGGGCGAGTTTCTACTTTCAGATGCGACAGAAATTTTGCAGATTGGTCAATCCGTTCGCGAGATATGGCAGTTTGGAGGTAAGAAACGCTTGAGAAACTCAAAATTTTCGCAGTTCTGATGCTCGATAAGCATCACTAGAACGGCCTAGGGGAAAAGTACTCATACTGATGTAATCGGGCTAGTTTCTACTTTCAGATGCAACAGAAATTTTGCGGATTGGTCAATCCGTTCGCGAGATATGGCAGTCTGGAGGTAAGAAACGCATGAGAAACTCAAAATTTTCGAAGTTCTGATGCTCGAAATGAATAACTAGAACGGCGTAGGGGAAAAGTGCGCATACCGTTGTAATCGGGCTAGTTTCTACTTTCAGATGCAACAGAAATTTTACGGATTGGTGAATCCGTTCGCGAGATATGGCAGTTTGGAGGTAAGAAACGCTTGAGAAACTCAAAATTTTCGCAGCTCTGATGCTCGAAACAAACAACTAGAATGGCCTAGGGGAAAAGTACTCATACCGTTGTAATCGGGCGAGTATCTACTTTCAGATTCAACAGAAATTTCGCGGATTGATCTATCCCTTCGCGAGATATGGCAGTTTGGAGGTAAGAAACGCTTGAGAAATTCAAAATTTTCGCAGTTCTGATGCCCGAAACGAATAACTAGAACGGCCTAGGGGAAAAGTACTCATACCGTTGTAATCGGGCGAGTATCTACTTTCAGATTCAACAGAAATTTCGCGGATTGGTCTATCCGTTCGCGAGATATGACAGTTTGGAGGTAAGAAACGCTTGAGAAATTCAAAATTTTCGCAGTTCTGATGCCCGAAACGAATAACTAGAATGGCCTAGGGGAAAAGTACTCATACCGTTGTAATCGGGCGAGTATCTACTTTCAGATTCAACAGAAATTTTGCGGATTGGTCAATCCGTTCGCGAGATATGGCAGTTTGGACGTAAAAAACTCTCGAGAAACTCAAAATTTTCGCTGTTCTGATGCTCGAAACGAATAACCAGAACGGCCTAGGGGAAAAGTTCGAATACCGTTGTAATCGGGCGAGTTTCTACTTTCAGATGCAACAGAAATTTTGCGGATTGGTCAATCCGTTCGCGAGATATGGCAGTTTGGAGGTAAGAAACGCTAGAGACACTCAAAATTTTCGCAGCTCTGATGCTCGAAACGAATAACTAGAATGGCCTAGGGGAAAAGTACACATACCGTTGCAATTGGGCGAGTTTCTACTTTCAGATGCAACAGAAATTTTGCGGATTGTTCTATCCGTTAGAGAGATATGGCAGTTTGGAGGTAAGAAACGCTTGAGCAACTCAAAATTTTCGCAGTTCTGATGCTCGAAACGAATAACCAGAACGGCCTACGGGAAAAGTACGCATACCGTTGTAATCGGGCGAGTTTCTACTTTCAGATGCAACAGAAATTTTGCGGATTGGTCAGTCCGTTCGCGAGATATGGCAGTTTGGACGTAAGAAACGCTTGAGAAACTCAAAATTTTCGCAGTTCTGATGCTCGAAACCAATAACTAGAACGGCCTACGGGAAAGGTTCGCATACCGTTGTAATCGGGCGAGTTTCTACTTTCAGATGCAACAGAAATTTTGCGGATTGGTCAATCCGTTCGCGAGATATGGCAGTTTGGACGTAAGAAACGCTTGAGAAACTCAAAATTTTCGCAGTTCTGATGCTCGAAACGAATAACTAGAACGGCCTAGGGGAAAGGTTCGGATACCGTTGTAAACGGGCGAGTTTCTACTTTCAGATGCAACAGAAATTTTGTGGATTGGTCAATCCGTTCGCGAGATATGGCAGTTTGGATGTAAGAAACGCTTGAGAAACTCAAAATTTTCGAAGTTCTGATGCTCGAAATGAATAACTAGAACGGCCTAGGGGAAAAGTACGCATACCGTTGTAATCGGGCGAGTTTTTACTTTCAGGTGCAACAGAAATTTTGCGGATTCGTCAATCCGTTCGCAAGATATGGTAGTTTGGATGTAAGAAACGCTTGAGAAACTCAAAATTATCGCAGTTCTGATGCTCGCAACGAATAACTAGAACGGCCTAGGGGAAAAGTACGCATACCGTTGTAATCGGGCGAGTTTCTACTTTCAGATGCGACAGAAATTTTGCAGATTGGTCAATCCGTTCGCGAGATATGGCAGTTTGGAGGTAAGAAACGCTTGAGAAACTCAAAATTTTCGCAGTTCTGATGCTCGATAAGCATCACTAGAACGGCCTAGGGGAAAAGTACTCATACTGATGTAATCGGGCTAGTTTCTACTTTCAGATGCAACAGAAATTTTGCGGATTGGTCAATCCCTTCGCGAGATATGGCAGTCTGGAGGTAAGAAACGCATGAGAAACTCAAAATTTTCGAAGTTCTGATGCTCGAAATGAATAACTAGAACGGCGTAGGGGAAAAGTGCGCATACCGTTGTAATCGGGCTAGTTTCTACTTTCAGATGCAACAGAAATTTTACGGATTGGTGAATCCGTTCGCGAGATATGGCAGTTTGGAGGTAAGAAACGCTTGAGAAACTCAAAATTTTCGCAGTTCTGATGCTCGAAACGAATAACCAGAACGGCCTACGGGAAAAGTTCGAATACCGTTGTAATCGGGCGAGTTTCTACTTTCAGATGCAACAGAAATTTTGCGGATTGGTCAATCCGTTCGCGAGATATGGCAGTTTGGACGTAAGAAACGCTTGAGAAACTCAAAATTTTCGCAGTTCTGATGCTCGAAACCAATAACTAGAACGGCCTAGGGGAAAGGTTCGCATACCGTTGTAATCGGGCGAGTTTCTACTTTCAGATGCAACAGAAATTTTGCGGATTGGTCAATCCGTTCGCGAGATATGGCAGTTTGGACGTAAGAAACGCTTGAGAAACTCAAAATTTTCGCAGTTCTGATGCTCGAAACGAATAACTAGAACGGCCTAGGGGAAAGGTTCGGATACCGTTGTAAACGGGCGAGTTTCTACTTTCAGATGCAACAGAAATTTTGTGGATTGGTCAATCCGTTCGCGAGATATGGCAGTTTGGAGGTAAGAAACGCTTGAGAAACTCAAAATTTGCGAAGTTCTGATGCTCGAAATGAATAACTAGAACGGCCTAGGGGAAAAGTACTCATACTGATGTAATCGGGCTAGTTTCTACTTTCAGATGCAACAGAAATTTTGCGGATTGGTCAATCCGTTCGCGAGATATGGCAGTCTGGAGGTAAGAAACGCATGAGAAACTCAAAATTTTCGAAGTTCTGATGCTCGAAATGAATAACTAGAACGGCGTAGGGGAAAAGTGCGCATACCGTTGTAATCGGGCGAGTATCTACTTTCAGATGCAACAGAAATTTTGCGGATTGGTCAGTCCGTTCGCGAGATATGGCAGTTTGGACGTAAGAAACGCTTGAGAAACTCAAAATTATCGCAGTTCTGATGCTCGCAACGAATAACTAGAACGGCCTAGGGGAAAAGTACGCATACCGTTGTAATCGGGCGAGTTTCTACTTTCAGGTGCAACAGAAATTTTGCGGATTCGTCAATCCGTTCGCAAGATATGGTAGTTTGGATGTAAGAAACGCTTGAGAAACTCAAAATTATCGCAGTTCTGATGCTCGAAATGAATAACTAGAACGGCCTAGGGGAAAAGTACGCATACCGTTGTAATCGGGCGAGTTTCTACTTTCAGGTGCAACAAAAATTTTGCGGATTCGTCAATCCGTTCGCAAGATATGGTAGTTTGGATGTAAGAAACGCTTGAGAAACTCAAAATTATCGCAGTTCTGATGCTCGAAACGAATAACTAGAACGGCCTAGGGGAAAGGTTCGGATACCGTTGTAAACGGGCGAGTTTCTACTTTCAGATGCAACAGAAATTTTGTGGATTGGTCAATCCGTTCGCGAGATATGGCAGTTTGGATGTAAGAAACGCTTGAGAAACTCAAAATTTTCGAAGTTCTGATGCTCGAAATGAATAACTAGAACGGCCTAGGGGAAAAGTACGCATACCGTTGTAATCGGGCGAGTTTCTACTTTCAGGTGCAACAGAAATTTTGCGGATTCGTCAATCCGTTCGCAAGATATGGTAGTTTGGATGTAAGAAACGCTTGAGAAACTCAAAATTATCGCAGTTCTGATGCTCGCAACGAATAACTAGAACGGCCTAGGGGAAAAGTACGCATACCGTTGTAATCGGGCGAGTTTCTACTTTCAGATGCGACAGAAATTTTGCAGATTGGTCAATCCGTTCGCGAGATATGGCAGTTTGGAGGTAAGAAACGCTTGAGAAACTCAAAATTTTCGCAGTTCTGATGCTCGATAAGCATCACTAGAACGGCCTAGGGGAAAAGTACTCATACTGATGTAATCGGGCTAGTTTCTACTTTCAGATGCAACAGAAATTTTGCGGATTGGTCAATCCCTTCGCGAGATATGGCAGTCTGGAGGTAAGAAACGCATGAGAAACTCAAAATTTTCGAAGTTCTGATGCTCGAAATGAATAACTAGAACGGCGTAGGGGAAAAGTGCGCATACCGTTGTAATCGGGCTAGTTTCTACTTTCAGATGCAACAGAAATTTTACGGATTGGTGAATCCGTTCGCGAGATATGGCAGTTTGGAGGTAAGAAACGCTTGAGAAACTCAAAATTTTCGCAGTTCTGATGCTCGAAACGAATAACCAGAACGGCCTACGGGAAAAGTTCGAATACCGTTGTAATCGGGCGAGTTTCTACTTTCAGATGCAACAGAAATTTTGCGGATTGGGCAGTCCGTTCGCGAGATATGGCAGTTTGGACGTAAGAAACGCTTGAGAAACTCAAAATTTTCGCAGTTCTGATGCTCGAAACCAATAACTAGAACGGCCTAGGGGAAAGGTTCGCATACCGTTGTAATCGGGCGAGTTTCTACTTTCAGATGCAACAGAAATTTTGCGGATTGGTCAATCCGTTCGCGAGATATGGCAGTTTGGACGTAAGAAACGCTTGAGAAACTCAAAATTTTCGCAGTTCTGATGCTCGAAACGAATAACTAGAACGGCCTAGGGGAAAGGTTCGGATACCGTTGTAAACGGGCGAGTTTCTACTTTCAGATGCAACAGAAATTTTGTGGATTGGTCAATCCGTTCGCGAGATATGGCAGTTTGGAGGTAAGAAACGCTTGAGAAACTCAACATTTTCGAAGTTCTGATGCTCGAAATGAATAACTAGAACGGCCTAGGGGAAAAGTACGCATACGGTTGTAATCGGGCGAGTTTCTACTTTCAGGTGCAACAGAAATTTTGCGGATTCGTCAATCCGTTCGCAAGATATGGTAGTTTGGATGTAAGAAACGCTTGAGAAACTCAAAATTATCGCAGTTCTGATGCTCGAAATGAATAACTAGAACGGCCTAGGGGAAAAGTACGCATACCGTTGTAATCGGGCGAGTTTCTACTTTCAGGTGCAACAGAAATTTTGCGGATTCGTCAATCCGTTCGCAAGATATGGTAGTTTGGATGTAAGAAACGCTTGAGAAACTCAAAATTATCGCAGTTCTGATGCTCGCAACGAATAACTAGAACGGCCTAGGGGAAAAGTACGCATACCGTTGTAATCGGGCGAGTTTCTACTTTCAGATGCGACAGAAATTTTGCAGATTGGTCAATCCGTTCGCGAGATATGGCAGTTTGGAGGTAAGAAACGCTTGAGAAACTCAAAATTTTCGCAGTTCTGATGCTCGATAAGCATCACTAGAACGGCCTAGGGGAAAAGTACTCATACTGATGTAATCGGGCTAGTTTCTACTTTCAGATGCAACAGAAATTTTGCGGATTGGTCAATCCGTTCGCGAGATATGGCAGTCTGGAGGTAAGAAACGCATGAGAAACTCAAAATTTTCGAAGTTCTGATGCTCGAAATGAATAACTAGAACGGCGTAGGGGAAAAGTGCGCATACCGTTGTAATCGGGCTAGTTTCTACTTTCAGATGCAACAGAAATTTTACGGATTGGTGAATCCGTTCGCGAGATATGGCAGTTTGGAGGTAAGAAACGCTTGAGAAACTCAAAATTTTCGCAGCTCTGATGCTCGAAACAAACAACTAGAATGGCCTAGGGGAAAAGTACTCATACCGTTGTAATCGGGCGAGTATCTACTTTCAGATGCAACAGAAATTTTGCGGATTGGTCAGTCCGTTCGCGAGATATGGCAGTTTGGACGTAAGAAACGCTTGAGAAACTCAAAATTTTCGCAGTTCTGATGCTCGAAACCAATAACTAGAACGGCCTAGGGGAAAGGTTCGCATACCGTTGTAATCGGGCGAGTTTCTACTTTCAGATGCAACAGAAATTTTGCGGATTGGTCAATCCGTTCGCGAGATATGGCAGTTTGGACATAAGAAGCGCTTGAGAAACTCAAAATTTTCGCAGTTCTGATGCTCGAAACGAATAACTAGAACGGCCTAGGGGAAAGGTTCGGATACCGTTGTAAACGGGCGAGTTTCTACTTTCAGATGCAACAGAAATTTTGTGGATTGGTCAATCCGTTCGCGAGATATGGCAGTTTGGAGGTAAGAAACGCTTGAGAAACTCAAAATTTTCGAAGTTCTGATGCTCGAAATGAATAACTAGAACGGCCTAGGGGAAAAGTACGCATACCGTTGTAATCGGGCGAGTTTCTACTTTCAGGTGCAACAGAAATTTTGCGGATTCGTCAATCCGTTCGCAAGATATGGTAGTTTGGATGTAAGAAACGCTTGAGAAACTCAAAATTATCGCAGTTCTGATGCTCGAAATGAATAACTAGAACGGCCTAGGGGAAAAGTACGCATACCGTTGTAATCGGGCGAGTTTCTACTTTCAGGTGCAACAGAAATTTTGCGGATTCGTCAATCCGTTCGCAAGATATGGTAGTTTGGATGTAAGAAACGCTTGAGAAACTCAAAATTATCGCAGTTCTGATGCTCGCAACGAATAACTAGAACGGCCTAGGGGAAAAGTACGCATACCGTTGTAATCGGGCGAGTTTCTACTTTCAGATGCGACAGAAATTTTGCAGATTGGTCAATCCGTTCGCGAGATATGGCAGTTTGGAGGTAAGAAACGCTTGAGAAACTCAAAATTTTCGCAGTTCTGATGCTCGATAAGCATCACTAGAACGGCCTAGGGGAAAAGTACTCATACTGATGTAATCGGGCTAGTTTCTACTTTCAGATGCAACAGAAATTTTGCGGATTGTTCAATCCGTTCGCGAGATATGGCAGTCTGGAGGTAAGAAACGCATGAGAAACTCAAAATTTTCGAAGTTCTGATGCTCGAAATGAATAACTAGAACGGCGTAGGGGAAAAGTGCGCATACCGTTGTAATCGGGCTAGTTTCTACTTTCAGATGCAACAGAAATTTTACGGATTGGTGAATCCGTTCGCGAGATATGGCAGTTTGGAGGTAAGAAACGCTTGAGAAACTCAAAATTTTCGCAGCTCTGATGCTCGAAACAAACAACTAGAATGGCCTAGGGGAAAAGTACTCATACCGTTGTAATCGGGCGAGTATCTACTTTCAGATGCAACAGAAATTTTGCGGATTGGTCAGTCCGTTCGCGAGATATGGCAGTTTGGACGTAAGAAACGCTTGAGAAACTCAAAATTTTCGCAGTTCTGATGCTCGAAACCAATAACTAGAACGGCCTAGGGGAAAGGTTCGCATACCGTTGTAATCGGGCGAGTTTCTACTTTCAGATGCAACAGAAATTTTGCGGATTGGTCAATCCGTTCGCGAGATATGGCAGTTTGGACATAAGAAACGCTTGAGAAACTCAAAATTTTCGCAGTTCTGATGCTCGAAACGAATAACTAGAACGGCCTAGGGGAAAGGTTCGGATACCGTTGTAAACGGGCGAGTTTCTACTTTCAGATGCAACAGAAATTTTGTGGATTGGTCAATCCGTTCGCGAGATATGGCAGTTTGGAGGTAAGAAACGCTTGAGAAACTCAAAATTTTCGAAGTTCTGATGCTCGAAATGAATAACTAGAACGGCCTAGGGGAAAAGTACGCATACCGTTGTAATCGGGCGAGTTTCTACTTTCAGGTGCAACAGAAATTTTGCAGATTCGTCAATCCGTTCGCAAGATATGGTAGTTTGGATGTAAGAAACGCTTGAGAAACTCAAAATTATCGCAGTTCTGATGCTCGAAATGAATAACTAGAACGGCCTAGGGGAAAAGTACGCATACCGTTGTAATCGGGCGAGTTTCTACTTTCAGGTGCAACAGAAATTTTGCGGATTCGTCAATCCGTTCGCAAGATATGGTAGTTTGGATGTAAGAAACGCTTGAGAAACTCAAAATTATCGCAGTTCAGATGCTCGCAACGAATAACTAGAACGGCCTAGGGGAAAAGTACGCATACCGTTGTAATCGGGCGAGTTTCTACTTTCAGATGCGACAGAAATTTTGCAGATTGGTCAATCCGTTCGCGAGATATGGCAGTTTGGAGGTAAGAAACGCTTGAGAAACTCAAAATTTTCGCAGTTCTGATGCTCGATAAGCATCACTAGAACGGCCTAGGGGAAAAGTACTCATACTGATGTAATCGGGCTAGTTTCTACTTTCAGATGCAACAGAAATTTTGCGGATTGGTCAATCCGTTCGCGAGATATGGCAGTCTGGAGGTAAGAAACGCATGAGAAACTCAAAATTTTCGAAGTTCTGATGCTCGAAATGAATAACTAGAACGGCGTAGGGGAAAAGTGCGCATACCGTTGTAATCGGGCTAGTTTCTACTTTCAGATGCAACAGAAATTTTACGGATTGGTGAATCCGTTCGCGAGATATGGCAGTTTGGAGGTAAGAAACGCTTGAGAAACTCAAAATTTTCGCAGCTCTGATGCTCGAAACAAACAACTAGAATGGCCTAGGGGAAAAGTACTCATACCGTTGTAATCGGGCGAGTATCTACTTTCAGATTCAACAGAAATTTCGCGGATTGATCTATCCCTTCGCGAGATATGGCAGTTTGGAGGTAAGAAACGCTTGAGAAATTCAAAATTTTCGCAGTTCTGATGCCCGAAACGAATAACTAGAACGGCCTAGGGGAAAAGTACTCATACCGTTGTAATCGGGCGAGTATCTACTTTCAGATTCAACAGAAATTTCGCGGATTGGTCTATCCGTTCGCGAGATATGACAGTTTGGAGGTAAGAAACGCTTGAGAAATTCAAAATTTTCGCAGTTCTGATGCCCGAAACGAATAACTAGAATGGCCTAGGGGAAAAGTACTCATACCGTTGTAATCGGGCGAGTATCTACTTTCAGATTCAACAGAAATTTTGCGGATTGGTCAATCCGTTCGCGAGATATGGCAGTTTGGACGTAAAAAACTCTCGAGAAACTCAAAATTTTCGCTGTTCTGATGCTCGAAACGAATAACCAGAACGGCCTAGGGGAAAAGTTCGAATACCGTTGTAATCGGGCGAGTTTCTACTTTCAGATGCAACAGAAATTTTGCGGATTGGTCAATCCGTCCGCGAGATATGGCAGTTTGGAGGTAAGAAACGCTAGAGACACTCAAAATTTTCGCAGCTCTGATGCTCGAAACGAATAACTAGAATGGCCTAGGGGAAAAGTACACATACCGTTGCAATTGGGCGAGTTTCTACTTTCAGATGCAACAGAAATTTTGCGGATTGTTCTATCCGTTAGAGAGATATGGCAGTTTGGAGGTAAGAAACGCTTGAGCAACTCAAAATTTTCGCAGTTCTGATGCTCGAAACGAATAACCAGAACGGCCTACGGGAAAAGTACGCATACCGTTGTAATCGGGCGAGTTTCTACTTTCAGATGCAACAGAAATTTTGCGGATTGGTCAGTCCGTTCGCGAGATATGGCAGTTTGGACGTAAGAAACGCTTGAGAAACTCAAAATTTTCGCAGTTCTGATGCTCGAAACCAATAACTAGAACGGCCTAGGGGAAAGGTTCGCATACCGTTGTAATCGGGCGAGTTTCTACTTTCAGATGCAACAGAAATTTTGCGGATTGGTCAATCCGTTCGCGAGATATGGCAGTTTGGACGTAAGAAACGCTTGAGAAACTCAAAATTTTCGCAGTTCTGATGCTCGAAACGAATAACTAGAACGGCCTAGGGGAAAGGTTCGGATACCGTTGTAAACGGGCGAGTTTCTACTTTCAGATGCAACAGAAATTTTGTGGATTGGTCAATCCGTTCGCGAGATATGGCAGTTTGGATGTAAGAAACGCTTGAGAAACTCAAAATTTTCGAAGTTCTGATGCTCGAAATGAATAACTAGAACGGCCTAGGGGAAAAGTACTCATACCGTTGTAATCGGGCGAGTATCTACTTTCAGATTCAACAGAAATTTCGCGGATTGGTCTATCCGTTCGCGAGATATGACAGTTTGGAGGTAAGAAACGCTTGAGAAACTCAAAATTTTCGCAATTCTGATGCTCGAAACGAATAACTAGAACGGCCTAGGGGAAAAGTACGCATACCGTTGTAATCGGGCGAGTTTCTACTTTCAGATGCAACAGAAATTTTGCGGATTGGTCAATCCGTTCGCGAGATATGGCAGTTGGGGGGTAAGAAACGCTTAAGTAACTCAAAATTTTCGCAGTTCTGATGCTCGAAACGGATAACTAGAACGGCCTAGGGGAAAAGTGCGCATACCGTTGTAATCGGGCGAGTTTCTACTTTCAGATGCAACAGAAATTTTGCGGATTGGTGAATCCGTTCGCGAGATATGGCAGTTTGGAGGTAAGAAAAGCTTGAGAAACTCAAAATTTTCGCAGCTCTGATGCTCGAAACGAATAACTAGAATGGCCTAGGGGAAAAGTACACATACCGTTGTAATTGGGCGAGTTTCTACGTTCAGATGCAGCAGAAATTTTGCGGATTGGTGAATCCGTTCGCGAGATGTGGCAGTTTGGAGGTAAGAAACGCTTGAGCAACTCAAAATTTTCGCATTTCTGATGCTCGAAACGAATAACCAGAAGGGCCTACGGGAAAACTACGAATACCGTTGTAATCGGGCGAGTTTCTACTTTCAGATGCAACAGAAATTTTGCGGATTGGTCAATCCGTTCGCGAGATATGGCAGTTTGGACGTAAGAAACGCTTGAGAAACTCAAAATTTTCGCAGTTCTGATTCTCGAAACGAATAACTAGAACGGACTAGAGGAAAGGTTCGGATACCGTTGTAATCTGGCGAGTTTCTACTTTCAGGTGCAACAGAAATTTTGTGGATTGGTCAATCCGTTCGCGAGATATGGCAGTTTGGACGTAAGAAACGCTTGAGAAACTCAAAATTTTCGCAGTTCTGATGCTCGAAATGAATAACTAGAACGGCCTAGGGGAAAAGTACGCACACCGTTGTAATCGGGCGAGTTTCTACTTTCAGATGCAACAGAAATTTTGCGGATTGGTCAATCCGTTCGCGAGATATGGCAGTTGGGGGGTAAGAAACGCTTGAGTAACTCAAAATTTTCGCAGTTCTGATGCTCGAAACGAATAACTAGAACGGCCTAGGGGAAAAGTGCGCATACCGTTGTACTCGGGCGAGTTTCTACTTTCAGATGCAACAAAATTTTGCGGATTGGTGAATCCGTTCGCGAGATATGGCAGTTTGGAGGTAAGAAACGCTTGAGAAACTCAAAATTTTCGCAGCTCTGATGCTCGAAACGAATAACTAGAATGGCCTAGGGGAAAAGTACACATACCGTTGTAATTGGGCGAGTTTCTACGTTCAGATGCAACAGAAATTTTGCGGATTGGTCAATCCGTTCGCGAGATGTGGCAGTTTGTAAGTAAGAAACGCTTGAGAAACTCAAAATTATCGCAGTTCTGATGCTCGAAACGAATAACTAGAACGGCCTAGGGGAAAAGTACTCATACCGTTGTAATCGGGCGAGTATCTACTTTCAGATTCAACAGAAATTTCGCGGATTGTTCTATCCCTTCGCGAGATATGGCAGTTTGGAGGTAAGAAACGCTTGAGAAACTCAAAATTTTCGCAGTTCTGATGCCCGAAACGAATAACTAGAACGGCCTAGGGGAAAAGTACGCATACCGTTATAATCCGGCGAGTATCTACTTTCAGATTCAACAGAAATTTCGCGGATTGGTCTATCCGTTCGCGAGATATGACAGTTTGGATGTAAGAAACGCTTGAGAAACTCAAAATTTTCGCAGTTCTGATGCTCGAAACGAGTAACTAGAATGGCCTAGGGGAAAAGCACACATACCGTTGCAATTGGGCGAGTTTCTACTTTCAGATGCAACAGAAATTTTGCGGATTGGGCTATCCATTCGCGAGATATGGCAGTTTGGAGGTAAGAAACGCTTGAGACACTCAAAATTTTCGCAGTTCTGATGCTCGAGACGAATAACTAGAATGGCCTAGGGGAAGACTGCACATACCGTTGTAATCGGGCGAGTTTCTACTTTCAGATGCAAGAGAAATTTTGCGGATTGGTCAATCCGTTCGCGAGACATGGCAGTTTGGAGGTAAGAAACGCTTGAGAAACTCAAAATTTTCGCAGTTCTGATGCTCGAAACGAATAACTAGAACGGCCTAGGGGAAAAGTACGCATACCGTTGTAATCGGGCGGGTTTCTACTTTCAGATGCAACAGAAGTTTTGCGGATTGGTCAATCCGTTCGCGAGATATGGCAGTTTGGAGGTAAGAAAGGCTTGAGAAGCTCAAAATTTTCGCAGTTCTGATGCTCGAAACGAATAACTAGAACGGCCTAGGGGAAAAGTACGCATACCGTTGTAATCGGTCCAGTTGCTACTTTCAGACGCAACAGAAATTTTGCGTATTGGTCAATCCGTTCGCGAGATATGGCAGTTTGGAGGAAAGAAACGGTTGAGAAACTCAAAATTTTCGCAGTTCTGATGCTCGAAACGAATAACTAGAACGGCCTAGGGGAAAAGTACGCATACCGTTGTAATCGGGCGGGTTTCTACTTTCAGATGCAACAGAAATTTTGCGGAATGGTGTATCCGTTCGCGAGATATGGCAGTTTGGATGTAAGAAACGCTTGAGCAACTCAAAATTTTCGCAGCTCTGATGCTCGAAACGAATAACTAGAATGGCCTAGGGGAAAAGTACACATACCGTTGTAATTGCGCGAGTTTCTACGTTCAGACGCAACAGAAATTTTGCGGATTGGTCAATCCGTTCGCGAGATGTGGCAGTTTGGAGGTAAGAAACGCTTGAGAAACTCAAAATTATCGCAGTTCTGATGCTCGAAATGAATAACTAGAACGGACTAGGGGAAAAGTACGCATACCGTTGTAATCGGGCGAGTTTCTACTTTCAGATGCAACAGAAATTTTGCGGATTGGTCAATCCGTTCGCGAGATATGGCGGTTTGGAGGTAAGAAACGCTTGAGAAACTCAAAATTTTCGAAGTTCTGATGCTCGAAATGACTAACTAGAACGGCTTAGGGGAAAAGTACGCATACCGTTGTAATCGGGCGAGTTTCTACTTTCAGATGCAACAGAAATTTTGCGGATTGGTCAATCCGTTCGCGAGATATGGCAGTTGGGCGGTAAGAAACGCTTGAGTAACTCAAAATTTTCGCAGTTCTGATGCTCGAAACGAATAACTAGAACGGCCTAGGGGAAAAGTGCGCATACCGTTGTAATCGGTCGAGTTTCTACTTTCAGATGCAACAGAAATTTTGCGGATTGGTCAATCCGTTCGCGAGATATGGCGGTTTGGAGGTAAGAAACGCTTGAGAAACTCAAAATTTTCGAAGTTCTGATGCTCGAAATGACTAACTAGAACGGCTTAGGGGAAAAGTACGCATACCGTTGTAATCGGGCGAGTTTCTACTTTCAGATGCAACAGAAATTTTGCGGATTGGTCAATCCGTTCGCGAGATATGGCAGTTGGGCGGTAAGAAACGCTTGAGTAACTCAAAATTTTCGCAGTTCTGATGCTCGAAACGAATAACTAGAACGGCCTAGGGGAAAAGTGCGCATACCGTTGTAATCGGTCGAGTTTCTACTTTCAGATGCAACAGAAATTTTGCGGATTAGTCAATCCGTTCGCGAGATATGGCAGTTGGGGGGTAAGAAACGCTTGAGTAACTCAAAATTTTCGCAGATCTGATGCTCGAAACGAATAACTAGAACGGCCTAGGGGAAAAGTGCGCATACCGTTGTAATCGGGCGAGTTTCTACTTTCAGATGCAACAAAATTTTGCGGATTGGTGAATCCGTTCGCGAGATATGGCAGTTTGGAGGTAAGAAACGCTTGAGAAACTCAAAATTTTCGCAGCTCTGATGCTCGAAACGAATAACTAGAATGGCCTAGGGGAAAAGTACACATACCGTTGTAATTGGGCGAGTTTCCACGTTCAGATGCAACAGAAATTTTGCGGATTGGTCAATCCGTTCGCGAGATGTGGCAGTTTGTAAGTAAGAAACGCTTGAGAAACTCAAAATTATCGCAGTTCTGATGCTCGAAACGAATAACTAGAACGGCCTAGGGGAAAAGTACTCATACCGTTGTAATCGGGCGAGTATCTACTTTCAGATTCAACAGAAATTTCGCGGATTGGTCTATCCCTTCGCGAGATATGGCAGTTTGGAGGTAAGAAACGCTTGAGAAACTCAAAATTTTCGCAGTTCTGATGCCCGAAACGAATAACTAGAACGGCCTAGGGGAAAAGTACGCATACCGTTATAATCGGGCGAGTATCTACTTTCAGATTCAACAGAAATTTCGCGGATTGGTCTATCCGTTCGCGAGATATGACAGTTTGGATGTAAGAAACGCTTGAGAAATCAAAATTTTCGCAGTTCTGATGCTCGAAACGAATAACTAGAATGGCCTAGGGGAAAAGCACACATACCGTTGCAATTGGGCGAGTTTCTACTTTCAGATGCAACAGAAATTTTGCGGATTGGGCTATCCATTCGCGAGATATGGCAGTTTGGAGGTAAGAAACGCTTGAGACACTCAAAATTTTCGCAGTTCTGATGCTCGAGACGAATAACTAGAATGGCCTAGGGGAAGACTGCACATACCGTTGTAATCGGGCGAGTTTCTACTTTCAGATGCAAGAGAAATTTTGCGGATTGGTCAATCCGTTCGCGAGACATGGCAGTTTGGAGATAAGAAACGCTTGAGAAACTCAAAATTTTCGCAGTTCTGATGCTCGCAACGAATAACTAGAACGGCCTAGGGGAAAAGTACGCATACCGTTGTAATCGGGCGAGTTTCTACTTTCAGATGCAACAGAAATTTTGCGGATTGGTCAATCCGTTCGCGAGATGTGGCAGTTTGTAAGTAAGAAACGCTTGAGAAACTCAAAATTATCGCAGTTCTGATGCTCGAAATGAATAACTAGAACGGCCTAGGGGAAAAGTGCGCATACCGTTGTAATCGGGCGAGTTTCTACTTTCAGATGCAACAGAAATTTTACGGATTGGTGAACCCGTTCGCGAGATATGGCAGTTTGGAGTTAAGAAACGCTTGAGAAACTCAAAATTTTCGCAGCTCTGATGCTCGAAACAAATAACTAGAATGGCCTAGGGGAAAAGCACACATACCGTTGTAATTGGGCGAGTTTTTACGTTCAGATGCAGCAGAAATTTTGCGGATTAGTCAATCCGTTCGCGAGATGTGGCAGTTTGTAGGTAAGAAACGCTTGAGAAACTCAAAATTATCGCAGTTCTGATGCTCGAAACGAATATCTAGAACGGCCTAGGGGAAAAGTACTCATACCGTTGTAATCGGGCGAGTATCTACTTTCAGATTCAACAGAAGTTTCGCGGATTGGTCAATCCGTTCGCGAGATATGGCAGTTTGGAGGTAAGAAAGGCTTGAGAAGCTCAAAATTTTCGCAGTTCTGATGCTCGAAACGAATAACTAGAACGGCCTAGGGGAAAAGTACGCATACCGTTGTAATCGGTCCAGTTGCTACTTTCAGACGCAACAGAAATTTTGCGTATTGGTCAATCCGTTCGCGAGATATGGCAGTTTGGAGGAAAGAAACGGTTGAGAAACTCAAAATTTTCGCAGTTCTGATGCTCGAAACGAATAACTAGAACGGCCTAGGGGAAAAGTACGCATACCGTTGTAATCGGGCGGGTTTCTACTTTCAGATGCAACAGAAATTTTGCGGAATGGTGTATCCGTTCGCGAGATATGGCAGTTTGGATGTAAGAAACGCTTGAGCAACTCAAAATTTTCGCAGCTCTGATGCTCGAAACGAATAACTAGAATGGCCTAGGGGAAAAGTACACATACCGTTGTAATTGCGCGAGTTTCTACGTTCAGACGCAACAGAAATTTTGCGGATTGGTCAATCCGTTCGCGAGATGTGGCAGTTTGGAGGTAAGAAACGCTTGAGAAACTCAAAATTATCGCAGTTCTGATGCTCGAAATGAATAACTAGAACGGACTAGGGGAAAAGTACGCATACCGTTGTAATCGGGCGAGTTTCTACTTTCAGATGCAACAGAAATTTTGCGGATTGGTCAATCCGTTCGCGAGATATGGCGGTTTGGAGGTAAGAAACGCTTGAGAAACTCAAAATTTTCGAAGTTCTGATGCTCGAAATGACTAACTAGAACGGCTTAGGGGAAAAGTACGCATACCGTTGTAATCGGGCGAGTTTCTACTTTCAGATGCAACAGAAATTTTGCGGATTGGTCAATCCGTTCGCGAGATATGGCAGTTGGGCGGTAAGAAACGCTTGAGTAACTCAAAATTTTCGCAGTTCTGATGCTCGAAACGAATAACTAGAACGGCCTAGGGGAAAAGTGCGCATACCGTTGTAATCGGTCGAGTTTCTACTTTCAGATGCAACAGAAATTTTGCGGATTGGTCAATCCGTTCGCGAGATATGGCGGTTTGGAGGTAAGAAACGCTTGAGAAACTCAAAATTTTCGAAGTTCTGATGCTCGAAATGACTAACTAGAACGGCTTAGGGGAAAAGTACGCATACCGTTGTAATCGGGCGAGTTTCTACTTTCAGATGCAACAGAAATTTTGCGGATTGGTCAATCCGTTCGCGAGATATGGCAGTTTGTAAGTAAGAAACGCTTGAGAAACTCAAAATTATCGCAGTTCTGATGCTCGAAATGAATAACTAGAACGGCCTAGGGGAAAAGTACGCATACCGTTGTAATCGGGCGAGTTTCTACTTTCAGGTGCAACAGAAATTGTGCGGATTCGTCAATCCGTTCGCAAGATATGGTAGTTTGGAGGTAAGAAACGCTTGAGAAACTCAAAATTTTCGCAGTTCTGATGCTCGCAACGAATAACTAGAACGGCCTAGGGGAAAAGTACGCATACCGTTGTAATCGGGCGAGTTTCTACTTTCAGATGCAACAGAAATTTTGCGGATTGGTCAATCCGTTCGCGAGATATGGCGGTTTGGAGGTAAGAAACGCTTGAGAAACTCAAAATTTTCGAAGTTCTGATGCTCGAAATGACTAACTAGAACGGCTTAGGGGAAAAGTACGCATACCGTTGTAATCGGGCGAGTTTCTACTTTCAGATGCAACAGAAATTTTGCGGATTGGTCAATCCGTTCGCGAGATATGGCAGTTGGGCGGTAAGAAACGCTTGAGTAACTCAAAATTTTCGCAGTTCTGATGCTCGAAACGAATAACTAGAACGGCCTAGGGGAAAAGTGCGCATACCGTTGTAATCGGTCGAGTTTCTACTTTCAGATGCAACAGAAATTTTGCGGATTGGTCAATCCGTTCGCGAGATGTGACAGTTTGTAAGTAAGAAACGCTTGAGAAACTCAAAATTATCGCAGTTCTGATGCTCGAAATGAATAACTAGAACGGCCTAGGGGAAAAGTACGCATACCGTTGTAATCGGGCGAGTTTCTACTTTCAGATGCAACAGAAATTTTGCGGATTTGTCAATCCGTTCGCGAGATATGGCAGTTGGGGGGTAAGAAACGCTTGAGTAACTCAAAATTTTCGCAGATCTGATGCTCGAAACGAATAACTAGAACGGCCTAGGGGAAAAGTGCGCATACCGTTGTAATCGGGCGAGTTTCTACTTTCAGATGCAACAAAATTTTGCGGATTGGTGAATCCGTTCGCGAGATATGGCAGTTTGGAGGTAAGAAACGCTTGAGAAACTCAAAATTTTCGCAGCTCTGATGCTCGAAACGAATAACTAGAATGGCCTAGGGGAAAAGTACACATACCGTTGTAATTGGGCGAGTTTCCACGTTCAGATGCAACAGAAATTTTGCGGATTGGTCAATCCGTTCGCGAGATGTGGCAGTTTGTAAGTAAGAAACGCTTGAGAAACTCAAAATTATCGCAGTTCTGATGCTCGAAACGAATAACTAGAACGGCCTAGGGGAAAAGTACTCATACCGTTGTAATCGGGCGAGTATCTACTTTCAGATTCAACAGAAATTTCGCGGATTGGTCTATCCCTTCGCGAGATATGGCAGTTTGGAGGTAAGAAACGCTTGAGAAACTCAAAATTTTCGCAGTTCTGATGCCCGAAACGAATAACTAGAACGGCCTAGGGGAAAAGTACGCATACCGTTATAATCGGGCGAGTATCTACTTTCAGATTCAACAGAAATTTCGCGGATTGGTCTATCCGTTCGCGAGATATGACAGTTTGGATGTAAGAAACGCTTGAGAAATCAAAATTTTCGCAGTTCTGATGCTCGAAACGAATAACTAGAATGGCCTAGGGGAAAAGCACACATACCGTTGCAATTGGGCGAGTTTCTACTTTCAGATGCAACAGAAATTTTGCGGATTGGGCTATCCATTCGCGAGATATGGCAGTTTGGAGGTAAGAAACGCTTGAGACACTCAAAATTTTCGCAGTTCTGATGCTCGAGACGAATAACTAGAATGGCCTAGGGGAAGACTGCACATACCGTTGTAATCGGGCGAGTTTCTACTTTCAGATGCAAGAGAAATTTTGCGGATTGGTCAATCCGTTCGCGAGACATGGCAGTTTGGAGGTAAGAAACGCTTGAGAAACTCAAAATTTTCGCAGTTCTGATGCTCGAAACGAATAACTAGAACGGCCTAGGGGAAAAGTACGCATACCGTTGTAATCGGGCGGGTTTCTACTTTCAGATGCAACAGAAGTATTGCGGATTGGTCAATCCGTTCGCGAGATATGGCAGTTTGGAGGTAAGAAAGGCTTGAGAAGCTCAAAATTTTCGCAGTTCTGATGCTCGATAAGCATCACTAGAACGGCCTAGGGGAAAAGTACGCATACCGTTGTAATCGGGCGAGTTTCTACTTTCAGGTGCAACAGAAATTTTGCGGATTCGTCAATCCGTTCGCGAGATATGGCAGTTTGGAGGTAAGAAACGCTTGAGAAACTCATAATTTTCGCAGTTCTGATGCTCGAAATGAATAACTAGAACGGCCTAGGGGAAAATTACGCATACCGTTGTAATCGGGCGAGTTTCTACTTTCAGATGCAACCGAAATTTTGCGGATTGGTCAATCCGTTCGCGAGATATGGCAGTTGGGGGGTAAGAAACGCTTGAGTAACTCAAAATTTTCGCAGTTCTGATGCTCGAAACGAATAACTAGAACGGCCTAGGGGAAAAGTGCGCATACCGTTGTAATCGGGCGAGTTTCTACTTTCAGATGCAACAGAAATTTTACGGATTGGTGAACCCGTTCGCGAGATATGGCAGTTTGGAGTTAAGAAACGCTTGAGAAACTCAAAATTTTCGCAGCTCTGATGCTCGAAACAAATAACTAGAATGGCCTAGGGGAAAAGCACACATACCGTTGTAATTGGGCGAGTTTTTACGTTCAGATGCAGCAGAAATTTTGCGGATTAGTCAATCCGTTCGCGAGATGTGGCAGTTTGTAGGTAAGAAACGCTTGAGAAACTCAAAATTATCGCAGTTCTGATGCTCGAAACGAATATCTAGAACGGCCTAGGGGAAAAGTACTCATACCGTTGTAATCGGGCGAGTATCTACTTTCAGATTCAACAGAAATTTCGCGGATTGGTCAATCCGTTCGCGAGATATGGCAGTCTGGATGTAAGAAACGCATGAGAAACTCAAAATTTTCGAAGTTCTGATGCTCGAAATGAATAACTAGAACGGCCTAGGGGAAAAGTACGCATACCGTTGTAATCGGGCGAGTTTCTACTTTCAGATGCAACAGAAATTTTGCGGATTGGTCAATCCGTTCGCGAGATATGGCAGTTGGGGGGTAAGAAACGCTTGAGTAACACAAAATTTTCGCAGTTCCGATGCTCGAAACGAATAACTAGAACGGCCTAGGGGAAAAGTACACATACCGTTGCAATTGGGCGAGCTTCTACTTTCAGATGCAACAGAAATTTTGCGGATTGGTCTATCCGTTCGAGAGATATGGCAGTTTGGAGGTAAGAAACGCTTGAGCAACTCAAAATTTTCGCAGTTCTGATGCTCGAAACGAATAACTAGAACGACCTATGGGAAAAGTACGGATACCATTGTAATCGGGCGAGTTTCTACTTTCAGATGCAACAGAAATTTTACGGATTGGTCAATCCGTTCGCGAGATATGGCAGTTTGGATGTAAGAAACGCATGAGAAACTCAAAATTTTCGCAGTTCTGATACTCGAAACGAATGACCAGAACGGCCTAGGGGAAAAGTTCGAATACCGTTGTAATCGGGCGAGTTTCTACTTTCAGATGTAACAGAAATTTTGCGGATTGGTCAATCCGTTCGCGAGATATGGCAGTTTGGAGGTAAGAAACGCATGAGAAACTCAAAATTTTCGCAGTTCTGATGCTCCAAACGAATAACCAGAACGGCCTAGGGGAAAAGTTCGAATACCGTTGTAATCGGGCGAATTTCTACTTTCAGATGTAACAGAAATTTTGCGGGTTGGTCAATCGGTTCGCGAGATATGGCAGTTTGGAGGTAAGAAACGCTTGAGCAACTCAAAATTTTCGCAGTTCTGATGCCCGAAACGAATAACTAGAACGGCCTAGGGGAAAAGTACGCATACCGTTATAATCGGGCGAGTATCTACTTACAGATTCAACAGAAATTTCGCGGATTGGTCTATCCGTTCGCGAGATATGACAGTTTGGATGTAAGAAACGCTTGAGAAATCAAAATTTTCGCAGTTCTGATGCTCGAAACGAATAACTAGAATGGCCTAGGGGAAAAGCACACATACCGTTGCAATTGGGCGAGTTTCTACTTTCAGATGCAACAGAAATTTTGCGGATTGGGCTATCCATTCGCGAGATATGGCAGTTTGGAGGTAAGAAACGCTTGAGACACTCAAAATTTTCGCTGTTCTGATGCTCGAGACGAATAACTAGAATGGCCTAGGGGAAGACTGCACATACCGTTGTAATCGGGCGAATTTCTACTTTCAGATGCAAGAGAAATTTTGCGGATTGGTCAATCCGTTCGCGAGACATGGCAGTTTGGAGGTAAGAAACGCTTGAGAAACTCAAAATTTTCGCAGTTCTGATGCTCGAAACGAATAACTAGAACGGCCTAGGGGAAAAGTACGCATACCGTTGTAATCGGGCGGGTTTCTACTTTCAGATGCAACAGAAGTATTGCGGATTGGTCAATCCGTTCGCGAGATATGGCAGTTTGGAGGTAAGAAAGGCTTGAGAAGCTCAAAATTTTCGCAGTTCTGATGCTCGATAAGCATCACTAGAACGGCCTAGGGGAAAAGTACTCATACTGATGTAATCGGGCTAGATTCTACTTTCAGATGCAACAGAAATTTTGCGGATAGGTCAATCCGTTCGCGAGATATGGCAGTCTGGAGGTAAGAAACGAATGAGAAACTCAAAATTTTCGAAGTTCTGATGCTCGAAATGAATAACTAGAACGGCCTAGGGGAAAATTACGCATACCGTTGTAATCGGGCGAGTTTCTACTTTCAGATGCAACCGAAATTTTGCGGATTGGTCAATCCGTTCGCGAGATATGGCAGTTGGGGGGTAAGAAACGCTTGAGTAACTCAAAATTTTCGCAGTTCTGATGCTCGAAACGAATAACTAGAACGGCCTAGGGGAAAAGTGCGCATACCGTTGTAATCGGGCGAGTTTCTACTTTCAGATGCAACAGAAATTTTACGGATTGGTGAACCCGTTCGGGAGATATGGCAGTTTGGAGTTAAGAAACGCTTGAGAAACTCAAAATTTTCGCATCTCTGATGCTCGAAACAAATAACTAGAATGGCCTAGGGGAAAAGCACACATACCGTTGTAATTGGGCGAGTTTTTACGTTCAGATGCAGCAGAAATTTTGCGGATTAGTCAATCCGTTCGCGAGATGTGGCAGTTTGTAGGTAAGAAACGCTTGAGAAACTCAAAATTATCGCAGTTCTGATGCTCGAAACGAATATCTAAAACGGCCTAGGGGAAAAGTACTCATACCGTTGTAATCGGGCGAGTATCTACTTTCAGATTCAACAGAAATTTCGCGGATTGGTCAATCCGTTCGCGAGATATGGCAGTCTGGATGTAAGAAACGCATGAGAAACTCAAAATTTTCGAAGTTCTGATGCTCGAAATGAATAACTAGAACGGCCTAGGGGAAAAGTACGCATACCGTTGTAATCGGGCGAGTTTCTACTTTCAGATGCAACAGAAATTTTGCGGATTGGTCAATCCGTTCGCGAGATATGGCAGTTGGGGGGTAAGAAACGCTTGAGTAACACAAAATTTTCGCAGTTCTGATGCTCGAAACGAATAACTAGAACGGCCTAGGGGAAAAGTGCGCATACCGTTGTAATCGAGCGAGTTTCTACTTTCAGATGCAACAGAAATTTTGCGGATTGGTGAATCCGTTCGCGAGATATGGCAGTTTGGAGGTAAGAAACGCTTGAGACACTCAAAATTTTCGCAGTTCTGATGCTCGAAATGAATAACTAGAACGGCCTAGGGGAAAAGTACGCATACCGTTGTAATCGGGCGAGTTTCTACTTTCAGGTGCAACAGAAATTTTGCGGATTCGTCAATCCGTTCGCGAGATATGGCAGTTTGGAGGTAAGAAACGCTTGAGAAACTCATAATTTTCGCAGTTCTGATGCTCGAAATGAATAACTAGAACGGCCTAGGGGAAAATTACGCATACCGTTGTAATCGGGCGAGTTTCTACTTTCAGATGCAACCGAAATTTTGCGGATTGGTCAATCCGTTCGCGAGATATGGCAGTTGGGGGGTAAGAAACGCTTGAGTAACTCAAAATTTTCGCAGTTCTGATGCTCGAAACGAATAACTAGAACGGCCTAGGGGAAAAGTGCGCATACCGTTGTAATCGGGCGAGTTTCTACTTTCAGATGCAACAGAAATTTTACGGATTGGTGAACCCGTTCGCGAGATATGGCAGTTTGGAGTTAAGAAACGCTTGAGAAACTCAAAATTTTCGCAGCTCTGATGCTCGAAACAAATAACTAGAATGGCCTAGGGGAAAAGCACACATACCGTTGTAATTGGGCGAGTTTTTACGTTCAGATGCAGCAGAAATTTTGCGGATTAGTCAATCCGTTCGCGAGATGTGGCAGTTTGTAGGTAAGAAACGCTTGAGAAACTCAAAATTATCGCAGTTCTGATGCTCGAAACGAATATCTAGAACGGCCTAGGGGAAAAGTACTCATACCGTTGTAATCGGGCGAGTATCTACTTTCAGATTCAACAGAAATTTCGCGGATTGGTCAATCCGTTCGCGAGATATGGCAGTCTGGATGTAAGAAACGCATGAGAAACTCAAAATTTTCGAAGTTCTGATGCTCGAAATGAATAACTAGAACGGCCTAGGGGAAAAGTACGCATACCGTTGTAATCGGGCGAGATTCTACTTTCAGATGCAACAGAAATTTTGCGGATTGGTCAATCCGTTCGCGAGATATGGCAGTTGGGGGGTAAGAAACGCTTGAGTAACACAAAATTTTCGCAGTTCCGATGCTCGAAACGAATAACTAGAACGGCCTAGGGGAAAAGTACACATACCGTTGCAATTGGGCGAGCTTCTACTTTCAGATGCAACAGAAATTTTGCGGATTGGTCTATCCGTTCGAGAGATATGGCAGTTTGGAGGTAAGAAACGCTTGAGCAACTCAAAATTTTCGCAGTTCTGATGCTCGAAACGAATAACTAGAACGACCTATGGGAAAAGTACGGATACCATTGTAATCGGGCGAGTTTCTACTTTCAGATGCAACAGAAATTTTACGGATTGGTCAATCCGTTCGCGAGATATGGCAGTTTGGATGTAAGAAACGCATGAGAAACTCAAAATTTTCGCAGTTCTGATACTCGAAACGAATGACCAGAACGGCCTAGGGGAAAAGTTCGAATACCGTTGTAATCGGGCGAGTTTCTACTTTCAGATGTAACAGAAATTTTGCGGATTGGTCAATCCGTTCGCGAGATATGGCAGTTTGGAGGTAAGAAACGCTTGAGAAACTCAAAATTTTCGCAGCTCTGATGCTCGAAACGAATAACTAGAATGGCCTAGGGGAAAAGTACACATACCGTTGCAATTGGGCGAGTTTCTACTTTCAGATGCAACAGACATTTTGCGGATTGGTCAATCCGTTCGCGAAATATGGCAGTTTGGAGGTAAGAAACGCTTGAGAAACTCAAAATTTTCGCAGTTCTGATGCTCCAAACGAATAACCAGAACGGCCTAGGGGAAAAGTTCGAATACCGTTGTAATCGGGCGAATTTCTACTTTCAGATGTAACAGAAATTTTGCGGATTGGTCAATCCGTTCGCGAGATATGGCAGTTTGGAGGTAAGAAACGCTTGAGCAACTCAAAATTTTCGCAGTTCTGATGCTCGAAACGAATAACTAGAACGACCTATGGGAAAAGTACGGATACCATTGTAATCGGGCGAGTTTCTACTTTCAGATGCAACAGAAATTTTACGGATTGGTCAATCCGTTCGCGAGATATGGCAGTTTGGATGTAAGAAACGCATGAGAAACTCAAAATTTTCGCAGTTTTGATACTCGAAACGAATGACCAGAACGGCCTAGGGGAAAAGTTCGAATACCGTTGTGATCGGGCGAATTTCTACTTTCAGATGTAACAGAAATTTTGCGGATTGGTCAATCCGTTCGCGAGATATGGCAGTTTGGAGGTAAGAAACGCTTGAGCAACTCAAAATTTTCGCAGTTCTGATGCCCGAAACGAATAACTAGAACGGCCTAGGGGAAAAGTACGCATACCGTTATAATCGGGCGAGTATCTACTTTCAGATTCAACAGAAATTTCGCGGATTGGTCTATCCGTTCGCGAGATATGACAGTTTGGATGTAAGAAACGCTTGAGAAATCAAAATTTTCGCAGTTCTGATGCTCGAAACGAATAACTAGAATGGCCTAGGGGAAAAGCACACATACCGTTGCAATTGGGCGAGTTTCTACTTTCAGATGCAACAGAAATTTTGCGGATTGGGCTATCCATTCGCGAGATATGGCAGTTTGGAGGTAAGAAACGCTTGAGACACTCAAAATTTTCGCAGTTCTGATGCTCGAGACGAATAACTAGAATGGCCTAGGGGAAGACTGCACATACCGTTGTAATCGGGCGAGTTTCTACTTTCAGATGCAAGAGAAATTTTGCGGATTGGTCAATCCGTTCGCGAGACATGGCAGTTTGGAGGTAAGAAACGCTTGAGAAACTCAAAATTTTCGCAGTTCTGATGCTCGAAACGAATAACTAGAACGGCCTAGGGGAAAAGTACGCATACCGTTGTAATCGGGCGGGTTTCTACTTTCAGATGCAACAGAAGTATTGCGGATTGGTCAATCCGTTCGCGAGATATGGCAGTTTGGAGGTAAGAAAGGCTTGAGAAGCTCAAAATTTTCGCAGTTCTGATGCTCGATAAGCATCACTAGAACGGCCTAGGGGAAAAGTACTCATACTGATGTAATCGGGCTAGATTCTACTTTCAGATGCAACAGAAATTTTGCGGATAGGTCAATCCGTTCGCGAGATATGGCAGTCTGGAGGTAAGAAACGAATGAGAAACTCAAAATTTTCGAAGTTCTGATGCTCGAAATGAATAACTAGAACGGCCTAGGGGAAAATTACGCATACCGTTGTAATCGGGCGAGTTTCTACTTTCAGATGCAACCGAAATTTTGCGGATTGGTCAATCCGTTCGCGAGATATGGCAGTTGGGGGGTAAGAAACGCTTGAGTAACTCAAAATTTTCGCAGTTCTGATGCTCGAAACGAATAACTAGAACGGCCTAGGGGAAAAGTGCGCATACCGTTGTAATCGGGCGAGTTTCTACTTTCAGATGCAACAGAAATTTTACGGATTGGTGAACCCGTTCGGGAGATATGGCAGTTTGGAGTTAAGAAACGCTTGAGAAACTCAAAATTTTCGCAGTTCTGATGCTCGAAACGAATAACTAGAATGGCCTAGGGGAAAAGCACACATACCGTTGCAATTGGGCGAGTTTCTACTTTCAGATGCAACAGAAATTTTGCGGATTGGGCTATCCATTCGCGAGATATGGCAGTTTGGAGGTAAGAAACGCTTGAGACACTCAAAATTTTCGCAGTTCTGATGCTCGAGACGAATAACTAGAATGGCCTAGGGGAAGACTGCACATACCGTTGTAATCGGGCGAGTTTCTACTTTCAGATGCAAGAGAAATTTTGCGGATTGGTCAATCCGTTCGCGAGACATGGCAGTTTGGAGGTAAGAAACGCTTGAGAAACTCAAAATTTTCGCAGTTCTGATGCTCGAAACGAATAACTAGAACGGCCTAGGGGAAAAGTACGCATACCGTTGTAATCGGGCGGGTTTCTACTTTCAGATGCAACAGAAGTATTGCGGATTGGTCAATCCGTTCGCGAGATATGGCAGTTTGGAGGTAAGAAAGGCTTGAGAAGCTCAAAATTTTCGCAGTTCTGATGCTCGATAAGCATCACTAGAACGGCCTAGGGGAAAAGTACTCATACTGATGTAATCGGGCTAGATTCTACTTTCAGATGCAACAGAAATTTTGCGGATAGGTCAATCCGTTCGCGAGATATGGCAGTCTGGAGGTAAGAAACGAATGAGAAACTCAAAATTTTCGAAGTTCTGATGCTCGAAATGAATAACTAGAACGGCCTAGGGGAAAATTACGCATACCGTTGTAATCGGGCGAGTTTCTACTTTCAGATGCAACCGAAATTTTGCGGATTGGTCAATCCGTTCGCGAGATATGGCAGTTGGGGGGTAAGAAACGCTTGAGTAACTCAAAATTTTCGCAGTTCTGATGCTCGAAACGAATAACTAGAACGGCCTAGGGGAAAAGTGCGCATACCGTTGTAATCGGGCGAGTTTCTACTTTCAGATGCAACAGAAATTTTACGGATTGGTGAACCCGTTCGGGAGATATGGCAGTTTGGAGTTAAGAAACGCTTGAGAAACTCAAAATTTTCGCAGCTCTGATGCTCGAAACAAATAACTAGAATGGCCTAGGGGAAAAGCACACATACCGTTGTAATTGGGCGAGTTTTTACGTTCAGATGCAGCAGAAATTTTGCGGATTAGTCAATCCGTTCGCGAGATGTGGCAGTTTGTAGGTAAGAAACGCTTGAGTAACACAAAATTTTCGCAGTTCTGATGCTCGAAACGAATAACTAGAACGGCCTAGGGGAAAAGTGCGCATACCGTTGTAATCGAGCGAGTTTCTACTTTCAGATGCAACAGAAATTTTGCGGATTGGTGAATCCGTTCGCGAGATATGGCAGTTTGGAGGTAAGAAACGCTTGAGACACTCAAAATTTTCGCAGTTCTGATGCTCGAAATGAATAACTAGAACGGCCTAGGGGAAAAGTACGCATACCGTTGTAATCGGGCGAGTTTCTACTTTCAGGTGCAACAGAAATTTTGCGGATTCGTCAATCCGTTCGCGAGATATGGCAGTTTGGAGGTAAGAAACGCTTGAGAAACTCATAATTTTCGCAGTTCTGATGCTCGAAATGAATAACTAGAACGGCCTAGGGGAAAATTACGCATACCGTTGTAATCGGGCGAGTTTCTACTTTCAGATGCAACCGAAATTTTGCGGATTGGTCAATCCGTTCGCGAGATATGGCAGTTGGGGGGTAAGAAACGCTTGAGTAACACAAAATTTTCGCAGTTCCGATGCTCGAAACGAATAACTAGAACGGCCTAGGGGAAAAGTACACATACCGTTGCAATTGGGCGAGCTTCTACTTTCAGATGCAACAGAAATTTTGCGGATTGGTGAACCCGTTCGCGAGATATGGCAGTTTGGAGTTAAGAAACGCTTGAGAAACTCAAAATTTTCGCAGCTCTGATGCTCGAAACAAATAACTAGAATGGCCTAGGGGAAAAGCACACATACCGTTGTAATTGGGCGAGTTTTTACGTTCAGATGCAGCAGAAATTTTGCGGATTAGTCAATCCGTTCGCGAGATGTGGCAGTTTGTAGGTAAGAAACGCTTGAGAAACTCAAAATTATCGCAGTTCTGATGCTCGAAACGAATATCTAGAACGGCCTAGGGGAAAAGTACTCATACCGTTGTAATCGGGCGAGTATCTACTTTCAGATTCAACAGAAATTTCGCGGATTGGTCAATCCGTTCGCGAGATATGGCAGTCTGGATGTAAGAAACGCATGAGAAACTCAAAATTTTCGAAGTTCTGATGCTCGAAATGAATAACTAGAACGGCCTAGGGGAAAAGTACGCATACCGTTGTAATCGGGCGAGATTCTACTTTCAGATGCAACAGAAATTTTGCGGATTGGTCAATCCGTTCGCGAGATATGGCAGTTGGGGGGTAAGAAACGCTTGAGTAACACAAAATTTTCGCAGTTCCGATGCTCGAAACGAATAACTAGAACGGCCTAGGGGAAAAGTACACATACCGTTGCAATTGGGCGAGCTTCTACTTTCAGATGCAACAGAAATTTTGCGGATTGGTCTATCCGTTCGAGAGATATGGCAGTTTGGAGGTAAGAAACGCTTGAGCAACTCAAAATTTTCGCAGTTCTGATGCTCGAAACGAATAACTAGAACGACCTATGGGAAAAGTACGGATACCATTGTAATCGGGCGAGTTTCTACTTTCAGATGCAACAGAAATTTTACGGATTGGTCAATCCGTTCGCGAGATATGGCAGTTTGGATGTAAGAAACGCATGAGAAACTCAAAATTTTCGCAGTTCTGATACTCGAAACGAATGACCAGAACGGCCTAGGGGAAAAGTTCGAATACCGTTGTAATCGGGCGAGTTTCTACTTTCAGATGTAACAGAAATTTTGCGGATTGGTCAATCCGTTCGCGAGATATGGCAGTTTGGAGGTAAGAAACGCTTGAGAAACTCAAAATTTTCGCAGCTCTGATGCTCGAAACGAATAACTAGAATGGCCTAGGGGAAAAGTACACATACCGTTGCAATTGGGCGAGTTTCTACTTTCAGATGCAACAGACATTTTGCGGATTGGTCAATCCGTTCGCGAAATATGGCAGTTTGGAGGTAAGAAACGCTTGAGAAACTCAAAATTTTCGCAGTTCTGATGCTCCAAACGAATAACCAGAACGGCCTAGGGGAAAAGTTCGAATACCGTTGTAATCGGGCGAATTTCTACTTTCAGATGTAACAGAAATTTTGCGGATTGGTCAATCCGTTCGCGAGATATGGCAGTTTGGAGGTAAGAAACGCTTGAGCAACTCAAAATTTTCGCAGTTCTGATGCTCGAAACGAATAACTAGAACGACCTATGGGAAAAGTACGGATACCATTGTAATCGGGCGAGTTTCTACTTTCAGATGCAACAGAAATTTTACGGATTGGTCAATCCGTTCGCGAGATATGGCAGTTTGGATGTAAGAAACGCATGAGAAACTCAAAATTTTCGCAGTTCTGATACTCGAAACGAATGACCAGAACGGCCTAGGGGAAAAGTTCGAATACCGTTGTGATCGGGCGAATTTCTACTTTCAGATGTAACAGAAATTTTGCGGATTGGTCAATCCGTTCGCGAGATATGGCAGTTTGGAGGTAAGAAACGCTTGAGCAACTCAAAATTTTCGCAGTTCTGATGCCCGAAACGAATAACTAGAACGGCCTAGGGGAAAAGTACGCATACCGTTATAATCGGGCGAGTATCTACTTTCAGATTCAACAGAAATTTCGCGGATTGGTCTATCCGTTCGCGAGATATGACAGTTTGGATGTAAGAAACGCTTGAGAAATCAAAATTTTCGCAGTTCTGATGCTCGAAACGAATAACTAGAATGGCCTAGGGGAAAAGCACACATACCGTTGCAATTGGGCGAGTTTCTACTTTCAGATGCAACAGAAATTTTGCGGATTGGGCTATCCATTCGCGAGATATGGCAGTTTGGAGGTAAGAAACGCTTGAGACACTCAAAATTTTCGCAGTTCTGATGCTCGAGACGAATAACTAGAATGGCCTAGGGGAAGACTGCACATACCGTTGTAATCGGGCGAGTTTCTACTTTCAGATGCAAGAGAAATTTTGCGGATTGGTCAATCCGTTCGCGAGACATGGCAGTTTGGAGGTAAGAAACGCTTGAGAAACTCAAAATTTTCGCAGTTCTGATGCTCGAAACGAATAACTAGAACGGCCTAGGGGAAAAGTACGCATACCGTTGTAATCGGGCGGGTTTCTACTTTCAGATGCAACAGAAGTATTGCGGATTGGTCAATCCGTTCGCGAGATATGGCAGTTTGGAGGTAAGAAAGGCTTGAGAAGCTCAAAATTTTCGCAGTTCTGATGCTCGATAAGCATCACTAGAACGGCCTAGGGGAAAAGTACTCATACTGATGTAATCGGGCTAGATTCTACTTTCAGATGCAACAGAAATTTTGCGGATAGGTCAATCCGTTCGCGAGATATGGCAGTCTGGAGGTAAGAAACGAATGAGAAACTCAAAATTTTCGAAGTTCTGATGCTCGAAATGAATAACTAGAACGGCCTAGGGGAAAATTACGCATACCGTTGTAATCGGGCGAGTTTCTACTTTCAGATGCAACCGAAATTTTGCGGATTGGTCAATCCGTTCGCGAGATATGGCAGTTGGGGGGTAAGAAACGCTTGAGTAACTCAAAATTTTCGCAGTTCTGATGCTCGAAACGAATAACTAGAACGGCCTAGGGGAAAAGTGCGCATACCGTTGTAATCGGGCGAGTTTCTACTTTCAGATGCAACAGAAATTTTACGGATTGGTGAACCCGTTCGGGAGATATGGCAGTTTGGAGTTAAGAAACGCTTGAGAAACTCAAAATTTTCGCAGTTCTGATGCTCGAAACGAATAACTAGAATGGCCTAGGGGAAAAGCACACATACCGTTGCAATTGGGCGAGTTTCTACTTTCAGATGCAACAGAAATTTTGCGGATTGGGCTATCCATTCGCGAGATATGGCAGTTTGGAGGTAAGAAACGCTTGAGACACTCAAAATTTTCGCAGTTCTGATGCTCGAGACGAATAACTAGAATGGCCTAGGGGAAGACTGCACATACCGTTGTAATCGGGCGAGTTTCTACTTTCAGATGCAAGAGAAATTTTGCGGATTGGTCAATCCGTTCGCGAGACATGGCAGTTTGGAGGTAAGAAACGCTTGAGAAACTCAAAATTTTCGCAGTTCTGATGCTCGAAACGAATAACTAGAACGGCCTAGGGGAAAAGTACGCATACCGTTGTAATCGGGCGGGTTTCTACTTTCAGATGCAACAGAAGTATTGCGGATTGGTCAATCCGTTCGCGAGATATGGCAGTTTGGAGGTAAGAAAGGCTTGAGAAGCTCAAAATTTTCGCAGTTCTGATGCTCGATAAGCATCACTAGAACGGCCTAGGGGAAAAGTACTCATACTGATGTAATCGGGCTAGATTCTACTTTCAGATGCAACAGAAATTTTGCGGATAGGTCAATCCGTTCGCGAGATATGGCAGTCTGGAGGTAAGAAACGAATGAGAAACTCAAAATTTTCGAAGTTCTGATGCTCGAAATGAATAACTAGAACGGCCTAGGGGAAAATTACGCATACCGTTGTAATCGGGCGAGTTTCTACTTTCAGATGCAACCGAAATTTTGCGGATTGGTCAATCCGTTCGCGAGATATGGCAGTTGGGGGGTAAGAAACGCTTGAGTAACTCAAAATTTTCGCAGTTCTGATGCTCGAAACGAATAACTAGAACGGCCTAGGGGAAAAGTGCGCATACCGTTGTAATCGGGCGAGTTTCTACTTTCAGATGCAACAGAAATTTTACGGATTGGTGAACCCGTTCGGGAGATATGGCAGTTTGGAGTTAAGAAACGCTTGAGAAACTCAAAATTTTCGCAGCTCTGATGCTCGAAACAAATAACTAGAATGGCCTAGGGGAAAAGCACACATACCGTTGTAATTGGGCGAGTTTTTACGTTCAGATGCAGCAGAAATTTTGCGGATTAGTCAATCCGTTCGCGAGATGTGGCAGTTTGTAGGTAAGAAACGCTTGAGTAACACAAAATTTTCGCAGTTCTGATGCTCGAAACGAATAACTAGAACGGCCTAGGGGAAAAGTGCGCATACCGTTGTAATCGAGCGAGTTTCTACTTTCAGATGCAACAGAAATTTTGCGGATTGGTGAATCCGTTCGCGAGATATGGCAGTTTGGAGGTAAGAAACGCTTGAGACACTCAAAATTTTCGCAGTTCTGATGCTCGAAATGAATAACTAGAACGGCCTAGGGGAAAAGTACGCATACCGTTGTAATCGGGCGAGTTTCTACTTTCAGGTGCAACAGAAATTTTGCGGATTCGTCAATCCGTTCGCGAGATATGGCAGTTTGGAGGTAAGAAACGCTTGAGAAACTCATAATTTTCGCAGTTCTGATGCTCGAAATGAATAACTAGAACGGCCTAGGGGAAAATTACGCATACCGTTGTAATCGGGCGAGTTTCTACTTTCAGATGCAACCGAAATTTTGCGGATTGGTCAATCCGTTCGCGAGATATGGCAGTTGGGGGGTAAGAAACGCTTGAGTAACACAAAATTTTCGCAGTTCCGATGCTCGAAACGAATAACTAGAACGGCCTAGGGGAAAAGTACACATACCGTTGCAATTGGGCGAGCTTCTACTTTCAGATGCAACAGAAATTTTGCGGATTGGTGAACCCGTTCGCGAGATATGGCAGTTTGGAGTTAAGAAACGCTTGAGAAACTCAAAATTTTCGCAGCTCTGATGCTCGAAACAAATAACTAGAATGGCCTAGGGGAAAAGCACACATACCGTTGTAATTGGGCGAGTTTTTACGTTCAGATGCAGCAGAAATTTTGCGGATTAGTCAATCCGTTCGCGAGATGTGGCAGTTTGTAGGTAAGAAACGCTTGAGAAACTCAAAATTATCGCAGTTCTGATGCTCGAAACGAATATCTAGAACGGCCTAGGGGAAAAGTACTCATACCGTTGTAATCGGGCGAGTATCTACTTTCAGATTCAACAGAAATTTCGCGGATTGGTCAATCCGTTCGCGAGATATGGCAGTCTGGATGTAAGAAACGCATGAGAAACTCAAAATTTTCGAAGTTCTGATGCTCGAAATGAATAACTAGAACGGCCTAGGGGAAAAGTACGCATACCGTTGTAATCGGGCGAGTTTCTACTTTCAGATGCAACAGAAATTTTGCGGATTGGTCAATCCGTTCGCGAGATATGGCAGTTGGGGGGTAAGAAACGCTTGAGTAACACAAAATTTTCGCAGTTCCGATGCTCGAAACGAATAACTAGAACGGCCTAGGGGAAAAGTACACATACCGTTGCAATTGGGCGAGCTTCTACTTTCAGATGCAACAGAAATTTTGCGGATTGGTCTATCCGTTCGAGAGATATGGCAGTTTGGAGGTAAGAAACGCTTGAGCAACTCAAAATTTTCGCAGTTCTGATGCTCGAAACGAATAACTAGAACGACCTATGGGAAAAGTACGGATACCATTGTAATCGGGCGAGTTTCTACTTTCAGATGCAACAGAAATTTTACGGATTGGTCAATCCGTTCGCGAGATATGGCAGTTTGGATGTAAGAAACGCATGAGAAACTCAAAATTTTCGCAGTTCTGATACTCGAAACGAATGACCAGAACGGCCTAGGGGAAAAGTTCGAATACCGTTGTAATCGGGCGAGTTTCTACTTTCAGATGTAACAGAAATTTTGCGGATTGGTCAATCCGTTCGCGAGATATGGCAGTTTGGAGGTAAGAAACGCTTGAGAAACTCAAAATTTTCGCAGCTCTGATGCTCGAAACGAATAACTAGAATGGCCTAGGGGAAAAGTACACATACCGTTGCAATTGGGCGAGTTTCTACTTTCAGATGCAACAGACATTTTGCGGATTGGTCAATCCGTTCGCGAAATATGGCAGTTTGGAGGTAAGAAACGCTTGAGAAACTCAAAATTTTCGCAGTTCTGATGCTCCAAACGAATAACCAGAACGGCCTAGGGGAAAAGTTCGAATACCGTTGTAATCGGGCGAATTTCTACTTTCAGATGTAACAGAAATTTTGCGGATTGGTCAATCCGTTCGCGAGATATGGCAGTTTGGAGGTAAGAAACGCTTGAGCAACTCAAAATTTTCGCAGTTCTGATGCTCGAAACGAATAACTAGAACGACCTATGGGAAAAGTACGGATACCATTGTAATCGGGCGAGTTTCTACTTTCAGATGCAACAGAAATTTTACGGATTGGTCAATCCGTTCGCGAGATATGGCAGTTTGGATGTAAGAAACGCATGAGAAACTCAAAATTTTCGCAGTTCTGATACTCGAATCGAATGACCAGAACGGCCTAGGGGAAAAGTTCGAATACCGTTGTAATCGGGCGAGTTTCTACTTTCAGATGTAACAGAAACTTTGCGGATTGGTCAATCCGTTCGCGAGATATGGCAGTTTGGAGGTAAGAAACGCTTGAGAAACTCAAAATTTTCGCAGTTCTGATGCTCGAAACGAATAACTAGAACGGCCTAGGGCAAAGGTTCGCATACCGTTGTAATCGGGCGAGTTTCAACTTTCAGATGCAACAGAAATTTTGCGGATTGGTCAATCCGTTCGCGAGATATGGCAGTTTGGACGTAAAAAACGGTCGAGAAACTCAAAATTTTCGCAGTTCTGATGCTCGAAACGAATAACCAGAACGGCCTAGGGGAAAAGTTCGAATACCGTTGTAATCGGGCGAGTTTCTACTTTCAGATGTAACAGAAATTTTGCGGATTGGTCAATCCGTTCGCGAGATATGGCAGTTTGGAGGTAAGAAACGCTTGAGAAACTCAAAATTTTCGAAGTTCTGATGCTCGAAATGAATAACTAGAACGGCCTAGGGGAAAAGTACGCATACCGTTGTAATCGGGCGAGTTTCTAGTTTCAGATGCAACAGAAATTTTGCGGAATGGTGTATCCGTTCGCGAGATATGGCAGTTTGGAGGTAAGAAACGCTTGAGCAACTCAAAATTTTCACAGTTCTGATGCTCGAAACGAATAACTAGAACGGCCTAGGGGAAAAGTACTCATACCGTTGCAATCGGGCGAGTTTCTACTTTCAGATGTAACAGAAATTTTGCGGATTGGTCAATCCGTTCGCGAGATATGGCAGTTTGGATGTAAGAAACGCATGAGAAACTCAAAATTTTCGCAGTTCTGATACTCGAAACGAATGACCAGAACGGCCTAGGGGAAAAGTTCGAATACCGTTGTAATCGGGCGAGTTTCTACTTTCAGATGTAACAGAAATTTTGCGGATTGGTCAATCCGTTCGCGAGATATGGCAGTTTGGAGGTAAGAAACGCTTGAGAAACTCAAAATTTTCGCAGTTCTGATGCTCGAAACGAATAACTAGAACGACCTATGGGAAAAGTACGGATACCATTGTAATCGGGCGAGTTTCTACTTTCAGATGCGACAGAAATTTTACGGATTGGTCAATCCGTTCGCGAGATATGGCAGTTTGGATGTAAGAAACGCATGAGAAACTCAAAATTTTCGCAGTTCTGATACTCGAAACGAATGACCAGAACGGCCTAGGGGAAAAGTTCGAATACCGTTGTAATCGGGCGAGTTTCTACTTTCAGATGTAACAGAAATTTTGCGGATTGGTCAATCCGTTCGCGAGATATGGCAGTTTGGAGGTAAGAAACGCTTGAGAAACTCAAAATTTTCGCAGTTCTGATGCTCGAAACGAATAACTAGAACGGCCTAGGGCAATGGTTCGCATACCGTTGTAATCGGGCGAGTTTCAACTTTCAGATGCAACAGAAATTTTGCGGATTGGTCAATCCGTTCGCGAGATATGGCAGTTTGGACGTAAAAAACGCTCGAGAAACTCAAAATTTTCGCAGTTCTGATGCTCGAAACGAATAACCAGAACGGCCTAGGGGAAAAGTTCGAATACCGTTGTAATCGGGCGAGTTTCTACTTTCAGATGTAACAGAAATTTTGCGGATTGGTCAATCCGTTCGCGAGATATGGCAGTTTGGAGGTAAGAAACGCTTGAGAAACTCAAAATTTTCGAAGTTCTGATGCTCGAAATGAATAACTAGAACGGCCTAGGGGAAAAGTACGCATACCGTTGTAATCGGGCGAGTTTCTAGTTTCAGATGCAACAGAAATTTTGCTTAATGGTGTATCCGTTCGCGAGATATGGCAGTTTGGAGGTAAGAAACGCTTGAGCAACTCAAAATTTTCACAGTTCTGATGCTCGAAACGAATAACTAGAACGGCCTAGGGGAAAAGTACTCATACCGTTGCAATCGGGCGTGTTTCAACTTTCAGATGCAACAGAAATTTTGCGGATTGGTCAATCCGTTCGCGAGATATGGCAGTTTGGACGTAAGAAACGCTCGAGAAACTCAAAATTTTCGCAGTTCTGATGCTCGAAACGAATAACCAGAACGGCCTAGGGGAAAAGTTCGAATACCATTGTAATCGGGCGAGTTTCTACTTTCAGATGTAACAGAAATTTTGCGGATTGGTCAATCCGTTCGCGAGATATGGCAGTTTGGAGGTAAGAAACGCATGAGAAACTCAAAATTTTCGCAGTTCTGATACTCGAAACGAATGACCAGAACGGCCTAGGGGAAAAGTTCGAATACCGTTGTAATCGGGCGAGTTTCTACTTTCAGATGTAACAGAAATTTTGCGGATTGGTCAATCCGTTCGCGAGATATGGCAGTTTGGAGGTAAGAAACGCTTGAGAAACTCAAAATTTTCGCAGTTCTGATGCTCCAAACGAATAACTAGAACGGCCTAGGGGAAAGGTTCGCATACCGTTGTAATCGGGCGAGTTTCAACTTTCAGATGCAACAGAGATTTTGCGGACTGGTCAATCCGTTCGCGAGATATGGCAGTTTGGACGTAAGAAACGCTTGAGAAACTCAAAATTTTCGCAGTTCTAATGCTCCAAACGAATAACCAGAACGGCCTAGGGGAAAAGTTCGAATACCGTTGTAATCGGGCGAGTTTCTACTTTCAGATGTAACAGAAATTTTGCGGATTGGTCAATCCGTTCGCGAGATATGGCAGTTTGGATGTAAGAAACGCATGAGAAACTCAAAATTTTCGCAGTTCTGATACTCGAAACGAATGACCAGAACGGCCTAGGGGAAAAGTTCGAATACCGTTGTAATCGGGCGAGTTTCTACTTTCAGATGTAACAGAAATTTTGCGGATTGGGCAATCCGTTCGCGAGATATGGCAGTTTGGAGGTAAGAAACGCTTGAGAAACTCAAAATTTTCGCAGTTCTGATGCTCGAAACGAATAACTAGAACGGCCTAGGGCAAAGGTTCGCATACCGTTGTAATCGGGCGAGTTTCAACTTTCAGATGCAACAGAAATTTTGCGGATTGGTCAATCCGTTCGCGAGATATGGCAGTTTGGACGTAAAAAACGCTCGAGAAACTCAAAATTTTCGCAGTTCTGATGCTCGAAACGAATAACCAGAACGGCCTAGGGGAAAAGTTCGAATACCGTTGTAATCGGGCGAGTTTCTACTTTCAGATGTAACAGAAATTTTGCGGATTGGTCAATCCGTTCGCGAGATGTGGCAGTTTGGAGGTAAGAAACGCTTGAGAAACTCAAAATTTTCACAGTTCTGATGCTCGAAACGAATAACTAGAACGGCCTAGGGGAAAAGTACTCATACCGTTGCAATCGGGCGTGTTTCAACTTTCAGATGCAACAGAAATTTTGCGGATTGGTCAATCCGTTCGCGAGATATGGCAGTTTGGACGTAAGAAACGCTCGAGAAACTCAAAATTTTCGCAGTTCTGATGCTCGAAACGAATAACCAGAACGGCCTAGGGGAAAACTTCGAATACCATTGTAATCGGGCGAGTTTCTACTTTCAGATGTAACAGAAATTTTGCGGATTGGTCAATCCGTTCGCGAGATATGGCAGTTTGTATGTAAGAAACGCTTGAGAAACTCAAAATTTTCGAGGCTCTGATGCTCGAAACGAATAACTAGAATGGCCTAGGGGAAAAGTACACATACCGTTGCAATTGGGCGAGTTTCTACTTTCAGATGCAACAGAAATTTTGCGGATTGGTCTATCCGTTCGAGAGATATGGCAGTTTAGACGTAAGAAACGCTTGAGCAACTCAAAATTTTCGCAGTTCTGATGCTCGAAACGAATAACCAGAGCGGCCTAGGGGAAAAGTACGCATACCGTTGTAATCGGGCGAGTTTCTACTTTCAGATGCAACAGAAATTTTGCGGATTGGTCAATCCGTTCGCGGGATATGGCAGTTTGGACGTAACAAACGCTTGAGAAACTCAAAATCTTCGCAGTTCTGATGCTCGAAACGAATAACTAGAACGGCCTAGGGGAAAGGTTCGCATACCGTTGTAATCGGGCGAGTTTCTACTTTCAGATGCAACAGAAATTTTGCGGATTGGTCAATCCGTTCGCGAGATATGGCAGTTTGGACGTAAAAAACTCTCGAGAAACTCAAAATTTTCGCAGTTCTGATGCTCGAAACGAATAACCAGAACGGCCTAGGGGAAAAGTTCGAATACCGTTGTAATCGGGCGAGTTTCTACTTTCAGATGCAACAGAAATTATGCGGATTGGTCAATCCGTTCGCGAGATATGGCAGTTTGGAGGTAAGAAACGCTAGAGACACTCAAAATTTTCGCAGCTCTGATGCTCGAAACGAATAACTAGAATGGCCTAGGGGAAAAGTACTCATACCGTTGCAATCGGGCGTGTTTCAACTTTCAGATGCAACAGAAATTTTGCGGATTGGTCAATCCGTTCGCGAGATATGGCAGTTTGGACGTAAGAAACGCTCGAGAAACTCAAAATTTTCGCAGTTCTGATGCTCGAAACGAATAACCAGAACGGCCTAGGGGAAAACTTCGAATACCATTGTAATCGGGCGAGTTTCTACTTTCAGATGTAACAGAAATTTTGCGGATTGGTCAATCCGTTCGCGAGATATGGCAGTTTGGATGTAAGAAACGCTTGAGAAACTCAAAATTTTCGAGGCTCTGATGCTCGAAACGAATAACTAGAATGGCCTAGGGGAAAAGTACACATACCGTTGCAATTGGGCGAGTTTCTACTTTCAGATGCAACAGAAATTTTGCGGATTGGTCTATCCGTTCGAGAGATATGGCAGTTTAGACGTAAGAAACGCTTGAGCAACTCAAAATTTTCGCAGTTCTGATGCTCGAAACGAATAACCAGAGCGGCCTAGGGGAAAAGTACGCATACCGTTGTAATCGGGCGAGTTTCTACTTTCAGATGCAACAGAAATTTTGCGGATTGGTCAATCCGTTCGCGGGATATGGCAGTTTGGACGTAACAAACGCTTGAGAAACTCAAAATCTTCGCAGTTCTGATGCTCGAAACGAATAACTAGAACGGCCTAGGGGAAAGGTTCGCATACCGTTGTAATCGGGCGAGTTTCTACTTTCAGGTGCAACAGAAATTTTGCGGATTCGTCAATCCGTTCGCAAGATATGGTAGTTTGGATGTAAGAAACGCTTGAGAAACTCAAAATTATCGCAGTTCTGATGCTCGCAACGAATAACTAGAACGGCCTAGGGGAAAAGTACGCATACCGTTGTAATCGGGCGAGTTTCTACTTTCAGATGCGACAGAAATTTTGCAGATTGGTCAATCCGTTCGCGAGATATGGCAGTTTGGAGGTAAGAAACGCTTGAGAAACTCAAAATTTTCGCAGTTCTGATGCTCGATAAGCATCACTAGAACGGCCTAGGGGAAAAGTACTCATACTGATGTAATCGGGATAGTTTCTACTTTCAGATGCAACAGAAATTTTGCGGATTGGTCAATCCGTTCGCGAGATATGGCAGTCTGGATGTAAGAAACGCATGAGAAACTCAAAATTTTCGAAGTTCTGATGCTCGAAATGAATAACTAGAACGGCCTAGGGGAAAAGTGCGCATACCGTTGTAATCGGGCTAGTTTCTACTTTCAGATGCAACAGAAATTTTACGGATTGGTGAATCCGTTCGCGAGATATGGCAGTTTGGAGGTAAGAAACGCTTGAGAAACTCAAAATTTTCGCAGCTCTGATGCTCGAAACAAATAACTAGAATGGCCTAGGGGAAAAGTACTCATACCGTTGTAATCGGGCGAGTATCTACTTTCAGATTCAACAGAAATTTTGCGGATTGGTCAATCCGTTCGCGAGATATGGCAGTTTGGACGTAAAAAACTCTCGAGAAACTCAAAATTTTCGCTGTTCTGATGCTCGAAACGAATAACCAGAACGGCCTAGGGGAAAAGTTCGAATACCGTTGTAATCGGGCGAGTTTCTACTTTCAGATGCAACAGAAATTTTGCGGATTGGTCAATCCGTTCGCGAGATATGGCAGTTTGGAGGTAAGAAACGCTAGAGACACTCAAAATTTTCGCAGCTCTGATGCTCGAAACGAATAACTAGAATGGCCTAGGGGAAAAGTACACATACCGTTGTAATCGGGCGAGTTTCTACTTTCAGATGCAACAGAAATTTTGCGGATTGGTCAGTACGTTCGCGAGATATGGCAGTTTGGACGTAAGAAACGCTTGAGAAGCTCAAAATTTTCGCAGTTCTGATGCTCGAAACCAATAACCAGAACGGCCTAGGGGAAAGGTTCGCATACCGTTGTAATCGGGCGAGTTTCTACTTTCAGATGCAACAGAAATTTTGCGGATTGGTCAATCCGTTCGCGAGATATGGCAGTTTGGACGTAAGAAACGCTTGAGAAACTCAAAATTTTCGCAGTTCTGATGCTCGAAACGAATAACCAGAACGGCCTAGGGGAAAAGTTCGAATACCGTTGTAATCGGGCGAGTTTCTACTTTCAGATGCAACAGAAATTATGCGGATTGGTCAATCCGTTCGCGAGATATGGCAGTTTGGAGGTAAGAAACGCTAGAGACACTCAAAATTTTCGCAGCTCTGATGCTCGAAACGAATAACTAGAATGGCCTAGGGGAAAAGTACACATACCGTTGCAATTGGGCGAGTTTCTACTTTCAGATGCAACAGAAATTTTGCGGATTGGTCTATCCGTTAGAGAGATATGGCAGTTTGGAGGTAAGAAACGCTTGAGCAACTCAAAATTTTCGCAGTTCTGATGCTCGAAACGAATAACCAGAACGGCCTACGGGAAAAGTTCGAATACCGTTGTAATCGGGCGAGTTTCTACTTTCAGATGCAACAGAAATTTTGCGGATTGGGCAGTCCGTTCGCGAGATATGGCAGTTTGGACGTAAGAAACGCTTGAGAAACTCAAAATTTTCGCAGTTCTGATGCTCGAAACCAATAACTAGAACGGCCTAGGGGAAAGGTTCGCATACCGTTGTAATCGGGCGAGTTTCTACTTTCAGATGCAACAGAAATTTTGCGGATTTGTCAATCCGTTCGCGAGATATGGCAGTTTGGACGTAAGAAACGCTTGAGAAACTCAAAATTTTCGCAGTTCTGATGCTCGAAACGAATAACCAGAACGGCCTAGGGGAAAAGTTCGAATACCGTTGTAATCGGGCGAGTTTCTACTTTCAGATGCAACAGAAATTATGCGGATTGGTCAATCCGTTCGCGAGATATGGCAGTTTGGAGGTAAGAAACGCTAGAGACACTCAAAATTTTCGCAGCTCTGATGCTCGAAACGAATAACTAGAATGGCCTAGGGGAAAAGTACACATACCGTTGCAATTGGGCGAGTTTCTACTTTCAGATGCAACAGAAATTTTGCGGATTGGTCTATCCGTTAGAGAGATATGGCAGTTTGGAGGTAAGAAACGCTTGAGCAACTCAAAATTTTCGCAGTTCTGATGCTCGAAACGAATAACCAGAACGGCCTACGGGAAAAGTTCGAATACCGTTGTAATCGGGCGAGTTTCTACTTTCAGATGCAACAGAAATTTTGCGGATTGGGCAGTCCGTTCGCGAGATATGGCAGTTTGGACGTAAGAAACGCTTGAGAAACTCAAAATTTTCGCAGTTCTGATGCTCGAAACCAATAACTAGAACGGCCTAGGGGAAAGGTTCGCATACCGTTGTAATCGGGCGAGTTTCTACTTTCAGATGCAACAGAAATTTTGCGGATTGGTCAATCCTTTCGCGAGATATGGCAGTTTGGACGTAAGAAACGCTTGAGAAACTCAAAATTTTCGCAGTTCTGATGCTCGAAACGAATAACTAGAACGGCCTAGGGGAAAGGTTCGGATACCGTTGTAAACGGGCGAGTTTCTACTTTCAGATGCAACAGAAATTTTGTGGATTGGTCAATCCGTTCGCGAGATATGGCAGTTTGGAGGTAAGAAACGCTTGAGAAACTCAAAATTTTCGAAGTTCTGATGCTCGAAATGAATAACTAGAACGGCCTAGGGGAAAAGTACGCATACCGTTGTAATCGGGCGAGTTTCTACTTTCAGGTGCAACAGAAATTTTGCGGATTCGTCAATCCGTTCGCAAGATATGGTAGTTTGGATGTAAGAAACGCTTGAGAAACTCAAAATTATCGCAGTTCTGATGCTCGCAACGAATAACTAGAACGGCCTAGGGGAAAAGTACGCATACCGTTGTAATCGGGCGAGTTTCTACTTTCAGATGCGACAGAAATTTTGCAGATTGGTCAATCCGTTCGCGAGATATGGCAGTTTGGAGGTAAGAAACGCTTGAGAAACTCAAAATTTTCGCAGTTCTGATGCTCGATAAGCATCACTAGAACGGCCTAGGGGAAAAGTACTCATACTGATGTAATCGGGATAGTTTCTACTTTCAGATGCAACAGAAATTTTGCGGATTGGTCAATCCGTTCGCGAGATATGGCAGTCTGGATGTAAGAAACGCATGAGAAACTCAAAATTTTCGAAGTTCTGATGCTCGAAATGAATAACTAGAACGGCCTAGGGGAAAAGTGCGCATACCGTTGTAATCGGGCTAGTTTCTACTTTCAGATGCAACAGAAATTTTACGGATTGGTGAATCCGTTCGCGAGATATGGCAGTTTGGAGGTAAGAAACGCTTGAGAAACTCAAAATTTTCGCAGCTCTGATGCTCGAAACAAATAACTAGAATGGCCTAGGGGAAAAGTACTCATACCGTTGTAATCGGGCGAGTATCTACTTTCAGATTCAACAGAAATTTTGCGGATTGGTCAATCCGTTCGCGAGATATGGCAGTTTGGACGTAAAAAACTCTCGAGAAACTCAAAATTTTCGCTGTTCTGATGCTCGAAACGAATAACCAGAACGGCCTAGGGGAAAAGTTCGAATACCGTTGTAATCGGGCGAGTTTCTACTTTCAGATGCAACAGAAATTTTGCGGATTGGTCAATCCGTTCGCGAGATATGGCAGTTTGGAGGTAAGAAACGCTAGAGACACTCAAAATTTTCGCAGCTCTGATGCTCGAAACGAATAACTAGAATGGCCTAGGGGAAAAGTACACATACCGTTGTAATCGGGCGAGTTTCTACTTTCAGATGCAACAGAAATTTTGCGGATTGGTCAGTCCGTTCGCGAGATATGGCAGTTTGGACGTAAGAAACGCTTGAGAAGCTCAAAATTTTCGCAGTTCTGATGCTCGAAACCAATAACCAGAACGGCCTAGGGGAAAGGTTCGCATACCGTTGTAATCGGGCGAGTTTCTACTTTCAGATGCAACAGAAATTTTGCGGATTGGTCAATCCGTTCGCGAGATATGGCAGTTTGGACGTAAGAAACGCTTGAGAAACTCAAAATTTTCGCAGTTCTGATGCTCGAAACGAATAACTAGAACGGCCTAGGGGAAAGGTTCGGATACCGTTGTAAACGGGCGAGTTTCTACTTTCAGATGCAACAGAAATTTTGTGGATTGGTCAATCCGTTCGCGAGATATGGCAGTTTGGAGGTAAGAAACGCTTGAGAAACTCAAAATTTTCGAAGTTCTGATGCTCGAAATGAATAACTAGAACGGCCTAGGGGAAAAGTACGCATACCGTTGTAATCGGGCGAGTTTCTACTTTCAGGTGCAACAGAAATTTTGCGGATTCGTCAATCCGTTCGCAAGATATGGTAGTTTGGATGTAAGAAACGCTTGAGAAACTCAAAATTATCGCAGTTCTGATGCTCGCAACGAATAACTAGAACGGCCTAGGGGAAAAGTACGCATACCGTTGTAATCGGGCGAGTTTCTACTTTCAGATGCGACAGAAATTTTGCAGATTGGTCAATCCGTTCGCGAGATATGGCAGTTTGGAGGTAAGAAACGCTTGAGAAACTCAAAATTTTCGCAGTTCTGATGCTCGATAAGCATCACTAGAACGGCCTAGGGGAAAAGTACTCATACTGATGTAATCGGGATAGTTTCTACTTTCAGATGCAACAGAAATTTTGCGGATTGGTCAATCCGTTCGCGAGATATGGCAGTCTGGAGGTAAGAAACGCATGAGAAACTCAAAATTTTCGAAGTTCTGATGCTCGAAATGAATAACTAGAACGGCGTAGGGGAAAAGTGCGCATACCGTTGTAATCGGGCTAGTTTCTACTTTCAGATGCAACAGAAATTTTACGGATTGGTGAATCCGTTCGCGAGATATGGCAGTTTGGAGGTAAGAAACGCTTGAGAAACTCAAAATTTTCGCAGCTCTGATGCTCGAAACAAACAACTAGAATGGCCTAGGGGAAAAGTACTCATACCGTTGTAATCGGGCGAGTATCTACTTTCAGATTCAACAGAAATTTCGCGGATTGATCTATCCCTTCGCGAGATATGGCAGTTTGGAGGTAAGAAACGCTTGAGAAATTCAAAATTTTCGCAGTTCTGATGCCCGAAACGAATAACTAGAACGGCCTAGGGGAAAAGTACTCATACCGTTGTAATCGGGCGAGTATCTACTTTCAGATTCAACAGAAATTTCGCGGATTGGTCTATCCGTTCGCGAGATATGACAGTTTGGAGGTAAGAAACGCTTGAGAAATTCAAAATTTTCGCAGTTCTGATGCCCGAAACGAATAACTAGAATGGCCTAGGGGAAAAGTACTCATACCGTTGTAATCGGGCGAGTATCTACTTTCAGATTCAACAGAAATTTTGCGGATTGGTCAATCCGTTCGCGAGATATGGCAGTTTGGACGTAAAAAACTCTCGAGAAACTCAAAATTTTCGCTGTTCTGATGCTCGAAACGAATAACCAGAACGGCCTAGGGGAAAAGTTCGAATACCGTTGTAATCGGGCGAGTTTCTACTTTCAGATGCAACAGAAATTTTGCGGATTGGTCAATCCGTTCGCGAGATATGGCAGTTTGGAGGTAAGAAACGCTAGAGACACTCAAAATTTTCGCAGCTCTGATGCTCGAAACGAATAACTAGAATGGCCTAGGGGAAAAGTACACATACCGTTGTAATCGGGCGAGTTTCTACTTTCAGATGCAACAGAAATTTTGCGGATTGGTCAGTCCGTTCGCGAGATATGGCAGTTTGGACGTAAGAAACGCTTGAGAAGCTCAAAATTTTCGCAGTTCTGATGCTCGAAACCAATAACCAGAACGGCCTAGGGGAAAGGTTCGCATACCGTTGTAATCGGGCGAGTTTCTACTTTCAGATGCAACAGAAATTTTGCGGATTGGTCAATCCGTTCGCGAGATATGGCAGTTTGGACGTAAGAAACGCTTGAGAAACTCAAAATTTTCGCAGTTCTGATGCTCGAAACGAATAACCAGAACGGCCTAGGGGAAAGGTTCGGATACCGTTGTAAACGGGCGAGTTTCTACTTTCAGATGCAACAGAAATTTTGCGGATTGGTCAGTCCGTTCGCGAGATATGGCAGTTTGGACGTAAGAAACGCTTGAGAAACTCAAAATTTTCGCAGTTCTGATGCTCGAAACGAATAACTAGAACGGCCTAGGGGAAAGGTTCGGATACCGTTGTAAACGGGCGAGTTTCTACTTTCAGATGCAACAGAAATTTTGTGGATTGGTCAATCCGTTCGCGAGATATGGCAGTTTGGAGGTAAGAAACGCTTGAGAAACTCAAAATTTTCGAAGTTCTGATGCTCGAAATGAATAACTAGAACGGCCTAGGGGAAAAGTACGCATACCGTTGTAATCGGGCGAGTTTCTACTTTCAGGTGCAACAGAAATTTTGCGGATTCGTCAATCCGTTCGCAAGATATGGTAGTTTGGATGTAAGAAACGCTTGAGAAACTCAAAATTATCGCAGTTCTGATGCTCGCAACGAATAACTAGAACGGCCTAGGGGAAAAGTACGCATACCGTTGTAATCGGGCGAGTTTCTACTTTCAGATGCGACAGAAATTTTGCAGATTGGTCAATCCGTTCGCGAGATATGGCAGTTTGGAGGTAAGAAACGCTTGAGAAACTCAAAATTTTCGCAGTTCTGATGCTCGATAAGCATCACTAGAACGGCCTAGGGGAAAAGTACTCATACTGATGTAATCGGGATAGTTTCTACTTTCAGATGCAACAGAAATTTTGCGGATTGGTCAATCCGTTCGCGAGATATGGCAGTCTGGAGGTAAGAAACGCATGAGAAACTCAAAATTTTCGAAGTTCTGATGCTCGAAATGAATAACTAGAACGGCGTAGGGGAAAAGTGCGCATACCGTTGTAATCGGGCTAGTTTCTACTTTCAGATGCAACAGAAATTTTACGGATTGGTGAATCCGTTCGCGAGATATGGCAGTTTGGAGGTAAGAAACGCTTGAGAAACTCAAAATTTTCGCAGCTCTGATGCTCGAAACAAACAACTAGAATGGCCTAGGGGAAAAGTACTCATACCGTTGTAATCGGGCGAGTATCTACTTTCAGATTCAACAGAAATTTCGCGGATTGATCTATCCCTTCGCGAGATATGGCAGTTTGGAGGTAAGAAACGCTTGAGAAATTCAAAATTTTCGCAGTTCTGATGCCCGAAACGAATAACTAGAACGGCCTAGGGGAAAAGTACTCATACCGTTGTAATCGGGCGAGTATCTACTTTCAGATTCAACAGAAATTTCGCGGATTGGTCTATCCGTTCGCGAGATATGACAGTTTGGAGGTAAGAAACGCTTGAGAAATTCAAAATTTTCGCAGTTCTGATGCCCGAAACGAATAACTAGAATGGCCTAGGGGAAAAGTACTCATACCGTTGTAATCGGGCGAGTATCTACTTTCAGATTCAACAGAAATTTTGCGGATTGGTCAATCCGTTCGCGAGATATGGCAGTTTGGACGTAAAAAACTCTCGAGAAACTCAAAATTTTCGCTGTTCTGATGCTCGAAACGAATAACCAGAACGGCCTAGGGGAAAAGTTCGAATACCGTTGTAATCGGGCGAGTTTCTACTTTCAGATGCAACAGAAATTTTGCGGATTGGTCAATCCGTTCGCGAGATATGGCAGTTTGGAGGTAAGAAACGCTAGAGACACTCAAAATTTTCGCAGCTCTGATGCTCGAAACGAATAACTAGAATGGCCTAGGGGAAAAGTACACATACCGTTGCAATTGGGCGAGTTTCTACTTTCAGATGCAACAGAAATTTTGCGGATTGTTCTATCCGTTAGAGAGATATGGCAGTTTGGAGGTAAGAAACGCTTGAGCAACTCAAAATTTTCGCAGTTCTGATGCTCGAAACGAATAACCAGAACGGCCTACGGGAAAAGTACGCATACCGTTGTAATCGGGCGAGTTTCTACTTTCAGATGCAACAGAAATTTTGCGGATTGGTCAGTCCGTTCGCGAGATATGGCAGTTTGGACGTAAGAAACGCTTGAGAAACTCAAAATTTTCGCAGTTCTGATGCTCGAAACCAATAACTAGAACGGCCTAGGGGAAAGGTTCGCATACCGTTGTAATCGGGCGAGTTTCTACTTTCAGATGCAACAGAAATTTTGCGGATTGGTCAATCCGTTCGCGAGATATGGCAGTTTGGACGTAAGAAACGCTTGAGAAACTCAAAATTTTCGCAGTTCTGATGCTCGAAACGAATAACTAGAACGGCCTAGGGGAAAGGTTCGGATACCGTTGTAAACGGGCGAGTTTCTACTTTCAGATGCAACAGAAATTTTGTGGATTGGTCAATCCGTTCGCGAGATATGGCAGTTTGGAGGTAAGAAACGCTTGAGAAACTCAAAATTTTCGAAGTTCTGATGCTCGAAATGAATAACTAGAACGGCCTAGGGGAAAAGTACGCATACCGTTGTAATCGGGCGAGTTTCTACTTTCAGGTGCAACAGAAATTTTGCGGATTCGTCAATCCGTTCGCAAGATATGGTAGTTTGGATGTAAGAAACGCTTGAGAAACTCAAAATTATCGCAGTTCTGATGCTCGCAACGAATAACTAGAACGGCCTAGGGGAAAAGTACGCATACCGTTGTAATCGGGCGAGTTTCTACTTTCAGATGCGACAGAAATTTTGCAGATTGGTCAATCCGTTCGCGAGATATGGCAGTTTGGAGGTAAGAAACGCTTGAGAAACTCAAAATTTTCGCAGCTCTGATGCTCGAAACAAATAACTAGAATGGCCTAGGGGAAAAGTACTCATACCGTTGTAATCGGGCGAGTATCTACTTTCAGATTCAACAGAAATTTCGCGGATTGGTCAATCCGTTCGCGAGATATGGCAGTTTGGAGGTAAGAAACGCTTGAGAAACTCAAAATTTTCGCAGCTCTGATGCTCGAAACAAATAACTAGAATGGCCTAGGGGAAAAGTACTCATACCGTTGTAATCGGGCGAGTATCTACTTTCAGATTCAACAGAAATTTCGCGGACTGATCTATCCCTTCGCGAGATATGGCAGTTTGGAGGTAAGAAACGCTTGAGAAATTCAAAATTTTCGCAGTTCTGATGCCCGAAACGAATAACTAGAACGGCCTAGGGGAAAAGTACTCATACCGTTGTAATCGGGCGAGTATCTACTTTCAGATTCAACAGAAATTTCGCGGACTGGTCTATCCGTTCGCGAGATATGACAGTTTGGAGGTAAGAAACGCTTGAGAAACTCAAAATTTTCGCAATTCTGATGCTCGAAACGAATAACTAGAACGGCCTAGGGGAAAAGTACGCATACCGTTGTAATCGGGCGAGTTTCTACTTTCAGATGCAACAGAAATTTTGCGGATTGGTCAATCCGTTCGCGAGATATGGCAGTTGGGGGGTAAGAAACGCTTAAGTAACTCAAAATTTTCGCAGTTCTGATGCTCGAAACGGATAACTAGAACGGCCTAGGGGAAAAGTGCGCATACCGTTGTAATCGGGCGAGTTTCTACTTTCAGATGCAACAGAAATTTTGCGGATTGGTGAATCCGTTCGCGAGATATGGCAGTTTGGAGGTAAGAAAAGCTTGAGAAACTCAAAATTTTCGAAGTTCTGATGCTCGAAACGAATAACTAGAATGGCCTAGGGGAAAAGTACACATACCGTTGTAATTGGGCGAGTTTCTACGTTCAGATGCAGCAGAAATTTTGCGGATTAGTCAATCCGTTCGCGAGATGTGGCAGTTTGTAGGTAAGAAACGCTTGAGAAACTCAAAATTATCGCAGTTCTGATGCTCGAAACGAATAACTAGAACGGCCTAGGGGAAAAGTACTCATACCGTTGTAATCGGGCGAGTATCTACTTTCAGATTCAACAGAAGTTTCGCGGATTGGTCAATCCGTTCGCGAGATATGGCAGTCTGGAGGTAAGAAACGCAAGAGAAACTCAAAATTTTCGAAGTTCTGATGCTCGAAATGAATAACTAGAACGGCCTAGTGGAAAAGTACGCATACCGTTGTAATCGGGCGACTTTCTACTTTCAGATGCAACAGAAATTTTGCGGATTGGTCAATACGTTCGCGAGATATGGCAGTTGGGGGGTAAGAAACTCTTGAGTAACTCAAAATTTTTGCAGTTCTGATGCTCGAAACGAATAACTAGAACGGCCTAGGGGAAAAGTGCGCATACCGTTGTAATCGGGCGAGTTTCTACTTTCAGATGCAACAGAAATTTTGCGGATTGGTGAATCCGTTCGCGAGATGTGGCAGTTTGGAGGTAAGAAACGCTTGAGCAACTCAAAATTTTCGCATTTCTGATGCTCGAAACGAATAACCAGAAGGGCCTACGGGAAAACTACGAATACCGTTGTAATCGGGCGAGTTTCTACTTTCAGATGTAACAGAAATTTTGCGGATTGGTCAATCCGTTCGCGAGATATGGCAGTTTGGACGTAAGAAACGCTTGAGAAACTCAAAATTTTCGCAGTTCTGATTCTCGAAACGAATAACTAGAACGGCCTAGAGGAAAGGTTCGGATACCGTTGTAATCTGGCGAGTTTCTACTTTCAGATGCAACAAAATTTTGCGGATTGGTGAATCCGTTCGCGAGATATGGCAGTTTGGAGGTAAGAAACGCTTGAGAAACTCAAAATTTTCGCAGCTCTGATGCTCGAAACGAATAACTAGAATGGCCTAGGGGAAAAGTACACATACCGTTGTAATGGGGCGAGTTTCTACGTTCAGATGCAACAGAAATTTTGCGGATTGGTCAATCCGTTCGCGAGATATGGCAGTTTGGACGTAAGAAACGCTTGAGAAGCTCAAAATTTTCGCAGTTCTGATGCTCGAAACCAATAACCAGAACGGCCTAGGGGAAAGGTTCGCATACCGTTGTAATCGGGCGAGTTTCTACTTTCAGATGCAACAGAAATTTTGCGGATTGGTCAATCCGTTCGCGAGATATGGCAGTTTGGACGTAAGAAACGCTTGAGAAACTCAAAATTTTCGCAGTTCTGATGCTCGAAACGAATAACTAGAACGGCCTAGGGGAAAGGTTCGGATACCGTTGTAAACGGGCGAGTTTCTACTTTCAGATGCAACAGAAATTTTGTGGATTGGTCAATCCGTTCGCGAGATATGGCAGTTTGGAGGTAAGAAACGCTTGAGAAACTCAAAATTTTCGAAGTTCTGATGCTCGAAATGAATAACTAGAACGGCCTAGGGGAAAAGTACGCATACCGTTGTAATCGGGCGAGTTTCTACTTTCAGGTGCAACAGAAATTTTGCGGATTCGTCAATCCGTTCGCAAGATATGGTAGTTTGGATGTAAGAAACGCTTGAGAAACTCAAAATTATCGCAGTTCTGATGCTCGCAACGAATAACTAGAACGGCCTAGGGGAAAAGTACGCATACCGTTGTAATCGGGCGAGTTTCTACTTTCAGATGCGACAGAAATTTTGCAGATTGGTCAATCCGTTCGCGAGATATGGCAGTTTGGAGGTAAGAAACGCTTGAGAAACTCAAAATTTTCGCAGTTCTGATGCTCGATAAGCATCACTAGAACGGCCTAGGGGAAAAGTACTCATACTGATGTAATCGGGATAGTTTCTACTTTCAGATGCAACAGAAATTTTGCGGATTGGTCAATCCGTTCGCGAGATATGGCAGTCTGGAGGTAAGAAACGCATGAGAAACTCAAAATTTTCGAAGTTCTGATGCTCGAAATGAATAACTAGAACGGCGTAGGGGAAAAGTGCGCATACCGTTGTAATCGGGCTAGTTTCTACTTTCAGATGCAACAGAAATTTTACGGATTGGTGAATCCGTTCGCGAGATATGGCAGTTTGGAGGTAAGAAACGCTTGAGAAACTCAAAATTTTCGCAGCTCTGATGCTCGAAACAAACAACTAGAATGGCCTAGGGGAAAAGTACTCATACCGTTGTAATCGGGCGAGTATCTACTTTCAGATTCAACAGAAATTTCGCGGATTGATCTATCCCTTCGCGAGATATGGCAGTTTGGAGGTAAGAAACGCTTGAGAAATTCAAAATTTTCGCAGTTCTGATGCCCGAAACGAATAACTAGAACGGCCTAGGGGAAAAGTACTCATACCGTTGTAATCGGGCGAGTATCTACTTTCAGATTCAACAGAAATTTCGCGGATTGGTCTATCCGTTCGCGAGATATGACAGTTTGGAGGTAAGAAACGCTTGAGAAATTCAAAATTTTCGCAGTTCTGATGCCCGAAACGAATAACTAGAATGGCCTAGGGGAAAAGTACTCATACCGTTGTAATCGGGCGAGTATCTACTTTCAGATTCAACAGAAATTTTGCGGATTGGTCAATCCGTTCGCGAGATATGGCAGTTTGGACGTAAAAAACTCTCGAGAAACTCAAAATTTTCGCTGTTCTGATGCTCGAAACGAATAACCAGAACGGCCTAGGGGAAAAGTTCGAATACCGTTGTAATCGGGCGAGTTTCTACTTTCAGATGCAACAGAAATTTTGCGGATTGGTCAATCCGTTCGCGAGATATGGCAGTTTGGAGGTAAGAAACGCTAGAGACACTCAAAATTTTCGCAGCTCTGATGCTCGAAACGAATAACTAGAATGGCCTAGGGGAAAAGTACACATACCGTTGCAATTGGGCGAGTTTCTACTTTCAGATGCAACAGAAATTTTGCGGATTGTTCTATCCGTTAGAGAGATATGGCAGTTTGGAGGTAAGAAACGCTTGAGCAACTCAAAATTTTCGCAGTTCTGATGCTCGAAACGAATAACCAGAACGGCCTACGGGAAAAGTACGCATACCGTTGTAATCGGGCGAGTTTCTACTTTCAGATGCAACAGAAATTTTGCGGATTGGTCAGTCCGTTCGCGAGATATGGCAGTTTGGACGTAAGAAACGCTTGAGAAACTCAAAATTTTCGCAGTTCTGATGCTCGAAACCAATAACTAGAACGGCCTAGGGGAAAGGTTCGCATACCGTTGTAATCGGGCGAGTTTCTACTTTCAGATGCAACAGAAATTTTGCGGATTGGTCAATCCGTTCGCGAGATATGGCAGTTTGGACGTAAGAAACGCTTGAGAAACTCAAAATTTTCGCAGTTCTGATGCTCGAAACGAATAACTAGAACGGCCTAGGGGAAAGGTTCGGATACCGTTGTAAACGGGCGAGTTTCTACTTTCAGATGCAACAGAAATTTTGTGGATTGGTCAATCCGTTCGCGAGATATGGCAGTTTGGAGGTAAGAAACGCTTGAGAAACTCAAAATTTTCGAAGTTCTGATGCTCGAAATGAATAACTAGAACGGCCTAGGGGAAAAGTACGCATACCGTTGTAATCGGGCGAGTTTCTACTTTCAGGTGCAACAGAAATTTTGCGGATTCGTCAATCCGTTCGCAAGATATGGTAGTTTGGATGTAAGAAACGCTTGAGAAACTCAAAATTATCGCAGTTCTGATGCTCGCAACGAATAACTAGAACGGCCTAGGGGAAAAGTACGCATACCGTTGTAATCGGGCGAGTTTCTACTTTCAGATGCGACAGAAATTTTGCAGATTGGTCAATCCGTTCGCGAGATATGGCAGTTTGGAGGTAAGAAACGCTTGAGAAACTCAAAATTTTCGCAGCTCTGATGCTCGAAACAAATAACTAGAATGGCCTAGGGGAAAAGTACTCATACCGTTGTAATCGGGCGAGTATCTACTTTCAGATTCAACAGAAATTTCGCGGATTGGTCAATCCGTTCGCGAGATATGGCAGTTTGGAGGTAAGAAACGCTTGAGAAACTCAAAATTTTCGCAGCTCTGATGCTCGAAACAAATAACTAGAATGGCCTAGGGGAAAAGTACTCATACCGTTGTAATCGGGCGAGTATCTACTTTCAGATTCAACAGAAATTTCGCGGACTGATCTATCCCTTCGCGAGATATGGCAGTTTGGAGGTAAGAAACGCTTGAGAAATTCAAAATTTTCGCAGTTCTGATGCCCGAAACGAATAACTAGAACGGCCTAGGGGAAAAGTACTCATACCGTTGTAATCGGGCGAGTATCTACTTTCAGATTCAACAGAAATTTCGCGGACTGGTCTATCCGTTCGCGAGATATGACAGTTTGGAGGTAAGAAACGCTTGAGAAACTCAAAATTTTCGCAATTCTGATGCTCGAAACGAATAACTAGAACGGCCTAGGGGAAAAGTACGCATACCGTTGTAATCGGGCGAGTTTCTACTTTCAGATGCAACAGAAATTTTGCGGATTGGTCAATCCGTTCGCGAGATATGGCAGTTGGGGGGTAAGAAACGCTTAAGTAACTCAAAATTTTCGCAGTTCTGATGCTCGAAACGGATAACTAGAACGGCCTAGGGGAAAAGTGCGCATACCGTTGTAATCGGGCGAGTTTCTACTTTCAGATGCAACAGAAATTTTGCGGATTGGTGAATCCGTTCGCGAGATATGGCAGTTTGGAGGTAAGAAAAGCTTGAGAAACTCAAAATTTTCGAAGTTCTGATGCTCGAAACGAATAACTAGAATGGCCTAGGGGAAAAGTACACATACCGTTGTAATTGGGCGAGTTTCTACGTTCAGATGCAGCAGAAATTTTGCGGATTAGTCAATCCGTTCGCGAGATGTGGCAGTTTGTAGGTAAGAAACGCTTGAGAAACTCAAAATTATCGCAGTTCTGATGCTCGAAACGAATAACTAGAACGGCCTAGGGGAAAAGTACTCATACCGTTGTAATCGGGCGAGTATCTACTTTCAGATTCAACAGAAGTTTCGCGGATTGGTCAATCCGTTCGCGAGATATGGCAGTCTGGAGGTAAGAAACGCAAGAGAAACTCAAAATTTTCGAAGTTCTGATGCTCGAAATGAATAACTAGAACGGCCTAGTGGAAAAGTACGCATACCGTTGTAATCGGGCGACTTTCTACTTTCAGATGCAACAGAAATTTTGCGGATTGGTCAATACGTTCGCGAGATATGGCAGTTGGGGGGTAAGAAACTCTTGAGTAACTCAAAATTTTTGCAGTTCTGATGCTCGAAACGAATAACTAGAACGGCCTAGGGGAAAAGTGCGCATACCGTTGTAATCGGGCGAGTTTCTACTTTCAGATGCAACAGAAATTTTGCGGATTGGTGAATCCGTTCGCGAGATGTGGCAGTTTGGAGGTAAGAAACGCTTGAGCAACTCAAAATTTTCGCATTTCTGATGCTCGAAACGAATAACCAGAAGGGCCTACGGGAAAACTACGAATACCGTTGTAATCGGGCGAGTTTCTACTTTCAGATGTAACAGAAATTTTGCGGATTGGTCAATCCGTTCGCGAGATATGGCAGTTTGGACGTAAGAAACGCTTGAGAAACTCAAAATTTTCGCAGTTCTGATTCTCGAAACGAATAACTAGAACGGCCTAGAGGAAAGGTTCGGATACCGTTGTAATCTGGCGAGTTTCTACTTTCAGATGCAACAAAATTTTGCGGATTGGTGAATCCGTTCGCGAGATATGGCAGTTTGGAGGTAAGAAACGCTTGAGAAACTCAAAATTTTCGCAGCTCTGATGCTCGAAACGAATAACTAGAATGGCCTAGGGGAAAAGTACACATACCGTTGTAATGGGGCGAGTTTCTACGTTCAGATGCAACAGAAATTTTGCGGATTGGTCAATCCGTTCGCGAGATATGGCAGTTGGGGGGTAAGAAACGCTTGAGTAACTCAAAATTTTCGCAGTTCTGATGCTCGAAACGAATAACTAGAACGGCCTAGGGGAAAAGTGCGCATACCGTTGTAATCGGGCGAGTTTCTACTTTCAGATGCAACAAAATTTTGCGGATTGGTGAATCCGTTCGCGAGATATGGCAGTTTGGAGGTAAGAAACGCTTGAGAAACTCAAAATTTTCGCAGCTCTGATGCTCGAAACGAATAACTAGAATGGCCTAGGGGAAAAGTACACATACCGTTGTAATGGGGCGAGTTTCTACGTTCAGATGCAACAGAAATTTTGCGGATTGGTCAATCCGTTCGCGAGATGTGGCAGTTTGTAAGTAAGAAACGCTTGAGAAACTCAAAATTATCGCAGTTCTGATGCTCGAAACGAATAACTAGAACGGCCTAGGGGAAAAGTACTCATACCGTTGTAATCGGGCGAGTATCTACTTTCAGATTCAACAGAAATTTCGCGGATTGTTCTATCCGTTCGCGAGATATGACAGTTTGGATGTAAGAAACGCTTGAGAAACTCAAAATTTTCGCAGTTCTGATGCTCGAAACGAGTAACTAGAATGGCCTAGGGGAAAAGCTCACATACCGTTGCAATTGGGCGAGTTTCTACTTTCAGATGCAACAGAAATTTTGCGGATTGGGCTATCCATTCGCGAGATATGGCAGTTTGGAGGTAAGAAACGCTTGAGACACTCAAAATTTTCGCAGTTCTGATGCTCGAGACGAATAACTAGAATGGCCTAGGGGAAGACTGCACATACCGTTGTAATCGGGCGAGTTTCTACTTTCAGATGCAAGAGAAATTTTGCGGATTGGTCAATCCGTTCGCGAGACATGGCAGTTTGGAGGTAAGAAACGCTTGAGAAACTCAAAATTTTCGCAGTTCTGATGCTCGAAACGAATAACTAGTACGGCCTAGGGGAAAAGTACGCATACCGTTGTAATCGGTCCAGTTGCTACTTTCAGACGCAACAGAAATTTTGCATATTGGTCAATCCGTTCGCGAGATATGGCAGTTTGGAGGAAAGAAACGGTTGAGAAACTCAAAATTTTCGCAGTTCTGATGCTCGAAACGAATAACTAGAACGGCCTAGGGGAAAAGTACGCATACCGTTGTAATCGGGCGGGTTTCTACTTTCAGATGCAACAGAAATTTTGCGGAATGGTGTATCCGTTCGCGAGATATGGCAGTTTGGATGTAAGAAACGCTTGAGCAACTCAAAATTTTCGCAGCTCTGATGCTCGAAACGAATAACTAGAATGGCCTAGGGGAAAAGTACACATACCGTTGTAATTGCGCGAGTTTCTACGTTCAGACGCAACAGAAATTTTGCGGATTGGTCAATCCGTTCGAGAGATGTGGCAGTTTGGAGGTAAGAAACGCTTGAGAAACTCAAAATTATCGCAGTTCTGATGCTCGATATGAATAACTAGAACGGACTAGGGGAAAAGTACGCATACCGTTGTAATCGGGCGAGTTTCTACTTTCAGGTGCAACAGAAATTTTGCGGATTCGTCAATCCGTTCGCAAGATATGGTAGTTTGGAGGTAAGAAACGCTTGAGAAACTCAAAATTTTCGCAGTTCTGATGCTCGCAACGAATAACTAGAACGGCCTAGGGGAAAAGTACGCATACCGTTGTAATCGGGCGAGTTTCTACTTTCAGATGCAACAGAAATTTTGCGGATTGGTCAATCCGTTCGCGAGATATGGCGGTTTGGAGGTAAGAAACGCTTGAGAAACTCAAAATTTTCGAAGTTCTGATGCTCGAAATGACTAACTAGAACGGCTTAGGGGAAAAGTACGCATACCGTTGTAATCGGGCGAGTTTCTACTTTCAGATGCAACAGAAATTTTGCGGATTGGTCAATCCGTTCGCGAGATATGGCAGTTGGGCGGTAAGAAACGCTTGAGTAACTCAAAATTTTCGCAGTTCTGATGCTCGAAACGAATAACTAGAACGGCCTAGGGGAAAAGTGCGCATACCGTTGTAATCGGTCGAGTTTCTACTTTCAGATGCAACAGAAATTTTGCGGATTGGTCAATCCGTTCGCGAGATGTGGCAGTTTGTAAGTAAGAAACGCTTGAGAAACTCAAAATTATCGCAGTTCTGATGCTCGAAATGAATAACTAGAACGGCCTAGGGGAAAAGTACGCATACCGTTGTAATCGGGCGAGTTTCTACTTTCAGATGCAACAGAAATTTTGCGGATTTGTCAATCCGTTCGCGAGATATGGCAGTTGGGGTGTAAGAAACGCTTGAGTAACTCAAAATTTTCGCAGTTCTGATGCTCGAAACGAATAACTAGAACGGCCTAGGGGAAAAGTGCGCATACCGTTGTAATCGGGCGAGTTTCTACTTTCAGATGCAACAAAATTTTGCGGATTGGTGAATCCGTTCGCGAGATATGGCAGTTTGGAGGTAAGAAACGCTTGAGAAACTCAAAATTTTCGCAGCTCTGATGCTCGAAACGAATAACTAGAATGGCCTAGGGGAAAAGTACACATACCGTTGTAATTGGGCGAGTTTCCACGTTCAGATGCAACAGAAATTTTGCGGATTGGTCAATCCGTTCGCGAGATGTGGCAGTTTGTAAGTAAGAAACGCTTGAGAAACTCAAAATTATCGCAGTTCTGATGCTCGAAACGAATAACTAGAACGGCCTAGGGGAAAAGTACTCATACCGTTGTAATCGGGCGAGTATCTACTTTCAGATTCAACAGAAATTTCGCGGATTGGTCTATCCCTTCGCGAGATATGGCAGTTTGGAGGTAAGAAACGCTTGAGAAACTCAAAATTTTCGCAGTTCTGATGCCCGAAACGAATAACTAGAACGGCCTAGGGGAAAAGTACGCATACCGTTATAATCGGGCGAGTATCTACTTTCAGATTCAACAGAAATTTCGCGGATTGGTCTATCCGTTCGCGAGATATGACAGTTTGGATGTAAGAAACGCTTGAGAAATCAAAATTTTCGCAGTTCTGATGCTCGAAACGAATAACTAGAATGGCCTAGGGGAAAAGCACACATACCGTTGCAATTGGGCGAGTTTCTACTTTCAGATGCAACAGAAATTTTGCGGATTGGGCTATCCATTCGCGAGATATGGCAGTTTGGAGGTAAGAAACGCTTGAGACACTCAAAATTTTCGCAGTTCTGATGCTCGAGACGAATAACTAGAATGGCCTAGGGGAAGACTGCACATACCGTTGTAATCGGGCGAGTTTCTACTTTCAGATGCAACCGAAATTTTGCGGATTGGTCAATCCGTTCGCGAGATATGGCAGTTGGGGGGTAAGAAACGCTTGAGTAACTCAAAATTTTCGCAGTTCTGATGCTCGAAACGAATAACTAGAACGGCCTAGGGGAAAAGTGCGCATACCGTTGTAATCGGGCGAGTTTCTACTTTCAGATGCAACAGAAATTTTACGGATTGGTGAACCCGTTCGCGAGATATGGCAGTTTGGAGTTAAGAAACGCTTGAGAAACTCAAAATTTTCGCAGCTCTGATGCTCGAAACAAATAACTAGAATGGCCTAGGGGAAAAGCACACATACCGTTGTAATTGGGCGAGTTTTTACGTTCAGATGCAGCAGAAATTTTGCGGATTAGTCAATCCGTTCGCGAGATGTGGCAGTTTGTAGGTAAGAAACGCTTGAGAAACTCAAAATTATCGCAGCTCTGATGCTCGAAACGAATATCTAGAACGGCCTAGGGGAAAAGTACTCATACCGTTGTAATCGGGCGAGTATCTACTTTCAGATTCAACAGAAATTTCGCGGATTGGTCAATCCGTTCGCGAGATATGGCAGTCTGGATGTAAGAAACGCATGAGAAACTCAAAATTTTCGAAGTTCTGATGCTCGAAATGAATAACTAGAACGGCCTAGGGGAAAAGTACGCATACCGTTGTAATCGGGCGAGTTTCTACTTTCAGATGCAACAGAAATTTTGCGGATTGGTCAATCCGTTCGCGAGATATGGCAGTTGGGGGGTAAGAAACGCTTGAGTAACACAAAATTTTCGCAGTTCTGATGCTCGAAACGAATAACTAGAACGGCCTAGGGGAAAAGTGCGCATACCGTTGTAATCGAGCGAGTTTCTACTTTCAGATGCAACAGAAATTTTGCGGATTGGTGAATCCGTTCGCGAGATATGGCAGTTTGGAGGTAAGAAACGCTTGAGAAACTCAAAATTTGCGCAGCTCTGATGCTCGAAACGAATAACTAGAATGGCCTAGGGGAAAAGTACTCATACCGTTGTAATCGGGCGAGTATCTACTTTCAGATTCAACAGAAATTTCGCGGATTGATCTATCCCTTCGCGAGATATGGCAGTTTGGAGGTAAGAAACGCTTGAGAAACTCAAAATTTTCGCAGTCTGATGCCCGAAACGAATAACTAGAACGGCCTAGGGGAAAATTACGCATACCGTTGTAATCGGGCGAGTTTCTACTTTCAGATGCAACCGAAATTTTGCGGATTGGTCAATCCGTTCGCGAGATATGGCAGTTGGGGGGTAAGAAACGCTTGAGTAACTCAAAATTTTCGCAGTTCTGATGCTCGAAACGGATAACTAGAACGGCCTAGGGGAAAAGTGCGCATACCGTTGTAATCGGGCGAGTTTCTACTTTCAGATGCAACAGAAATTTTGCGGATTGGTGAATCCGTTCGCGAGATATGGCAGTTTGGAGGTAAGAAAAGCTTGAGAAACTCAAAATTTTCGCAGCTCTGATGCTCGAAACGAATAACTAGAATGGCCTAGGGGAAGAGTACACATACCGTTGTAATTGGGCGAGTTTCTACGTTCAGATGCAGCAGAAATTTTGCGGATTAGTCAACCCGTTCGCGAGATGTGGCAGTTTGTAGGTAAGAAACGCTTGAGAAACTCAAAATTATCGCAGTTCTGATGCTCGAAACGAATAACTAGAACGGCCCAGGGGAAAAGTACTCATACCGTTGTAATCGGGCGAGTATCTACTTTCAGATTCAACAGAAATTTCGCGGATTGGTCAATCCGTTCGCGAGATATGGCAGTCTGGAGGTAAGAAACGCATGAGAAACTCAAAATTTTCGAAGTTCTGATGCTCGAAATGACTAACTAGAACGGCTTAGGGGAAAAGTACGCATATCGTTGTAATCGGACGAGTTTCTACTTTCAGATGCAACAGAAATTTGGCGGATTGGTCAATCCGTTCGCGAGATATGGCAGTTGGGGGGTAAGAAACGCTTGAGTAACTCAAAATTTTCGCAGTTCTGATGCTCGAAACGAATAACTAGAACGGCCTAGGGGAAAAGTGCGCATACCGTTGTAATCGAGCGAGTTTCTACTTTCAGATGCAACAGAAATTTTGCGGATTGGTGAATCCGTTCGCGAGATATGGCAGTTTGGAGGTAAGAAACGCTTGAGAAACTCAAAATTTGCGCAGCTCTGATGCTCGAAACGAATAACTAGAATGGCCTAGGGGAAAAGTACTCATACCGTTGTAATCGGGCGAGTATCTACTTTCAGATTCAACAGAAATTTCGCGGATTGATCTATCCCTTCGCGAGATATGGCAGTTTGGAGGTAAGAAACGCTTGAGAAACTCAAAATTTTCGCAGTCTGATGCCCGAAACGAATAACTAGAACGGCCTAGGGGAAAATTACGCATACCGTTGTAATCGGGCGAGTTTCTACTTTCAGATTCAACAGAAATTTCGCGGATTGGTCTATCCGTTCGCGAGATATGACAGTTTGGATGTAAGAAACGCTTGAGAAATCAAAATTTTCGCGGTTCTGATGCTCGATAAGCATCACTAGAACGGCCTAGGGGAAAAGTACTCATACTGATGTAATCGGGCTAGATTCTACTTTCAGATGCAACAGAAATTTTGCGGATAGGTCAATCCGTTCGCGAGATATGGCAGTCTGGAGGTAAGAAACGAATGAGAAACTCAAAATTTTCGAAGTTCTGATGCTCGAAATGAATAACTAGAACGGCCTAGGGGAAAATTACGCATACCGTTGTAATCGGGCGAGTTTCTACTTTCAGATGCAACAGAAATTTTACGGATTGGTGAACCCGTTCGCGAGATATGGCAGTTTGGAGTTAAGAAACGCTTGAGAAACTCAAAATTTTCGCAGCTCTGATGCTCGAAACAAATAACTAGAATGGCCTAGGGGAAAAGCACACATACCGTTGTAATTGGGCGAGTTTTTACGTCCAGATGCAGCAGAAATTTTGCGGATTAGTCAATCCATTCGCGAGATGTGGCAGTTTGTAGGTAAGAAACGCTTGAGAAACTCAAAATTTTCGCAGCTCTGATGCTCGAAACGAATAACTAGAATGGCCTAGGGGAAAAGTACACATACCGTTGCAATTGGGCGAGTTTCTACTTTCAGATGCAACAGACATTTTGCGGATTGGTCAATCCGTTCGCGAAATATGGCAGTTTGGAGGTAAGAAACGCTTGAGAAACTCAAAATTTTCGCAGTTCTGATGCTCCAAACGAATAACCAGAACGGCCTAGGGGAAAAGTTCGAATACCGTTGTAATCGGGCGAATTTCTACTTTCAGATGTAACAGAAATTTTGCGGATTGGTCAATCCGTTCGCGAGATATGGCAGTTTGGAGGTAAGAAACGCTTGAGCAACTCAAAATTTTCGCAGTTCTGATGCTCGAAACGAATAACTAGAACGACCTATGGGAAAAGTACGGATACCATTGTAATCGGGCGAGTTTCTACTTTCAGATGCAACAGAAATTTTACGGATTGGTCAATCCGTTCGCGAGATATGGCAGTTTGGATGTAAGAAACGCATGAGAAACTCAAAATTTTCGCAGTTCTGATACTCGAATCGAATGACCAGAACGGCCTAGGGGAAAAGTTCGAATACCGTTGTAATCGGGCGAGTTTCTACTTTCAGATGTAACAGAAACTTTGCGGATTGGTCAATCCGTTCGCGAGATATGGCAGTTTGGAGGTAAGAAACGCTTGAGAAACTCAAAATTTTCGCAGTTCTGATGCTCGAAACGAATAACTAGAACGGCCTAGGGCAAAGGTTCGCATACCGTTGTAATCGGGCGAGTTTCAACTTTCAGATGCAACAGAAATTTTGCGGATTGGTCAATCCGTTCGCGAGATATGGCAGTTTGGACGTAAAAAACGGTCGAGAAACTCAAAATTTTCGCAGTTCTGATGCTCGAAACGAATAACCAGAACGGCCTAGGGGAAAAGTTCGAATACCGTTGTAATCGGGCGAGTTTCTACTTTCAGATGTAACAGAAATTTTGCGGATTGGTCAATCCGTTCGCGAGATATGGCAGTTTGGAGGTAAGAAACGCTTGAGAAACTCAAAATTTTCGAAGTTCTGATGCTCGAAATGAATAACTAGAACGGCCTAGGGGAAAAGTACGCATACCGTTGTAATCGGGCGAGTTTCTAGTTTCAGATGCAACAGAAATTTTGCGGAATGGTGTATCCGTTCGCGAGATATGGCAGTTTGGAGGTAAGAAACGCTTGAGCAACTCAAAATTTTCACAGTTCTGATGCTCGAAACGAATAACTAGAACGGCCTAGGGGAAAAGTACTCATACCGTTGCAATCGGGCGAGTTTCTACTTTCAGATGTAACAGAAATTTTGCGGATTGGTCAATCCGTTCGCGAGATATGGCAGTTTGGATGTAAGAAACGCATGAGAAACTCAAAATTTTCGCAGTTCTGATACTCGAAACGAATGACCAGAACGGCCTAGGGGAAAAGTTCGAATACCGTTGTAATCGGGCGAGTTTCTACTTTCAGATGTAACAGAAATTTTGCGGATTGGTCAATCCGTTCGCGAGATATGGCAGTTTGGAGGTAAGAAACGCTTGAGAAACTCAAAATTTTCGCAGTTCTGATGCTCGAAACGAATAACTAGAACGACCTATGGGAAAAGTACGGATACCATTGTAATCGGGCGAGTTTCTACTTTCAGATGCAACAGAAATTTTACGGATTGGTCAATCCGTTCGCGAGATATGGCAGTTTGGATGTAAGAAACGCATGAGAAACTCAAAATTTTCGCAGTTCTGATACTCGAAACGAATGACCAGAACGGCCTAGGGGAAAAGTTCGAATACCGTTGTAATCGGGCGAGTTTCTACTTTCAGATGTAACAGAAATTTTGCGGATTGGTCAATCCGTTCGCGAGATATGGCAGTTTGGAGGTAAGAAACGCTTGAGAAACTCAAAATTTTCGCAGTTCTGATGCTCGAAACGAATAACTAGAACGGCCTAGGGCAATGGTTCGCATACCGTTGTAATCGGGCGAGTTTCAACTTTCAGATGCAACAGAAATTTTGCGGATTGGTCAATCCGTTCGCGAGATATGGCAGTTTGGACGTAAAAAACGCTCGAGAAACTCAAAATTTTCGCAGTTCTGATGCTCGAAACGAATAACCAGAACGGCCTAGGGGAAAAGTTCGAATACCGTTGTAATCGGGCGAGTTTCTACTTTCAGATGTAACAGAAATTTTGCGGATTGGTCAATCCGTTCGCGAGATATGGCAGTTTGGAGGTAAGAAACGCTTGAGAAACTCAAAATTTTCGCAGTTCTGATGCTCGAAACGAATAACTAGAACGACCTATGGGAAAAGTACGGATACCATTGTAATCGGGCGAGTTTCTACTTTCAGATGCAACAGAAATTTTACGGATTGGTCAATCCGTTCGCGAGATATGGCAGTTTGGATGTAAGAAACGCATGAGAAACTCAAAATTTTCGCAGTTCTGATACTCGAAACGAATGACCAGAACGGCCTAGGGGAAAAGTTCGAATACCGTTGTAATCGGGCGAGTTTCTACTTTCAGATGTAACAGAAATTTTGCGGATTGGTCAATCCGTTCGCGAGATATGGCAGTTTGGAGGTAAGAAACGCTTGAGAAACTCAAAATTTTCGCAGTTCTGATGCTCGAAACGAATAACTAGAACGGCCTAGGGCAATGGTTCGCATACCGTTGTAATCGGGCGAGTTTCAACTTTCAGATGCAACAGAAATTTTGCGGATTGGTCAATCCGTTCGCGAGATATGGCAGTTTGGACGTAAAAAACGCTCGAGAAACTCAAAATTTTCGCAGTTCTGATGCTCGAAACGAATAACCAGAACGGCCTAGGGGAAAAGTTCGAATACCGTTGTAATCGGGCGAGTTTCTACTTTCAGATGTAACAGAAATTTTGCGGATTGGTCAATCCGTTCGCGAGATATGGCAGTTTGGAGGTAAGAAACGCTTGAGAAACTCAAAATTTTCACAGTTCTGATGCTCGAAACGAATAACTAGAACGGCCTAGGGGAAAAGTACTCATACCGTTGCAATCGGGCGTGTTTCAACTTTCAGATGCAACAGAAATTTTGCGGATTGGTCAATCCGTTCGCGAGATATGGCAGTTTGGACGTAAGAAACGCTCGAGAAACTCAAAATTTTCGCAGTTCTGATGCTCGAAACGAATAACCAGAACGGCCTAGGGGAAAAGTTCGAATACCATTGTAATCGGGCGAGTTTCTACTTTCAGATGTAACAGAAATTTTGCGGATTGGTCAATCCGTTCGCGAGATATGGCAGTTTGGAGGTAAGAAACGCATGAGAAACTCAAAATTTTCGCAGTTCTGATACTCGAAACGAATGACCAGAACGGCCTAGGGGAAAAGTTCGAATACCGTTGTAATCGGGCGAGTTTCTACTTTCAGATGTAACAGAAATTTTGCGGATTGGTCAATCCGTTCGCGAGATATGGCAGTTTGGAGGTAAGAAACGCTTGAGAAACTCAAAATTTTCGCAGTTCTGATGCTCCAAACGAATAACTAGAACGGCCTAGGGGAAAGGTTCGCATACCGTTGTAATCGGGCGAGTTTCAACTTTCAGATGCAACAGAAATTTTGCGGATTGGTCAATCCGTTCGCGAGATATGGCAGTTTGGACGTAAAAAACGCTCGAGAAACTCAAAATTTTCGCAGTTCTGATGCTCGAAACGAATAACCAGAACGGCCTAGGGGAAAAGTTCGAATACCGTTGTAATCGGGCGAGTTTCTACTTTCAGATGTAACAGAAATTTTGCGGATTGGTCAATCCGTTCGCGAGATGTGGCAGTTTGGAGGTAAGAAACGCTTGAGAAACTCAAAATTTTCACAGTTCTGATGCTCGAAACGAATAACTAGAACGGCCTAGGGGAAAAGTACTCATACCGTTGCAATCGGGCGTGTTTCAACTTTCAGATGCAACAGAAATTTTGCGGATTGGTCAATCCGTTCGCGAGATATGGCAGTTTGGACGTAAGAAACGCTCGAGAAACTCAAAATTTTCGCAGTTCTGATGCTCGAAACGAATAACCAGAACGGCCTAGGGGAAAACTTCGAATACCATTGTAATCGGGCGAGTTTCTACTTTCAGATGTAACAGAAATTTTGCGGATTGGTCAATCCGTTCGAGAGATATGGCAGTTTAGACGTAAGAAACGCTTGAGCAACTCAAAATTTTCGCAGTTCTGATGCTCGAAACGAATAACCAGAGCGGCCTAGGGGAAAAGTACGCATACCGTTGTAATCGGGCGAGTTTCTACTTTCAGATGCAACAGAAATTTTGCGGATTGGTCAATCCGTTCGCGGGATATGGCAGTTTGGACGTAACAAACGCTTGAGAAACTCAAAATCTTCGCAGTTCTGATGCTCGAAACGAATAACTAGAACGGCCTAGGGGAAAGGTTCGCATACCGTTGTAATCGGGCGAGTTTCTACTTTCAGATGCAACAGAAATTTTGCGGATTGGTCAATCCGTTCGCGAGATATGGCAGTTTGGACGTAAAAAACTCTCGAGAAACTCAAAATTTTCGCAGTTCTGATGCTCGAAACGAATAACCAGAACGGCCTAGGGGAAAAGTTCGAATACCGTTGTAATCGGGCGAGTTTCTACTTTCAGATGCAACAGAAATTATGCGGATTGGTCAATCCGTTCGCGAGATATGGCAGTTTGGAGGTAAGAAACGCTAGAGACACTCAAAATTTTCGCAGCTCTGATGCTCGAAACGAATAACTAGAATGGCCTAGGGGAAAAGTACTCATACCGTTGCAATCGGGCGTGTTTCAACTTTCAGATGCAACAGAAATTTTGCGGATTGGTCAATCCGTTCGCGAGATATGGCAGTTTGGACGTAAGAAACGCTCGAGAAACTCAAAATTTTCGCAGTTCTGATGCTCGAAACGAATAACCAGAACGGCCTAGGGGAAAACTTCGAATACCATTGTAATCGGGCGAGTTTCTACTTTCAGATGTAACAGAAATTTTGCGGATTGGTCAATCCGTTCGCGAGATATGGCAGTTTGGATGTAAGAAACGCTTGAGAAACTCAAAATTTTCGAGGCTCTGATGCTCGAAACGAATAACTAGAATGGCCTAGGGGAAAAGTACACATACCGTTGCAATTGGGCGAGTTTCTACTTTCAGATGCAACAGAAATTTTGCGGATTGGTCTATCCGTTCGAGAGATATGGCAGTTTAGACGTAAGAAACGCTTGAGCAACTCAAAATTTTCGCAGTTCTGATGCTCGAAACGAATAACCAGAGCGGCCTAGGGGAAAAGTACGCATACCGTTGTAATCGGGCGAGTTTCTACTTTCAGATGCAACAGAAATTTTGCGGATTGGTCAATCCGTTCGCGGGATATGGCAGTTTGGACGTAACAAACGCTTGAGAAACTCAAAATCTTCGCAGTTCTGATGCTCGAAACGAATAACTAGAACGGCCTAGGGGAAAGGTTCGCATACCGTTGTAATCGGGCGAGTTTCTACTTTCAGATGCAACAGAAATTTTGCGGATTGGTCAATCCGTTCGCGAGATATGGCAGTTTGGACGTAAAAAACTCTCGAGAAACTCAAAATTTTCGCAGTTCTGATGCTCGAAACGAATAACCAGAACGGCCTAGGGGAAAAGTTCGAATACCGTTGTAATCGGGCGAGTTTCTACTTTCAGATGCAACAGAAATTATGCGGATTGGTCAATCCGTTCGCGAGATATGGCAGTTTGGAGGTAAGAAACGCTAGAGACACTCAAAATTTTCGCAGCTCTGATGCTCGAAACGAATAACTAGAATGGCCTAGGGGAAAAGTACACATACCGTTGCAATTGGGCGAGTTTCTACTTTCAGATGCAACAGAAATTTTGCGGATTGGTCTATCCGTTAGAGAGATATGGCAGTTTGGAGGTAAGAAACGCTTGAGCAACTCAAAATTTTCGCAGTTCTGATGCTCGAAACGAATAACCAGAACGGCCTACGGGAAAAGTTCGAATACCGTTGTAATCGGGCGAGTTTCTACTTTCAGATGCAACAGAAATTTTGCGGATTGGGCAGTCCGTTCGCGAGATATGGCAGTTTGGACGTAAGAAACGCTTGAGAAACTCAAAATTTTCGCAGTTCTGATGCTCGAAACCAATAACTAGAACGGCCTAGGGGAAAGGTTCGCATACCGTTGTAATCGGGCGAGTTTCTACTTTCAGATGCAACAGAAATTTTGCGGATTGGTCAATCCGTTCGCGAGATATGGCAGTTTGGACGTAAGAAACGCTTGAGAAACTCAAAATTTTCGCAGTTCTGATGCTCGAAACGAATAACTAGAACGGCCTAGGGGAAAGGTTCGGATACCGTTGTAAACGGGCGAGTTTCTACTTTCAGATGCAACAGAAATTTTGTGGATTGGTCAATCCGTTCGCGAGATATGGCAGTTTGGAGGTAAGAAACGCTTGAGAAACTCAAAATTTTCGAAGTTCTGATGCTCGAAATGAATAACTAGAACGGCCTAGGGGAAAAGTACGCATACCGTTGTAATCGGGCGAGTTTCTACTTTCAGGTGCAACAGAAATTTTGCGGATTCGTCAATCCGTTCGCAAGATATGGTAGTTTGGATGTAAGAAACGCTTGAGAAACTCAAAATTATCGCAGTTCTGATGCTCGCAACGAATAACTAGAACGGCCTAGGGGAAAAGTACGCATACCGTTGTAATCGGGCGAGTTTCTACTTTCAGATGCGACAGAAATTTTGCAGATTGGTCAATCCGTTCGCGAGATATGGCAGTTTGGAGGTAAGAAACGCTTGAGAAACTCAAAATTTTCGCAGTTCTGATGCTCGATAAGCATCACTAGAACGGCCTAGGGGAAAAGTACTCATACTGATGTAATCGGGATAGTTTCTACTTTCAGATGCAACAGAAATTTTGCGGATTGGTCAATCCGTTCGCGAGATATGGCAGTCTGGATGTAAGAAACGCATGAGAAACTCAAAATTTTCGAAGTTCTGATGCTCGAAATGAATAACTAGAACGGCCTAGGGGAAAAGTGCGCATACCGTTGTAATCGGGCTAGTTTCTACTTTCAGATGCAACAGAAATTTTACGGATTGGTGAATCCGTTCGCGAGATATGGCAGTTTGGAGGTAAGAAACGCTTGAGAAACTCAAAATTTTCGCAGCTCTGATGCTCGAAACAAATAACTAGAATGGCCTAGGGGAAAAGTACTCATACCGTTGTAATCGGGCGAGTATCTACTTTCAGATTCAACAGAAATTTTGCGGATTGGTCAATCCGTTCGCGAGATATGGCAGTTTGGACGTAAAAAACTCTCGAGAAACTCAAAATTTTCGCTGTTCTGATGCTCGAAACGAATAACCAGAACGGCCTAGGGGAAAAGTTCGAATACCGTTGTAATCGGGCGAGTTTCTACTTTCAGATGCAACAGAAATTTTGCGGATTGGTCAATCCGTTCGCGAGATATGGCAGTTTGGAGGTAAGAAACGCTAGAGACACTCAAAATTTTCGCAGCTCTGATGCTCGAAACGAATAACTAGAATGGCCTAGGGGAAAAGTACACATACCGTTGTAATCGGGCGAGTTTCTACTTTCAGATGCAACAGAAATTTTGCGGATTGGTCAGTCCGTTCGCGAGATATGGCAGTTTGGACGTAAGAAACGCTTGAGAAGCTCAAAATTTTCGCAGTTCTGATGCTCGAAACCAATAACCAGAACGGCCTAGGGGAAAGGTTCGCATACCGTTGTAATCGGGCGAGTTTCTACTTTCAGATGCAACAGAAATTTTGCGGATTGGTCAATCCGTTCGCGAGATATGGCAGTTTGGACGTAAGAAACGCTTGAGAAACTCAAAATTTTCGCAGTTCTGATGCTCGAAACGAATAACTAGAACGGCCTAGGGGAAAGGTTCGGATACCGTTGTAAACGGGCGAGTTTCTACTTTCAGATGCAACAGAAATTTTGTGGATTGGTCAATCCGTTCGCGAGATATGGCAGTTTGGAGGTAAGAAACGCTTGAGAAACTCAAAATTTTCGAAGTTCTGATGCTCGAAATGAATAACTAGAACGGCCTAGGGGAAAAGTACGCATACCGTTGTAATCGGGCGAGTTTCTACTTTCAGGTGCAACAGAAATTTTGCGGATTCGTCAATCCGTTCGCAAGATATGGTAGTTTGGATGTAAGAAACGCTTGAGAAACTCAAAATTATCGCAGTTCTGATGCTCGCAACGAATAACTAGAACGGCCTAGGGGAAAAGTACGCATACCGTTGTAATCGGGCGAGTTTCTACTTTCAGATGCGACAGAAATTTTGCAGATTGGTCAATCCGTTCGCGAGATATGGCAGTTTGGAGGTAAGAAACGCTTGAGAAACTCAAAATTTTCGCAGTTCTGATGCTCGATAAGCATCACTAGAACGGCCTAGGGGAAAAGTACTCATACTGATGTAATCGGGATAGTTTCTACTTTCAGATGCAACAGAAATTTTGCGGATTGGTCAATCCGTTCGCGAGATATGGCAGTCTGGAGGTAAGAAACGCATGAGAAACTCAAAATTTTCGAAGTTCTGATGCTCGAAATGAATAACTAGAACGGCGTAGGGGAAAAGTGCGCATACCGTTGTAATCGGGCTAGTTTCTACTTTCAGATGCAACAGAAATTTTACGGATTGGTGAATCCGTTCGCGAGATATGGCAGTTTGGAGGTAAGAAACGCTTGAGAAACTCAAAATTTTCGCAGCTCTGATGCTCGAAACAAACAACTAGAATGGCCTAGGGGAAAAGTACTCATACCGTTGTAATCGGGTGAGTATCTACTTTCAGATTCAACAGAAATTTCGCGGATTGATCTATCCCTTCGCGAGATATGGCAGTTTGGAGGTAAGAAACGCTTGAGAAATTCAAAATTTTCGCAGTTCTGATGCCCGAAACGAATAACTAGAACGGCCTAGGGGAAAAGTACTCATACCGTTGTAATCGGGCGAGTATCTACTTTCAGATTCAACAGAAATTTCGCGGATTGGTCTATCCGTTCGCGAGATATGACAGTTTGGAGGTAAGAAACGCTTGAGAAATTCAAAATTTTCGCAGTTCTGATGCCCGAAACGAATAACTAGAATGGCCTAGGGGAAAAGTACTCATACCGTTGTAATCGGGCGAGTATCTACTTTCAGATTCAACAGAAATTTTGCGGATTGGTCAATCCGTTCGCGAGATATGGCAGTTTGGACGTAAAAAACTCTCGAGAAACTCAAAATTTTCGCTGTTCTGATGCTCGAAACGAATAACCAGAACGGCCTAGGGGAAAAGTTCGAATACCGTTGTAATCGGGCGAGTTTCTACTTTCAGATGCAACAGAAATTTTGCGGATTGGTCAATCCGTTCGCGAGATATGGCAGTTTGGAGGTAAGAAACGCTAGAGACACTCAAAATTTTCGCAGCTCTGATGCTCGAAACGAATAACTAGAATGGCCTAGGGGAAAAGTACACATACCGTTGCAATTGGGCGAGTTTCTACTTTCAGATGCAACAGAAATTTTGCGGATTGTTCTATCCGTTAGAGAGATATGGCAGTTTGGAGGTAAGAAACGCTTGAGCAACTCAAAATTTTCGCAGTTCTGATGCTCGAAACGAATAACCAGAACGGCCTACGGGAAAAGTACGCATACCGTTGTAATCGGGCGAGTTTCTACTTTCAGATGCAACAGAAATTTTGCGGATTGGTCAGTCCGTTCGCGAGATATGGCAGTTTGGACGTAAGAAACGCTTGAGAAACTCAAAATTTTCGCAGTTCTGATGCTCGAAACCAATAACTAGAACGGCCTAGGGGAAAGGTTCGCATACCGTTGTAATCGGGCGAGTTTCTACTTTCAGATGCAACAGAAATTTTGCGGATTGGTCAATCCGTTCGCGAGATATGGCAGTTTGGACGTAAGAAACGCTTGAGAAACTCAAAATTTTCGCAGTTCTGATGCTCGAAACGAATAACTAGAACGGCCTAGGGGAAAGGTTCGGATACCGTTGTAAACGGGCGAGTTTCTACTTTCAGATGCAACAGAAATTTTGTGGATTGGTCAATCCGTTCGCGAGATATGGCAGTTTGGAGGTAAGAAACGCTTGAGAAACTCAAAATTTTCGAAGTTCTGATGCTCGAAATGAATAACTAGAACGGCCTAGGGGAAAAGTACGCATACCGTTGTAATCGGGCGAGTTTCTACTTTCAGGTGCAACAGAAATTTTGCGGATTCGTCAATCCGTTCGCAAGATATGGTAGTTTGGATGTAAGAAACGCTTGAGAAACTCAAAATTATCGCAGTTCTGATGCTCGCAACGAATAACTAGAACGGCCTAGGGGAAAAGTACGCATACCGTTGTAATCGGGCGAGTTTCTACTTTCAGATGCGACAGAAATTTTGCAGATTGGTCAATCCGTTCGCGAGATATGGCAGTTTGGAGGTAAGAAACGCTTGAGAAACTCAAAATTTTCGCAGCTCTGATGCTCGAAACAAATAACTAGAATGGCCTAGGGGAAAAGTACTCATACCGTTGTAATCGGGCGAGTATCTACTTTCAGATTCAACAGAAATTTCGCGGATTGGTCAATCCGTTCGCGAGATATGGCAGTTTGGAGGTAAGAAACGCTTGAGAAACTCAAAATTTTCGCAGCTCTGATGCTCGAAACAAATAACTAGAATGGCCTAGGGGAAAAGTACTCATACCGTTGTAATCGGGCGAGTATCTACTTTCAGATTCAACAGAAATTTCGCGGACTGATCTATCCCTTCGCGAGATATGGCAGTTTGGAGGTAAGAAACGCTTGAGAAATTCAAAATTTTCGCAGTTCTGATGCCCGAAACGAATAACTAGAACGGCCTAGGGGAAAAGTACACATACCGTTGTAATGGGGCGAGTTTCTACGTTCAGATGCAACAGAAATTTTGCGGATTGGTCAATCCGTTCGCGAGATGTGGCAGTTTGTAAGTAAGAAACGCTTGAGAAACTCAAAATTATCGCAGTTCTGATGCTCGAAACGAATAACTAGAACGGCCTAGGGGAAAAGTACACATACCGTTGTAATGGGGCGAGTTTCTACGTTCAGATGCAACAGAAATTTTGCGGATTGGTCAATCCGTTCGCGAGATGTGGCAGTTTGTAAGTAAGAAACGCTTGAGAAACTCAAAATTATCGCAGTTCTGATGCTCGAAACGAATAACTAGAACGGCCTAGGGGAAAAGTACTCATACCGTTGTAATCGGGCGAGTATCTACTTTCAGATTCAACAGAAATTTCGCGGATTGTTCTATCCGTTCGCGAGATATGACAGTTTGGATGTAAGAAACGCTTGAGAAACTCAAAATTTTCGCAGTTCTGATGCTCGAAACGAGTAACTAGAATGGCCTAGGGGAAAAGCTCACATACCGTTGCAATTGGGCGAGTTTCTACTTTCAGATGCAACAGAAATTTTGCGGATTGGGCTATCCATTCGCGAGATATGGCAGTTTGGAGGTAAGAAACGCTTGAGACACTCAAAATTTTCGCAGTTCTGATGCTCGAGACGAATAACTAGAATGGCCTAGGGGAAGACTGCACATACCGTTGTAATCGGGCGAGTTTCTACTTTCAGATGCAAGAGAAATTTTGCGGATTGGTCAATCCGTTCGCGAGACATGGCAGTTTGGAGGTAAGAAACGCTTGAGAAACTCAAAATTTTCGCAGTTCTGATGCTCGAAACGAATAACTAGTACGGCCTAGGGGAAAAGTACGCATACCGTTGTAATCGGTCCAGTTGCTACTTTCAGACGCAACAGAAATTTTGCATATTGGTCAATCCGTTCGCGAGATATGGCAGTTTGGAGGAAAGAAACGGTTGAGAAACTCAAAATTTTCGCAGTTCTGATGCTCGAAACGAATAACTAGAACGGCCTAGGGGAAAAGTACGCATACCGTTGTAATCGGGCGGGTTTCTACTTTCAGATGCAACAGAAATTTTGCGGAATGGTGTATCCGTTCGCGAGATATGGCAGTTTGGATGTAAGAAACGCTTGAGCAACTCAAAATTTTCGCAGCTCTGATGCTCGAAACGAATAACTAGAATGGCCTAGGGGAAAAGTACACATACCGTTGTAATTGCGCGAGTTTCTACGTTCAGACGCAACAGAAATTTTGCGGATTGGTCAATCCGTTCGCGAGATGTGGCAGTTTGGAGGTAAGAAACGCTTGAGAAACTCAAAATTATCGCAGTTCTGATGCTCGATATGAATAACTAGAACGGACTAGGGGAAAAGTACGCATACCGTTGTAATCGGGCGAGTTTCTACTTTCAGGTGCAACAGAAATTTTGCGGATTCGTCAATCCGTTCGCAAGATATGGTAGTTTGGAGGTAAGAAACGCTTGAGAAACTCAAAATTTTCGCAGTTCTGATGCTCGCAACGAATAACTAGAACGGCCTAGGGGAAAAGCACACATACCGTTGCAATTGGGCGAGTTTCTACTTTCAGATGCAACAGAAATTTTGCGGATTGGGCTATCCATTCGCGAGATATGGCAGTTTGGAGGTAAGAAACGCTTGAGACACTCAAAATTTTCGCAGTTCTGATGCTCGAGACGAATAACTAGAATGGCCTAGGGGAAGACTGCACATACCGTTGTAATCGGGCGAGTTTCTACTTTCAGATGCAACCGAAATTTTGCGGATTGGTCAATCCGTTCGCGAGATATGGCAGTTGGGGGGTAAGAAACGCTTGAGTAACTCAAAATTTTCGCAGTTCTGATGCTCGAAACGAATAACTAGAACGGCCTAGGGGAAAAGTGCGCATACCGTTGTAATCGGGCGAGTTTCTACTTTCAGATGCAACAGAAATTTTACGGATTGGTGAACCCGTTCGCGAGATATGGCAGTTTGGAGTTAAGAAACGCTTGAGAAACTCAAAATTTTCGCAGCTCTGATGCTCGAAACAAATAACTAGAATGGCCTAGGGGAAAAGCACACATACCGTTGTAATTGGGCGAGTTTTTACGTTCAGATGCAGCAGAAATTTTGCGGATTAGTCAATCCGTTCGCGAGATGTGGCAGTTTGTAGGTAAGAAACGCTTGAGAAACTCAAAATTATCGCAGTTCTGATGCTCGAAACGAATATCTAGAACGGCCTAGGGGAAAAGTACTCATACCGTTGTAATCGGGCGAGTATCTACTTTCAGATTCAACAGAAATTTCGCGGATTGGTCAATCCGTTCGCGAGATATGGCAGTCTGGATGTAAGAAACGCATGAGAAACTCAAAATTTTCGAAGTTCTGATGCTCGAAATGAATAACTAGAACGGCCTAGGGGAAAAGTACGCATACCGTTGTAATCGGGCGAGTTTCTACTTTCAGATGCAACAGAAATTTTGCGGATTGGTCAATCCGTTCGCGAGATATGGCAGTTGGGGGGTAAGAAACGCTTGAGTAACACAAAATTTTCGCAGTTCTGATGCTCGAAACGAATAACTAGAACGGCCTAGGGGAAAAGTGCGCATACCGTTGTAATCGGGCGAGTTTCTACTTTCAGATGCAACAGAAATTATGCGGATTGGTGAATCCGTTCGCGAGATATGGCAGTTTGGAGGTAAGAAAAGCTTGAGAAACTCAAAATTTTCGCAGCTCTGATGCTCGAAACGAATAACTAGAATGGCCTAGGGGAAGAGTACACATACCGTTGTAATTGGGCGAGTTTCTACGTTCAGATGCAGCAGAAATTTTGCGGATTAGTCAACCCGTTCGCGAGATGTGGCAGTTTGTAGGTAAGAAACGCTTGAGAAACTCAAAATTATCGCAGTTCTGATGCTCGAAACGAATAACTAGAACGGCCCAGGGGAAAAGTACTCATACCGTTGTAATCGGGCGAGTATCTACTTTCAGATTCAACAGAAATTTCGCGGATTGGTCAATCCGTTCGCGAGATATGGCAGTCTGGAGGTAAGAAACGCATGAGAAACTCAAAATTTTCGAAGTTCTGATGCTCGAAATGACTAACTAGAACGGCTTAGGGGAAAAGTACGCATATCGTTGTAATCGGACGAGTTTCTACTTTCAGATGCAACAGAAATTTGGCGGATTGGTCAATCCGTTCGCGAGATATGGCAGTTGGGGGGTAAGAAACGCTTGAGTAACTCAAAATTTTCGCAGTTCTGATGCTCGAAACGAATAACTAGAACGGCCTAGGGGAAAAGTGCGCATACCGTTGTAATCGAGCGAGTTTCTACTTTCAGATGCAACAGAAATTTTGCGGATTGGTGAATCCGTTCGCGAGATATGGCAGTTTGGAGGTAAGAAACGCTTGAGAAACTCAAAATTTGCGCAGCTCTGATGCTCGAAACGAATAACTAGAATGGCCTAGGGGAAAAGTACTCATACCGTTGTAATCGGGCGAGTATCTACTTTCAGATTCAACAGAAATTTCGCGGATTGATCTATCCCTTCGCGAGATATGGCAGTTTGGAGGTAAGAAACGCTTGAGAAACTCAAAATTTTCGCAGTCTGATGCCCGAAACGAATAACTAGAACGGCCTAGGGGAAAATTACGCATACCGTTGTAATCGGGCGAGTTTCTACTTTCAGATTCAACAGAAATTTCGCGGATTGGTCTATCCGTTCGCGAGATATGACAGTTTGGATGTAAGAAACGCTTGAGAAATCAAAATTTTCGCAGTTCTGATGCTCGAAACGAATAACTAGAATGGCCTAGGGGAAAAGCACACATACCGTTGCAATTGGGCGAGTTTCTACTTTCAGATGCAACAGAAATTTTGCGGATTGGGCTATCCATTCGCGAGATATGGCAGTTTGGAGGTAAGAAACGCTTGAGACACTCAAAATTTTCGCAGTTCTGATGCTCGAGACGAATAACTAGAATGGCCTAGGGGAAGACTGCACATACCGTTGTAATCGGGCGAGTTTCTACTTTCAGATGCAAGAGAAATTTTGCGGATTGGTCAATCCGTTCGCGAGACATGGCAGTTTGGAGGTAAGAAACGCTTGAGAAACTCAAAATTTTCGCAGTTCTGATGCTCGAAACGAATAACTAGAACGGCCTAGGGGAAAAGTACGCATACCGTTGTAATCGGGCGGGTTTCTACTTTCAGATGCAACAGAAGTATTGCGGATTGGTCAATCCGTTCGCGAGATATGGCAGTTTGGAGGTAAGAAAGGCTTGAGAAGCTCAAAATTTTCGCGGTTCTGATGCTCGATAAGCATCACTAGAACGGCCTAGGGGAAAACTACTCATACTGATGTAATCGGGCTAGATTCTACTTTCAGATGCAACAGAAATTTTGCGGATAGGTCAATCCGTTCGCGAGATATGGCAGTCTGGAGGTAAGAAACGAATGAGAAACTCAAAATTTTCGAAGTTCTGATGCTCGAAATGAATAACTAGAACGGCCTAGGGGAAAATTACGCATACCGTTGTAATCGGGCGAGTTTCTACTTTCAGATGCAACCGAAATTTTGCGGATTGGTCAATCCGTTCGCGAGATATGGCAGTTGGGGGGTAAGAAACGCTTGAGTAACTCAAAATTTTCGCAGTTCTGATGCTCGAAACGAATAACTAGAACGGCCTAGGGGAAAAGTGCGCATACCGTTGTAATCGGGCGAGTTTCTACTTTCAGATGCAACAGAAATTTTACGGATTGGTGAACCCGTTCGCGAGATATGGCAGTTTGGAGTTAAGAAACGCTTGAGAAACTCAAAATTTTCGCAGCTCTGATGCTCGAAACAAATAACTAGAATGGCCTAGGGGAAAAGCACACATACCGTTGTAATTGGGCGAGTTTTTACGTCCAGATGCAGCAGAAATTTTGCGGATTAGTCAATCCATTCGCGAGATGTGGCAGTTTGTAGGTAAGAAACGCTTGAGAAACTCAAAATTATCGCAGTTCTGATGCTCGAAACGAATATCTAGAACGGCCTAGGGGAAAAGTACTCATACCGTTGTAATCGGGCGAGTATCTACTTTCAGATTCAACAGAAATTTCGCGGATTGGTCAATCCGTTCGCGAGATATGGCAGTCTGGAGGTAAGAAACGCATGAGAAACTCAAAATTTTCGAAGTTCTGATGCTCGAAATGACTAACTAGAACGGCTTAGGGGAAAAGTACGCATATCGTTGTAATCGGACGAGTTTCTACTTTCAGATGCAACAGAAATTTGGCGGATTGGTCAATCCGTTCGCGAGATATGGCAGTTGGGGGGTAAGAAACGCTTGAGTAACTCAAAATTTTCGCAGTTCTGATGCTCGAAACGAATAACTAGAACGGCCTAGGGGAAAAGTGCGCATACCGTTGTAATCGAGCGAGTTTCTACTTTCAGATGCAACAGAAATTTTGCGGATTGGTGAATCCGTTCGCGAGATATGGCAGTTTGGAGGTAAGAAACGCTTGAGAAACTCAAAATTTGCGCAGCTCTGATGCTCGAAACGAATAACTAGAATGGCCTAGGGGAAAAGTACTCATACCGTTGTAATCGGGCGAGTATCTACTTTCAGATTCAACAGAAATTTCGCGGATTGATCTATCCCTTCGCGAGATATGGCAGTTTGGAGGTAAGAAACGCTTGAGAAACTCAAAATTTTCGCAGTCTGATGCCCGAAACGAATAACTAGAACGGCCTAGGGGAAAATTACGCATACCGTTGTAATCGGGCGAGTTTCTACTTTCAGATGCAACCGAAATTTTGCGGATTGGTCAATCCGTTCGCGAGATATGGCAGTTGGGGGGTAAGAAACGCTTGAGTAACTCAAAATTTTCGCAGTTCTGATGCTCGAAACGGATAACTAGAACGGCCTAGGGGAAAAGTACGCATACCGTTGTAATCGGGCGAGTTTCTACTTTCAGATGCAACAGAAATTTTGCGGATTGGTCAATCCGTTCGCGAGATATGGCAGTTGGGGGGTAAGAAACGCTTGAGTAACACAAAATTTTCGCAGTTCTGATGCTCGAAACGAATAACTAGAACGGCCTAGGGGAAAAGTGCGCATACCGTTGTAATCGAGCGAGTTTCTACTTTCAGATGCAACAGAAATTTTGCGGATTGGTGAATCCGTTCGCGAGATATGGCAGTTTGGAGGTAAGAAAAGCTTGAGAAACTCAAAATTTTCGCAGCTCTGATGCTCGAAACGAATAACTAGAATGGCCTAGGGGAAGAGTACACATACCGTTGTAATTGGGCGAGTTTCTACGTTCAGATGCAGCAGAAATTTTGCGGATTAGTCAACCCGTTCGCGAGATGTGGCAGTTTGTAGGTAAGAAACGCTTGAGAAACTCAAAATTATCGCAGTTCTGATGCTCGAAACGAATAACTAGAACGGCCTAGGGGAAAAGTACTCATACCGTTGTAATCGGGCGAGTATCTACTTTCAGATTCAACAGAAATTTCGCGGATTGGTCAATCCGTTCGCGAGATATGGCAGTCTGGAGGTAAGAAACGCATGAGAAACTCAAAATTTTCGAAGTTCTGATGCTCGAAATGACTAACTAGAACGGCTTAGGGGAAAAGTACGCATATCGTTGTAATCGGACGAGTTTCTACTTTCAGATGCAACAGAAATTTGGCGGATTGGTCAATCCGTTCGCGAGATATGGCAGTTGGGGGGTAAGAAACGCTTGAGTAACTCAAAATTTTCGCAGTTCTGATGCTCGAAACGAATAACTAGAACGGCCTAGGGGAAAAGTGCGCATACCGTTGTAATCGAGCGAGTTTCTACTTTCAGATGCAACAGAAATTTTGCGGATTGGTGAATCCGTTCGCGAGATATGGCAGTTTGGAGGTAAGAAACGCTTGAGAAACTCAAAATTTGCGCAGCTCTGATGCTCGAAACGAATAACTAGAATGGCCTAGGGGAAAAGTACTCATACCGTTGTAATCGGGCGAGTATCTACTTTCAGATTCAACAGAAATTTCGCGGATTGATCTATCCCTTCGCGAGATATGGCAGTTTGGAGGTAAGAAACGCTTGAGAAACTCAAAATTTTCGCAGTCTGATGCCCGAAACGAATAACTAGAACGGCCTAGGGGAAAATTACGCATACCGTTGTAATCGGGCGAGTTTCTACTTTCAGATGCAACCGAAATTTTGCGGATTGGTCAATCCGTTCGCGAGATATGGCAGTTGGGGGGTAAGAAACGCGTGAGTAACTCAAAATTTTCGCAGTTCTGATGCTCGAAACGGATAACTAGAACGGCCTAGGGGAAAAGTGCGCATACCGTTGTAATCGGGCGAGTTTCTACTTTCAGATGCAACAGAAATTTTGCGGATTGGTGAATCCGTTCGCGAGATATGGCAGTTTGGAGGTAAGAAAAGCTTGAGAAACTCAAAATTTTCGCAGCTCTGATGCTCGAAACGAATAACTAGAATGGCCTAGGGGAAGAGTACACATACCGTTGTAATTGGGCGAGTTTCTACGTTCAGATGCAGCAGAAATTTTGCGGATTAGTCAACCCGTTCGCGAGATGTGGCAGTTTGTAGGTAAGAAACGTTTGAGAAACTCAAAATTATCGCAGTTCTGATGCTCGAAACGAATAACTAGAACGGCCTAGGGGAAAAGTACGCATACCGTTGTAATCGGGCGAGTATCTACTTTCAGATGCAACAGAAATTTTGCGGATTTGTCAATCCGTTCGCGAGATATGGCAGTTGGGGGGTAAGAAACGCTTGAGTAACTCAAAATTTTCGCAGTTCTGATGCTCGAAACGAATAACTAGAACGGCCTAGGGGAAAAGTACTCATACCGTTGTAATCGGGCGAGTATCTACTTTCAGATTCAACAGAAATTTCGCGGATTGGTCTATCCCTTCTCGAGATATGGCAGTTTGGAGGTAAGAAACGCTTGAGAAACTCAAAATTTTCGCAGTTCTGATGCCCGAAACGCATAACTAGAACGGCCTAGGGGAAAAGCACACATACCGTTGCAATTGGGCGAGTTTCTACTTTCAGATGCAACAGAAATTTTGCGGATTGGGCTATACATTCGCGAGATATGGCAGTTTGGAGGTAAGAAACGCTTGAGACACTCAAAATTTTCGCAGTTCTGATGCTCGAGACGAATAACTAGAATGGCCTAGGGGAAGACTGCACATACCGCTGTAATCGGGCGAGTTTCTACTTTCAGATGCAAGAGAAATTTTGCGGATTGGTCAATCCGTTCGCGAGACATGGCAGTTTGGAGGTAAGAAACGCTTGAGAAACTCAAAATTTTCGCAGTTCTGATGCTCGAAACGAATAACTAGAACGGCCTAGGGGAAAAGTACGCATACCGTTGTAATCGGGCGGGTTTCTACTTTCAGATGCAACAGAAGTTTTGCGGATTGGTCAATCCGTTCGCGAGATATGGCAGTTTGGAGGTAAGAAAAGCTTGAGAAGCTCAAAATTTTCGCAGTTCTGATGCTCGAAACGAATAACTAGAACGGCCTAGGGGAAAAGTACGCATACCGTTGTAATCGGTCCAGTTGCTACTTTCAGACGCAACAGAAATTTTGCGTATTGGTCAATCCGTTCGCTAGATATGGCAGTTTGGAGGAAAGAAACGGTTGAGAAACTCAAAATTTTCGCAGTTCTGATGCTCGAAGCGAATAACTAGAACGGCCTAGGGGAAAAGTACGCATACCGTTGTAATCGGGCGGGTTTCTACTTTCAGATGCAACAGAAATTTTGCGGAATGGTGTATCCGTTCGCGAGATATGGCAGTTTGGATTTAAGAAACGCTTGAGCAACTAAAAATTTTCGCAGCTCTGATGCTCGAAACGAGTAACTAGAATGGCCTAGGGGAAAAGTACACATACCGTTGTAATTGCGCGAGTTTCTACGTTCAGACGCAACAGAAATTTTGCGGATTGGTCAATCCGTTCGCGAGATGTGGCAGTTTGGAGGTAAGAAACGCTTGAGAAACTCAAAATTTTCGCAACTCTGATGCTCGAAACGAATAACTAGAATGGCCTAGCGGAAAAGTACACATACCGTTGTAATTGGGCGAGTTTTTACGTTCAGATGGAACAGAAATTTATCGGATTGTTCAATCCGTTCGCGAGATGTTGCAGTTTGTAGGTAAGAAACGCTTGAGAAACTCAAAATTATCGCAGTTCTGATGCTCGAAATGAATAACTAGAACGGCCTAGGGGAAAAGTACGCATACCGTTGTAATCGGGCTAGTTTCTACTTTCAGGTGCAACGGAAATTTTGCGGATTCGTCAATCCGTTCGCAAGATATGGTAGTTTGGAGGTAAGAAACGCTTGAGAAACTCAAAATTTTCGCAGTTCTGATGCTCGCAACGAATAACTAGAACGGCCTAGGGGAAAAGTACGCATACCGTTGTAATCGGGCGAGTTTCTACTTTCAGATGCGACAGATATTTTGCGGATTGGTCAATCCGTTCGCGAGATATGGCAGTTGGGGGGTAAGAAACGCTTGAGAAACTCAAAATTTTCGCAGTTCTGATGCTCGAAACGAATAACTAGAACGGCCTAGGGGAAAAGTACGCATACCGTTGTAATCGGGCGAGTTTCTACTTTCAGATGCAACAGAAATTTTGCGGATTGGTCAATCCGTTCGCGAGATATGGCAGTTTGGAGGTAAGAAACGCTTGAGAAACTCAAAATTTTCGAAGTTCTGATGCTCGAAATGAATAACTAGAACGGCCTAGGGGAAAAGTACGCATACCGTTGTAATCGGTCCAGTTGCTACTTTCAGACGCAACAGAAATTTTGCGGATTGGTCAATCCGTTCGCGAGATGTGGCAGTTTGTAAGTAAGAAACGCTTGAGAAACTCAAAATTATCGCAGCTCTGATGCTCGAAAAGAATAACTAGAATGGCCTAGGGGAAAAGTACACATACCGTTGTAATTGCGCGAGTTTCTACGTTCAGACGCAACAGAAATTTTGCGGATTGGTCAATCCGTTCGCGAGATGTGGCAGTTTGGAGGTAAGAAACGCTTGAGAAACTCAAAATTTTCGCAGCTCTGATGCTCGAAACGAATAACTAGAATGGCCTAGGGGAAAAGTACACATACCGTTGTAATTGGGCGAGTTTCTACGTTCAGATGCAGCAGAAATTTTGCGGATTAGTCAATCCGTTCGCGAGATGTGGCAGTTTGTAGGTAAGAAACGCTTGAGAAACTCAAAATTATCGCAGTTCTGATGCTCGAAACGAATAACTAGAACGGCCTAGGGGAAAAGTACTCATACCGTTGTAATCGGGCGAGTATCTACTTTCAGATTCAACAGAAATTTCGCGGATTGGTCAATCCGTTCGCGAGATATGGCAGTCTGGAGGTAAGAAACGCATGAGAAACTCAAAATTTTCGAAGTTCTGATGCTCGAAATGACTAACTAGAACGGCTTAGGGGAAAAGTACGCATACCGTTGTAATCGGGCGAGTTTCTACTTTCAGATGCAACAGAAATTTTGCGGATTGGTCAATCCGTTCGCGAGATATGGCAGTTGGGGGGTAAGAAACGCTTGAGTAACTCAAAATTTTCGCAGTTCTGATGCTCGAAACGAATAACTAGAACGGCCTAGGGGAAAAGCACACATACCGTTGCAATTGGGCGAGTTTCTACCTTCAGATGCAACAGAAATTTTGCGGATTGGGCTATACATTCGCGAGATATGGCAGTTTGGAGGTAAGAAACGCTTGAGAAACTCAAAATTTTCGCAGTTCCGATGCTCGAAACGAATAACTAGAACGGCCTAGGGGAAAAGTACGCATACCGTTGTAATCGGGCGGGTTTCTACTTTCAGATGCAACAGAAGTTTTGCGGATTGGTCAATCCGTTCGCGAGATATGGCAGTTTGGAGGTAAGAAAGGCTTGAGAAGCTCAAAATTTTCGCAGTTCTGATGCTCGAAACGAATAACTAGAACGGCCTAGGGGAAAAGTACGCATACCGTTGTAATCGGTCCAGTTGCTACTTTCAGACGCAACAGAAATTTTGCGTATTGGTCAATCCGTTCGCTAGATATGGCAGTTTGGAGGAAAGAAACGGTTGAGAAACTCAAAATTTTCGCAGTTCTGATGCTCGAAGCGAATAACTAGAACGGCCTAGGGGAAAAGTACGCATACCGTTGTAATCGGGCGGGTTTCTACTTTCAGATGCAACAGAAATTTTGCGGAATGGTGTATCCGTTCGCGAGATATGGCAGTTTGGATTTAAGAAACGCTTGAGCAACTAAAAATTTTCGCAGCTCTGATGCTCGAAACGAGTAACTAGAATGGCCTAGGGGAAAAGTACACATACCGTTGTAATTGCGCGAGTTTCTACGTTCAGACGCAACAGAAATTTTGCGGATTGGTCAATCCGTTCGCGAGATGTGGTAGTTTGGAGGTAAGAAACGCTTGAGAAACTCAAAATTTTCGCAACTCTGATGCTCGAAACGAATAACTAGAATGGCCTAGGGGAAAAGTACACATACCGTTGTAATTGGGCGAGTTTTTACGTTCAGATGGAACAGAAATTTATCGGATTGTTCAATCCGTTCGCGAGATGTTGCAGTTTGTAGGTAAGAAACGCTTGAGAAACTCAAAATTATCGCAGTTCTCATGCTCGAAATGAATAACTAGAACGGCCTAGGGGAAAAGTACGCATACCGTTGTAATCGGGCTAGTTTCTACTTTCAGGTGCAACGGAAATTTTGCGGATTGGTGAATCCGTTCGCGAGATATGGCAGTTTGGAGGCAAGAAACGCTTGAGAAACTCAAAATTTTCGCAGCTCTGATGCTCGAAACGAATAACTAGAATGGCCTGGTGGAAAAGTACACATACCGTTGTAATTGGGCGAGTTTCTACGTTCAGATGCAACAGAAATTTTGCGGATTGGTCAATCCGTTCGCGAGATGTGGCAGTTTGTAAGTAAGAAACGCTTGAGAAACTCAAAATTATCGCAGTTCTGATGCTCGAAACGAATAACTAGAACGGCCTAGGGGAAAAGTACTCATACCGTTGTAATCGGGCGAGTATCTACTTTCAGATACAACAGAAATTTCGCGGATTGGTCTATCCCTTCGCGAGATATGGCAGTTTGGAGGTAAGAAACGCTTGAGAAACTCAAAATTATCGCAGTTCTGATGCTCGAAACGAATAACTAGAACGGCCTAGGGGAAAAGTACTCATACCGTTGTAATCGGGCGAGTATCTACTTTCAGATTCAACAGAAATTTCGCGGATATGTCAATCCGTTCGCGAGATATGGCAGTCTGGATGTAAGAAACGCATGAGAAACTCAAAATTTTCGAAGTTCTGATGCTCGAAATGAATAACTAGAACGGCCTAGGGGAAAAGTACGCATACCGTTGTAATCGGGCGAGTTTCTACTTTCAGATGCAACAGAAATTTTGCGGATTTGTGAATCCGTTCGCGAGATATGGCAGTTGGGGGGTAAGAAACGCTTGAGAAATTCAAAATTTTCGCAGCTCTGATGCTCGAAACGAATAACTAGAATGGCCTAGGGGAAAAGTACACATACCGCTGTAATTGGGCGAGTTTCTACTTTCAGATGCAACAGAAATTTTGCGGATTGGGCTATCCATTCGCGAGATATGGCAGTTTAGAGGTAAGAAACGCTTGAGACACTCAAAATTTTCGCAGTTCTGATGCTCGAAACGAATAACTAGAACGGCCTAGGGGAAAAGTACGCATACCGTTGTAATCGGTCCAGTTGCTACTTTCAGACGCAACAGAAATTTTGCGTATTGGTCAATCCGTTCGCGAGATATGGCAGTTTGGAGGAAAGAAACGGTTGAGAAACTCAAAATTTTCGCAGTTCTGATGCTCGAAACGAATAACTAGAACGGCCTAGGGGAAAAGTACGCATACTGTTGTAATCGGGCGGGTTTCTACTTTCAGATGCAACAGAAATTTTGCGGAGTGGTGTATCCGTTCGCGAGATATGGCAGTTTGGATGTAAGAAACGCTTGAGCAACTCAAAATTTTCGCAGCTCTGATGCTCGAAACGAATAACTAGAATGGCCTAGGGGAAAAGTACACATACCGTTGTAATTGCGCGAGTTTCTACGTTCAGACGCAACAGAAATTTTGCGGATTGGTCAATCCGTTCGCGAGATGTGGCAGTTTGGAGGTAAGAAACGCTTGAGAAACTCAAAATTTTCGCAGCTCTGATGCTCGAAACGAATAACTAGAATGGCCTAGGGGAAAAGTACACATACCGTTGTAATTGGGCGAGTTTTTACGTTCAGATGCAACAGAAATTTTTCGGATTGGTCAATCCGTTCGCGTGATGTGGCAGTTTGTAGGTAAGAAACGCTTGAGAAACTCAAAATTATCGCAGTTCTGGTGCTCGAAATGAATAAATAGAACGGCCTAGGGGAAAAGTACGCATACCGTTGTAATCGGGCGAGTTTCTACTTTCAGATGCGACAGAAATTTTGCGGATTGGTCAATCCGTTCGCGAGATATGGCAGTTGGGGGGTAAGAAACGCTTGAGAAACTCAAAATTTTCGCAGTTCTGATGCTCGAAACGAATAACTAGAACGGCCTAGGGGAAAAGTACGCATACCGTTGTAATCGGGCGAGTTTCTACTTTCAGATGCAACAGAAATTTTGCGGATTGGTCAATCCGTTCGCGAGATATGGCAGTTTGGAGGTAAGAAACGCTTGAGAAACACAAAATTTTCGAAGTTCTGATGCTCGAAATGAATAACTAGAACGGCCAAGGGGAAAAGTACGCATACCGTTGTAATCGGTCCAGTTGCTACTTTCAGACGCAACAGAAATTTTGCGGATTGGTCAATCCGTTCGCGAGATGTGGCAGTTTGTAAGTAAGAAACGCTTGAGAAACTCAAAATTATCGCAGTTCTGATGCTCGAAACGAATAACTAGGACGGCCTAGGGGAAAAGTACTCATACCGTTGTAATTGGGCGAGTATCTACTTTCAGATTTAACAGAAATTTCGCGGATTGGTCTATCCCTTCGCGAGATATGGCAGTTTGGAGGTAAGAAACGCTTGAGAAACTCAAAATTTTCGCAGTTCTGATGCCCGAAACGAATAACTAGAACGGCCTAGGGGAAAAGTACGCATACCGTTATAATCGGGCGAGTATCTACTTTCAGATTCAACAGAAATTTCGCGGTTTGGTCTATCCGTTCGCGAGATATGACAGTTTGGATGTAAGAAACGCTTGAGAAACTCAAAATTTTCGCAGTTCTGATGCTCGAAACGAATAACTAGAATGGCCTAGGGGAAAAGCACACATACCGTTGCAATTGGGCGAGTTTCTACTTTCAGATGCAACAGAAATTTTGCGGATTGGGCTATCCATTCGCGAGATATGGCAGTTTGGAGGTAAGAAACGCTTGAGACACTCAAAATTTTCGCAGTTCTGATGCTCGAGACGAATAACTAGAATGGCCTAGGGGAAGACTGCACATACCGTTGTAATCGGGCGAGTTTCTACTTTCAGATGCAAGAGAAATTTTGTGGATTGGTCAATCCGTTCGCGAGACATGGCAGTTTGGAGGTAAGAAACCCCTGAGAAACTCAAAATTTTCGCAGTTCTGATGCTCGAAACGAATAACTAGAACGGCCTAGGGGAAAAGTACGCATACCGTTGTAATCGGGCGGGTTTCTACTTTCAGATGCAACAGAAGTTTTGCGGATTGGTCAATCCGTTCGCGAGATATGGCAGTTTGGAGGTAAGAAAGGCTTGAGAAGCTCAAAATTTTCGCAGTTCTGATGCTCGAAACGAATAACTAGAACGGCCTAGGGGAAAAGTACGCATACCGTTGTAATCGGTCCAGTTGCTACTTTCAGACGCAACAGAAATTTTGCGTATTGGTCAATCCGTTCGCGGGATATGGCAGTTTGGAGGAAAGAAACGGTTGAGAAACTCAAAATTTTCGCAGTTGTGATGCTCGAAACGAATAACTAGAACGGCCTAGGGGAAAAGTACACATACCGTTGTAATTGCGCGAGTTTCTACGTTCAGACGCAACAGAAATTTTGCGGATTGGTCAATCCGTTCGCGAGATGTGGCAGTTTGGAGGTAAGAAACGCTTGAGAAACTCAAAATTTTCGCAGCTCTGATGCTCGAAACGAATAACTAGAATGACCTAGGGGAAAAGTACACATACCGTTGTAATTGGGCGAGTTTTTACGTTCAGATGCAACAGAAATTTTTCGGATTGGTCAATCCGTTCGCGAGATGTGGCAGTTTGTAGGTAAGAAACGCTTGAGAAACTCAAAATTATCGCAGTTCTGATGCTCGAAATGAATAACTAGAACGGCCTAGGGGAAAAGTACGCATACCGTTGTAATCGGGCGAGTTTCTACTTTCAGGTGCAACAGAAATTTTGCGGATTCGTCAATCCGTTCGCAAGATATGGTACTTTGGAGGTAAGAAACGCTTGAGAAACTCAAAATTGTCGCAGTTCTGATGCTCGAAACGAATAACTAGAACGGCCTAGGGGAAAAGTACTCATACCGTTGTAATCGGGCGAGTATCTACTTTCAGATTCAACAGAAATTTCGCGGATTGGTCTATCCCTTCGCGAGATATGGCAGTTTGGAGGTAAGAAACGCTTGAGAAACTCAAAATTTTCGCAGTTCTGATGCCCGAAACGAATAACTAGAACGGCCTAGGGGAAAAGTACGCATACCGTTATAATCGGGCGAGTATCTACTTTCAGATTCAACAGAAATTTCGCGGATTGGTCTATCCGTTCGCGAGATATGACAGTTTGGAGGTAAGAAACGCTTGAGAAACTCAAAATTTTCGCAGTTCTGATGCTCGAAACGAATAACTAGAATGGCCTAGGGGAAAAGCACACATACCGTTGCAATTGGGCGAGTTTCTACTTTCAGATGCAACAGAAATTTTGCGGATTGGGCTATCCATTCGCGAGATATGGCAGTTTGGAGGTAAGAAACGCTTGAGACACTCAAAATTTTCGCAGTTCTCATGATCGAGACGAATAACTAGAATGGCCTAGGGGAAGACTGTACATACCGTTGGAATCGGGCGAGTTTCTACTTTCAGATGCAAGAGAAATTTTGCGGATTGGTCAATCCGTTCGCGAGATATGGCAGTTTGGAGGAAAGAAACGGTTGAGAAACTCAAAATTTTCGCAGTTCTGATGCTCGAAACGAATAACTAGAACGGCCTAGGGGAAAAGTACGCATACCGTTGTAATCGGGCGGGTTTCTAATTTCAGATGCAACAGAAATTTTGCGGAATGGTGTATCCGTTCGCGAGATATGGCAGTTTGGATGTAAGAAACGCTTGAGCAACTCAAAATTGTCGCAGCTCTGATGCTCGAAACGAATAACTAGAATGGCCTAGGGGAAAAGTACACATACCGTTGTAATTGCGCGAGTTTCTACGTTCAGACGCAACAGAAATTTTGCGGATTGGTCAATCCGTTCGCGAGATGTGGCAGTTTGGAGGTAAGAAACGCTTGAGAAACTCAAAATTTTCGCAGCTCTGATGCTCGAAACGAATAACTAGAATGGCCTAGGGGAAAAGTACACATACCGTTGTAATTGGGCGTGTTTTTACGTTCAGATGCAACAGAAATTTTTCGGATTGGTCAATCCGTTCGCGAGATGTGGCAGTTTGTAGGTAAGAAACGCTTGAGAAACTCAAAATTATCGCAGTTCTGATGCTCGAAATGAATAACTAGAACGGCCTAGGGGAAAAGTACGCATACCGTTGTAATCGGGCGAGTTTCTACTTTCAGGTGCAACAGAAATTTTGCGGATTCGTCAATCCGTTCGCAAGATATGGTAGTTTGGAGGTAAGAAACGCTTGAGAAACTCAAAATTTTCGCAGTTCTGATGCTCGCAACGAATAACTAGAACGGCCTAGGGGAAAAGTACGCATACCGTTGTAATCGGTCCAGTTGCTACTTTCAGACGCAACAGAAATTTTGCGTATTGGTCAATCCGTTCGCGAGATATGGCAGTTTGGAGGAAAGAAACGGTTGAGAAACTCAAAATTTTCGCAGTTCTGATGCTCGAAACGAATAACTAGAACGGCCTAGGGGAAAAGTACGCATACCGTTGTAATCGGGCGGGTTTCTACTTTCAGATGCAACAGAAATTTTGCGGAGTGGTGTATCCGTTCGCGAGATATGGCAGTTTGGATGTAAGAAACGCTTGAGCAACTCAAAATTTTCGCAGCTCTGATGCTCGAAACGAATAACTAGAATGGCCTAGGGGAAAAGTACACATACCGTTGTAATTGCGCGAGTTTCTACGTTCAGACGCAACAGAAATTTTGCGGATTGGTCAATCCGTTCGCGAGATGTGGCAGTTTGGAGGTAAGAAACGCTTGAGAAACTCAAAATTTTCGCAGCTCTGATGCTCGAAACGAATAACTAGAATGGCCTAGGGGAAAAGTACACATACCGTTGTAATTGGGCGAGTTTTTACGTTCAGATGCAACAGAAATTTTTCGGATTGGTCAATCCGTTCGCGAGATGTGGCAGTTTGTAGGTAAGAAACGCTTGAGAAACTCGAAATTATCGCAGTTCTGATGCTCGAAATGAATAACTAGAACGGCCTAGGGGAAAAGTACGCATACCGTTGTAATCGGGCGAGTTTCTACTTTTAGATGCGACAGAAATTTTGCTTATTGGTCAATCCGTTCGCGAGATATGGCAGTTGGGGGGTAAGAAACGCTTGAGAAACTCAAAATTTTCGCAGTTCTGATGCTCGAAACGAATAACTAGAACAGCCTAGGGGAAAAGTACGCATACCGTTGTAATCGGGCGAGTTTCTACTATCAGATGCAACAGAAATTTTGCGGATTGGTCAATCCGTTCGCGAGATATGGCAGTTTGGAGGTAAGAAACGCTTGATAAACTCAAAATTTTCGAAGTTCTGATGCTCGAAATGAATAACTAGAACGGCCTAGGGGAAAAGTACGCATACCGTTGTAATCGGTCCACTTGCTACTTTCAGACGCAACAGAAATTTTGCGGATTGGTCAATCCGTTCGCGAGATGTGGCAGTTTGTAAGTAAGAAACGCTTGAGAAACTCAAAATTATCGCAGTTCTGATGCTCGAAACGAATAACTAGGACGGCCTAGGGGAAAAGTACTCATACCGTTGTAATCGGGCGAGTATCTACTTTCAGATTCAACAGAAATTTCGCGGATTGGTCTATCCCTTCGCGAGATATGGCAGTTTGGAGGTAAGAAACGCTTGAGAAACTCAAAATTTTCGCAGTTCTGATGCCCGAAACGAATAACTAGAACGGCCTAGGGGAAAAGTACGCATACCGTTATAATCGGGCGAGTATCTACTTTCAGATTCAACAGAAATTTCGCGGATTGGTCTATCCGTTCGCGAGATATGACAGTTTGGATGTAAGAAACGCTTGAGAAACTCAAAATTTTCGCAGTTCTGATGCTCGAAACGAATAACTAGAATGGCCTAGGGGAAAAGCACACATACCGTTGCAATTGGGCGAGTTTCTACTTTCAGATGCAACAGAAATTTTGCGGATTGGGCTATCCATTCGCGAGATATGGCAGTTTGGAGGTAAGAAACGCTTGAGACACTCAAAATTTTCGCAGTTCTGATGCTCGAGACGAATAACTAGAATGGCCTAGGGGAAGACTGCACATACCGTTGTAATCGGGCGAGTTTCTACTTTCAGATGCAAGAGAAATTTTGTGGATTGGTCAATCCGTTCGCGAGACATGGCAGTTTGGAGGTAAGAAACGCTTGAGAAACTCAAAATTTTCGCAGTTCTGATGCTCGAAACGAATAACTAGAACGGCCTAGGGGAAAAGTACGCATACCGTTGTAATCGGGCGGGTTTCTACTTTCAGATGCAACAGAAGTTTTGCGGATTGGTCAATCCGTTCGCGAGATATGGCAGTTTGGAGGAAAGAAACGGTTGAGAAACTCAAAATTTTCGCAGTTGTGATGCTCGAAACGCATAACTAGAACGGCCTAGGGGAAAAGTACACATACCGTTGTAATTGCGCGAGTTTCTACGTTCAGACGCAACAGAAATTTTGCGGATTGGTCAATCCGTTCGCGAGATGTGGCAGTTTGGAGGTAAGAAACGCTTGAGAAACTCAAAATTTTCGCAGCTCTGATGCTCGAAACGAATAACTAGAATGACCTAGGGGAAAAGTACACATACCGTTGTAATTGGGCGAGTTTTTACGTTCAGATGCAACAGAAATTTTTCGGATTGGTCAATCCGTTCGCGAGATGTGGCAGTTTGTAGGTAAGAAACGCTTGAGAAACTCAAAATTATCGCAGTTCTGATGCTCGAAATGAATAACTAGAACGGCCTAGGGGAAAAGTACGCATACCGTTGTAATCGGGCGAGTTTCTACTTTCAGGTGCAACAGAAATTTTGCGGATTCGTCAATCCGTTCGCAAGATATGGTACTTTGGAGGTAAGAAACGCTTGAGAAACTCAAAATTATCGCAGTTCTGATGCTCGAAACGAATAACTAGAACGGCCTAGGGGAAAAGTACTCATACCGTTGTAATCGGGCGAGTATCTACTTTCAGATTCAACAGAAATTTCGCGGATTGGTCTATCCCTTCGCGAGATATGGCAGTTTGGAGGTAAGAAACGCTTGAGAAACTCAAAATTTTCGCAGTTCTGATGCCCGAAACGAATAACTAGAACGGCCTAGGGGAAGACTGTACATACCGTTGGAATCGGGCGAGTTTCTACTTTCAGATGCAAGAGAAATTTTGCGGATTGGTCAATCCGTTCGCGAGATATGGCAGTTTGGAGGAAAGAAACGGTTGAGAAACTCAAAATTTTCGCAGTTCTGATGCTCGAAACGAATAACTAGAACGGCCTAGGGGAAAAGTACGCATACCGTTGTAATCGGGCGGGTTTCTAATTTCAGATGCAACAGATATTTTGCGGAATGGTGTATCCGTTCGCGAGATATGGCAGTTTGGATGTAAGAAACGATTGAGCAACTCAAAATTTTCGCAGCTCTGATGCTCGAAACGAATAACTAGAATGGCCTAGGGGAAAAGTACACATACCGTTGTAATTGCGCGAGTTTCTACGTTCAGACGCAACAGAAATTTTGCGGATTGGTCAATCCGTTCGCGAGATGTGGCAGTTTAGAGGTAAGAAACGCTTGAGAAACTCAAAATTTTCGCAGCTCTGATGCTCGAAACGAATAACTAGAATGGCCTAGGGGAAAAGTACACATACCGTTGTAATTGGGCGAGTTTTTACGTTCAGATGCAACAGAAATTTTTCGGATTGGTCAATCCGTTCGCGAGATGTGGCAGTTTGTAGGTAAGAAACGCTTGAGAAACTCAAAATTATCGCAGTTCTGATGCTCGAAATGAATAACTAGAACGGCCTAGGGGAAAAGTACGCATACCGTTGTAATCGGGCGAGTTTCTACTTTCAGGTGCAACAGAAATTTTGCGGATTCGTCAATCCGTTCGCGAGATATGGCAGTTGGGGGGTAAGAAACGCTTGAGTAACACAAAATTTTCGCAGTTCTGATGCTCGAAACGAATAACTAGAACGGCCTAGGTGAAAAGTGCGCATACCGTTGTAATCGAGCGAGTTTCTACTTTCAGATGCAACAGAAATTTTGCGGATTCGTCAATCCGTTCGCAAGATATGGTAGTTTGGAAGTAAGAAACGCTTGAGAAACTCAAAATTTTCGCAGTTCTGATGCTCGCAACGAATAACTAGAACGGCCTAGGGGAAAAGTACGCATACCGTTGTAATCGGGCGAGTTTCTACTTTCAGATGCGACAGATATTTTGCGGATTGGTCAATCCGTTCGCGAGATATGGCAGTTGGGGGGTAAGAAACGCTTGAGAAACTGAAAATTTTCGCAGTTCTGATGCTCGAAACGAATAACTAGAACGGCCTAGGGGAAAAGTACGCATACCGTTGTAATCGGGCGAGTTTCTACTTTCAGATGCAACAGAAATTTTGCGGATTGGTCAATCCGTTCGCGAGATATGGCAGTTTGGAGGTAAGAAAGGCTTGAGAAGCTCAAAATTTTCGCAGTTCTGATGCTCGAAACGAATAACTAGAACGGCCTAGGGGAAAAGTACGCATACCGTTGTAATCGGGCGAGTATCTACTTTCAGATGCAACAGAAATTTTGCGGATTTGTCAATCCGTTCGCGAGATATGGCAGTTGGGGGGTAAGAAACGCTTGAGTAACTCAAAATTTTCGCAGTTCTGATGCTCGAAACGAATAACTAGAACGGCCTAGGGGAAAAGTACTCATACCGTTGTAATCGGGCGAGTATCTACTTTCAGATTCAACAGAAATTTCGCGGATTGGTCTATCCCTTCTCGAGATATGGCAGTTTGGAGGTAAGAAACGCTTGAGAAACTCAAAATTTTCGCAGTTCTGATGCCCGAAACGAATAACTAGAACGGCCTAGGGGAAAAGTACGCATACCGTTATAATCGGGCGAGTATCTACTTTCAGATTCAACAGAAATTTCGCGGATTGGTCTACCCGTTCGCGAGATATGACAGTTTGGAGGTAAGAAACGCTTGAGAAACTCAAAATTTTCGCAGTTCTGATGCTCGAAACGAGTAACTAGAATGGCCTAGGGGAAAAGCACACATACCGTTGCAATTGGGCCAGTTTCTACTTTCAGATGCAACAGAAATTTTGCGGATTGGGCTATACATTCGCGAGATATGGCAGTTTGGAGGTAAGAAACGCTTGAGAAACTCAAAATTTTCGCAGTTCCGATGCTCGAAACGAATAACTAGAACGGCCTAGGGGAAAAGTACGCATACCGTTGTAATCGGGCGGGTTTCTACTTTCAGATGCAACAGAAGTTTTGCGGATTGGTCAATCCGTTCGCGAGATATGGCAGTTTGGAGGTAAGAAAGGCTTGAGAAGCTCAAAATTTTCGCAGTTCTGATGCTCGAAACGAATAACTAGAACGGCCTAGGGGAAAAGTACGCATACCGTTGTAATCGGTCCAGTTGCTACTTTCAGACGCAACAGAAATTTTGCGTATTGGTCAATCCGTTCGCTAGATATGGCAGTTTGGAGGAAAGAAACGGTTGAGAAACTCAAAATTTTCGCAGTTCTGATGCTCGAAGCGAATAACTAGAACGGCCTAGGCGAAAAGTACGCATACCGTTGTAATCGGGCGGGTTTCTACTTTCAGATGCAACAGAAATTTTGCGGAATGGTGTATCCGTTCGCGAGATATGGCAGTTTGGATTTAAGAAACGCTTGAGCAACTAAAAATTTTCGCAGCTCTGATGCTCGAAACGAGTAACTAGAATGGCCTAGGGGAAAAGTACACATACCGTTGTAATTGCGCGAGTTTCTACGTTCAGACGCAACAGAAATTTTGCGGATTGGTCAATCCGTTCGCGAGATGTGGCAGTTTGGAGGTAAGAAACGCTTGAGAAACTCAAAATTTTCGCAACTCTGATGCTCGAAACGAATAACTAGAATGGCCTAGGGGAAAAGTACACATACCGTTGTAATTGGGCGAGTTTTTACGTTCAGATGGAACAGAAATTTATCGGATTGTTCAATCCGTTCGCTAGATGTTGCAGTTTGTAGGTAAGAAACGCTTGAGAAACTCAAAATTATCGCAGTTCTGATGCTCGAAATGAATAACTAGAACGGCCTAGGGGAAAAGTACGCATACCGTTGTAATCGGGCTAGTTTCTACTTTCAGGTGCAACGGAAATTTTGCGGATTCGTCAATCCGTTCGCAAGATATGGTAGTTTGGAGGTAAGAAACGCTTGAGAAACTCAAAATTTTCGCAGTTCTGATGCTCGCAACGAATAACTAGAACGGCCTAGGGGAAAAGTACGCATACCGTTGTAATCGGGCGAGTTTCTACTTTCAGATGCGACAGATATTTTGCGGATTGGTCAATCCGTTCGCGAGATATGGCAGTTGGGGGGTAAGAAACGCTTGAGAAACTCAAAATTTTCGCAGTTCTGATGCTCGAAACGAATAACTAGAACGGCCTAGGGGAAAAGTACGCATACCGTTGTAATCGGGCGAGTTTCTACTTTCAGATGCAACAGAAATTTTGCGGATTGGTCAATCCGTTCGCGAGATATGGCAGTTTGGAGGTAAGAAACGCTTGAGAAACTCAAAATTTTCGAAGTTCTGATGCTCGAAATGAATAACTAGAACGGCCTAGGGGAAAAGTACGCATACCGTTGTAATCGGTCCAGTTGCTACTTTCAGACGCAACAGAAATTTTGCGGATTGGTCAATCCGTTCGCGAGATGTGGCAGTTTGTAAGTAAGAAACGCTTGAGAAACTCAAAATTATCGCAGCTCTGATGCTCGAAAAGAATAACTAGAATGGCCTAGGGGAAAAGTACACATACCGTTGTAATTGCGCGAGTTTCTACGTTCAGACGCAACAGAAATTTTGCGGATTGGTCAATCCGTTCGCGAGATGTGGCAGTTTGGAGGTAAGAAACGCTTGAGAAACTCAAAATTTTCGCAGCTCTGATGCTCGAAACGAATAACTAGAATGGCCTAGGGGAAAAGTACACATACCGTTGTAATTGGGCGAGTTTCTACGTTCAGATGCAGCAGAAATTTTGCGGATTAGTCAATCCGTTCGCGAGATGTGGCAGTTTGTAGGTAAGAAACGCTTGAGAAACTCAAAATTATCGCAGTTCTGATGCTCGAAACGAATAACTAGAACGGCCTAGGGGAAAAGTACTCATACCGTTGTAATCGGGCGAGTATCTACTTTCAGATTCAACAGAAATTTCGCGGATTGGTCAATCCGTTCGCGAGATATGGCAGTCTGGAGGTAAGAAACGCATGAGAAACTCAAAATTTTCGAAGTTCTGATGCTCGAAATGACTAACTAGAACGGCTTAGGGGAAAAGTACGCATACCGTTGTAATCTGGCGAGTTTCTACTTTCAGATGCAACAGAAATTTTGCGGATTGGTCAATCCGTTCGCGAGATATGGCAGTTGGGGGGTAAGAAACGCTTGAGTAACTCAAAATTTTCGCAGTTCTGATGCTCGAAACGAATAACTAGAACGGCCTAGGGGAAAAGTGCGCATACCGTTGTAATCGGGCGAGTTTCTACTTTCAGATGCAACAGATATTTTGCGGATAGGTGAATTCGTTCGCGAGATATGGCAGTTTGGAGGTAAGAAACGCTTGAGAAACTCAAAATTTTCGCAGCTCTGATGCTCGAAACGAATAACTAGAACGGCCTAGGGGAAAAGTACACATACCGTTGTAATTGGGCGAGTTTCTACGTTCAGATGCAACAGAAATTTTGCGGATTGGTCAATCCGTTCGCGAGATGTGGCAGTTTGTAGGTAAGAAACGCTTGAGAAACTCAAAATTATCGCAGTTCTGCTGCTCGAAACGAATAACTAGAACGGCCTAGGGGAAAAGTACTCATACCGTTGTAATCGGGCGAGTATCTACTTTCAGATTCAACAGAAATTTCGCGGATATGTCAATCCGTTCGCGAGATATGGCAGTCTGGATGTAAGAAACGCATGAGAAACTCAAAATTTTCGAAGTTCTGATGCTCGAAATGAATAACTAGAACGGCCTAGGGGAAAAGTACGCATACCGTTGTAATCGGGCGAGTTTCTACTTTCAGATGCAACAGAAATTTTGCAGATTTGTGAATCCGTTCGCGAGATATGGCAGTTGGGGGGTAAGAAACGCATGACTAACTCAAAATTTTCGCAGTTCTGATGCTCGAAACGAATAACTAGAACGGCCTAGGGGAAAAGTGCGCATACCGTTGTAATCGGGCGAGTTTCTACTTTCAGATGCAACAAAATTTTGCGGATTGGTGAATCCGTTCGCGAGATATGGCAGTTTGGAGGTAAGAAACGCTTGAGAAACTCAAAATTATCGCAGTTCTGATGCTCGAAACGAATAACTAGAACGGCCTAGGGGAAAAGTACTCATACCGTTGTAATCGGGCGAGTATCTACTTTCAGATTCAACAGAAATTTCGCGGATATGTCAATCCGTTCGCGAGATATGGCAGTCTGGATGTAAGAAACGCATGAGAAACTCAAAATTTTCGAAGTTCTGATGCTCGAAATGAATAACTAGAACGGCCTAGGGGAAAAGTACGCATACCGTTGTAATCGGGCGAGTTTCTACTTTCAGATGCAACAGAAATTTTGCGGATTTGTGAATCCGTTCGCGAGATATGGCAGTTGGGGGGTAAGAAACGCTTGAGAAACTCAAAATTTTCGCAGCTCTGATGCTCGAAACGAATAACTAGAATGGCCTAGGGGAAAAGTACACATACCGTTGTAATTGGGCGAGTTTCTACGTTCAGATGCAACAGAAATTTTGCGGATTGGTCAATCCGTTCGCGAGATGTGGCAGTTTGTAAGTAAGAAACGCTTGAGAAATTCAAAATTATCGCAGTTCTGATGCTCGAAACGAATAACTAGAACGGCCTAGGGGAAAAGTACTCATACCGTTGTAATCGGGCGAGTTTCTACTTTCAGATGCAACAGAAATTTTGCGGATTGGGCTATCCATTCGCGAGATATGGCAGTTTGGAGGTAAGAAACGCTTGAGACACTCAAAATTTTCGCAGTTCTGATGCTCGAGACGAATAACTAGAATGGCCTAGGGGAAGACTGCACATACCGTTGTAATCGGGCGAGTTTCTACTTTCAGATGCAAGACAAATTTTGCGGATTGGTCAATCCGTTCGCGAGACATGGCAGTTTGGAGGTAAGAAACGCTTGAGAAACTCAAAATTTTCGCAGTTCTGATGCTCGAAACGAATAACTAGAACGGCCTAGGGGAAAAGTACGCATACCGTTGTAATCGGGCGGGTTTCTACTTTAAGATGCAACAGAAGTTTTGCGGATTGGTCAATCCGTTCGCGAGATATGGCAGTTTGGAGGTAAGAAAGGCTTGAGAAGCTCAAAATTTTCGCAGTTCTGATGCTCGAAACGAATAACTAGAACGGCCTAGGGGAAAAGTACGCATACCGTTGTAATCGGTCCAGTTGCTACTTTCAAACGCAACAGAAATTTTGCGTATTGGTCAATCCGTTCGCGAGATATGGCAGTTTGGAGGAAAGAAACGGTTGAGAAACTCAAAATTTTCGCAGTTCTGATGCTCGAAACGAATAACTAGAACGGCCTAGGGGAAAAGTACGCATACCGTTGTAATCGGGCGGGTTTCTACTTTCAGATGCAACAGAAATTTTGCGGAGTGGTGTATCCGTTCGCGAGATATGGCAGTTTGGATGTAAGAAACGCTTGAGCAACTCAAAATTTTCGCAGCTCTGATGCTCGAAACGAATAACTAGAATGGCATAGGGGAAAAGTACACATACCGTTGTAATTGCGCGAGTTTCTACGTTCAGACGCAACAGAAATTTTGCGGATTGGTCAATGCGTTCGCGAGGTGTGGCAGTTTGGAGGTAAGAAACGCTTGAGAAACTCAAAATTTTCGCAGCTCTGATGCTCGAAACGAATAACTAGAATGGCCTAGGGGAAAAGTACACATACCGTTGTAATTGGGCGAGTTTTTACGTTCAGATGCAACAGAAATTTTTCGGATTGGTCAATCCGTTCGCGAGATGTGGCAGTTTGTAGGTAAGAAACGCTTGAGAAACTCAAAATTATCGCAGTTCTGATGCTCGAAATGAATAACTAGAACGGCCTAGGGGAAAAGTACGCATACCGTTGTAATCGGGCGAGTTTCTACTTTCAGATGCGACAGAAATTTTGCGGATTGGTCAATCCGTTCGCGAGATATGGCAGTTGGGGGGTAAGAAACGCTTGAGAAACTCAAAATTTTCGCAGTTCTGATGCTCGAAACGAATAACTAGAACGGCCTAGGGGAAAAGTACGCATACCGTTGTAATCGGGCGAGTTTCTACTTTCAGATGCAACAGAAATTTTGCGGATTGGTCAATCCGTTCGCGAGATATGGCAGTTTGGAGGTAAGAAACGCTTGAGAAACTCAAAATTTTCGAAGTTCTGATGCTCGAAATGAATAACTAGAACGGCCTAGAGGAAAAGTACGCATACCGTTGTAATCGGTCCAGTTGCTACTTTCAGACGCAACAGAAATTTTGCGGATTGGTCAATCCGTTCGCGAGATGTGGCAGTTTGTAAGTAAGAAACGCTTGAGAAACTCAAAATTATCGCAGTTCTGATGCTCGAAACGAATAACTAGGACGGCCTAGGGGAAAAGTACTCATACCGTTGTAATCGGGCGAGTATCTACTTTCAGATTCAACAGAAATTTCGCGGATTGGTCTATCCCTTCGCGAGATATGGCAGTTTGGAGGTAAGAAACGCTTGGGAAACTCAAAATTTTCGCAGTTCTGATGCCCGAAACGAATAACTAGAACGGCCTAGGGGAAAAGTACGCATACCGTTATAATCGGGCGAGTATCTACTTTCAGATTCAACAGAAATTTCGCGGATTGGTCTATCCGTTCGCGAGATATGACAGTTTGGATGTAAGAAACGCTTGAGAAACTCAAAATTTTCGCAGTTCTTATGCTCGAAACGAATAACTAGAATGGCCTAGGGGAAAAGCACACATACCGTTGCAATTGGGCGAGTTTCTACTTTCAGATGCAACAGAAATTTTGCGGATTGGGCTATCCATTCGCCAGATATGGCAGTTTGGAGGTAAGAAACGCTTGAGACACTCAAAATTTTCGCAGTTCTGATGCTCGAGACGAATAACTAGAATGGCCTAGGGGAAGACTGCACATACCGTTGTAATCGGGCGAGTTTCTACTTTCAGATGCAAGACAAATTTTGCGGATTGGTCAATCCGTTCGCGAGACATGGCAGTTTGGAGGTAAGAAACGCTTGAGAAACTCAAAATTTTCGAAGTTCTGATGCTCGAAATGAATAACTAGAACGGCCTAGAGGAAAAGTACGCATACCGTTGTAATCGGTCCAGTTGCTACTTTCAGACGCAACAGAAATTTTGCGGATTGGTCAATCCGTTCGCGAGATGTGGCAGTTTGTAAGTAAGAAACGCTTGAGAAACTCAAAATTATCGCAGTTCTGATGCTCGAAACGAATAACTAGGACGGCCTAGGGGAAAAGTACTCATACCGTTGTAATCGGGCGAGTATCTACTTTCAGATTCAACAGAAATTTCGCGGATTGGTCTATCCCTTCGCGAGATATGGCAGTTTGGAGGTAAGAAACGCTTGGGAAACTCAAAATTTTCGCAGTTCTGATGCCCGAAACGAATAACTAGAACGGCCTAGGGGAAAAGTACGCATACCGTTATAATCGGGCGAGTATCTACTTTCAGATTCAACAGAAATTTCGCGGATTGGTCTATCCGTTCGCGAGATATGACAGTTTGGATGTAAGAAACGCTTGAGAAACTCAAAATTTTCGCAGTTCTGATGCTCGAAACGAATAACTAGAACGGCCTAGGGGAAAAGTACGCATACCGTTGTAATCGGGCGGGTTTCTACTTTAAGATGCAACAGAAGTTTTGCGGATTGGTCAATCCGTTCGCGAGATATGGCAGTTTGGAGGTAAGAAAGGCTTGAGAAGCTCAAAATTTTCGCAGTTCTGATGCTCGAAACGAATAACTAGAACGGCCTAGGGGAAAAGTACGCATACCGTTGTAATCGGTCCAGTTGCTACTTTCAGACGCAACAGAAATTTTGCGTATTGGTCAATCCGTTCGCGAGATATGGCAGTTTGGAGGAAAGAAACGGTTGAGAAACTCAAAATTTTCGCAGTTCTGATGCTCGAAACGAATAACTAGAACGGCCTAGGGGAAAAGTACGCATACTGTTGTAATCGGGCGGGTTTCTACTTTCAGATGCAACAGAAATTTTGCGGAGTGGTGTATCCGTTCGCGAGATATGGCAGTTTGGATGTAAGAAACGCTTGAGCAACTCAAAATTTTCGCAGCTCTGATGCTCGAAACGAATAACTAGAATGGCCTAGGGGAAAAGTACACATACCGTTGTAATTGCGCGAGTTTCTACGTTCAGACGCAACAGAAATTTTGCGGATTGGTCAATCCGTTCGCGAGATGTGGCAGTTTGGAGGTAAGAAACGCTTGAGAAACTCAAAATTTTCGCAGCTCTGATGCTCGAAACGAATAACTAGAATGGCCTAGGGGAAAAGTACACATACCGTTGTAATTGGGCGAGTTTTTACGTTCAGATGCAACAGAAATTTTTCGGATTGGTCAATCCGTTCGCGAGATGTGGCAGTTTGTAGGTAAGAAACGCTTGAGAAACTCAAAATTATCGCAGTTCTGGTGCTCGAAATGAATAACTAGAACGGCCTAGGGGAAAAGTACGCATACCGTTGTAATCGGGCGAGTTTCTACTTTCAGATGCGACAGAAATTTTGCGGATTGGTCAATCCGTTCGCGAGATATGGCAGTTGGGGGGTAAGAAACGCTTGAGAAACTCAAAATTTTCGCAGTTCTGATGCTCGAAACGAATAACTAGAACGGCCAAGGGGAAAAGTACGCATACCGTTGTAATCGGGCGAGTTTCTACTTTCAGATACAACAGAAATTTTGCGGATTGGTCAATCCGTTCGCGAGATATGGCAGTTTGGAGGTAAGAAACGCTTGAGAAACACAAAATTTTCGAAGTTCTGATGCTCGAAATGAATAACTAGAACGGCCAAGGGGAAAAGTACGCATACCGTTGTAATCGGTCCAGTTGCTACTTTCAGACGCAACAGAAATTTTGCGGATTGGTCAATCCGTTCGCGAGATGTGGCAGTTTGTAAGTAAGAAACGCTTGAGAAACTCAAAATTATCGCAGTTCTGATGCTCGAAACGAATAACTAGGACGGCCTAGGGGAAAAGTACTCATACCGTTGTAATCGGGCGAGTATCTACTTTCAGATTCAACAGAAATTTCGCGGATTGGTCTATCCCTTCGCGAGATATGGCAGTTTGGAGGTAAGAAACGCTTGAGAAACTCAAAATTTTCGCAGTTCTGATGCCCGAAACGAATAACTAGAACGGCCAAGGGGAAAAGTACGCATACCGTTGTAATCGGTCCAGTTGCTACTTTCAGACGCAACAGAAATTTTGCGGATTGGTCAATCCGTTCGCGAGATGTGGCAGTTTGTAAGTAAGAAACGCTTGAGAAACTCAAAATTATCGCAGTTCTGATGCTCGAAACGAATAACTAGGACGGCCTAGGGGAAAAGTACTCATACCGTTGTAATCGGGCGAGTATCTACTTTCAGATTCAACAGAAATTTCGCGGATTGGTCTATCCCTTCGCGAGATATGGCAGTTTGGAGGTAAGAAACGCTTGAGAAACTCAAAATTTTCGCAGTTCTGATGCCCGAAACGAATAACTAGAACGGCCTAGGGGAAAAGTACGCATACCGTTATAATCGGGCGAGTATCTACTTTCAGATTCAACAGAAATTTCGCGGATTGGTCTATCCGTTCGCGAGATATGACAGTTTGGATGTAAGAAACGCTTGAGAAACTCAAAATTTTCGCAGTTCTGATGCTCGAAACGAATAACTAGAATGGCCTAGGGGAAAAGCACACATACCGTTGCAATTGGGCTAGTTTCTACTTTCAGATGCAACAGAAATTTTGCGGACTGGGCTATCCATTCGCGAGATATGGCAGTTTGGAGGTAAGAAACGCTTGAGACACTCAAAATTTTCGCAGTTCTGATGCTCGAGACGAATAACTAGAATGGCCTAGGGGAAGACTGCACATACCGTTGTAATCGGGCGAGTTTCTACTTTCAGATGCAAGAGAAATTTTGTGGATTGGTCAATCCGTTCGCGAGACATGGCAGTTTGGAGGTAAGAAACCCCTGAGAAACTCAAAATTTTCGCAGTTCTGATGCTCGAAACGAATAACTAGAACGGCCTAGGGGAAAAGTACGCATACCGTTGTAATCGGGCGGGTTTCTACTTTCAGATGCAACAGAAGTTTTGCGGATTGGTCAATCCGTTCGCGAGATATGGCAGTTTGGAGGTAAGAAAGGCTTGAGAAGCTCAAAATTTTCGCAGTTCTGATGCTCGAAACGAATAACTAGAACGGCCTAGGGGAAAAGTACGCATACCGTTGTAATCGGTCCAGTTGCTACTTTCAGACGCAACAGAAATTTTGCGTATTGGTCAATCTGTTCGCGGGATATGGCAGTTTGGAGGAAAGAAACGGTTGAGAAACTCAAAATTTTCGCAGTTGTGATGCTCGAAACGAATAACTAGAACGGCCTAGGGGAAGACTGCACATACCGTTGTAATCGGGCGAGTTTCTACTTTCAGATGCAAGAGAAATTTTGTGGATTGGTCAATCCGTTCGCGAGACATGGCAGTTTGGAGGTAAGAAAGGCTTGAGAAGCTCAAAATTTTCGCAGTTCTGATGCTCGAAACGAATAACTAGAACGGCCTAGGGGAAAAGTACGCATACCGTTGTAATCGGTCCAGTTGCTACTTTCAGACGCAACAGAAATTTTGCGTATTGGTCAATCCGTTCGCGAGAAATGGCAGTTTGGAGGAAAGAAACGGTTGAGAAACTCAAAATTTTCGCAGTTGTGATGCTCGAAACGAATAACTAGAACGGCCTAGGGGAAAAGTACACATACCGTTGTAATTGCGCGAGTTTCTACGTTCAGACGCAACAGAAATTTTGCGGATTGGTCAATCCGTTCGCGAGATGTGGCAGTTTGGAGGTAAGAAACGCTTGAGAAACTCAAAATTTTCGCAGCTCTGATGCTCGAAATGAATAACTAGAACGGCCTAGGGGAAAAGTACGCATACCGTTGTAATCGGGCGAGTTTCTACTTTCAGGTGCAACAGAAATTTTGCGGATTCGTCAATCCGTTCGCAAGATATGGTACTTTGGAGGTAAGAAACGCTTGAGAAACTCAAAATTATCGCAGTTCTGATGCTCGAAACGAATAACTAGAACGGCCTAGGGGAAAAGTACTCATACCGTTGTAATCGGGCGAGTATCTACTTTCAGATTCAACAGAAATTTCGCGGATTGGTCTATCCCTTCGCGAGATATGGCAGTTTGGAGGTAAGAAACGCTTGAGAAACTCAAAATTTTCGCAGCTCTGATGCTCGAAACGAATAACTAGAATGGCCTAGGGGAAAAGTACACATACCGTTGTAATTGCGCGAGTTTCTACGTTCAGACGCAACAGAAATTTTGCGGATTGGTCAATCCGTCCGCGAGATGTGGCAGTTTGGAGGTAAGAAACGCTTGAGAAACTCAAAATTTTCGCAGCTCTGATGCTCGAAACGAATAACTAGAATGGCCTAGGGGAAAAGTACACATACCGTTGTAATTGGGCGAGTTTTTACGTTCAGATGCAACAGAAATTTTTCGGATTGGTCAATCCGTTCGCGAGATGTGGCAGTTTGTAGGTAAGAAACGCTTGAGAAACTCAAAATTATCGCAGTTCTGATGCTCGAAATGAATAACTAGAACGGCCTAGGGGAAAAGTACGCATACCGTTGTAATCGGGCGAGTTTCTACTTTCAGATGCAAGACAAATTTTGCGGATTGGTCAATCCGTTCGCGAGACATGGCAGTTTGGAGGAAAGAAACGCTTGAGAAACTCAAAATTTTCGAAGTTCTGATGCTCGAAATGAATAACTAGAACGGCCTAGAGGAAAAGTACGCATACCGTTGTAATCGGTCCAGTTGCTACTTTCAGACGCAACAGAAATTTTGCGGATTGGTCAATCCGTTCGCGAGATGTGGCAGTTTGTAAGTAAGAAACGCTTGAGAAACTCAAAATTATCGCAGTTCTGATGCTCGAAACGAATAACTAGAATGGCCTAGGGGAAAAGTACACATACCGTTGTAATCGGTCCAGTTGCTACTTTCAGATTCAACAGAAATTTCGCGGATTGGTCTATCCCTTCGCGAGATATGGCAGTTTGGAGGTAAGAAACGCTTGGGAAACTCAAAATTTTCGCAGTTCTGATGCCCGAAACGAATAACTAGAACGGCCTAGGGGAAAAGTACGCATACCGTTATAATCGGGCGAGTATCTACTTTCAGATTCAACAGAAATTTCGCGGATTGGTCTATCCGTTCGCGAGATATGACAGTTTGGATGTAAGAAACGCTTGAGAAACTCAAAATTTTCGCAGTTCTGATGCTCGAAACGAATAACTAGAACGGCCTAGGGGAAAAGTACGCATACCGTTGTAATCGGGCGGGTTTCTACTTTAAGATGCAACAGAAGTTTTGCGGATTGGTCAATCCGTTCGCGAGATATGGCAGTTTGGAGGTAAGAAAGGCTTGAGAAGCTCAAAATTTTCGCAGTTCTGATGCTCGAAACGAATAACTAGAACGGCCTAGGGGAAAAGTACGCATACCGTTGTAATCGGTCCAGTTGCTACTTTCAGACGCAACAGAAATTTTGCGTATTGGTCAATCCGTTCGCGAGATATGGCAGTTTGGAGGAAAGAAACGGTTGAGAAACTCAAAATTTTCGCAGTTCTGATGCTCGAAACGAATAACTAGAACGGCCTAGGGGAAAAGTACGCATACTGTTGTAATCGGGCGGGTTTCTACTTTCAGATGCAACAGAAATTTTGCGGAGTGGTGTATCCGTTCGCGAGATATGGCAGTTTGGATGTAAGAAACGCTTGAGAAACTCAAAATTTTCGCAGCTCTGATGCTCGAAACGAATACCTAGAATGGCCTAGGGGAAAAGTACACATACCGTTGTAATTGGGCGAGTTTTTACGTTCAGATGCAACAGAAATTTTTCGGATTGGTCAATCCGTTCGCGAGATGTGGCAGTTTGTAGGTAAGAAACGCTTGAGAAACTCAAAATTATCGCAGTTCTGGTGCTCGAAATGAATAACTAGAACGGCCTAGGGGAAAAGTACGCATACCGTTGTAATCGGGCGAGTTTCTACTTTCAGATGCGACAGAAATTTTGCGGATTGGTCAATCCGTTCGCGAGATATGGCAGTTGGGGGGTAAGAAACGCTTGAGAAACTCAAAATTTTCGCAGTTCTGATGCTCGAAACGAATAACTAGAACGGCCAAGGGGAAAAGTACGCATACCGTTGTAATCGGGCGAGTTTCTACTTTCAGATGCAACAGAAATTTTGCGGATTGGTCAATCCGTTCGCGAGATATGGCAGTTTGGAGGTAAGAAACGCTTGAGAAACACAAAATTTTCGAAGTTCTGATGCTCGAAATGAATAACTAGAACGGCCAAGGGGAAAAGTACGCATACCGTTGTAATCGGTCCAGTTGCTACTTTCAGACGCAACAGAAATTTTGCGGATTGGTCAATCCGTTCGCGAGATGTGGCAGTTTGTAAGTAAGAAACGCTTGAGAAACTCAAAATTATCGCAGTTCTGATGCTCGAAACGAATAACTAGGACGGCCTAGGGGAAAAGTACTCATACCGTTGTAATCGGGCGAGTATCTACTTTCAGATTCAACAGAAATTTCGCGGATTGGTCTATCCCTTCGCGAGATATGGCAGTTTGGAGGTAAGAAACGCTTGAGAAACTCAAAATTTTCGCAGTTCTGATGCCCGAAACGAATAACTAGAACGGCCTAGGGGAAAAGTACGCATACCGTTATAATCGGGCGAGTATCTACTTTCAGATTCAACAGAAATTTCGCGGATTGGTCTATCCGTTCGCGAGATATGACAGTTTGGATGTAAGAAACGCTTGAGGAACTCAAAATTTTCGCAGTTCTGATGCTCGAAACGAATAACTAGAATGGCCTAGGGGAAAAGCACACATACCGTTGCAATTGGGCGAGTTTCTACTTTCAGATGCAACAGAAATTTTGCGGACTGGGCTATCCATTCGCGAGATATGGCAGTTTGGAGGTAAGAAACGCTTGAGACACTCAAAATTTTCGCAGTTCTGATGCTCGAGACGAATAACTAGAATGGCCTAGGGGAAGACTGCACATACCGTTGTAATCGGGCGAGTTTCTACTTTCAGATGCAAGAGAAATTTTGTGGATTGGTCAATCCGTTCGCGAGACATGGCAGTTTGGAGGTAAGAAACCCCTGAGAAACTCAAAATTTTCGCAGTTCTGATGCTCGAAACGAATAACTAGAACGGCCTAGGGGAAAAGTACGCATACCGTTGTAATCGGGCGGGTTTCTACTTTCAGATGCAACAGAAGTTTTGCGGATTGGTCAATCCGTTCGCGAGATATGGCAGTTTGGAGGTAAGAAAGGCTTGAGAAGCTCAAAATTTTCGCAGTTCTGATGCTCGAAACGAATAACTAGAACGGCCTAGGGGAAAAGTACGCATACCGTTGTAATCGGTCCAGTTGCTACTTTCAGACGCAACAGAAATTTTGCGTATTGGTCAATCTGTTCGCGGGATATGGCAGTTTGGAGGAAAGAAACGGTTGAGAAACTCAAAATTTTCGCAGTTGTGATGCTCGAAACGAATAACTAGAACGGCCTAGGGGAAAAGTACACATACCGTTGTAATTGCGCGAGTTTCTACGTTCAGACGCAACAGAAATTTTGCGGATTGGTCAATCCGTTCGCGAGATGTGGCAGTTTGGAGGTAAGAAACGCTTGAGAAACTCAAAATTTTCGCAGCTCTGATGCTCGAAACGAATAACTAGAATGACCTAGGGGAAAAGTACACATACCGTTGTAATTGGGCGAGTTTTTACGTTCAGATGCAACAGAAATTTTTCGGATTGGTCAATCCGTTCGCGAGATGTGGCAGTTTGTAGGTAAGAAACGCTTGAGAAACTCAAAATTATCGCAGTTCTGATGCTCGAAATGAATAACTAGAACGGCCTAGGGGAAAAGTACGCATACCGTTATAATCGGGCGAGTATCTACTTTCAGATTCAACAGAAATTTCGCGGATTGGTCTATCCCTTCGCGAGATATGGCAGTTTGGAGGTAAGAAACGCTTGAGAAACTCAAAATTTTCGCAGTTCTGATGCCCGAAACGAATAACTAGAACGGCCTAGGGGAAAAGTACGCATACCGTTATAATCGGGCGAGTATCTACTTTCAGATTCAACAGAAATTTCGCGGATTGGTCTATCCGTTCGCGAGATATGACAGTTTGGAGGTAAGAAACGCTTGAAAAACTCAAAATTTTCGCAGTTCTGATGCTCGAAACGAATAACTAGAATGGCCTAGGGGAAAAGCACACATACCGTTGCAATTGGGCGAGTTTCTACTTTCAGATGCAACAGAAATTTTGCGGATTGGGCTATCCATTCGCGAGATATGGCAGTTTGGAGGTAAGAAACGCTTGAGACACTCAAAATTTTCGCAGTTCTCATGATCGAGACGAATAACTAGAATGGCCTAGGGGAAGACTGTACATACCGTTGGAATCGGGCGAGTTTCTACTTTCAGATGCAAGAGAAATTTTGCGGATTGGTCAATCCGTTCGCGAGATATGGCAGTTTGGAGGAAAGAAACGGTTGAGAAACTCAAAATTTTCGCAGTTCTGATGCTCGAAACGAATAACTAGAACGGCCTAGGGGAAAAGTACGCATACCGTTGTAATCGGGCGGGTTTCTAATTTCAGATGCAACAGAAATTTTGCGGAATGGTGTATCCGTTCGCGAGATATGGCAGTTTGGATGTAAGAAACGCTTGAGCAACTCAAAATTGTCGCAGCTCTGATGCTCGAAACGAATAACTAGAATGGCCTAGGGGAAAAGTACACATACCGTTGTAATTGCGCGAGTTTCTACGTTCAGACGCAACAGAAATTTTGCGGATTGGTCAATCCGTTCGCGAGATGTGGCAGTTTGGAGGTAAGAAACGCTTGAGAAACTCAAAATTTTCGCAGCTCTGATGCTCGAAACGAATAACTAGAATGGCCTAGGGGAAAAGTACACATACCGTTGTAATTGGGCGTGTTTTTACGTTCAGATGCAACAGAAATTTTTCGGATTGGTCAATCCGTTCGCGAGATGTGGCAGTTTGTAGGTAAGAAACGCTTGAGAAACTCAAAATTATCGCAGTTCTGATGCTCGAAATGAATAACTAGAACGGCCTAGGGGAAAAGTACGCATACCGTTGTAATCGGGCGAGTTTCTACTTTCAGGTGCAACAGAAATTTTGCGGATTCGTCAATCCGTTCGCAAGATATGGTAGTTTGGAGGTAAGAAACGCTTGAGAAACTCAAAATTTTCGCAGTTCTGATGCTCGCAACGAATAACTAGAACGGCCTAGGGGAAAAGTACGCATACCGTTGTAATCGGTCCAGTTGCTACTTTCAGACGCAACAGAAATTTTGCGTATTGGTCAATCCGTTCGCGAGATATGGCAGTTTGGAGGAAAGAAACGGTTGAGAAACTCAAAATTTTCGCAGTTCTGATGCTCGAAACGAATAACTAGAACGGCCTAGGGGAAAAGTACGCATACCGTTGTAATCGGGCGGGTTTCAACTTTCAGATGCAACAGAAATTTTGCGGAGTGGTGTATCCGTTCGCGAGATATGGCAGTTTGGATGTAAGAAACGCTTGAGCAACTCAAAATTTTCGCAGCTCTGATGCTCGAAACGAATAACTAGAATGGCCTAGGGGAAAAGTACACATACCGTTGTAATTGCGCGAGTTTCTACGTTCAGACGCAACAGAAATTTTGCGGATTGGTCAATCCGTTCGCGAGATGTGGCAGTTTGGAGGTAAGAAACGCTTGAGAAACTCAAAATTTTCGCAGCTCTGATGCTCGAAACGAATAACTAGAATGGCCTAGGGGAAAAGTACACATACCGTTGTAATTGGGCGAGTTTTTACGTTCAGATGCAACAGAAATTTTTCGGATTGGTCAATCCGTTCGCGAGATGTGGCAGTTTGTAGGTAAGAAACGCTTGAGAAACTCAAAATTATCGCAGTTCTGATGCTCGAAATGAATAACTAGAACGGCCTAGGGGAAAAGTACGCATACCGTTGTAATCGGGCGAGTTTCTACTTTCAGATGCGACAGAAATTTTGCGGATTGGTCAATCCGTTCGCGAGATATGGCAGTTGGGGGGTAAGAAACGCTTGAGAAACTCAAAATTTTCGCAGTTCTGATGCTCGAAACGAATAACTAGAACGGCCTAGGGGAAAAGTACGCATACCGTTGTAATCGGGCGAGTTTCTACTTTCAGATGCAACAGAAATTTTGCGGATTGGTCAATCCGTTCGCGAGATATGGCAGTTTGGAGGTAAGAAACGCTTGAGAAACTCAAAATTTTCGAAGTTCTGATGCTCGAAATGAATAACTAGAACGGCCTAGGGGAAAAGTACGCATACCGTTGTAATCGGTCCAGTTGCTACTTTCAGACGCAACAGAAATTTTGCGGATTGGTCAATCCGTTCGCGAGATGTGGCAGTTTGTAAGTAAGAAACGCTTGAGAAACTCAAAATTATCGCAGTTCTGATGCTCGAAACGAATAACTAGGACGGCCTAGGGGAAAAGTACTCATACCGTTGTAATCGGGCGAGTATCTACTTTCAGATTCAACAGAAATTTCGCGGATTGGTCTATCCCTTCGCGAGATATGGTAGTTTGGAGGTAAGAAACGCTTGAGAAACTCAAAATTTTCGCAGTTCTGATGCCCGAAACGAATAACTAGAACGGCCTAGGGGAAAAGTACGCATACCGTTATAATCGGGCGAGTATCTACTTTCAGATTCAACAGAAATTTCGCGGATTGGTCTATCCGTTCGCGAGATATGACAGTTTGGATGTAAGAAACGCTTGAGAAACTCAAAATTTTCGCAGTTCTGATGCTCGAAACGAATAACTAGAATGGCCTAGGGGAAAAGCACACATACCGTTGCAATTGGGCGAGTTTCTACTTTCAGATGCAACAGAAATTTTGCGGATTGGGCTATCCATTCGCGAGATATGGCAGTTTGGAGGTAAGAAAGGCTTGAGAAGCTCAAAATTTTCGCAGTTCTGATGCTCGAAACGAATAACTAGAACGGCCTAGGGGAAAAGTACGCATACCGTTGTAATCGGTCCAGTTGCTACTTTCAGACGCAACAGAAATTTTGCGTATTGGTCAATCCGTTCGCGGGATATGGCAGTTTGGAGGAAAGAAACGGTTGAGAAACTCAAAATTTTCGCAGTTGTGATGCTCGAAACGAATAACTAGAACGGCCTAGGGGAAAAGTACACATACCGTTGTAATTGCGCGAGTTTCTACGTTCAGACGCAACAGAAATTTTGCGGATTGGTCAATCCGTTCGCGAGATGTGGCAGTTTGGAGGTAAGAAACGCTTGAGAAACTCAAAATTTTCGCAGCTCTGATGCTCGAAACGAATAACTAGAATGACCTAGGGGAAAAGTACACATACCGTTGTAATTGGGCGAGTTTTTACGTTCAGATGCAACAGAAATTTTTCGGATTGGTCAATCCGTTCGCGAGATGTGGCAGTTTGTAGGTAAGAAACGCTTGAGAAACTCAAAATTATCGCAGTTCTGATGCTCGAAATGAATAACTAGAACGGCCTAGGGGAAAAGTACGCATACCGTTGTAATCGGGCGAGTTTCTACTTTCAGGTGCAACAGAAATTTTGCGGATTCGTCAATCCGTTCGCAAGATATGGTACTTTGGAGGTAAGAAACGCTTGAGAAACTCAAAATTATCGCAGTTCTGATGCTCGAAACGAATAACTAGAACGGCCTAGGGGAAAAGTACTCATACCGTTGTAATCGGGCGAGTATCTACTTTCATATTCAACAGAAATTTCGCGGATTGGTCTATCCCTTCGCGAGATATGGCAGTTTGGAGGTAAGAAACGCTTGAGAAACTCAAAATTTTCGCAGTTCTGATGCCCGAAACGAATAACTAGAACGGCCTAGGGGAAAAGTACGCATACCGTTATAATCGGGCGAGTATCTACTTTCAGATTCAACAGAAATTTCGCGGATTGGTCTATCCGTTCGCGAGATATGACAGTTTGGAGGTAAGAAACGCTTGAGAAACTCAAAATTTTCGCAGTTCTGATGCTCGAAACGAATAACTAGAATGGCCTAGGGGAAAAGCACACATACCGTTGCAATTGGGCGAGTTTCTACTTTCAGATGCAACAGAAATTTTGCGGATTGGGCTATCCATTCGCGAGATATGGCAGTTTGGAGGTAAGAAACGCTTGAGACACTCAAAATTTTCGCAGTTCTCATGATCGAGACGAATAACTAGAATGGCCTAGGGGAAGACTGTACATACCGTTGGAATCGGGCGAGTTTCTACTTTCAGATGCAAGAGAAATTTTGCGGATTGGTCAATCCGTTCGCGAGATATGGCAGTTTGGAGGAAAGAAACGGTTGAGAAACTCAAAATTTTCGCAGTTCTGATGCTCGAAACGAATAACTAGAACGGCCTAGGGGAAAAGTACGCATACCGTTGTAATCGGGCGGGTTTCTAATTTCAGATGCAACAGAAATTTTGCGGAATGGTGTATCCGTTCGCGAGATATGGCAGTTTGGATGTAAGAAACGCTTGAGCAACTCAAAATTGTCGCAGCTCTGATGCTCGAAACGAATAACTAGAATGGCCTAGGGGAAAAGTACACATACCGTTGTAATTGCGCGAGTTTCTACGTTCAGACGCAACAGAAATTTTGCGGATTGGTCAATCCGTTCGCGAGATGTGGCAGTTTGGAGGTAAGAAACGCTTGAGAAACTCAAAATTTTCGCAGCTCTGATGCTCGAAACGAATAACTAGAATGGCCTAGGGGAAAAGTACACATACCGTTGTAATTGGGCGTGTTTTTACGTTCAGATGCAACAGAAATTTTTCGGATTGGTCAATCCGTTCGCGAGATGTGGCAGTTTGTAGGTAAGAAACGCTTGAGAAACTCAAAATTATCGCAGTTCTGATGCTCGAAATGAATAACTAGAACGGCCTAGGGGAAAAGTACGCATACCGTTGTAATCGGGCGAGTTTCTACTTTCAGGTGCAACAGAAATTTTGCGGATTCGTCAATCCGTTCGCAAGATATGGTAGTTTGGAGGTAAGAAACGCTTGAGAAACTCAAAATTTTCGCAGTTCTGATGCTCGCAACGAATAACTAGAACGGCCTAGGGGAAAAGTACGCATACCGTTGTAATCGGTCCAGTTGCTACTTTCAGACGCAACAGAAATTTTGCGTATTGGTCAATCCGTTCGCGAGATATGGCAGTTTGGAGGAAAGAAACGGTTGAGAAACTCAAAATTTTCGCAGTTCTGATGCTCGAAACGAATAACTAGAACGGCCTAGGGGAAAAGTACGCATACCGTTGTAATCGGGCGGGTTTCAACTTTCAGATCCAACAGAAATCTTGCGGAGTGGTGTATCCGTTCGCGAGATATGGCAGTTTGGATGTAAGAAACGCTTGAGCAACTCAAAATTTTCGCAGCTCTGATGCTCGAAACGAATAACTAGAATGGCCTAGGGGAAAAGTACACATACCGTTGTAATTGCGCGAGTTTCTACGTTCAGACGCAACAGAAATTTTGCGGATTGGTCAATCCGTTCGCGAGATGTGGCAGTTTGGAGGTAAGAAACGCTTGAGAAACTCAAAATTTTCGCAGCTCTGATGCTCGAAACGAATAACTAGAATGGCCTTGGGGAAAAGTACACATACCGTTGTAATTGGGCGAGTTTTTACGTTCAGATGCAACAGAAATTTTTCGGATTGGTCAATCCGTTCGCGAGATGTGGCAGTTTGTAGGTAAGAAACGCTTGAGAAACTCAAAATTATCGCAGTTCTGATGCTCGAAATGAATAACTAGAACGGCCTAGGGGAAAAGTACGCATACCGTTGTAATCGGGCGAGTTTCTACTTTCAGATGCGACAGAAATTTTGCGGATTGGTCAATCCGTTCGCGAGATATGGCAGTTGGGGGGTAAGAAACGCTTGAGAAACTCAAAATTTTCGCAGTTCTGATGCTCGAAACGAATAACTAGAACGGCCTAGGGGAAAAGTACGCATACCGTTGTAATCGGGCGAGTTTCTACTTTCAGATGCAACAGAAATTTTGCGGATTGGTCAATCCGTTCGCGAGATATGGCAGTTTGGAGGTAAGAAACGCTTGAGAAACTCAAAATTTTCGAAGTTCTGATGCTCGAAATGAATAACTAGAACGGCCTAGGGGAAAAGTACGCATACCGTTATAATCGGGCGAGTATCTACTTTCAGATTCAACAGAAATTTCGCGGATTGGTCTATCCGTTCGCGAGATATGACAGTTTGGATGTAAGAAACGCTTGAGAAGCTCAAAATTTTCGCAGTTCTGATGCTCGAAACGAATAACTAGAACGGCCTAGGGGAAAAGTACGCATACCGTTGTAATCGGTCCAGTTGCTACTTTCAGACGCAACAGAAATTTTGCGTATTGGTCAATCCGTTCGCGAGATATGGCAGTTTGGAGGAAAGAAACGGTTGAGAAACTCAAAATTTTCGCAGTTGTGATGCTCGAAACGAATAACTAGAACGGCCTAGGGGAAAAGTACACATACCGTTGTAATTGCGCGAGTTTCTACGTTCAGACGCAACAGAAATTTTGCGGATTGGTCAATCCGTTCGCGAGATGTGGCAGTTTGGAGGTAAGAAACGCTTGAGAAACTCAAAATTTTCGCAGCTCTGATGCTCGAAACGAATAACTAGAATGACCTAGGGGAAAAGTACACATACCGTTGTAATTGGGCGAGTTTTTACGTTCAGATGCAACAGAAATTTTTCGGATTGGTCAATCCGTTCGCGAGATGTGGCAGTTTGTAGGTAAGAAACGCTTGAGAAACTCAAAATTATCGCAGTTCTGATGCTCGAAATGAATAACTAGAACGGCCTAGGGGAAAAGTACGCATACCGTTGTAATCGGGCGAGTTTCTACTTTCAGGTGCAACAGAAATTTTGCGGATTCGTCAATCCGTTCGCAAGATATGGTACTTTGGAGGTAAGAAACGCTTGAGAAACTCAAAATTTTCGCAGTTCTGATGCTCGCAACGAATAACTAGAACGGCCTAGGGAAAAGTACGCATACCGTTGTAATCGGGCGGGTTTCTACTTTCAGATGCAACAGAAATTTTGCGGAGTGGTGTATCCGTTCGCGAGATATGGCAGTTTGGATGTAAGAAACGCTTGAGCAACTCAAAATTTTCGCAGCTCTGATGCTCGAAACGAATAACTAGAATGGCCTAGGGGAAAAGTACACATACCGTTGTAATTGCGCGAGTTTCTACGTTCAGACGCAACAGAAATTTTGCGGATTGGTCAATCCGTTCGCGAGATGTGGCAGTTTGGAGGTAAGAAACGCTTGAGAAACTCAAAATTTTCGCAGCTCTGATGCTCGAAACGAATAACTAGAATGGCCTAGGGGAAAAGTACACATACCGTTGTAATTGGGCGAGTTTTTACGTTCAGATGCAACAGAAATTTTTCGGATTGGTCAATCCGTTCGCGAGATGTGGCAGTTTGTAGGTAAGAAACGCTTGAGAAACTCAAAATTATCGCAGTTCTGATGCTCGAAATGAATAACTAGAACGGCCTAGGGGAAAAGTACGCATACCGTTGTAATCGGGCGAGTTTCTACTTTCAGATGCGACAGAAATTTTGCGGATTGGTCAATCCGTTCGCGAGATATGGCAGTTGGGGTGTAAGAAACGCTTGAGAAACTCAAAATTTTCGCAGTTCTGATGCTCGAAACGATTAACTAGAACGGCCTAGGGGAAAAGTACGCGTACCGTTGTAATCGGGCGAGTTTCTACTTTCAGATGCAACAGAAATTTTGCGAATTGGTCAATCCGTTCGCGAGATATGGCAGTTTGGAGGTAAGAAACGCTTGAGAAACTCAAAATTTTCGAAGTTCTGATGCTCGAAATGAATAACTAGAACGGCCTAGGGGAAAAGTACGCATACCGTTGTAATCGGTCCAGTTGCTACTTTCAGACGCAACAGAAATTTTGCGGATTGGTCAATCCGTTCGCGAGATGTGGCAGTTTGTAAGTAAGAAACGCTTGAGAAACTCAAAATTATCGCAGTTCTGATGCTCGAAACGAATAACTAGAACGGCCTAGGGGAAAAGTACTCATACCGTTGTAATCGGGCGAGTATCTACTTTCAGATTCAACAGAAATTTCGCGGATTGGTCTATCCCTTCGCGAGATATGGCAGTTTGGAGGTAAGAAACGCTTGAGAAACTCAAAATTTTCGCAGTTCTGATGCCCGAAACGAATAACTAGAACGGCCTAGGGGAAAAGTACGCATACCGTTATAATCGGGCGAGTATCTACTTTCAGATTCAACAGAAATTTCGCGGATTGGTCTATCCGTTCGCGAGATATGACAGTTTGGAGGTAAGAAACGCTTGAGAAACTCAAAATTTTCGCAGTTCTGATGCTCGAAACGAATAACTAGAATGGCCTAGGGGAAAAGCACACATACCGTTGCAATTGGGCGAGTTTCTACTTTCAGATGCAACAGAAATTTTGCGGATTGGGCTATCCATTCGCGAGATATGGCAGTTTGGAGGTAAGAAACGCTTGAGACACTCAAAATTTTCGCAGTTCTGATGATCGAGACGAATAACTAGAATGGCCTAGGGGAAGACTGTACATACCGTTGGAATCGGGCGAGTTTCTACTTTCAGATGCAAGAGAAATTTTGCGGATTGGTCAATCCGTTCGCGAGATATGGCAGTTTGGAGGAAAGAAACGGTTGAGAAACTCAAAATTTTCGCAGTTCTGATGCTCGAAACGAATAACTAGAACGGCCTAGGGGAAAAGTACGCATACCGTTGTAATCGGGCGGGTTTCTACTTTCAGATGCAACAGAAATTTTGCGGAGTGGTGTATCCGTTCGCGAGATATGGCAGTTTGGATGTAAGAAACGCTTGAGCAACTCAAAATTTTCGCAGCTCTGATGCTCGAAACGAATAACTAGAATGGCCTAGGGGAAAAGTACACATACCGTTGTAATTGCGCGAGTTTCTACGTTCAGACGCAACAGAAATTTTGCGGATTGGTCAATCCGTTCGCGAGATGTGGCAGTTTGGAGGTAAGAAACGCTTGAGAAACTCAAAATTTTCGCAGCTCTGATGCTCGAAACGAATAACTAGAATGGCCTAGGGGAAAAGTACACATACCGTTGTAATTGGGCGAGTTTTTACGTTCAGATGCAACAGAAATTTTTCGGATTGGTCAATCCGTTCGCGAGATGTGGCAGTTTGTAGGTAAGAAACGCTTGAGAAACTCAAAATTATCGCAGTTCTGATGCTCGAAATGAATAACTAGAACGGCCTAGGGGAAAAGTACGCATACCGTTGTAATCGGGCGAGTTTCTACTTTCAGATGCGACAGAAATTTTGCGGATTGGTCAATCCGTTCGCGAGATATGGCAGTTGGGGTGTAAGAAACGCTTGAGAAACTCAAAATTTTCGCAGTTCTGATGCTCGAAACGAATAACTAGAACGGCCTAGGGGAAAAGTACGCATACCGTTATAATCGGGCGAGTATCTACTTTCAGATTCAACAGAAATTTCGCGGATTGGTCAATCCGTTCGCGAGATGTGGCAGTTTGTAAGTAAGAAACGCTTGAGAAACTCAAAATTATCGCAGTTCTGATGCTCGAAACGAATAACTAGAACGGCCTAGGGGAAAAGTACTCATACCGTTGTAATCGGGCGAGTATCTACTTTCAGATTCAACAGAAATTTCGCGGATTGGTCTATCCCTTCGCGAGATATGGCAGTTTGGAGGTAAGAAACGCTTGAGAAACTCAAAATTTTCGCAGTTCTGATGCCCGAAACGAATAACTAGAACGGCCTAGGGGAAAAGTACGCATACCGTTATAATCGGGCGTGTATCTACTTTCAGATTCAACAGAAATTTCGCGGATTGGTCTATCCGTTCGCGAGATATGACAGTTTGGAGGTAAGAAACGCTTGAGAAACTCAAAATTTTCGCAGTTCTGATGCTCGAAACGAATAACTAGAATGGCCTAGGGGAAAAGCACACATACCGTTGCAATTGGGCGAGTTTCTACTTTCAGATGCAACAGAAATTTTGCGGATTGGGCTATCCATTCGCGAGATATGGCAGTTTGGAGGTAAGAAACGCTTGAGACACTCAAAATTTTCGCAGTTCTGATGATCGAGACGAATAACTAGAATGGCCTAGGGGAAGACTGTACATACCGTTGGAATCGGGCGAGTTTCTACTTTCAGATGCAAGAGAAATTTTGCGGATTGGTCAATCCGTTCGCGAGATATGGCAGTTTGGAGGAAAGAAACGGTTGAGAAACTCAAAATTTTCGCAGTTCTGATGCTCGAAACGAATAACTAGAACGGCCTAGGGGAAAAGTACGCATACCGTTGTAATCGGGCGGGTTTCTAATTTCAGATGCAACAGAAATTTTGCGGAATGGTGTATCCGTTCGCGAGATATGGCAGTTTGGATGTAAGAAACGCTTGAGCAACTCAAAATTTTCGCAGCTCTGATGCTCGAAACGAATAACTAGAATGGCCTAGGGGAAAAGTACACATACCGTTGTAATTGCGCGAGTTTCTACGTTCAGACGCAACAGAAATTTTGCGGATTGGTCAATCCGTTCGCGAGATGTGGCAGTTTAGAGGTAAGAAACGCTTGAGAAACTCAAAATTTTCGCAGTTCTGATGCTCGAAACGAATAACTAGAACGGCCTAGGGGAAAAGTACGCATACCGTTGTAATCGGGCGGGTTTCTACTTTCAGATGCAACAGAAATTTTGCGGAGTGGTGTATCCGTTCGCGAGATATGGCAGTTTGGATGTAAGAAACGCTTGAGAAGCTCAAAATTATCGCAGTTCTGATGCTCGAAACGAATAACTAGAACGGCCTAGGGGAAAAGTACGCATACCGTTGTAATCGGTCCAGTTGCTACTTTCAGACGCAACAGAAATTTTGCGTATTGGTCAATCCGTTCGCGAGATGTGGCAGTTTGGAGGTAAGAAACGCTTGAGAAACTCAAAATTTTCGCAGCTCTGATGCTCGAAACGAATAACTAGAATGGCCTAGGGGAAAAGTACACATACCGTTGTAATTGGGCGAGTTTTTACGTTCAGATGCAACAGAAATTTTTCGGATTGGTCAATCCGTTCGCGAGATGTGGCAGTTTGTAGGTAAGAAACGCTTGAGAAACTCAAAATTATCGCAGTTCTGATGCTCGAAATGAATAACTAGAACGGCCTAGGGGAAAAGTACGCATACCGTTGTAATCGGGCGAGTTTCTACTTTCAGATGCGACAGAAAATTTGCGGATTGGTCAATCCGTTCGCGAGATATGGCAGTTGGGGGGTAAGAAACGCTTGAGAAACTCAAAATTTTCGCAGTTCTGATGCTCGAAACGAATAACTAGAACGGCCTAGGGGAAAAGTACGCATACCGTTGTAATCGGGCGAGTTTCTACTTTCAGATGCAACAGAAATTTTGCGGATTGGTCAATCCGTTCGCGAGATATGGCAGTTTGGAGGTAAGAAACGCTTGAGAAGCTCAAAATTTTCGAAGTTCTGATGCTCGAAATGAATAACTAGAACGGCCTAGGGGAAAAGTACGCATACCGTTGTAATCGGTCCAGTTGCTACTTTCAGACGCAACAGAAATTTTGCGGATTGGTCAATCCGTTCGCGAGATGTGGCAGTTTGTAAGTAAGAAACGCTTGAGAAACTCAAAATTATCGCAGTTCTGATGCTCGAAACGAATAACTAGGACGGCCTAGGGGAAAAGTACTCATACCGTTGTAATCGGGCGAGTATCTACTTTCAGATTCAACAGAAATTTCGCGGATTGGTCTATCCCTTCGCGAGATATGGCAGTTTGGAGGTAAGAAACGCTTGAGAAACTCAAAATTTTCGCAGTTCTGATGCCCGAAACGAATAACTAGAACGGCCTAGGGGAAAAGTACGCATACCGTTATAATCGGGCGAGTATCTACTTTCAGATTCAACAGAAATTTCGCGGATTGGTCTATCCGTTCGCGAGATATGACAGTTTGGATGTAAGAAACGCTTGAGAAACTCAAAATTTTCGCAGTTCTGATGCTCGAAACGAATAACTAGAATGGCCTAGGGGAAAAGCACACATACCGTTGCAATTGGGCGAGTTTCTACTTTCAGATGCAACAGAAATTTTGCGGATTGGGCTATCCATTCGCGAGATATGGCAGTTTGGAGGTAAGAAACGCTTGAGACACTCAAAATTTTCGCAGTTCTGATGCTCGAGACGAATAACTAGAATGGCCTAGGGGAAGACTGCACATACCGTTGTAATCGGGCGAGTTTCTACTTTCAGATGCAAGAGAAATTTTGTGGATTGGTCAATCCGTTCGCGAGACATGGCAGTTTGGAGGTAAGAAAGGCTTGAGAAGCTCAAAATTTTCGCAGTTCTGATGCTCGAAACGAATAACTAGAACGGCCTAGGGGAAAAGTACGCATACCGTTGTAATCGGTCCAGTTGCTACTTTCAGACGCAACCGAAATTTTGCGTATTGGTCAATCCGTTCGCGAGAAATGGCAGTTTGGAGGAAAGAAACGGTTGAGAAACTCAAAATTTTCGCAGTTGTGATGCTCGAAACGAATAACTAGAACGGCCTAGGGGAAAAGTACACATACCGTTGTAATTGCGCGAGTTTCTACGTTCAGACGCAACAGATATTTTGCGGATTGGTCAATCCGTTCGCGAGATGTGGCAGTTTGGAGGTAAGAAACGCTTGAGAAACTCAAAATTTTCGCAGCTCTGATGCTCGAAATGAATAACTAGAACGGCCTAGGGGAAAAGTACGCATACCGTTGTAATCGGGCGAGTTTCTACTTTCAGGTGCAACAGAAATTTTGCGGATTCGTCAATCCGTTCGCAAGATATGGTACTTTGGAGGTAAGAAACGCTTGAGAAACTCAAAATTATCGCAGTTCTGATGCTCGAAACGAATAACTAGAACGGCCTAGGGGAAAAGTACTCATACCGTTGTAATTGGGCGAGTTTTTACGTTCAGATGCAACAGAAATTTTTCGGATTGGTCAATCCGTTCGCGAGATGTGGCAGTTTGTAGGTAAGAAACGCTTGAGAAACTCAAAATTATCGCAGTTCTGATGCTCGAAATGAATAACTAGAACGGCCTAGGGGAAAAGTACGCATACCGTTGTAATCGGGCGAGTTTCTACTTTCAGGTGCAACAGAAATTTTGCGGATTCGTCAATCCGTTCGCAAGATATGGTAGTTTGGAGGTAAGAAACGCTTGAGAAACTCAAAATTTTCGCAGTTCTGATGCTCGCAACGAATAACTAGAACGGCCTAGGGGAAAAGTACGCATACCGTTGTAATCGGGCGAGTTTCTACTTTCAGATGCGACAGAAATTTTGCGGATTGGTCAATCCGTTCGCGAGATATGGCAGTTGGGGGGTAAGAAACGCTTGAGAAACTCAAAATTTTCGCAGTTCTGATGCTCGAAACGAATAACTAGAACGGCCTAGGGGAAAAGTACGCATACCGTTGTAATCGGGCGAGTTTTTACTTTCAGATGCAACAGAAATTTTGCGGATTGGTCAATCCGTTCGCGAGATATGGCAGTTTGGAGGTAAGAAACGCTTGAGAAACTCAAAATTTTCGAAGTTCTGATGCTCGAAATGAATAACTAGAATGGCCTAGGGGAAAAGTACACATACCGTTGTAATTGCGCGAGTTTCTACGTTCAGACGCAACAGAAATTTTGCGGATTGGTCAATCCGTTCGCGAGATGTGGCAGTTTGGAGGAAAGAAACGCTTGAGAAACTCAAAATTTTCGCAGCTCTGATGCTCGAAACGAATAACTAGAATGGCCTAGGGGAGAAGTACACATACCGTTGTAATTGGGCGAGTTTTTACGTTCAGACGCAACAGAAATTTTTCGGATTGGTCAATCCGTTCGCGAGATGTGGCAGTTTGTAGGTAAGAAACGCTTGAGAAACTCAAAATTATCGCAGTTCTGATGCTCGAAATGAATAACTAGAACGGCCTAGGGGAAAAGTACGCATACCGTTGTAATCGGGCTAGTTTCTACTTTCAGGTGCAACAGAAATTTTGCGGATTCGTCAATCCGTTCGCGAGATATGGCAGTTGGGGGGGTAAGAAACGCTTGAGAAACTCAAAATTTTCGCAGTTCTGATGCTCGAAACGAATAACTGGAACGGCCTAGGGGAAAAGTACGCATACCGTTGTAATCGGGCGAGTTTCTACTTTCAGATGCAACAGAAATTTTGCGGATTGGTCAATCCGTTCGCGAGATATGGCAGTTTGGAGGTAAGAAACGCTTGAGAAACTCAAAATTTTCGAAGTTCTGATGCTCGAAATGAATAACTAGAACGGCCTAGGGGAAAAGTACGCATACCGTTGTAAACGGGCGAGTTTCTACTTTCAGGTGCAACAGAAATTTTGCGGATTCGTCAATCCGTTCGCGAGATATGGCAGTTTGGAGGTAAGAAACGCTTGAGAAACTCATAATTTTCGCAGTTCTGATGCTCGAAACGAATAACTAGAATGGCCTAGGGGAAAAGCACACATACCGTTGCAATTGGGCGAGTTTCTACTTTCAGATGCAACAGAAATTTTGCGGATTGGGCTATCCATTCGCGAGATATGGCAGTTTGGAGGTAAGAAACGCTTGAGACACTCAAAATTTTCGCAGTTCTGATGCTCGAAATGAATAACTAGAACGGCCTAGGGGAAAAGTACGCATACCGTTGTAATCGGGCGAGTTTCTACTTTCAGGTGCAACAGAAATTTTGCGGATTCGTCAATCCGTTCGCGAGATATGGCAGTTTGGAGGTAAGAAACGCTTGAGAAACTCATAATTTTCGCAGTTCTGATGCTCGAAACGAATAACTAGAATGGCCTAGGGGAAAAGCACACATACCGTTGCAATTGGGCGAGTTTCTACTTTCAGATGCAACAGAAATTTTGCGGATTGGGCTATCCATTCGCGAGATATGGCAGTTTGGAGGTAAGAAACGCTTGAGAAACTCAAAATTTTCGCAGCTCTGATGCTCGAAACGAATAACTGGAATGGCCTAGGGGAAAAGTACACATACCGTTGTAATTGCGCGAGTTTCTACGTTCAGACGCAACAGAAATTTTGCGGATTGGTCAATCCGTTCGCGAGATGTGGCAGTTTGGAGGTAAGAAACGCTTGAGAAACTCAAAATTTTCGCAGCTCTGATGCTCGAAACGAATAACTAGAATGGGCTAGGGGAAAAGTACACATACCGTTGTAATTGGGCGAGTTTTTACGTTCAGATGCAACAGAAATTTTTCGGATTGGTCAATCCGTTCGCGAGATGTGGCAGTTTGTAGGTAAGAAACGCTTGAGAAACTCAAAATTATCGCAGTTCTGATGCTCGAAATGAATAACTAGAACGGCCTAGGGGAAAAGTACGCATACCGTTGTAATCGGGCGAGTTTCTACTTTCAGGTGCAACAGAAATTTTGCGGATTCGTCAATCCGTTCGCAAGATATGGTAGTTTGGAGGTAAGAAACGCTTGAGAAACTCAAAATTTTCGCAGTTCTGATGCTCGCAACGAATAACTAGAACGGCCTAGGGGAAAAGTACGCATACCGTTGTAATCGGGCGAGTTTCTACTTTCAGATGCGACAGAAATTTTGCGGATTGGTCAATCCGTTCGCGAGATATGGCAGTTGGGGGGTAAGAAACGCTTGAGAAACTCAAAATTTTCGCAGTTCTGATGCTCGAAACGAATAACTAGAACGGCCTAGGGGAAAAGTACGCATACCGTTGTAATCGGGCGAGTTTCTACTTTCAGATGCAACAGAAATTTTGCGGATTGGTCAATCCGTTCGCGAGATATGGCAGTTTGGAGGTAAGAAACGCTTGAGAAACTCAAAATTTTCGAAGTTCTGATGCTCGAAATGAATAACTAGAATGGCCTAGGGGAAAAGTACACATACCGTTGTAATTGCGCGAGTTTCTACGTTCAGACGCAACAGAAATTTTGCGGATTGGTCAATCCGTTCGCGAGATGTGGCAGTTTGGAGGAAAGAAACGCTTGAGAAACTCAAAATTTTCGCAGCTCTGATGCTCGAAACGAATAACTAGAATGGCCTAGGGGAGAAGTACACATACCGTTGTAATTGGGCGAGTTTTTACGTTCAGACGCAACAGAAATTTTTCGGATTGGTCAATCCGTTCGCGAGATGTGGCAGTTTGTAGGTAAGAAACGCTTGAGAAACTCAAAATTATCGCAGTTCTGATGCTCGAAATGAATAACTAGAACGGCCTAGGGGAAAAGTACGCATACCGTTGTAATCGGGCGAGTTTCTACTTTCAGATGCAAGAGAAATTTTGTGGATTGGTCAATCCGTTCGCGAGACATGGCAGTTTGGAGGTAAGAAAGGCTTGAGAAGCTCAAAATTTTCGCAGTTCTGATGCTCGAAACGAATAACTAGAACGGCCTAGGGGAAAAGTACGCATACCGTTGTAATCGGTCCAGTTGCTACTTTCAGACGCAACAGAAATTTTGCGTATTGGTCAATCCGTTCGCGAGATATGGCAGTTTGGAGGAAAGAAGCGGTTGAGAAACTCAAAATTTTCGCAGTTGTGATGCTCGAAACGAATAACTAGAACGGCCTAGGGGAAAAGTACACATACCGTTGTAATTGCGCGAGTTTCTACGTTCAGACGCAACAGAAATTTTGCGGATTGGTCAATCCGTTCGCGAGATGTGGCAGTTTGGAGGTAAGAAACGCTTGAGAAACTCAAAATTTTCGCAGCTCTGATGCTCGAAATGAATAACTAGAACGGCCTAGGGGAAAAGTACGCATACCGTTGTAATCGGGCGAGTTTCTACTTTCAGGTGCAACAGAAATTTTGCGGATTCGTCAATCCGTTCGCAAGATATGGTACTTTGGAGGTAAGAAACGCTTGAGAAACTCAAAATTATCGCAGTTCTGATGCTCGAAACGAATAACTAGAACGGCCTAGGGGAAAAGTACTCATACCGTTGTAACCGGGCGAGTATCTACTTTCAGATTCAACAGAAATTTCGCGGATTGGTCTATCCCTTCGCGAGATATGGCAGTTTGGAGGTAAGAAACGCTTGAGAAACTCAAAATTTTCGCAGCTCTGATGCTCGAAACGAATAACTAGAATGGCCTAGGGGAAAAGTACACATACCGTTGTAATTGCGCGAGTTTCTACGTTCAGACGCAACAGAAATTTTTCGGATTGGTCAATCCGTTCGCGAGATGTGGCAGTTTGTAGGTAAGAAACGCTTGAGAAACTCAAAATTATCGCAGTTCTGATGCTCGAAATGAATAACTAGAACGGCCTAGGGGAAAAGTACGCATACCGTTGTAATCGGGCTAGTTTCTACTTTCAGGTGCAACAGAAATTTTGCGGATTCGTCAATCCGTTCGCGAGATATGGCAGTTTGGAGGTAAGAAACGCTTGAGAAACTCAAAATTTTCGAAGTTCTGATGCTCGAAATGAATAACTAGAATGGCCTAGGGGAAAAGTACACATACCGTTGTAATTGCGCGAGTTTCTACGTTCAGACGCAACAGAAATTTTGCGGATTGGTCAATCCGTTCGCGAGATGTGGCAGTTTGGAGGAAAGAAACGCTTGAGAAACTCAAAATTTTCGCAGCTCTGATGCTCGAAACGAATAACTAGAATGGCCTAGGGGAGAAGTACACATACCGTTGTAATTGGGCGAGTTTTTACGTTCAGACGCAACAGAAATTTTTCGGATTGGTCAATCCGTTCGCGAGATGTGGCAGTTTGTATGTAAGAAACGCTTGAGAAACTCAAAATTATCGCAGTTCTGATGCTCGAAATGAATAACTAGAACGGCCTAGGGGAAAAGTACGCATACCGTTGTAATCGGGCTAGTTTCTACTTTCAGGTGCAACAGAAATTTTGCGGATTCGTCAATCCGTTCGCGAGATATGGCAGTTGGGGGGGTAAGAAACGCTTGAGAAACTCAAAATTTTCGCAGTTCTGATGCTCGAAACGAATAACTGGAACGGCCTAGGGGAAAAGTACGCATACCGTTGTAATCGGGCGAGTTTCTACTTTCAGATGCAACAGAAATTTTGCGGATTGGTCAATCCGTTCGCGAGATATTGCAGTTTGGAGGTAAGAAACGCTTGAGAAACTCAAAATTTTCGAAGTTCTGATGCTCGAAATGAATAACTAGAACGGCCTAGGGGAAAAGTACGCATACCGTTGTAATCGGGCGAGTTTCTACTTTCAGATGCGACAGAAATTTTGCGGATTGGTCAATCCGTTCGCGAGATATGGCAGTTTGGAGGTAAGAAACGCTTGAGAAACTCATAATTTTCGCAGTTCTGATGCTCGAGACGAATAACTAGAATGGCCTAGGGGAAGACTGCACATACCGTTGTAATCGGGCGAGTTTCTACTTTCAGATGCAAGAGAAAGTTTGCGGATTGGTCAATCCGTTCGCGAGACATGGCAGTTTGGAGGTAAGAAACGCTTGAGAAACTCAAAATTTTCGCAGTTCTGATGCTCGAAACGAATAACTAGAACGGCCTAGGGGAAAAGTACGCATACCGTTGTAATCGGGCGGGTTTCTACTTTCAGATGCAACAGAAATTTTGCGGAATTGTGTATCCGTTCGCGAGATATGGCAGTTTGGATGTAAGAAACGCTTGAGCAACACAACATTTTAGCAGCTCTGATGCTCGAAACGAATAACTAGAATGGCCTAGGGGAAAAGTACACATACCGTTGTAATTGCGCGAGTTTCTACGTTCAGACGCAACAGAAATTTTGCGGATTGGTCAATCCGTTCGCGAGATGTGGCAGTTTGGAGGTAAGAAACGCTTGAGAAACTCAAAATTTTCGCAGTTCTGATGCTCGAAACGAATAACTAGAACGGCCTAGGGGAAAAGTACGCATACCGTTGTAATCGGGCGAGTTTCTACTTTCAGATGCGACAGAAATTTTGCGGATTGGTCAATCCGTTCGCGAGATATGGCAGTTTGGAGGTAAGAAACGCTTGAGAAACTCAAAATTTTCGAAGTTCTGATGCTCGAAATGAATAACTAGAATGGCCTAGGGGAAAAGTACACATACCGTTGTAATTGCGCGAGTTTCTACGTTCAGACGCAACAGAAATTTTGCGGATTGGTCAATCCGTTCGCGAGATGTGGCAGTTTGGAGGAAAGAAACGCTTGAGAAACTCAAAATTTTCGCAGCTCTGATGCTCGAAACGAATAACTAGAATGGCCTAGGGGAGAAGTACACATACCGTTGTAATTGGGCGAGTTTTTACGTTCAGACGCAACAGAAATTTTTCGGATTGGTCAATCCGTTCGCGAGATGTGGCAGTTTGTATGTAAGAAACGCTTGAGAAACTCAAAATTATCGCAGTTCTGATGCTCGAAATGAATAACTAGAACGGCCTAGGGGAAAAGTACGCATACCGTTGTAATCGGGCTAGTTTCTACTTTCAGGTGCAACAGAAATTTTGCGGATTCGTCAATCCGTTCGCGAGATATGGCAGTTGGGGGGGTAAGAAACGCTTGAGAAACTCAAAATTTTCGCAGTTCTGATGCTCGAAACGAATAACTGGAACGGCCTAGGGGAAAAGTACGCATACCGTTGTAATCGGGCGAGTTTCTACTTTCAGATGCAACAGAAATTTTGCGGATTGGTCAATCCGTTCGCGAGATATTGCAGTTTGGAGGTAAGAAACGCTTGAGAAACTCAAAATTTTCGAAGTTCTGATGCTCGAAATGAATAACTAGAACGGCCTAGGGGAAAAGTACGCATACCGTTGTAATCGGGCGAGTTTCTACTTTCAGATGCGACAGAAATTTTGCGGATTGGTCAATCCGTTCGCGAGATATGGCAGTTTGGAGGTAAGAAACGCTTGAGAAACTCATAATTTTCGCAGTTCTGATGCTCGAGACGAATAACTAGAATGGCCTAGGGGAAGACTGCACATACCGTTGTAATCGGGCGAGTTTCTACTTTCAGATGCAAGAGAAATTTTGCGGATTGGTCAATCCGTTCGCGAGACATGGCAGTTTGGAGGTAAGAAACGCTTGAGAAACTCAAAATTTTCGCAGTTCTGATGCTCGAAACGAATAACTAGAACGGCCTAGGGGAAAAGTACGCATACCGTTGTAATCGGGCGGGTTTCTACTTTCAGATGCAACAGAAATTTTGCGGAATTGTGTATCCGTTCGCGAGATATGGCAGTTTGGATGTAAGAAACGCTTGAGCAACACAACATTTTAGCAGCTCTGATGCTCGAAACGAATAACTAGAATGGCCTAGGGGAAAAGTACACATACCGTTGTAATTGCGCGAGTTTCTACGTTCAGACGCAACAGAAATTTTGCGGATTGGTCAATCCGTTCGCGAGATGTGGCAGTTTGGAGGTAAGAAACGCTTGAGAAACTCAAAATTTTCGCAGCTCTGATGCTCGAAACGAATAACTAGAATGGCCTAGGGGAAAAGTACGCATACCGTTGCAATTGGGCGAGTTTCTACTTTCAGATGCAACAGAAATTTTGCGGATTGGTCTATCCATTCGCGAGATATGGCAGTTTGGAGGTAAGAAACGCTGGAGAAACTCAAAATTTTCGCAGTTCTGATGCTCGAAACGAATAACTAGAATGGCCTAGGGGAAAAGCACACATACCGTTGCAATTGGGCGAGTTTCTACTTTCAGATGCAACAGAAATTTTGCGGATTGGGCTATCCATTCGCGAGATATGACAGCTTGGACGTAAGAAACGCTTGAGAAACTCAAAATTTTCGCAGTTCTGATGCTCGAAACGAATAACTAGAATGGCTTAGGGGAAAAGCACACATACCGTTGCAATTGGGCGAGTTTCTACTTTCAGATGCAACAGAAATTTTGCGGATTGGGCTATCCATTCGCGAGATATGGCAGTTTGGATGTAAGAAACGCTTGAGACACTCAAAATTTTCGCAGTTCTCATGCTCGAGACGAATAACTAGAATGGCCTAGGGGAAGACTGCACATACCGTTGTAATCGGGCGAGTTTCTACTTTCAGATGCAAGAGAAATTTTGCGGATTGGTGAATCCGTTCGCGAGACATGGCAGTTTGGAGGTAAGAAACGCTTGAGAAACTCAAAATTTTCGCAGTTCTGATGCTCGAAACGAATAACTAGAACGGCCTAGGGGAAAAGTACGCATACCGTTGTAATCGGGCGGGTTTCTACTTTCAGATGCAACAGAAGTTTTGCGGATTGGTCAATCCGTTCGCGAGATATGGCAGTTTGGAGGTAAGAAAGGCTTGAGAAGCTCAAAATTTTCGCAGTTCTGATGCTCGAAACGAATAACTAGAACGGCCTAGGGGAAAAGTACGCATACCGTTGTAATCGGTCCAGTTGCTACTTTCAGACGCAACAGAAATTTTGTGTATTTGTCAATCCGTTCGCGAGATATGGCAGTTTGGAGGAAAGAAACGGTTGAGAAACTCAAAATTTTCGCAGTTCTGATGCTCGAAACGAATAACTAGAACGGCCTAGGGGAAAAGTACGCATACCGTTGTAATCGGGCGGGTTTCTACTTTCAGATGCAACAGAAATTTTGCGGATTGGTCAATCCGTTCGCGAGATATGCCAGTTTGGATGTAAGAAACGCTTGAGAAACTCAAAATTTTCGCAGTTCTGATGCCCGATAAGTATCACTAGAACGGCCTAGGGGAAGAGTACTCATACTGATGTAATCGGGCTAGTTTCTACTTTCAAATGCAACAGAAATTTTGTGGATTGGTCAATCCGTTCGCGAGATATGGCAGTTTGGACGTAAGAAACGCTTGAGAAACTCAAAATTTTCGCAGTTCTGATACTCGAAACGAATAACTAGAACGGCCTAGGGGAAAGGTTCGGATACCGTTGTAATCGGGCGAGTTTCTACTTTCAGATGCAACAGAAGTTTTGTGGATTGGTCAATCCGTTCGCGAGATATGGCAGTTTGGACGTAAGAAACGCTTGAGAAACTCAAAATTTTCGCAGTTCTGATGCTCGAAACGAATAACTAGAACGGCCTAGGGGAAAAGTACGCATACCGTTGTAATCGGGCGAGTTTCTACTTTCAGATGCAACAGAAATTTTGCGGATTGGTCAATCCGTTCGCGAGATATGGCAGTCTGGAGGTAAGAAACGCATGAGAAACTCAAAATTTTCGAAGTTCTGATGCTCGAAATGAATAACTAGAACGGCCTAGGGGAAAAGTACGCATACCGTTGTAATCGGGTGAGTTTCTACTTTCAGATGCAACAGAAATTTTGCGGATTGGTCAATCCGTTCGCGAGATATGGCAGTTGGGGGGTAAGAAACGCTTGAGTAACTCAAAATTTTCGCAGTTCTGATGCTCGAAACGAATAACTAGAACGGCCTAGGGGAAAAGTGCGCATAACGTTGTAATCGGTCGAGTTTCTACTTTCAGATGCAACAGAAATTTTGCGGATTGGTGTATCCGTTCGCGAGATATGGCAGTTTGGATGTAAGAAACGCTTGAGCAACTCAAAATTTTCGCAGTTCTGATGCTCGAAACGAATAACCAGAACGGCCTAGGGGAAAAGTACTCATACCGTTGTAATCGGGCGAGTATCTACTTTCAGATGCAACAGAAATTTTGCGGAATGGTGTATCCGTTCGCGAGATATGGCAGTTTGGATGTAAGAAACGCTTGAGCAACTCAAAATTTTCGCAGTTCTGATGCTCGAAACGAATAACCAGAACGACCTAGGGGAAAAGTACACATACCGTTGTAATTGCGCGAGTTTCTACGTTCAGATGCAACAGAAATTTTGCGGATTGGTCAATCCGTTCGCGAGATGTGGCAGTTTGTAGGTAAGAAACGCTTGAGAAACTCAAAATTATCGCAGTTCTGATGCTCGAAACGAATAACTAGAACGGCCTAGGGGAAAAGTACTCACACCGTTGTAATCGGGCGAGTATCTACATCCAGATTCAACAGAAATTTCGCAGATTGGTCTATCCCTTCGCGAGATATGGCAGTTTGGAGGTAAGAAACGCTTGAGAAACTCAAAATTTTCGCAGTTCTGATGCTCGAGACGAATAACTAGAATGGCCTAGGGGGAAACTGCACATACCGTTGTAATCGGGCGAGTTTCTACTTTCAGATGCAAGAGAAATTTTGCGGATTGGTCAATCCGTTCGCGAGACATGGCAGTTTGGATGTAAGAAACGCTTGAGAAACTCAAAATTTTCGCAGTTCTGATGCTCGAAACGAATAACTAGAACGGCCTAGGGGAAAAGTACGCATACCGTTGTAATCGGGCAGGTTTCTACTTTCAGATGCAACAGAAGTTTTGCGGATTGGTCAATCCGTTCGCGAGATATTGCAGTTTGGAGGTAAGAAAGGCTTGAGAAGCTCAAAATTTTCGCAGTTCTGATGCTCGAAACGAATAACTAGAACGGCCTAGGGGAAAAGTACGCATACCGTTGTAATCGGTCCAGTTGCTACTTTCAGATGCAACAGAAATTTTGCGTATTGGTCAATCCGTTCGCGAGATATGGCAGTTTGGAGGAAAGAAACGGTTGTGAAACTCGAAATTTTCAAACTTCTGATGCTCGAAACGAATAACTAGAACGGCCTAGGGGAAAAGTTCGCATAGCGTTGTAATCGGGCGAGTATCTACTTTCAGATGCAACAGAAATTTTGCGGAATGGTGTATCCGTTCGCGAGATATGGCAGTTTGGATGTAAGAAACGCTTGAGCAACTCAAAATTTTCGCAGTTCTGGTGCTCGAAACGAATAACCAGAACGGCCTAGGGGAAAAGTACTCATACCGTTGTAATCGGGCGAGTATCTACTTTCAGATGCAACAGAAATTTTGCGGAATGGTGTATCCGTTCGCGAGATATGGCAGTTTGGATGTAAGAAACGCTTGAGCAACTCAAAATTTTCGCAGTTCTGATGCTCGAAACGAATAACTAGAACGGCGTAGGGGAAAAGTACGCATACCGTTGTAATCGGGCCAGTTTCTACTTTCAGATGCAACAGAAATTTTGCGGGTTGGTCAATCCGTTCGCGAGATATGGCAGTTTGGAGATAAGAAACGCTTGAGAAACTCAAAATTTTCGCAGTTCTGATGCTCGAAACGAATAACTAGAACGGCGTAGGGGAAAAGTACGCATACCGTTGTAATCGGGCCAGTTTCTACTTTCAGATGCAACAGAAATTTTGCGGGTTGGTCAATCCGTTCGCGAGATATGGCAGTTTGGAGGTAAGAAACGGTTGAGAAAATCAAAATTTTCACAGTTCTGATGCTCGAAACGAATAACTAGAACGGCCTAGGGGAAAAGTACGCATACTTTTGTAATCGGGCGTGTTTCAACTTTCAGATGCAACAGAAATTTCGCGGATTGGTCTATCCGTTCGCGAGATATGGCAGTCTGGATACAGGAAACGCTTGAGAAACTCAAAATTTTCGCAGTTCTGATGCTCGAAACGAATAACTAGAACGGCCTAGGGGAAAAGTACTCATACCGTTGTAATCGGGCGAGCTTCTACTTTCAGGTGCAACAGAAATTTTGCGGATTCGTCAATCCGTTCGCGAGATGTGGCAGTTTGGAGGTAAGAATCGCTTGAGAAACTCAAAATTTTCGCAGTTCTAATGCTCGAAACGAATAACTAGAACGGCCTAGGGGAAAAGTACACATACCGTTGCAATTGGGCGTGTTTCTACTTTCAGATGCAACAGAAATTTTGCGGATTGGTCTATCCGTTCGCGAGATATGGCAGTTTGGAGGTAAGAAACGCTTGAGAAACTCAAAATTTTCGCAGTTCTGATGCTCGACAAGCATAACTAGAACGGCCTAGGGGAAAAGTACACATACCGTTGCAATTGGGCGTGTGTCTACTTTCAGATGCAACAGAAACTTTGTGGATTGGTCTATCCGTTCGCGAGATATGGCAGTTTGGAGGTAAGAAACGCTTGAGCAACTCAAAATTTTCGCAGTTCTGATGCTCGAAACGAATAACCAGAACGGCCTACGGGAATAGTACGCATACCGTTGTAATCGGGCGAGTTTCTACTTTCAGATGCAACAGAAATTTTGCGGATTGGTCAATCCGTTCGCGAGATATGGCAGTTTGGAGGAAAGAAACGGCTGAGAAACTCGAAATTTTCACATTTCTGAAGCTCGATACGAATAACTAGAACGGCCTAGGGGAAAAGTACTCATACCGTTGTAATCGCGCGAGTTTCTACTTTCAGATGCAACAGAAATTTTGCGGATTGGTCAATCCGTTCGCGAGACATGGCAGTTTGGAGGTGAGAAACGCTTGAGAAACTCAAAATTTTCGCAGTTCTGATGCTCGAAACGAATAACTAGAACGACCTATGGGAAAAGTATGGATACCATTGTAATCGGGCGAGCTTCTACTTTCAGATGCAATAGAAATTTTGCGGATTGGTCAATCCGTTCGCGAGATATGGCAGTTTGGACGTAACAAACGCTTGAGAAACTCAAAATTTTCGCAGTTCTGATGCTCGAAACGAATAACTAGAACGGCCTAGGGGAGAGGTTCGCATACCGTTGTAATCGGGCGAGTTTCTACTTTCAGATGCAACAGAAATTTTGCGGATTGGTCAATCCGTTCGCGAGATATGGCAGTTTGGACGTAAAAAACGCTCGAGAAACTCAAAATTTTCGCAGTTCTGATGCTCGAAACGAATAACCAGAACGGCCTAGGGGAAAAGTTCGAATAGCGTTGTAATCGGGCGAGTTTCTACTTTCAGATGCAACAGAAATTTTGCGGATTGGTCAATCCGTTCGCAAGATATGGCAGTTTGGATGTAAGAAACGTTTGAGAAACTCAAAATTTTCGCAGCTCTGATGCTCAAAACGAATAACTAGAATGGCCTAGGGGAAAAGTACACATACCGTTGCAATTGGGCGAGTTTCTACTTTCAGATGCAACAGAAATTTTGCGGATTGGTCAATCCGTTCGCGAGATATGGCAGTTTGGAGGAAAGAAACGGCTGAGAAACTGGAAATTTTCACATTTCTGAAGCTCGATACGAATAACTAGAACGGCCTAGGGGAAAAGTACTCATACCGTTGTAATCGCGCGAGTTTCTACTTTCAGATGCAACAGAAATTTTGCGGATTGGTCAATCCGTTCGCGAGACATGGCAGTTTGGAGGTGAGAAACGCTTGAGAAACTCAAAATTTTCGCAGTTCTGATGCTCGAAACGAATAACTAGAACGACCTATGGGAAAAGTATGGATACCATTGTAATCGGGCGAGCTTCTACTTTCAGATGCAATAGAAATTTTACGGATTGGTCAATCCGTTCGCGAGATATGGCAGTTTGGACGTAACAAACGCTTGAGAAACTCAAAATTTTCGCAGTTCTGATGCTCGAAACGAATAACTAGAACGGCCTAGGGGAGAGGTTCGCATACCGTTGTAATCGGGCGAGTTTCTACTTTCAGATGCAACAGAAATTTTGCGGATTGGTCAATCCGTTCGCGAGATATGGCAGTTTGGACGTAAAAAACGCTCGAGAAACTCAAAATTTTCGCAGTTCTGATGCTCGAAACGAATAACCAGAACGGCCTAGGGGAAAAGTTCGAATAGCGTTGTAATCGGGCGAGTTTCTACTTTCAGATGCAACAGAAATTTTGCGGATTGGTCAATCCGTTCGCAAGATATGGCAGTTTGGATGTAAGAAACGTTTGAGAAACTCAAAATTTTCGCAGCTCTGATGCTCAAAACGAATAACTAGAATGGCCTAGGGGAAAAGTACACATACCGTTGCAATTGGGCGAGTTTCTACTTTCAGATGCAACAGAAATTTTGCGGATTGGTCAATCCGTTCGCGAGATATGGCAGTTTGGAGGAAAGAAACGGCTGAGAAACTGGAAATTTTCACATTTCTGAAGCTCGATACGAATAACTAGAACGGCCTAGGGGAAAAGTACTCATACCGTTGTAATCGCGCGAGTTTCTACTTTCAGATGCAACAGAAATTTTGCGGATTGGTCAATCCGTTCGCGAGACATGGCAGTTTGGAGGTGAGAAACGCTTGAGAAACTCAAAATTTTCGCAGTTCTGATGCTCGAAACGAATAACTAGAACGACCTATGGGAAAAGTATGGATACCATTGTAATCGGGCGAGCTTCTACTTTCAGATGCAATAGAAATTTTACGGATTGGTCAATCCGTTCGCGAGATATGGCAGTTTGGACGTAACAAACGCTTGAGAAACTCAAAATTTTCGCAGTTCTGATGCTCGAAACGAATAACTAGAACGGCCTAGGGGAGAGGTTCGCATACCGTTGTAATCGGGCGAGTTTCTACTTTCAGATGCAACAGAAATTTTGCGGATTGGTCAATCCGTTCGCGAGATATGGCAGTTTGGACGTAAAAAACGCTCGAGAAACTCAAAATTTTCGCAGTTCTGATGCTCGAAACGAATAACCAGAACGGCCTAGGGGAAAAGTTCGAATAGCGTTGTAATCGGGCGAGTTTCTACTTTCAGATGCAACAGAAATTTTGCGGATTGGTCAATCCGTTCGCAAGATATGGCAGTTTGGATGTAAGAAACGTTTGAGAAACTCAAAATTTTCGCAGCTCTGATGCTCAAAACGAATAACTAGAATGGCCTAGGGGAAAAGTACACATACCGTTGCAATTGGGCGAGTTTCTACTTTCAGATGCAACAGAAATTTTGCGGATTGGTCTATCCGTTCGCGAGATATGGCATCCTGGATACAGGATACGCTTGTGAAACTCAAAATTTTCGCAGTTCTGATGCTCGAAACGAATAACTAGAACGCCCTAGGGGAAAAGTACTCATACCGTTGTAATCGGGCGAGTTTCTACTTTCAGGTGCAACAGAAATTTTGCGGATTCGTCAATCCGTTCGCGAGATGTGGCAGTTTGGAGGTAAGAATCGCTTGAGAAACTCAAAATTTTCGCAGTTCTGATGCTCGAAACGAATAACTAGAACGGCCTAGGGGAAAAGTACACATACCGTTGCAATTGGGCGTGTTTCTACTTTCAGATGCAACAGAAATTTTGCGGATTGGTCTATCCGTTCGCGAGATATGGCAGTTTGGAGGAAAGAAACGGCTGAGAAACTGGAAATTTTCACATTTCTGAAGCTCGATACGAATAACTAGAACGGCCTAGGGGAAAAGTACTCATACCGTTGTAATCGCGCGAGTTTCTACTTTCAGATGCAACAGAAATTTTGCGGATTGGTCAATCCGTTCGCGAGACATGGCAGTTTGGAGGTGAGAAACGCTTGAGAAACTCAAAATTTTCGCAGTTCTGATGCTCGAAACGAATAACTAGAACGACCTATGGGAAAAGTATGGATACCATTGTAATCGGGCGAGCTTCTACTTTCAGATGCAATAGAAATTTTACGGATTGGTCAATCCGTTCGCGAGATATGGCAGTTTGGACGTAACAAACGCTTGAGAAACTCAAAATTTTCGCAGTCCTGATGCTCGAAACGAATAACTAGAACGGCCTAGGGGAGAGGTTCGCATACCGTTGTAATCGGGCGAGTTTCTACTTTCAGATGCAACAGAAATTTTGCGGATTGGTCAATCCGTTCGCGAGATATGGCAGTTTGGACGTAAAAAACGCTCGAGAAACTCAAAATTTTCGCAGTTCTGATGCTCGAAACGAATAACCAGAACGGCCTAGGGGAAAAGTTCGAATAGCGTTGTAATCGGGCGAGTTTCTACTTTCAGATGCAACAGAAATTTTGCGGATTGGTAAATCCGTTCGCAAGATATGGCAGTTTGGATGTAAGAAACGTTAGAGAAACTCAAAATTTTCGCAGCTCTGATGCTCAAAACGAATAACTAGAATGGCCTAGGGGAAAAGTACACATACCGTTGCAATTGGGCGAGTTTCTACTTTCAGATGCAACAGAAATTTTGCGGATTGGTCTATCCGTTCGCGAGATATGGCATCCTGGATACAGGATACGCTTGTGAAACTCAAAATTTTCGCAGTTCTGATGCTCGAAACGAATAACTAGAACGCCCTAGGGGAAAAGTACTCATACCGTTGTAATCGGGCGAGTTTCTACTTTCAGGTGCAACAGAAATTTTGCGGATTCGTCAATCCGTTCGCGAGATGTGGCAGTTTGGAGGTAAGAATCGCTTGAGAAACTCAAAATTTTCGCAGTTCTGATGCTCGAAACGAATAACTAGAACGGCCTAGGGGAAAAGTACACATACCGTTGCAATTGGGCGTGTTTCTACTTTCAGATGCAACAGAAATTTTGCGGATTGGTCTATCCGTTCGCGAGATATGGCAGTTTGGAGGTAAGAAACGCTTGAGCAACTCAAAATTTTCGCAGTTCTGATGCTCGAAACGAATAACTAGAACGGCCTAGGGGAAAAGTACACATACCGTTGCAATTGGGCGTGTTTCTACTTTCAGATGCAACAGAAATTTTGCGGATTGGTCTATCCGTTCGCGAGATATGGCAGTTTGGAGGTAAGAAACGCTTGAGCAACTCAAAATTTTCGCAGTTCTGGTGCTCGAAACGAATAACCAGAACGGCCTACGGGAGTAGTACGCATACCGTTGTAATCGGGCGAGTTTCTACTTTCAGGTGCAACAGAAATTTTGCAGATTCGTCAATCCGTTCGCGAGATATGGCAGTTTGGAGGTAAGAAACGCTTGAGCAACTCAAAATTTTCGCAGTTCTGATGCTCGAAACGAATAACCAGAACGGCCTACGGGAATAGTACGCATACCGTTGTAATCGGGCGAGTTTCTACTTTCAGATGCAACAGAAATTTTGCGGATTGGTCAATCCGTGCGCGAGATATGGCAGTTTGGAGGAAAGAAACGGCTGAGAAACTCGAAATTTTCACATTTCTGAAGCTCGATACGAATAACTAGAACGGCCTAGGGGAAAAGTACTCATACCGTTGTAATCGCGCGAGTTTCTACTTTCAGATGCAACAGAAATTTTGCGGATTGGTCAATCCGTTCGCGAGACATGGCAGTTTGGAGGTGAGAAACGCTTGAGAAACTCAAAATTTTCGCAGTTCTGATGCTCGAAACGAATAACTAGAACGACCTATGGGAAAAGTATGGATACCATTGTAATCGGGCGATCTTCTACTTTCAGATGCAATAGAAATTTTGCGGATTGGTCAATCCGTTCGCGAGATATGGCAGTTTGGACGTAACAAACGCTTGAGAAACTCAAAATTTTCGCAGTTCTGATGCTCGAAACGAATAACTAGAACGGCCTAGGGGAGAGGTTCGCATACCGTTGTAATCGGGCGAGTTTCTACTTTCAGATGCAACAGAAATTTTGCGGATTGGTCAATCCGTTCGCGAGATATGGCAGTTTGGACGTAAAAAACGCTCGAGAAACTCAAAATTTTCGCAGTTCTGATGCTCGAAACGAATAACCAGAACGGCCTAGGGGAAAAGTTCGAATAGCGTTGTAATCGGGCGAGTTTCTACTTTCAGATGCAACAGAAATTTTGCGGATTGGTCAATCCGTTCGCAAGATATGGCAGTTTGGATGTAAGAAACGTTTGAGAAACTCAAAATTTTCGCAGCTCTGATGCTCAAAACGAATAACTAGAATGGCCTAGGGGAAAAGTACACATACCGTTGCAATTGGGCGAGTTTCTACTTTCAGATGCAACAGAAATTTTGCGGATTGGTCTATCCGTTCGCGAGATATGGCAGTCTGGATACAGGATACGCTTGTGAAACTCAAAATTTTCGCAGTTCTGATGCTCGAAACGAATAACTAGAACGCCCTAGGGGAAAAGTACTCATACCGTTGTAATCGGGCGAGTTTCTACTTTCAGGTGCAACAGAAATTTTGCGGATTCGTCAATCCGTTCGCGAGATGTGGCAGTTTGGAGGTAAGAATCGCTTGAGAAACTCAAAATTTTCGCAGTTCTGATGCTCGAAACGAATAACTAGAACGGCCTAGGGGAAAAGTACACATACCGTTGCAATTGGGCGTGTTTCTACTTTCAGATGCAACAGAAATTTTGCGGATTGGTCTATCCGTTCGCGAGATATGGCAGTTTGGAGGTAAGAAACGGCTGAGAAACTCGAAATTTTCACACTTCTGAGGCTCGAAACGAATAACTAGAACGGCCTAGGGGAAAAGTACTCATACCGTTGTAATCGGGCGAGTATCTACTTTCAGATGCAACAGAAATTTTGCGGATTGGTGTATCCGTTCGCGAGATATGGCAGTTTGGAGGTAAGAAACGCTTGAGCAACTCAAAATTTTCGCAGTTCTGATGCTCGAAACGAATAACCAGAACGGCCTAGGGGAAATGTTCGCATACCGTTGTAATCGGGCGAGTTTCTACTTTCAGATGCAACAGAAATTTTGCGGATTGGTCAATCCGTTCGCGAGACATGGCAGTTTGGAGGTGAGAAACGCTTGAGAAACTCAAAATTTTCGCAGTTCTGATGCTCGAAACAAATAACTAGAACGACCTATGGGAAAAGTATGGATACCATTGTAATCGGGCGAGCTTCTACTTTCAGATGCAACAGAAATTTTACGGATTGGTCAATCCGTTCCTGAGATATGGCAGTTTGGAGGTAAGAAACGCATGAGAAACTCAAAATTTTCGCAGTTCTGATACTCGAAACGAATGACCAGAACGGCCTAGGGGAAAAGTACTCATACCATTGTAATCGGGCGAGATTCTACTTTCAGATGCAATAGAAATTTTGCGGATTGGTCAATCCGTTCGCGAGATATGGCAGTTTGGTCGTAACAAACGCTTGAGAAACTCAAAATTTTCGCAGTTCTGATGCTCGAAACGAATAACTAGAACGGCCTAGGGGAGAGGTTCGCATACCGTTGTAATCGGGCGAGTTTCTACTTTCAGATGCAACAGAAATTTTGCGGATTGGTCAATCCGTTCGCGAAATATGGCAGTTTGGACGTAAAAAACGCTTGAGAAACTCAAAATTTTCGCAGTTCTGATGCTCGAAACGAATAACCAGAACGGCCTAGGGGAAAAGTTCGAATAGCGTTGTAATCGGGCGAGTTTCTACTTTCAGATGCAACAGAAATTTTGCGGATTGGTCAATCCGTTCGCAAGATATGGCAGTTTGGATGTAAGAAACGCTCGAGAAACTCAAAATTTTCGCAGCTCTGATGCTCAAAACGAATAACTAGAATGGCCTAGGGGAAAAGTACACATACCGTTGCAATTGGGCGAGTTTCTGCTTTCAGATGCAACAGAAATTTTGCGGATTGGTCAATCCGTTCGCGAGATATGGCAGTTTGGACGTAAGAAACGCTTGAGAAACTCAAAATTTTCGCAGTTCTGATACTCGAAACGAATGACCAGAACGGCCTAGGGGAAAAGTACTCATACCATTGTAATCGGGCGAGTTTCTACTTTCAGATGCAATAGAAATTTTGCGGATTGGTCAATCCGTTCGCGAGATATGGCAGTTTGGACGTAACAAACGCTTGAGAAACTCAAAATTTTCGCAGTTCTGATGCTCGAAACGAATAACTAGAACGGCCTAGGGGAAAGGTTGGCATACCGTTGTAATCGGGCGAGTTTCTACTTTCAGATGCAACAGAAATTTTGTGGATTGGTCAATCCGTTCGCGAGATATGGCAGTTTGGACGTAAGAAACGCTTGAGAAACTAAAAATTTTCGCAGTTCTGATGCTCGAAACGAATAACTAGAACGGCCTAGGGGAAAAGTACGCAAACTGTTGTAACCGGGCGAGTTTCTACTTTCAGATGCAACAGAAATTTTGCGGATTGGTCAAACAGTTCGCGCGATTAGGCAGTTTGGAGGTGAGAAACGCTTGAGAAACTCAAAATTTTCGCAGTTCTGATGATCGACAAGCATAACCAGAACAGCCTAGGGGAAAAGTACGCATACCGTTGTAATCGGGCGAGTTTCTACTTTCAGATGCAACAGAAATTTTGCGGATTGGTCTATCCGTTCGCGAGATATGGCAGTTTGGAGGTAAGAAACGCTTGAGAAACTCAAAATTTTCGCAGTTCTGATGCTCGAAACGAATAACTAGAACGGCCTAGGGGAAAAGTACTCATACCGTTGTAATCGGGCGTGTTTCAACTTTCAGATGCAACAGAAATTTTGCGGATTGGTCTATCCGTTCGCGAGATATGGCAGTCTGGATACAGGAAACGCTTGAGAAACTCAAAATTTTCGCAGTTCTGATGCTCGAAACGAATAACTAGAACGGCCTAGGGGAAAAGTACTCATACCGTTGTAATCGGGCGAGTTTCTACTTTCAGGTGCAACAGAAATTTTGCGGATTCATCAATCCGTTCGCGAGATGTGGCAGTTTGGAGGTAAGAATCGCTTGAGAAACTCAAAATTTTCGCAGTTCTGATGCTCGAAACGAATAACTAGAACGGCCTAGGGGAAAAGTACACATACCGTTGCAATTGGGCGTGTTTCTACTTTCAGATGCAACAGAAATTTTGCGGATTGGTCAATCCACTCGCGAGACATGGCAGTTTGGAGGTAAGAATCGCTTGAGAAACTCAAAATTTTCGCAGTTCTGATGCTCGAAACGAATAATCAGAACGGCCTACGGGAATAGTACGCATACCGTTGTAATCGGGCGAGTTTCTACTTTCAGGTGCAACAGAAATTTTGCAGATTCGTCAATCCGTTCGCGAGATGTGGCAGTTTGGAGGTAAGAATCGCTTGAGAAACTCAAAATTTTCGCAGTTCTGATGCTCGAAACGAATAACTAGAACGGCCTAGGGGAAAAGTACACATACCGTTGCAATTGGGCGTGTTTCTACTTTCAGATGCAACAGAAATTTTGCGGATTGGTCAATCCGTTCGCGAGATATGGCAGTTTGGAGGAAAGAAACGGCTGAGAAACTCGAAATTTTCACACTTCTGAGGCTCGAAACGAATAACTAGAACGGCCTAGGGGAAATGTTCGCATACCGTTGTAATCGGGCGAGTTTCTACTTTCCGATGCAACAGAAATTTTGCGGATTGGTCAATCCGTTCGCGAGACATGGCAGTTTGGAGGTGAGAAACGCTTGAGAAACTCAAAATTTTCGCAGATCTGATGCTCGAAACAAATAACTAGAACGACCTATGGGAAAAGTATGGATACCATTGTAATCGGGCGAGCTTCTACTTTCAGATGCAACAGAAATTTTACGGATTGGTCAATCCGTTCCTGAGATATGGCAGTTTGGAGGTAAGAAACGCATGAGAAACTCAAAATTTTCGCAGTTCTGATACTCGAAACGAATGACCAGAACGGCCTAGGGGAAAAGTACTCATACCATTGTAATCGGGCGAGATTCTACTTTCAGATGCAATAGAAATTTTGCGGATTGGTCAATCCGTTCGCGAGATATGGCAGTTTGGACGTAACAAACGCTTGAGAAACTCAAAATTTCCGCAGTTCTGATGCTCGAAACGAATAACTAGAACGGCCTAGGGGAGAGGTTCGCATACCGTTGTAATCGGGCGAGTTTCTACTTTCAGATGCAACAGAAATTTTGCGGATTGGTCAATCCGTTCGCGAAATATGGCAGTTTGGACGTAAAAAACGCTCGAGAAACTCAAAATTTTCGCAGTTCTGATGCTCGAAACGAATAACCAGAACGGCCTAGGGGAAAAGTTCGAATAGCGTTGTAATCGGGCGAGTTTCTACTTTCAGATGCAACAGAAATTTTGCGGATTGGTCAATCCGTTCGCAAGATATGGCAGTTTGGATGTAAGAAACGCTCGAGAAACTCAAAATTTTCGCAGCTCTGATGCTCAAAACGAATAACTAGAATGGCCTAGGGGAAAAGTACACATACCGTTGCAATTGGGCGAGTTTCTGCTTTCAGATGCAACAGAAATTTTGCGGATTGGTCTATCCGTTCGAGAGATATGGCAGTTTGGAGGTAAGAAACGCTTGAGAAACTCAAAATTTTCGCAGTTCTGATGCTCGAAACGAATAACTAGAACGGCCTAGGGGAAAGGTTCGCATACCGTTGTAATCGGGCGAGTTTCTACTTTCAGGTGCAACAGAAATTTTGCGGATTGGTCAATCCGTTCGCTAGATATGGCAGTTTGGAGGTAAGAAACGCTTGAGAAACTCAAAATTTTCTCAGCTCTGATGCTCGAAACGAATAACTAGAATGGCCTAGGGGAAAAGTACACATACCGTTGTAATCGGGCGAGTTTCTACTTTCAGATGCAACAGAAATTTTGCGGATTGGTCAATCCGTTCGCGAGATATGGCAGTTTGGACGTAAGAAACGCTTGAGAAACTCAAAATTTTCGCAGTTCTGATACTCGAAACGAATGACCAGAACGGCCTAGGGGAAAAGTACTCATACCATTGTAATCGGGCGAGTTTCTACTTTCAGATGCAACAGAAATTTTGCGGATTGGTCAATCCGTTCGCGAGATATGGCAGTCTGGAGGTAAGAAACGCATGAGAAACTCAAAATTTTCGAAGTTCTGATGCTCGAAATGAATAACTAGAACGGCCTAGGGGAAAAGTACGCATACCGTTGTAATCGGGCGAGTTTCTACTTTCAGATGCAACAGAAATTTTGCGGATTGGTCAATCCGTTCGCGAGATATGGCAGTTGGGGGGTAAGAAACGCTTGAGTAACTCAAAATTTTCGCAGTTCTGATGCTCGAAACGAATAACTAGAACGGCCTAGGGGAAAAGTGCGCATAACGTTGTAATCGGTCGAGTTTCTACTTTCAGATGCAACAGAAATTTTGCGGATTGGTGTATCCGTTCGCGAGATATGGCAGTTTGGATGTAAGAAACGCTTGAGCAACTCAAAATTTTCGCAGTTCTGATGCTCGAAACGAATAACCAGAACGGCCTAGGGGAAAAGTACTCATACCGTTGTAATCGGGCGAGTATCTACTTTCAGATGCAACAGAAATTTTGCGGAATGGTGTATCCGTTCGCGAGATATGGCAGTTTGGATGTAAGAAACGCTTGAGCAACTCAAAATTTTCGCAGTTCTGATGCTCGAAACGAATAACCAGAACGACCTAGGGGAAAAGTACACATACCGTTGTAATTGCGCGAGTTTCTACGTTCAGATGCAACAGAAATTTTGCGGATTGGTCAATCCGTTCGCGAGATGTGGCAGTTTGTAGGTAAGAAACGCTTGAGAAACTCAAAATTATCGCAGTTCTGATGCTCGAAACGAATAACTAGAACGGCCTAGGGGAAAAGTACTCACACCGTTGTAATCGGGCGAGTATCTACTTCCAGATTCAACAGAAATTTCGCAGATTGGTCTATCCCTTCGCGAGATATGGCAGTTTGGAGGTAAGAAACGCTTGAGAAACTCAAAATTTTCGCAGTTCTGATGCTCGAGACGAATAACTAGAATGGCCTAGGGGGAAACTGCACATACCGTTGTAATCGGGCGAGTTTCTACTTTGAGATGCAAGAGAAATTTTGCGGATTGGTCAATCCGTTCGCGAGACATGGCAGTTTGGATGTAAGAAACGCTTGAGAAACTCAAAATTTTCGCAGTTCTGATGCTCGAAACGAATGACCAGAACGGCCTAGGGGAAAAGTACTCATACCATTGTAATCGGGCGAGTTTCTACTTTCAGATGCAACAGAAATTTTGCGGATTGGTCAATCCGTTCGCGAGATATGGCAGTCTGGAGGTAAGAAACGCATGAGAAACTCAAAATTTTCGAAGTTCTGATGCTCGAAATGAATAACTAGAACGGCCTAGGGGAAAAGTACGCATACCGTTGTAATCGGGCGAGTTTCTACTTTCAGATGCAACAGAAATTTTGCGGATTGGTCAATCCGTTCGCGAGATATGGCAGTTGGGGGGTAAGAAACGCTTGAGTAACTCAAAATTTTCGCAGTTCTGATGCTCGAAACGAATAACCAGAACGGCCTAGGGGAAAAGTTCGAATAGCGTTGTAATCGGGCGAGTTTCTACTTTCAGATGCAACAGAAATTTTGCGGATTGGTCAATCCGTTCGCAAGATATGGCAGTTTGGATGTAAGAAACGCTCGAGAAACTCAAAATTTTCGCAGCTCTGATGCTCAAAACGAATAACTAGAATGGCCTAGGGGAAAAGTACACATACCGTTGCAATTGGGCGAGTTTCTGCTTTCAGATGCAACAGAAATTTTGCGGATTGGTCTATCCGTTCGAGAGATATGGCAGTTTGGAGGTAAGAAACGCTTGAGAAACTCAAAATTTTCGCAGTTCTGATGCTCGAAACGAATAACTAGAACGGCCTAGGGGAAAGGTTCGCATACCGTTGTAATCGGGCGAGTTTCTACTTTCAGGTGCAACAGAAATTTTGCGGATTGGTCAATCCGTTCGCTAGATATGGCAGTTTGGAGGTAAGAAACGCTTGAGAAACTCAAAATTTTCTCAGCTCTGATGCTCGAAACGAATAACTAGAATGGCCTAGGGGAAAAGTACACATACCGTTGTAATCGGGCGAGTTTCTACTTTCAGATGCAACAGAAATTTTGCGGATTGGTCAATCCGTTCGCGAGATATGGCAGTTTGGACGTAAGAAACGCTTGAGAAACTCAAAATTTTCGCAGTTCTGATACTCGAAACGAATGACCAGAACGGCCTAGGGGAAAAGTACTCATACCATTGTAATCGGGCGAGTTTCTACTTTCAGATGCAACAGAAATTTTGCGGATTGGTCAATCCGTTCGCGAGATATGGCAGTCTGGAGGTAAGAAACGCATGAGAAACTCAAAATTTTCGAAGTTCTGATGCTCGAAATGAATAACTAGAACGGCCTAGGGGAAAAGTACGCATACCGTTGTAATCGGGCGAGTTTCTACTTTCAGATGCAACAGAAATTTTGCGGATTGGTCAATCCGTTCGCGAGATATGGCAGTTGGGGGGTAAGAAACGCTTGAGTAACTCAAAATTTTCGCAGTTCTGATGCTCGAAACGAATAACTAGAACGGCCTAGGGGAAAAGTGCGCATAACGTTGTAATCGGTCGAGTTTCTACTTTCAGATGCAACAGAAATTTTGCGGATTGGTGTATCCGTTCGCGAGATATGGCAGTTTGGATGTAAGAAACGCTTGAGCAACTCAAAATTTTCGCAGTTCTGATGCTCGAAACGAATAACCAGAACGGCCTAGGGGAAAAGTACTCATACCGTTGTAATCGGGCGAGTATCTACTTTCAGATGCAACAGAAATTTTGCGGAATGGTGTATCCGTTCGCGAGATATGGCAGTTTGGATGTAAGAAACGCTTGAGCAACTCAAAATTTTCGCAGTTCTGATGCTCGAAACGAATAACCAGAACGACCTAGGGGAAAAGTACACATACCGTTGTAATTGCGCGAGTTTCTACGTTCAGATGCAACAGAAATTTTGCGGATTGGTCAATCCGTTCGCGAGATGTGGCAGTTTGTAGGTAAGAAACGCTTGAGAAACTCAAAATTATCGCAGTTCTGATGCTCGAAACGAATAACTAGAACGGCCTAGGGGAAAAGTACTCACACCGTTGTAATCGGGCGAGTATCTACTTCCAGATTCAACAGAAATTTCGCAGATTGGTCTATCCCTTCGCGAGATATGGCAGTTTGGAGGTAAGAAACGCTTGAGAAACTCAAAATTTTCGCAGTTCTGATGCTCGAGACGAATAACTAGAATGGCCTAGGGGGAAACTGCACATACCGTTGTAATCGGGCGAGTTTCTACTTTGAGATGCAAGAGAAATTTTGCGGATTGGTCAATCCGTTCGCGAGACATGGCAGTTTGGATGTAAGAAACGCTTGAGAAACTCAAAATTTTCGCAGTTCTGATGCTCGAAACGAATAACTAGAACGGCCTAGGGGAAAAGTACGCATACCGTTGTAATCGGGCAGGTTTCTACTTTCAGATGCAACAGAAGTTTTGCGGATTGGTCAATCCGTTCGCGAGATATTGCAGTTTGGAGGTAAGAAAGGCTTGAGAAGCTCAAAATTTTCGCAGTTCTGATGCTCGAAACGAATAACTAGAACGGCCTAGGGGAAAAGTACGCATACCGTTGTAATCGGTCCAGTTGCTACTTTCAGATGCAACAGAAATTTTGCGTATTGGTCAATCCGTTCGCGAGATATGGCAGTTTGGAGGAAAGAAACGGTTGTGAAACTCGAAATTTTCAAACTTCTGATGCTCGAAACGAATAACTAGAACGGCCTAGGGGAAAAGTTCGCATAGCGTTGTAATCGGGCGAGTATCTACTTTCAGATGCAACAGAAATTTTGCGGAATGGTGTATCCGTTCGCGAGATATGGCAGTTTGGATGTAAGAAACGCTTGAGCAACTCAAAATTTTCGCAGTTCTGGTGCTCGAAACGAATAACCAGAACGGCCTAGGGGAAAAGTACTCATACCGTTGAAATCGGGCGAGTATCTACTTTCAGATGCAACAGAAATTTTGCGGAATGGTGTATCCGTTCGCGAGATATGGCAGTTTGGATGTAAGAAACGCTTGAGCAACTCAAAATTTTCGCAGTTCTGATGCTCGAAACGAATAACTAGAACGGCGTAGGGGAAAAGTACGCATACCGTTGTAATCGGGCCAGTTTCTACTTTCAGATGCAACAGAAATTTTGCGGGTTGGTCAATCCGTTCGCGAGATATGGCAGTTTGGAGATAAGAAACGCTTGAGAAACTCAAAATTTTCGCAGTTCTGATGCTCGAAACGAATAACTAGAACGGCGTAGGGGAAAAGTACGCATACCGTTGTAATCGGGCCAGTTTCTACTTTCAGATGCAACAGAAATTTTGCGGGTTGGTCAATCCGTTCGCGAGATATGGCAGTTTGGAGGTAAGAAACGGTTGAGAAAATCAAAATTTTCACAGTTCTGATGCTCGAAACGAATAACTAGAACGGCCTAGGGGAAAAGTACGCATACTTTTGTAATCGGGCGTGTTTCAACTTTCAGATGCAACAGAAATTTTGCGGATTGGTCTATCCGTTCGCGAGATATGGCAGTCTGGATACAGGAAACGCTTGAGAAACTCAAAATTTTCGCAGTTCTGATGCTCGAAACGAATAACTAGAACGGCCTAGGGGAAAAGTACTCATACCGTTGTAATCGGGCGAGCTTCTACTTTCAGGTGCAACAGAAATTTTGCGGATTCGTCAATCCGTTCGCGAGATGTGGCAGTTTGGAGGTAAGAATCGCTTGAGAAACTCAAAATTTTCGCAGTTCTAATGCTCGAAACGAATAACTAGAACGGCCTAGGGGAAAAGTACACATACCGTTGCAATTGGGCGTGTTTCTACTTTCAGATGCAACAGAAATTTTGCGGATTGGTCTATCCGTTCGCGAGATATGGCAGTTTGGAGGTAAGAAACGCTTGAGAAACTCAAAATTTTCGCAGTTCTGATGCTCGACAAGCATAACTAGAACGGCCTAGGGGAAAAGTACACATACCGTTGCAATTGGGCGTGTGTCTACTTTCAGATGCAACAGAAACTTTGTGGATTGGTCTATCCGTTCGCGAGATATGGCAGTTTGGAGGTAAGAAACGCTTGAGCAACTCAAAATTTTCGCAGTTCTGATGCTCGAAACGAATAACCAGAACGGCCTACGGGAATAGTACGCATACCGTTGTAATCGGGCGAGTTTCTACTTTCAGATGCAACAGAAATTTTGCGGATTGGTCAATCCGTTCGCGAGATATGGCAGTTTGGAGGAAAGAAACGGCTGAGAAACTCGAAATTTTCACATTTCTGAAGCTCGATACGAATAACTAGAACGGCCTAGGGGAAAAGTACTCATACCGTTGTAATCGCGCGAGTTTCTACTTTCAGATGCAACAGAAATTTTGCGGATTGGTCAATCCGTTCGCGAGACATGGCAGTTTGGAGGTGAGCAACGCTTGAGAAACTCAAAATTTTCGCAGTTCTGATGCTCGAAACGAATAACTAGAACGACCTATGGGAAAAGTATGGATACCATTGTAATCGGGCGAGCTTCTACTTTCAGATGCAATAGAAATTTTGCGGATTGGTCAATCCGTTCGCGAGATATGGCAGTTTGGACGTAACAAACGCTTGAGAAACTCAAAATTTTCGCAGTTCTGATGCTCGAAACGAATAACTAGAACGGCCTAGGGGAGAGGTTCGCATACCGTTGTAATCGGGCGAGTTTCTACTTTCAGATGCAACAGAAATTTTGCGGATTGGTCAATCCGTTCGCGAGATATGGCAGTTTGGACGTAAAAAACGCTCGACAAACTCAAAATTTTCGCAGTTCTGATGCTCGAAACGAATAACCAGAACGGCCTAGGGGAAAAGTTCGAATAGCGTTGTAATCGGGCGAGTTTCTACTTTCAGATGCAACAGAAATTTTGCGGATTGGTCAATCCGTTCGCAAGATATGGCAGTTTGGATGTAAGAAACGCTTGAGAAACTCAAAATTTTCGCAGCTCTGATGCTCAAAACGAATAACTAGAATGGCCTAGGGGAAAAGTACGCATACCGTTGTAATCGGTCCAGTTGCTACTTTCAGATGCAACAGAAATTTTGCGTATTGGTCAATCCGTTCGCGAGATATGGCAGTTTGGAGGAAAGAAACGGTTGTGAAACTCGAAATTTTCAAACTTCTGATGCTCGAAACGAATAACTAGAACGGCCTAGGGGAAAAGTTCGCATAGCGTTGTAATCGCGCGAGTTTCTACTTTCAGATGCAACAGAAATTTTGCGGATTGGTCAATCCGTTCGCGAGACATGGCAGTTTGGAGGTGAGCAACGCTTGAGAAACTCAAAATTTTCGCAGTTCTGATGCTCGAAACGAATAACTAGAACGACCTATGGGAAAAGTATGGATACCATTGTAATCGGGCGAGCTTCTACTTTCAGATGCAATAGAAATTTTGCGGATTGGTCAATCCGTTCGCGAGATATGGCAGTTTGGACGTAACAAACGCTTGAGAAACTCAAAATTTTCGCAGGTCTGATGCTCGAAACGAATAACTAGAACGGCCTAGGGGAAAAGTACGCATACCGTTGTAATCGGGCAGGTTTCTACTTTCAGATGCAACAGAAGTTTTGCGGATTGGTCAATCCGTTCGCGAGATATTGCAGTTTGGAGGTAAGAAAGGCTTGAGAAGCTCAAAATTTTCGCAGTTCTGATGCTCGAAACGAATAACTAGAACGGCCTAGGGGAAAAGTACGCATACCGTTGTAATCGGTCCAGTTGCTACTTTCAGATGCAACAGAAATTTTGCGTATTGGTCAATCCGTTCGCGAGATATGGCAGTTTGGAGGAAAGAAACGGTTGTGAAACTCGAAATTTTCAAACTTCTGATGCTCGAAACGAATAACTAGAACGGCCTAGGGGAAAAGTTCGCATAGCGTTGTAATCGGGCGAGTATCTACTTTCAGATGCAACAGAAATTTTGCGGAATGGTGTATCCGTTCGCGAGATATGGCAGTTTGGATGTAAGAAACGCTTGAGCAACTCAAAATTTTCGCAGTTCTGGTGCTCGAAACGAATAACCAGAACGGCCTAGGGGAAAAGTACTCATACCGTTGAAATCGGGCGAGTATCTACTTTCAGATGCAACAGAAATTTTGCGGAATGGTGTATCCGTTCGCGAGATATGGCAGTTTGGATGTAAGAAACGCTTGAGCAACTCAAAATTTTCGCAGTTCTGATGCTCGAAACGAATAACTAGAACGGCGTAGGGGAAAAGTACGCATACCGTTGTAATCGGGCCAGTTTCTACTTTCAGATGCAACAGAAATTTTGCGGGTTGGTCAATCCGTTCGCGAGATATGGCAGTTTGGAGATAAGAAACGCTTGAGAAACTCAAAATTTTCGCAGTTCTGATGCTCGAAACGAATAACTAGAACGGCGTAGGGGAAAAGTACGCATACCGTTGTAATCGGGCCAGTTTCTACTTTCAGATGCAACAGAAATTTTGCGGGTTGGTCAATCCGTTCGCGAGATATGGCAGTTTGGAGGTAAGAAACGGTTGAGAAAATCAAAATTTTCACAGTTCTGATGCTCGAAACGAATAACTAGAACGGCCTAGGGGAAAAGTACGCATACTTTTGTAATCGGGCGTGTTTCAACTTTCAGATGCAACAGAAATTTTGCGGATTGGTCTATCCGTTCGCGAGATATGGCAGTCTGGATACAGGAAACGCTTGAGAAACTCAAAATTTTCGCAGTTCTGATGCTCGAAACGAATAACTAGAACGGCCTAGGGGAAAAGTACTCATACCGTTGTAATCGGGCGAGCTTCTACTTTCAGGTGCAACAGAAATTTTGCGGATTCGTCAATCCGTTCGCGAGATGTGGCAGTTTGGAGGTAAGAATCGCTTGAGAAACTCAAAATTTTCGCAGTTCTAATGCTCGAAACGAATAACTAGAACGGCCTAGGGGAAAAGTACACATACCGTTGCAATTGGGCGTGTTTCTACTTTCAGATGCAACAGAAATTTTGCGGATTGGTCTATCCGTTCGCGAGATATGGCAGTTTGGAGGTAAGAAACGCTTGAGAAACTCAAAATTTTCGCAGTTCTGATGCTCGACAAGCATAACTAGAACGGCCTAGGGGAAAAGTACACATACCGTTGCAATTGGGCGTGTGTCTACTTTCAGATGCAACAGAAACTTTGTGGATTGGTCTATCCGTTCGCGAGATATGGCAGTTTGGAGGTAAGAAACGCTTGAGCAACTCAAAATTTTCGCAGTTCTGATGCTCGAAACGAATAACCAGAACGGCCTACGGGAATAGTACGCATACCGTTGTAATCGGGCGAGTTTCTACTTTCAGATGCAACAGAAATTTTGCGGATTGGTCAATCCGTTCGCGAGATATGGCAGTTTGGATGTAAGAAACGCTTGAGAAACTCAAAATTTTCGCAGTTCTGATGCTCGAAACGAATAACTAGAACGGCCTAGGGGAAAAGTACGCATACCGTTGTAATCGGGCAGGTTTCTACTTTCAGATGCAACAGAAGTTTTGCGGATTGGTCAATCCGTTCGCGAGATATTGCAGTTTGGAGGTAAGAAAGGCTTGAGAAGCTCAAAATTTTCGCAGTTCTGATGCTCGAAACGAATAACTAGAACGGCCTAGGGAAAAAGTACGCATACCGTTGTAATCGGTCCAGTTGCTACTTTCAGATGCAACAGAAATTTTGCGTATTGGTCAATCCGTTCGCGAGATATGGCAGTTTGGAGGAAAGAAACGGTTGTGAAACTCGAAATTTTCAAACTTCTGATGCTCGAAACGAATAACTAGAACGGCCTAGGGGAAAAGTTCGCATAGCGTTGTAATCGGGCGAGTATCTACTTTCAGATGCAACAGAAATTTTGCGGAATGGTGTATCCGTTCGCGAGATATGGCAGTTTGGATGTAAGAAACGCTTGAGCAACTCAAAATTTTCGCAGTTCTGGTGCTCGAAACGAATAACCAGAACGGCCTAGGGGAAAAGTACTCATACCGTTGAAATCGGGCGAGTATCTACTTTCAGATGCAACAGAAATTTTGCGGAATGGTGTATCCGTTCGCGAGATATGGCAGTTTGGATGTAAGAAACGCTTGAGCAACTCAAAATTTTCGCAGTTCTGATGCTCGAAACGAATAACTAGAACGGCGTAAGGGAAAAGTACGCATACCGTTGTAATCGGGCCAGTTTCTACTTTCAGATGCAACAGAAATTTTGCGGGTTGGTCAATCCGTTCGCGAGATATGGCAGTTTGGAGATAAGAAACGCTTGAGAAACTCAAAATTTTCGCAGTTCTGATGCTCGAAACGAATAACTAGAACGGCGTAGGGGAAAAGTACGCATACCGTTGTAATCGGGCCAGTTTCTACTTTCAGATGCAACAGAAATTTTGCGGGTTGGTCAATCCGTTCGCGAGATATGGCAGTTTGGAGGTAAGAAACGGTTGAGAAAATCAAAATTTTCACAGTTCTGATGCTCGAAACGAATAACTAGAACGGCCTAGGGGAAAAGTACGCATACTTTTGTAATCGGGCGTGTTTCAACTTTCAGATGCAACAGAAATTTTGCGGATTGGTCTATCCGTTCGCGAGATATGGCAGTCTGGATACAGGAAACGCTTGAGAAACTCAAAATTTTCGCAGTTCTGATGCTCGAAACGAATAACTAGAACGGCCTAGGGGAAAAGTACTCATACCGTTGTAATCGGGCGAGCTTCTACTTTCAGGTGCAACAGAAATTTTGCGGATTCGTCAATCCGTTCGCGAGATGTGGCAGTTTGGAGGTAAGAATCGCTTGAGAAACTCAAAATTTTCGCAGTTCTAATGCTCGAAACGAATAACTAGAACGGCCTAGGGGAAAAGTACACATACCGTTGCAATTGGGCGTGTTTCTACTTTCAGATGCAACAGAAATTTTGCGGATTGGTCTATCCGTTCGCGAGATATGGCAGTTTGGAGGAAAGAAACGGCTGAGAAACTCGAAATTTTCACATTTCTGAAGCTCGATACGAATAACTAGAACGGCCTAGGGGAAAAGTACTCATACCGTTGTAATTGGGCGTGTGTCTACTTTCAGATGCAACAGAAACTTTGTGGATTGGTCTATCCGTTCGCGAGATATGGCAGTTTGGAGGTAAGAAACGCTTGAGCAACTCAAAATTTTCGCAGTTCTGATGCTCGAAACGAATAACCAGAACGGCCTACGGGAATAGTACGCATACCGTTGTAATCGGGCGAGTTTCTACTTTCAGATGCAACAGAAATTTTGCGGATTGGTCAATCCGTTCGCGAGATATGGCAGTTTGGAGGAAAGAAACGGCTGAGAAACTCGAAATTTTCACATTTCTGAAGCTCGATACGAATAACTAGAACGGCCTAGGGGAAAAGTACTCATACCGTTGTAATCGCGCGAGTTTCTACTTTCAGATGCAACAGAAATTTTGCGGATTGGTCAATCCGTTCGCGAGACATGGCAGTTTGGAGGTGAGCAACGCTTGAGAAACTCAAAATTTTCGCAGTTCTGATGCTCGAAACGAATAACTAGAACGACCTATGGGAAAAGTATGGATACCATTGTAATCGGGCGAGCTTCTACTTTCAGATGCAATAGAAATTTTGCGGATTGGTCAATCCGTTCGCGAGATATGGCAGTTTGGACGTAACAAACGCTTGAGAAACTCAAAATTTTCGCAGTTCTGATGCTCGAAACGAATAACTAGAACGGCCTAGGGGAGAGGTTCGCATACCGTTGTAATCGGGCGAGTTTCTACTTTCAGATGCAACAGAAATTTTGCGGATTGGTCAATCCGTTCGCGAGATATGGCAGTTTGGACGTAAAAAACGCTCGACAAACTCAAAATTTTCGCAGTTCTGATGCTCGAAACGAATAACCAGAACGGCCTAGGGGAAAAGTTCGAATAGCGTTGTAATCGGGCGAGTTTCTACTTTCAGATGCAACAGAAATTTTGCGGATTGGTCAATCCGTTCGCAAGATATGGCAGTTTGGATGTAAGAAACGCTTGAGAAACTCAAAATTTTCGCAGCTCTGATGCTCAAAACGAATAACTAGAATGGCCTAGGGGAAAAGTACGCATACCGTTGTAATCGGTCCAGTTGCTACTTTCAGATGCAACAGAAATTTTGCGTATTGGTCAATCCGTTCGCGAGATATGGCAGTTTGGAGGAAAGAAACGGTTGTGAAACTCGAAATTTTCAAACTTCTGATGCTCGAAACGAATAACTAGAACGGCCTAGGGGAAAAGTTCGCATAGCGTTGTAATCGCGCGAGTTTCTACTTTCAGATGCAACAGAAATTTTGCGGATTGGTCAATCCGTTCGCGAGACATGGCAGTTTGGAGGTGAGCAACGCTTGAGAAACTCAAAATTTTCGCAGTTCTGATGCTCGAAACGAATAACTAGAACGACCTATGGGAAAAGTATGGATACCATTGTAATCGGGCGAGCTTCTACTTTCAGATGCAATAGAAATTTTGCGGATTGGTCAATCCGTTCGCGAGATATGGCAGTTTGGACGTAACAAACGCTTGAGAAACTCAAAATTTTCGCAGTTCTGATGCTCGAAACGAATAACTAGAACGGCCTAGGGGAAAAGTACGCATACCGTTGTAATCGGGCAGGTTTCTACTTTCAGATGCAACAGAAGTTTTGCGGATTGGTCAATCCGTTCGCGAGATATTGCAGTTTGGAGGTAAGAAAGGCTTGAGAAGCTCAAAATTTTCGCAGTTCTGATGCTCGAAACGAATAACTAGAACGGCCTAGGGGAAAAGTACGCATACCGTTGTAATCGGTCCAGTTGCTACTTTCAGATGCAACAGAAATTTTGCGTATTGGTCAATCCGTTCGCGAGATATGGCAGTTTGGAGGAAAGAAACGGTTGTGAAACTCGAAATTTTCAAACTTCTGATGCTCGAAACGAATAACTAGAACGGCCTAGGGGAAAAGTTCGCATAGCGTTGTAATCGGGCGAGTATCTACTTTCAGATGCAACAGAAATTTTGCGGAATGGTGTATCCGTTCGCGAGATATGGCAGTTTGGATGTAAGAAACGCTTGAGCAACTCAAAATTTTCGCAGTTCTGGTGCTCGAAACGAATAACCAGAACGGCCTAGGGGAAAAGTACTCATACCGTTGAAATCGGGCGAGTATCTACTTTCAGATGCAACAGAAATTTTGCGGAATGGTGTATCCGTTCGCGAGATATGGCAGTTTGGATGTAAGAAACGCTTGAGCAACTCAAAATTTTCGCAGTTCTGATGCTCGAAACGAATAACTAGAACGGCGTAGGGGAAAAGTACGCATACCGTTGTAATCGGGCCAGTTTCTACTTTCAGATGCAACAGAAATTTTGCGGGTTGGTCAATCCGTTCGCGAGATATGGCAGTTTGGAGATAAGAAACGCTTGAGAAACTCAAAATTTTCGCAGTTCTGATGCTCGAAACGAATAACTAGAACGGCGTAGGGGAAAAGTACGCATACCGTTGTAATCGGGCCAGTTTCTACTTTCAGATGCAACAGAAATTTTGCGGGTTGGTCAATCCGTTCGCGAGATATGGCAGTTTGGAGGTAAGAAACGGTTGAGAAAATCAAAATTTTCACAGTTCTGATGCTCGAAACGAATAACTAGAACGGCCTAGGGGAAAAGTACGCATACTTTTGTAATCGGGCGTGTTTCAACTTTCAGATGCAACAGAAATTTTGCGGATTGGTCTATCCGTTCGCGAGATATGGCAGTCTGGATACAGGAAACGCTTGAGAAACTCAAAATTTTCGCAGTTCTGATGCTCGAAACGAATAACTAGAACGGCCTAGGGGAAAAGTACTCATACCGTTGTAATCGGGCGAGCTTCTACTTTCAGGTGCAACAGAAATTTTGCGGATTCGTCAATCCGTTCGCGAGATGTGGCAGTTTGGAGGTAAGAATCGCTTGAGAAACTCAAAATTTTCGCAGTTCTAATGCTCGAAACGAATAACTAGAACGGCCTAGGGGAAAAGTACACATACCGTTGCAATTGGGCGTGTTTCTACTTTCAGATGCAACAGAAATTTTGCGGATTGGTCTATCCGTTCGCGAGATATGGCAGTTTGGAGGTAAGAAACGCTTGAGAAACTCAAAATTTTCGGAGTTCTGATGCTCGACAAGCATAACTAGAACGGCCTAGGGGAAAAGTACACATACCGTTGCAATTGGGCGTGTGTCTACTTTCAGATGCAACAGAAACTTTGTGGATTGGTCTATCCGTTCGCGAGATATGGCAGTTTGGAGGTAAGAAACGCTTGAGCAACTCAAAATTTTCGCAGTTCTGATGCTCGAAACGAATAACCAGAACGGCCTACGGGAATAGTACGCATACCGTTGTAATCGGGCGAGTTTCTACTTTCAGATGCAACAGAAATTTTGCGGATTGGTCAATCCGTTCGCGAGATATGGCAGTTTGGAGGAAAGAAACGGCTGAGAAACTCGAAATTTTCACATTTCTGAAGCTCGATACGAATAACTAGAACGGCCTAGGGGAAAAGTACTCATACCGTTGTAATCGCGCGAGTTTCTACTTTCAGATGCAACAGAAATTTTGCGGATTGGTCAATCCGTTCGCGAGACATGGCAGTTTGGAGGTGAGCAACGCTTGAGAAACTCAAAATTTTCGCAGTTCTGATGCTCGAAACGAATAACTAGAACGACCTATGGGAAAAGTATGGATACCATTGTAATCGGGCGAGCTTCTACTTTCAGATGCAATAGAAATTTTGCGGATTGGTCAATCCGTTCGCGAGATATGGCAGTTTGGACGTAACAAACGCTTGAGAAACTCAAAATTTTCGCAGTTCTGATGCTCGAAACGAATAACTAGAACGGCCTAGGGGAGAGGTTCGCATACCGTTGTAATCGGGCGAGTTTCTACTTTCAGATGCAACAGAAATTTTGCGGATTGGTCAATCCGTTCGCGAGATATGGCAGTTTGGACGTAAAAAGCGCTCGAGAAACTCAAAATTTTCGCAGTTCTGATGCTCGAAACGAATAACCAGAACGGCCTAGGGGAAAAGTTCGAATAGCGTTGTAATCGGGCGAGTTTCTACTTTCAGATGCAACAGAAATTTTGCGGATTGGTCAATCCGTTCGCAAGATATGGCAGTTTGGATGTAAGAAACGCTTGAGAAACTCAAAATTTTCGCAGCTCTGATGCTCAAAACGAATAACTAGAATGGCCTAGGGGAAAAGTACACATACCGTTGCAATTGGGCGTGTGTCTACTTTCAGATGCAACAGAAACTTTGTGGATTGGTCTATCCGTTCGCGAGATATGGCAGTTTGGAGGTAAGAAACGCTTGAGCAACTCAAAATTTTCGCAGTTCTGATGCTCGAAACGAATAACCAGAACGGCCTACGGGAATAGTACGCATACCGTTGTAATCGGGCGAGTTTCTACTTTCAGATGCAACAGAAATTTTGCGGATTGGTCAATCCGTTCGCGAGATATGGCAGTTTGGAGGAAAGAAACGGCTGAGAAACTCGAAATTTTCACATTTCTGAAGCTCGATACGAATAACTAGAACGGCCTAGGGGAAAAGTACTCATACCGTTGTAATCGCGCGAGTTTCTACTTTCAGATGCAACAGAAATTTTGCGGATTGGTCAATCCGTTCGCGAGACATGGCAGTTTGGAGGTGAGCAACGCTTGAGAAACTCAAAATTTTCGCAGTTCTGATGCTCGAAACGAATAACTAGAACGACCTATGGGAAAAGTATGGATACCATTGTAATCGGGCGAGCTTCTACTTTCAGATGCAATAGAAATTTTGCGGATTGGTCAATCCGTTCGCGAGATATGGCAGTTTGGACGTAACAAACGCTTGAGAAACTCAAAATTTTCGCAGTTCTGATGCTCGAAACGAATAACTAGAACGGCCTAGGGGAGAGGTTCGCATACCGTTGTAATCGGGCGAGTTTCTACTTTCAGATGCAACAGAAATTTTGCGGATTGGTCAATCCGTTCGCGAGATATGGCAGTTTGGACGTAAAAAACGCTCGAGAAACTCAAAATTTTCGCAGTTCTGATGCTCGAAACGAATAACCAGAACGGCCTAGGGGAAAAGTTCGAATAGCGTTGTAATCGGGCGAGTTTCTACTTTCAGATGCAACAGAAATTTTGCGGATTGGTCAATCCGTTCGCAAGATATGGCAGTTTGGATGTAAGAAACGCTTGAGAAACTCAAAATTTTCGCAGCTCTGATGCTCAAAACGAATAACTAGAATGGCCTAGGGGAAAAGTACACATACCGTTGCAATTGGGCGAGTTTCTACTTTCAGATGCAGCAGAAATTTTGCGGATTGGTATATCCGTTCGCGAGATATGGCAGTCTGGATACAGGATACGCTTGTGAAACTCAAAATTTTCGCAGTTCTGATGCTCGAAACGAATAACTAGAACGCCCTAGGGGAAAAGTACTCATACCGTTGTAATCGGGCGAGTTTCTACTTTCAGGTGCAACAGAAATTTTGCGGATTCGTCAATCCGTTCGCGAGATGTGGCAGTTTGGAGGTAAGAATCGCTTGAGAAACTCAAAATTTTCGCAGTTCTGATGCTCGAAACGAATAACTAGAACGGCCTAGGGGAAAAGTACACATACCGTTGTAATCGGGCGAGTTTCTACTTTCAGGTGCAACAGAAATTTTGCAGATTCGTCAATCCGTTCGCGAGATGTGGCAGTTTGGAGGTAAGAATCGCTTGAGAAACTCAAAATTTTCGCAGTTCTGATGCTCGAAACGAATAACTAGAACGGCCTACGGGAATAGTACGCATACCGTTGTAATCGGGCGAGTTTCTACTTTCAGGTGCAACAGAAATTTTGCAGATTCGTCAATCCGTTCGCGAGATGTGGCAGTTTGGAGGTAAGAATCGCTTGAGAAACTCAAAATTTTCGCAGTTCTGATGCTCGAAACGAATAACTAGAACGGCCTAGGGGAAAAGTACACATACCGTTGCAATTGGGCGTGTTTCTACTTTCAGATGCAACAGAAATTTTGCGGATTGGTCTATCCGTTCGCGAGATATGGCAGTTTGGAGGTAAGAAACGCTTGAGCAACTCAAAATTTTCGCAGTTCTGATGCTCGAAACGAATAACCAGAACGGCCTACGGGAATAGTACGCATACCGTTGTAATCGGGCGAGTTTCTACTTTCAGGTGCAACAGAAATTTTGCAGATTCGTCAATCCGTTCGCGAGATATGGCAGTTTGGAGGTAAGAAACGCTTGAGCAACTCAAAATTTTCGCAGTTCTGATGCTCGAAACGAATAACCAGAACGGCCTACGGGAATAGTACGCATACCGTTGTAATCGGGCGAGTTTCTACTTTCAGATGCAACAGAAATTTTGCGGATTGGTCAATCCGTTCGCGAGATATGGCAGTTTGGAGGAAAGAAACGGCTGAGAAACTGGAAATTTTCACATTTCTGAAGCTCGATACGAATAACTAGAACGGCCTAGGGGAAAGGTACTCATACCGTTGTAATCGCGCGAGTTTCTACTTTCAGATGCAACAGAAATTTTGCGGATTGGTCAATCCGTTCGCGAGACATGGCAGTTTGGAGGTGAGAAACGCTTGAGAAACTCAAAATTTTCGCAGTTCTGATGCTCGAAACGAATAACTAGAACGACCTATGGGAAAAGTATGGATACCATTGTAATCGGGCGAGCTTCTACTTTCAGATGCAACAGAAATTTTGCGGATTGGTCAATCCGTTCGCAAGATATGGCAGTTTGGATGTAAGAAACGTTTGAGAAACTCAAAATTTTCGCAGCTCTGATGCTCAAAACGAATAACTAGAATGGCCTAGGGGAAAAGTACACATACCGTTGCAATTGGGCGAGTTTCTACTTTCAGATGCAACAGAAATTTTGCGGATTGGTCAATCCGTTCGCGAGATATGGCAGTTTGGAGGAAAGAAACGGCTGAGAAACTGGAAATTTTCACATTTCTGAAGCTCGATACGAATAACTAGAACGGCCTAGGGGAAAAGTACTCATACCGTTGTAATCGCGCGAGTTTCTACTTTCAGATGCAACAGAAATTTTGCGGATTGGTCAATCCGTTCGCGAGACATGGCAGTTTGGAGGTGAGAAACGCTTGAGAAACTCAAAATTTTCGCAGTTCTGATGCTCGAAACGAGTAACTAGAACGACCTATGGGAAAAGTATGGATACCATTGTAATCGGGCGAGCTTCTACTTTCAGATGCAATAGAAATTTTACGGATTGGTCAATCCGTTCGCGAGATATGGCAGTTTGGACGTAACAAACGCTTGAGAAACTCAAAATTTTCGCAGTTCTGATGCTCGAAACGAATAACTAGAACGGCCTAGGGGAGAGGTTCGCATACCGTTGTAATCGGGCGAGTTTCTACTTTCAGATGCAACAGAAATTTTGCGGATTGGTCAATCCGTTCGCGAGATATGGCAGTTTGGACGTAAAAAACGCTCGAGAAACTCAAAATTTTCGCAGTTCTGATGCTCGAAACGAATAACCAGAACGGCCTAGGGGAAAAGTTCGAATAGCGTTGTAATCGGGCGAGTTTCTACTTTCAGATGCAACAGAAATTTTGCGGATTGGTCAATCCGTTCGCAAGATATGGCAGTTTGGATGTAAGAAACGTTTGAGAAACTCAAAATTTTCGCAGCTCTGATGCTCAAAACGAATAACTAGAATGGCCTAGGGGAAAAGTACACATACCGTTGCAATTGGGCGAGTTTCTACTTTCAGATGCAACAGAAATTTTGCGGATTGGTCAATCCGTTCGCGAGATATGGCAGTTTGGAGGAAAGAAACGGCTGAGAAACTGGAAATTTTCACATTTCTGAAGCTCGATACGAATAACTAGAACGGCCTAGGGGAAAAGTACTCATACCGTTGTAATCGCGCGAGTTTCTACTTTCAGATGCAACAGAAATTTTGCGGATTGGTCAATCCGTTCGCGAGACATGGCAGTTTGGAGGTGAGAAACGCTTGAGAAACTCAAAATTTTCGCAGTTCTGATGCTCGAAACGAATAACTAGAACGACCTATGGGAAAAGTATGGATACCATTGTAATCGGGCGAGCTTCTACTTTCAGATGCAATAGAAATTTTACGGATTGGTCAATCCGTTCGCGAGATATGGCAGTTTGGACGTAACAAACGCTTGAGAAACTCAAAATTTTCGCAGTTCTGATGCTCGAAACGAATAACTAGAACGGCCTAGGGGAGAGGTTCGCATACCGTTGTAATCGGGCGAGTTTCTACTTTCAGATGCAACAGAAATTTTGCGGATTGGTCAATCCGTTCGCGAGAAATGGCAGTTTGGACGTAAAAAACGCTCGAGAAACTCAAAATTTTCGCAGTTCTGATGCTCGAAACGAATAACCAGAACGGCCTAGGGGAAAAGTTCGAATAGCGTTGTAATCGGGCGAGTTTCTACTTTCAGATGCAACAGAAATTTTGCGGATTGGTCAATCCGTTCGCAAGATATGGCAGTTTGGATGTAAGAAACGTTTGAGAAACTCAAAATTTTCGCAGCTCTGATGCTCAAAACGAATAACTAGAATGGCCTAGGGGAAAAGTACACATACCGTTGCAATTGGGCGAGTTTCTACTTTCAGATGCAACAGAAATTTTGCGGATTGGTCTATCCGTTCGCGAGATATGGCATCCTGGATACAGGATACGCTTGTGAAACTCAAAATTTTCGCAGTTCTGATGCTCGAAACGAATAACTAGAACGCCCTAGGGGAAAAGTACTCATACCGTTGTAATCGGGCGAGTTTCTACTTTCAGGTGCAACAGAAATTTTGCGGATTCGTCAATCCGTTCGCGAGATGTGGCAGTTTGGAGGTAAGAATCGCTTGAGAAACTCAAAATTTTCGCAGTTCTGATGCTCGAAACGAATAACTAGAACGGCCTAGGGGAAAAGTACACATACCGTTGCAATTGGGCGTGTTTCTACTTTCAGATGCAACAGAAATTTTGCGGATTGGTCTATCCGTTCGCGAGATATGGCAGTTTGGAGGAAAGAAACGGCTGAGAAACTGGAAATTTTCACATTTCTGAAGCTCGATACGAATAACTAGAACGGCCTAGGGGAAAAGTACTCATACCGTTGTAATCGCGCGAGTTTCTACTTTCAGATGCAACAGAAATTTTGCGGATTGGTCAATCCGTTCGCGAGACATGGCAGTTTGGAGGTGAGAAACGCTTGAGAAACTCAAAATTTTCGCAGTTCTGATGCTCGAAACGAATAACTAGAACGACCTATGGGAAAAGTATGGATACCATTGTAATCGGGCGAGCTTCTACTTTCAGATGCAATAGAAATTTTACGGATTGGTCAATCCGTTCGCGAGATATGGCAGTTTGGACGTAACAAACGCTTGAGAAACTCAAAATTTTCGCAGTTCTGATGCTCGAAACGAATAACTAGAACGGCCTAGGGGAGAGGTTCGCATACCGTTGTAATCGGGCGAGTTTCTACTTTCAGATGCAACAGAAATTTTGCGGATTGGTCAATCCGTTCGCGAGATATGGCAGTTTGGACGTAAAAAACGCTCGAGAAACTCAAAATTTTCGCAGTTCTGATGCTCGAAACGAATAACCAGAACGGCCTAGGGGAAAAGTTCGAATAGCGTTGTAATCGGGCGAGTTTCTACTTTCAGATGCAACAGAAATTTTGCGGATTGGTCAATCCGTTCGCAAGATATGGCAGTTTGGATGTAAGAAACGTTTGAGAAACTCAAAATTTTCGCAGCTCTGATGCTCAAAACGAATAACTAGAATGGCCTAGGGGAAAAGTACACATACCGTTGCAATTGGGCGAGTTTCTACTTTCAGATGCAACAGAAATTTTGCGGATTGGTCTATCCGTTCGCGAGATATGGCATCCTGGATACAGGATACGCTTGTGAAACTCAAAATTTTCGCAGTTCTGATGCTCGAAACGAATAACTAGAACGCCCTAGGGGAAAAGTACTCATACCGTTGTAATCGGGCGAGTTTCTACTTTCAGGTGCAACAGAAATTTTGCGGATTCGTCAATCCGTTCGCGAGATGTGGCAGTTTGGAGGTAAGAATCGCTTGAGAAACTCAAAATTTTCGCAGTTCTGATGCTCGAAACGAATAACTAGAACGGCCTAGGGGAAAAGTACACATACCGTTGCAATTGGGCGTGTTTCTACTTTCAGATGCAACAGAAATTTTGCGGATTGGTCTATCCGTTCGCGAGATATGGCAGTTTGGAGGTAAGAAACGCTTGAGCAACTCAAAATTTTCGCAGTTCTGATGCTCGAAACGAATAACTAGAACGGCCTAGGGGAAAAGTACACATACCGTTGCAATTGGGCGTGTTTCTACTTTCAGATGCAACAGAAATTTTGCGGATTGGTCTATCCGTTCGCGAGATATGGCAGTTTGGAGGTAAGAAACGCTTGAGCAACTCAAAATTTTCTCAGCTCTGATGCTCGAAACGAATAACTAGAATGGCCTAGGGGAAAAGTACACATACCGTTGTAATCGGGCGAGTTTCTACTTTCAGATGCAACAGAAATTTTGCGGATTGGTCAATCCGTTCGCGAGATATGGCAGTTTGGACGTAAGAAACGCTTGAGAAACTCAAAATTTTCGCAGTTCTGATACTCGAAACGAATGACCAGAACGGCCTAGGGGAAAAGTACTCATACCATTGTAATCGGGCGAGATTCTACTTTCAGATGCAATAGAAATTTTGCGGATTGGTCAATCCGTTCGCGAGATATGGCAGTTTGGACGTAACAAACGCTTGAGAAACTCAAAATTTTCGCAGCTCTGATGCTCGAAACGAATAACCAGAATGGCCTAGGGGAAAAGTACACATACCGTTGCAATTGGTCGAGTTTCTACTTTCATATGCAACAGAAATTTTGCGGATTGGTCAATCCGTTCGCGAGATATGGCAGTTTGGAGGTAAGAAACGCTTGAGAAACTAAAAATTTTCGCAGTTCTGATGCTCGAAACGAATAACTAGAACGGCCTAGGCTGAAAGTACGCATATAGTAGTAATCGGGCGAGTTTCTACTTTCAGATGCAACAGAAATTTTGCGGATTGGTCAATCCGTTCGCGCGATACGGCAGTTTGGAGGTGAGAAACGCTTGAGAAACTCAAAATTTTCGCAGTTCTGATGCTCGAAACGAATAACTAGAACGGCCTAGGGGAGAGGTTCGCATACCGTTGTAATCGGGCGAGTTTCTACTTTCAGATGCAACAGAAATTTTGCGGATTGGTCAATCCGTTCGCGAGATATGGCAGTTTGGACGTAAAAAACGCTCGAGAAACTCAAAATTTTCGCAGTTCTGATGCTCGAAACGAATAACTAGAACGGCCTAGGGGAAAGGTTGGCATACCGTTGTAATCGGGCGAGTTTCTACTTTCAGATGCAACAGAAATTTTGTGGATTGGTCAATCCGTTCGCGAGATATGGCAGTTTGGACGTAAGAAACGCTTGAGAAACTAAAAATTTTCGCAGTTCTGATGCTCGAAACGAATAACTAGAACGGCCTAGGGGAAAAGTACGCAAACTGTTGTAACCGGGCGAGTTTCTACTTTCAGATGCAACAGAAATTTTGCGGATTGGTCAAACAGTTCGCGCGATATGGCAGTTTGGAGGTGAGAAACGCTTGAGAAACTCAAAATTTTCGCAGTTCTGATGATCGACAAGCATAACCAGAACGGCCTAGGGGAAAAGTACGCATACCGTTGTAATCGGGCGAGTTTCTACTTTCAGATGCAACAGAAATTTTGCGGATTGGTCTATCCGTTCGCGAGATATGGCAGTTTGGAGGTAAGAAACGCTTGAGAAACTCAAAATTTTCGCAGTTCTGATGCTCGAAACGAATAACTAGAACGGCCTAGGGGAAAAGTACTCATACCGTTGTAATCGGGCGTGTTTCAACTTTCAGATGCAACAGAAATTTTGCGGATTGGTCTATCCGTTCGCGAGATATGGCAGTCTGGATACAGGAAACGCTTGAGAAACTCAAAATTTTCGCAGTTCTGATGCTCGAAACGAATAACTAGAACGGCCTAGGGGAAAAGTACTCATACCGTTGTAATCGGGCGAGTTTCTACTTTCAGGTGCAACAGAAATTTTGCGGATTCATCAATCCGTTCGCGAGATGTGGCAGTTTGGAGGTAAGAATCGCTTGAGAAACTCAAAATTTTCGCAGTTCTGATGCTCGAAACGAATAACTAGAACGGCCTAGGGGAAAAGTACACATACCGTTGCAATTGGGCGTGTTTCTACTTTCAGATGCAACAGAAATTTTGCGGATTGGTCAATCCACTCGCGAGACATGGCAGTTTGGAGGTAAGAATCGCTTGAGAAACTCAAAATTTTCGCAGTTCTGATGCTCGAAACGAATAATCAGAACGGCCTACGGGAATAGTACGCATACCGTTGTAATCGGGCGAGTTTCTACTTTCAGGTGCAACAGAAATTTTGCAGATTCGTCAATCCGTTCGCGAGATGTGGCAGTTTGGAGGTAAGAATCGCTTGAGAAACTCAAAATTTTCGCAGTTCTGATGCTCGAAACGAATAACTAGAACGGCCTAGGGGAAAAGTACACATACCGTTGCAATTGGGCGTGTTTCTACTTTCAGATGCAACAGAAATTTTGCGGATTGGTCAATCCGTTCGCGAGATATGGCAGTTTGGAGGAAAGAAACGGCTGATAAACTCGAAATTTTCACACTTCTGAGGCTCGAAACGAATAACTAGAACGGCCTAGGGGAAATGTTCGCATACCGTTGTAATCGGGCGAGTTTCTACTTTCCGATGCAACAGAAATTTTGCGGATTGGTCAATCCGTTCGCGAGACATGGCAGTTTGGAGGTGAGAAACGCTTGAGAAACTCAAAATTTTCGCAGATCTGATGCTCGAAACAAATAACTAGAACGACCTATGGGAAAAGTATGGATACCATTGTAATCGGGCGAGCTTCTACTTTCAGATGCAACAGAAATTTTACGGATTGGTCAACCCGTTCCTGAGATATGGCAGTTTGGAGGTAAGAAACGCATGAGAAACTCAAAATTTTCGCAGTTCTGATACTCGAAACGAATGACCAGAACGGCCTAGGGGAAAAGTACTCATACCATTGTAATCGGGCGAGATTCTACTTTCAGATGCAATAGAAATTTTGCGGATTGGTCAATCCGTTCGCGAGATATGGCAGTTTGGACGTAACAAACGCTAGAGAAACTCAAAATTTTCGCAGTTCTGATGCTCGAAACGAATAACTAGAACGGCCTAGGGGAGAGGATCGCATACCGTTGTAATCGGGCGAGTTTCTACTTTCAGATGCAACAGAAATTTTGCGGATTGGTCAATCCGTTCGCGAAATATGGCAGTTTGGACGTAAAAAACGCTCGAGAAACTCAAAATTTTCGCAGTTCTGATGCTCGAAACGAATAACCAGAACGGCCTAGGGGAAAAGTTCGAATAGCGTTGTAATCGGGCGAGTTTCTACTTTCAGATGCAACAGAAATTTTGCGGATTGGTCAATCCGTTCGCAAGATATGGCAGTTTGGATGTAAGAAACGCTCGAGAAACTCAAAATTTTCGCAGCTCTGATGCTCAAAACGAATAACTAGAATGGCCTAGGGGAAAAGTACACATACCGTTGCAATTGGGCGAGTTTCTGCTTTCAGATGCAACAGAAATTTTGCGGATTGGTCTATCCGTTCGAGAGATATGGCAGTTTGGAGGTAAGAAACGCTTGAGAAACTCAAAATTTTCGCAGTTCTGATGCTCGAAACGAATAACTAGAACGGCCTAGGGGAAGGGTTCGCATACCGTTGTAATCGGGCGAGTTTCTACTTTCAGGTGCAACAGAAATTTTGCGGATTGGTCAATCCGTTCGCTAGATATGGCAGTTTGGAGGTAAGAAACGCTTGAGAAACTCAAAATTTTCTCAGCTCTGATGCTCGAAACGAATAACTAGAATGGCCTAGGGGAAAAGTACACATACCGTTGTAATCGGGCGAGTTTCTACTTTCAGATGCAACAGAAATTTTGCGGATTGGTCAATCCGTTCGCGAGATATGGCAGTTTGGACGTAAGAAACGCTTGAGAAACTCAAAATTTTCGCAGTTCTGATACTCGAAACGAATGACCAGAACGGCCTAGGGGAAAAGTACTCATACCATTGTAATCGGGCGAGTTTCTACTTTCAGATGCAATAGAAATTTTGCGGATTGGTCAATCCGTTCGCGAGATATGGCAGTTTGGACGTAACAAACGCTTGAGAAACTCAAAATTTTCGCAGTTCTGATGCTCGAAACGAATAACTAGAACGGCCTAGGGGAAAGGTTGGCATACCGTTGTAATCGGGCGAGTTTCTACTTTCAGATGCAACAGAAATTTTGTGGATTGGTCAATCCGTTCGCGAGATATGGCAGTTTGGACGTAAGAAACGCTTGAGAAACTAAAAATTTTCGCAGTTCTGATGCTCGAAACGAATAACTAGAACGGCCTAGGGGAAAAGTACGCATACCGTTGTAATCGGGCGAGTTTCTACTTTCAGATGCATCAGAAATTTTGCGGATTGGTCAATCCGTTCGCGAGATATGGCAGTTTGGAAGTAAGAAACGCTTGAGAAACTCAAAATTTTCGCAGTTCTGATGCTGGACAAGCATAACTAGAACGGTCTAGGGGAAAAGTACGCATACCGTTGTAATCGGGCGACTTTCTACTTTCAGATGCATCAGAAATTTTGCGGATTGGTCAATCCGTTCGCGAGATATGGCAGTTTGGAAGTAAGAAACGCTCGAGAAACTCAAAATTTTCGCAGCTCTGATGCTCAAAACGAAAAACTAGAATGGCCTAGGGGAAAAGTACACATACCGTTGCAATTGGGCGAGTTTCTACTTTCAGATGCAATAGAAATTTTGCGGTTTGGTCAATCCGTTCGCGAGATATGGCAGTTTGGAGGTAAGCAACGCTTGAGAAACACAAAATTTTCGCAGTTCTCATGCTCGAAACGAATAACTACAACGGCCTACGGGAAAGGTACGCATACCGTTGTAATCGGGCGAGTTTCAACTTTCAGATGCAACAGAAATTTTGCGCATTGGTCAATCCGTTCGCGAGATATGGCAGTTTGGATGTAAGAAACGCTTGAGAAACTCAAAATTTTCGCAGTTCTGATGCTCGAAACGAATAACTAGAACGGCCTAGGGGAAAAGTACGCATACCGTTGTAATCGGGCGAGTTTCTACTTTCAGATGCATCAGAAATTTTGCGGATTGGTCAATCCGTTCGCGAGATATGGCAGTTTGGAAGTAAGAAACGCTTGAGAAACTCAAAATTTTCGCAGTTCTGATGCTGGACAAGCATAACTAGAACGGTCTAGGGGAAAAGTACGCATACCGTTGTAATCGGGCGATTTTCTACTTTCAGATGCAACAGAAATTTTGCGGATTGGTCAATCCGTTCGCCAGATATGGCAGTTTGGAGGTAAGAAACGGTCGAGAAACTCAAAATTATCGCAGTTCTGATACTCGAAACGAATAACCAGAACGGCCCAGGGGAAAAGTACGCATACCGTTGTAATCGGGCGAGTTTCTACTTTCAGATGCAACAGAAATTTTGCGGATTGGTCAATCCGTTCACGAGATATGGCAGTTTGGAGGTAAGCAACGCTTGAGAAACCCAAAATTTTCGCAGTTCTCATGCTCGAAACGAATAACTACAACGGCCTACGGGAAAAGTACGCATACCGTTGTAATCGGGCGAGTTTCTACTTTCAGATGCAACAGAAATTTTGCGGATTGGTCAATCCGTTCGCGAGATATGGCAGTTTGGAAGTAAGAAACGCTTGAGAAACTCAAAATTTTCGCAGTTCTGATGCTCGAAACGAATAAGTAGAACGGCCTAGGGGAAAAGTACGCATACCGTTGTAATCGGGAGAGTTTCTGCTTTCAGATGCTACAGAAATTTTGCGGATTGGTCAATCCGTTCGCGAGATATGGCAGTTTGGAGGTAAGAAACGGTTGAGGAACTCAAAATTTTCACAGTTCTGATGCTCGAAACGAATAACCAGTACGGCCTAGGGGAAAAGTACGCATACCGTTGTAATCGGGCGAGTTTCTACTTTCAGATGCAACAGAAATTTTGCGGATTGCTCAATCCGTTCGCGAGGTATGGCAATTTGGAAGTAAGAAACGCTTGAGAAACTCAAAATTTTCGCAGTTCTGATGCTCGAAACGAATAACTAGAACGGACTAGGGGAAAAGTACGCATACCGTTGTAATCGGGCGAGTTTCTACTTTCAGATGCAACAGAAATTTTGCGGATTGGTCAATCCGTTCGCGAGATATGGCAGTTTGGAGGTAAGAAACGCTTGAGAAACTCAAAATTTTCGCAGTTCTGATGCTCGACAAGCATAACTAGAACGGTCTAGGGGAAAAGTACGCATACCGTTGTAATCGGGCGACTTTCTACTTTCAGATGCAACAGAAATTTTGCGGATTGGTCAATCCGTTCGCGAGATATGGCGGTTTGGAAGTAAGAAACGCTTTAGAAACTCAAAATTTTCGCAGTTCTGATGCTCGAAACGAATAACTAGAACGGCCTAGGGGAAAAGTACGCATACCGTTGTAATCGGGCGAGTTTCTACTTTCAGATGCAACAGAAATTTTGCGGATTGGTCAATCCGTTCACGAGATATGGCAGTTTGGAGGTAAGCAACGCTTGAGAAACCCAAAATTTTCGCAGTTCTCATGCTCGAAACGAATAACTACAACGGCCTACGGGAAAAGTACGCATACCGTTGTAATCGGGCGAGTTTCTACTTTCAGATGCAACAGAAATTTTGCGGATTGGTCAATCCGTTCGCGAGATATGGCAGTTTGGAAGTAAGAAACGCTTGAGAAACTCAAAATTTTCGCAGTTCTGATGCTCGAAACGAATAACGAGAACGGCCTAGGGGAAAAGTACGCATACCGTTGTAATCGGGCGAGTTTCTACTTTCAGATGCAACAGAAATTTTGCGGATTGGTCAATCCGTTCGCGAGATATGGCAGTTTGGTGGTAAGAAACGGTAGAGAAACTCAAAATTTTCACAGTTCTGATGCTCGAAACGAATAACTAGAACGGACTAGGGGAAAAGTACGCATACCGTTGTAATCGGGCGAGTTTCTACTTTCAGATGCAACAGAAATTTTGCGGATTGCTCAATCCGTTCGCGAGGTATGGCAATTTGGAGGTAAGAAACGCTTGAGAAACACAAAATTTTCGCAGTTCTGATGCTCGACAAGCATAACTAGAACGTTCTAGGGGAAAAGTACGCATACCGTTGTAATCGGGCGACTTTCTACTTTCAGATGCAACAGAAATTTTGCGGATTGGTCAATCCGTTCGCGAGATATGGCGGTTTGGAAGTAAGAAACGCTTTAGAAACTCAAAATTTTCGCAGTTCTGATGCTCGAAACGAATAACTAGAACGGCCTAGGGGAAAAGTACGCATACCGTTGTAATCGGGCGAGTTTCTACTTTCAGATGCAACAGAAATTTTGCGGATTGGTCAATCCGTTCACGAGATATGGCAGTTTGGAGGTAAGCAACGCTTGAGAAACTCAAAATTTTCGCAGTTCTGATGCTCGAAACGAATAACTAGAACGGTCTAGGGGAAATGTACGCAACCGTTGTAATCGGGCGAGTTTCTACTTTCAGATGCAACAGAAATTTTGCGCATTGGTCAATCCGTTCGCGAGATATGGCAGTTTGGAGGTAAGAAACGCTTGAGAAACTCAAAATTTTCGCAGTTCTGATGCTCGAAACGAATAACAAGAACGGTCTAGGGGAAAAGTACGCATACCGTTGTAATCGGGCGAGTTTCTACTTTCAGATGCAACAGAAATTTTGCGGATTAGTCAATCCGTTCGCGAGATATGGCAGTTTGGAGGTAAGAAACGCTTGAGAAACTCAAAATTTTCGCAGTTCTGATGCTCGACAAGCATAACTAGACCGCTCTAGGGGAAAAGTACGCATACCGTTGTAATCGGGCGAGTTTCTACTTTCAGATGCAACAGAAATTTTGCGGATTGGTCAATCCGTTCGCGAGATATGGCGGTTTGGAAGTAAGAAACGCTTGAGAAACTCAAAATTTTCGCAGTTCTGATGCTCGAAACGAATAACTAGAACGGACTAGGGGAAAAGTACGCATACCGTTGTAATCGGGCGAGTTTCTACTTTCAGATGCAACAGAAATTTTGCGGATTGGTCAATCCGTTCGCGAGATATGGCAGTTTGGAGGTAAGAAACGCTTGAGAAACTCCAAATTTTCGCAGTTCTGATGCTCGACAAGCATAACTAGAACGTTCTAGGGGAAAAGTACGCATACCGTTGTAATCGGGTGAGTTTCTACTTTCAGATGCAACAGAAATTTTGCGGATTAGTCAATCCGTTCGCGAGATGTGGCAGTTTGGAGGTAAGAAACGCTTGAGAAACTCAATATTTTCGCAGTTCTGATGCTCGAAACGAATAACTAGAACGGACTAGGGGAAAAGTACGCATACCGTTGTAACCGGGCGAGTTTCTACTTTCAGATGCAACAGAAATTTTGCGCATTGGTCAATCCGTTCGCGAGATATGGCGGTTTGGAAGTAAGAAACGCTTGAGAAACTCAAAATTTTCGCAGTTCTGATGCTCGAAACGAATAACTAGAACGGCCTAGGGGAAAAGTACGCATACCGTTGTAAACGGGCGAGTTTCTACCTTCAGATGCAACAGAAATTTTGCGGATTGCTCAATCCGTTCGCGAGGTATGGCAATTTGGAGGTAAGAAACGCTTGAGAAACACAAAATTTTCGCAGTTCTGATGCTCGACAAGCATAACTAGAACGTTCTAGGGGAAATGTACGCATACCGTTGTAATCGGGCGACTTTCTACTTTCAGATGCATCAGAAATTTTGCGGATTGGTCAATCCGTTCGCGAGATATGGCGGTTTGGAAGTAAGAAACGCTTTAGAAACTCAAAATTTTCGCAGTTCTGATGCTCGAAACGAATAACTAGAACGGTCTAGGGGAAAAGTACGCATACCGTTGTAATCGGGCGAGTTTCTACTTTCAGATGCAACAGAAATTTTGCGCATTGGTCATTCCGTTCGCGAGATATGGCAGTTTGGAGGTAAGAAACGCTTGAGAAACTCAAAATTTTCGCAGTTCTGATGCTCGAAACGAATAACAAGAACGGTCCAGGGGAAAAGTACGCATACCGTTGTAATCGGGCGAGTTTCTACTTTCAGATGCAACAGAAATTTTGCGGATTAGTCAATCCGTTCGCGAGATATGGCAGTTTGGAGGTAAGAAACGCTTGAGAAACTCAAAATTTTCGCAGTTCTGATGCTCGACAAGCATAACTAGACCGCTCTAGGGGAAAAGTACGCATACCGTTGTAATCGGGCGAGTTTCTACTTTCAGATGCAACAGAAATTTTGCGGATTGGTCAATCCGTTCGCGAGATATGGCAGTTTGGATGTAAGAAACGGTTGAGAAACTCAAAATTTTCGCAGTTCTGATGCTCGAAACGATTAACTAGAACGGCCTAGGGGAAAAGTACGCATACCGTTGTAATCGGGCGAGTTTCTACTTTCAGATGCAACAGAAATTTTGCGGATTGGTCAATCCGTTCGCGAGATATGGCGGTTTGGAAGTAAGAAGCGCTTGAGAAACTCAAAATTTTCGCAGTTCTGATGCTCGAAACGAATAACTAGAACGGACTAGGGGAAAAGTACGCATACCGTTGTAATCGGGCGAGTTTCTACTTTCAGATGCAACAGAAATTTTGCGGATTGGTCAATCCGTTCGCGAGATATGGCAGTTTGGAGGTAAGAAACGCTTGAGAAACTCCAAATTTTCGCAGTTCTGATGCTCGACAAGCATAACTAGAACGTTCTAGGGGAAAAGTACGCATACCGTTGTAATCGGGTGAGTTTCTACTTTCAGATGCAACAGAAATTTTGCGGATTAGTCAATCCGTTCGCGAGATGTGGCAGTTTGGAGGTAAGAAACGCTTGAGAAACTCAATATTTTCGCAGTTCTGATGCTCGAAACGAATAACTAGAACGGACTAGGGGAAAAGTACGCATACCGTTGTAATCGGGCGAGTTTCTACTTTCAGATGCAACAGAAATTTTGCGCATTGGTCAATCCGTTCGCGAGATATGGCGGTTTGGAAGTAAGAAACGCTTGAGAAACTCAAAATTTTCGCAGTTCTGATGCTCGAAACGAATAACTAGAACGGCCTAGGGGAAGAGTACGCATACCGTTGTAAACGGGCGAGTTTCTACCTTCAGATGCAACAGAAATTTTGCGGATTGCTCAATCCGTTCGCGAGGTATGGCAATTTGGAGGTAAGAAACGCTTGAGAAACACAAAATTTTCGCAGTTCTGATGCTCGACAAGCATAACTAGAACGTTCTAGGGGAAATGTACGCATACCGTTGTAATCGGGCGACTTTCTACTTTCAGATGCATCAGAAATTTTGCGGATTGGTCAATCCGTTCGCGAGATATGGCGGTTTGGAAGTAAGAAACGCTTTAGAAACTCAAAATTTTCGCAGTTCTGATGCTCGAAACGAATAACTAGAACGGTCTAGGGGAAAAGTACGCATACCGTTGTAATCGGGCGAGTTTCTACTTTCAGATGCAACAGAAATTTTGCGCATTGGTCAATCCGTTCGCGAGATATGGCAGTTTGGAGGTAAGAAACGCTTGAGAAACTCAAAATTTTCGCAGTTCTGATGCTCGAAACGAATAACAAGAACGGTCCAGGGGAAAAGTACGCATACCGTTGTAATCGGGCGAGTTTCTACTTTCAGATGCAACAGAAATTTTGCGGATTAGTCAATCCGTTCGCGAGATATGGCAGTTTGGAGGTAAGAAACGCTTGAGAAACTCAAAATTTTCGCAGTTCTGATGCTCGACAAGCATAACTAGACCGCTCTAGGGGAAAAGTACGCATACCGTTGTAATCGGGCGAGTTTCTACTTTCAGATGCAACAGAAATTTTGCGGATTGGTCAATCCGTTCGCGAGATATGGCAGTTTGGATGTAAGAAACGGTTGAGAAACTCAAAATTTTCACAGTTCTGATGCTCGAAACGAATAACCAGAACGGCCTAGGGGAAAAGTACGCATATAGTAGTAATCGGGCGAGTTTCTACTTTCAGATGCAACAGAAATTTTGCGGATTGGTCAATCCGTTCGCGAGATATGGCAGTTTGTAGGTAAGAAACGCTTGAGAAACTCAACATTTTAGCAGTTCTGATGCTCGAAACGAATAACTAGAACGGCCTAGGGGAAAAGTACGCATACCGTTGCAATCGGGCGAGTTTCTACTTTCAGATGCAATAGAAATTTTGCGGATTGGTCAATCCGTTCGCGAGATATGGCAGTTTGGAGGTAAGAAACGGTTGGGAAACTCAAAATTTTCACAGTTCTGATGCTCGACAAGCATAACTAGAACGGTCTAGGGGAAAAGTACGCATACCGTTGTAATCGGGCGAGTTTCTACTTTCAGATGCAACAGAAATTTTGCGGATTGGTCAATCCGTTCTCGAGATATGGCAGTTTGGAGGTAAGAAACGCTTGAGAAACTCAAAATTATCGCAGTTATGATGCTCGACAAGCATAACTAGAACGGTCTAGCGGAAATGTACGCATACCGTTGCAATCGGGCGACTTTCTACTTTCAGATGCAACAGAAATTTTGCGGATTGGTCAATCCGTTCGCGAGATATGGCAGTTTGGAGGTAAGAAACGGTTGGGAAACTCAAAATTTTCACAGTTCTGATGCTCGACAAGCATAACTAGAACGGTCTAGGGGAAAAGTACGCATACCGTTGTAATCGGGCGAGTTTCTACTTTCAGATGCAACAGAAATTTTGCGGATTGGTCAATCCGTTCGCGAGATATGGCAGTTTGGAGGTAAGCAACGCTTGAGAAACTCAAAATTTTCGAAGTTCTCATGCTCGAAACGAATAACTACAACGGCCTAGGGGAAAAGTACGCATAACGTTGTAATCGGGCGAGTTTCTACTTTCAGATGCAACAGAAATTTTGCGGATTGGTCAATCCGTTCGCGAGATATGGCAGATTGTAGGTAAGAAACGCTTGAGAAACTCAACATTTTTGCAGTTCTGATGCTCGAAACGAATAACTAGAACGGCCTAGGGGAAAAGTACGCATACCGTTGTAATCGGGCGACTTTCTACTTTCAGATGCAACAGAAATTTTGCGGATTGGTCAATCCGTTCGCGAGATATGGCGGTTTGGAAGTAAGAAACGCTTGAGAAACTCAAAATTTTCGCAGTTCTGATGCTCGAAACGAATAACTAGAACGGCCTAGGGGAAGAGTACGCATACCGTTGTAAACGGGCGAGTTTCTACCTTCAGATGCAACAGAAATTTTGCGGATTGCTCAATCCGTTCGCGAGGTATGGCAATTTGGAGGTAAGAAACGCTTGAGAAACACAAAATTTTCGCAGTTCTGATGCTCGACAAGCATAACTAGAACGTTCTAGGGGAAATGTACGCATACCGTTGTAATCGGGCGACTTTCTACTTTCAGATGCATCAGAAATTTTGCGGATTGGTCAATCCGTTCGCGAGATATGGCGGTTTGGAAGTAAGAAACGCTTTAGAAACTCAAAATTTTCGCAGTTCTGATGCTCGAAACGAATAACTAGAACGGTCTAGGGGAAAAGTACGCATACCGTTGTAATCGGGCGAGTTTCTACTTTCAGATGCAACAGAAATTTTGCGCATTGGTCAATCCGTTCGCGAGATATGGCAGTTTGGAGGTAAGAAACGCTTGAGAAACTCAAAATTTTCGCAGTTCTGATGCTCGAAACGAATAACAAGAACGGTCCAGGGGAAAAGTACGCATACCGTTGTAATCGGGCGAGTTTCTACTTTCAGATGCAACAGAAATTTTGCGGATTAGTCAATCCGTTCGCGAGATATGGCAGTTTGGAGGTAAGAAACGCTTGAGAAACTCAAAATTTTCGCAGTTCTGATGCTCGACAAGCATAACTAGACCGCTCTAGGGGAAAAGTACGCATACCGTTGTAATCGGGCGAGTTTCTACTTTCAGATGCAACAGAAATTTTGCGGATTGGTCAATCCGTTCGCGAGATATGGCAGTTTGGATGTAAGAAACGGTTGAGAAACTCAAAATTTTCACAGTTCTGATGCTCGAAACGAATAACCAGAACGGCCTAGGGGAAAAGTACGCATACCGTTGTAATCGGGCGAGTTTCTACTTTCAGATGCAACAGAAATTTTGCGGATTGGTCAATCCGTTCGCGAGATATGGCAGTTTGGAGGTAAGAAACGCTTGAGAAACTCCAAATTTTCGCAGTTCTGATGCTCGACAAGCATAACTAGAACGTTCTAGGGGAAAAGTACGCATACCGTTGTAATCGGGTGAGTTTCTACTTTCAGATGCAACAGAAATTTTGCGTATTAGTCAATCCGTTCGCGAGATGTGGCAGTTTGGAGGTAAGAAACGCTTGAGAAACTCAATATTTTCGCAGTTCTGATGCTCGAAACGAATAACTAGAACGGACTAGGGGAAAAGTACGCATACCGTTGTAATCGGGCGAGTTTCTACTTTCAGATGCAACAGGAATTTTGCGCATTGGTCAATCCGTTCGCGAGATATGGCGGTTTGGAAGTAAGAAACGCTTGAGAAACTCAAAATTTTCGCAGTTCTGATGCTCGAAACGAATAACTAGAACGGCCTAGGGGAAAAGTACGCATACCGTTGTAAACGGGCGAGTTTCTACCTTCAGATGCAACAGAAATTTTGCGGATTGCTCAATCCGTTCGCGAGGTATGGCAATTTGGAGGTAAGAAACGCTTGAGAAACACAAAATTTTCGCAGTTCTGATGCTCGACAAGCATAACTAGAACGCTCTAGGGGAAATGTACGCACACCGTTGTAATCGGGCGACTTTCTACTTTCAGATGCATCAGAAATTTTGCGGATTGGTCAATCCGTTCGCGAGATATGGCGGTTTGGAAGTAAGAAACGCTTTAGAAACTCAAAATTTTCGCAGTTCTGATGCTCGAAACGAATAACTAGAACGGTCTAGGGGAAAAGTACGCATACCGTTGTAATCGGGCGAGTTTCTACTTTCAGATGCAACAGAAATTTTGCGCATTGGTCAATCCGTTCGCGAGATATGGCAGTTTGGAGGTAAGAAACGCTTGAGAAACTCAAAATTTTCGCAGTTCTGATGCTCGAAACGAATAACAAGAACGGTCCAGGGGAAAAGTACGCATACCGTTGTAATCGGGCGAGTTTCTACTTTCAGATGCAACAGAAATTTTGCGGATTAGTCAATCCGTTCGCGAGATATGGCAGTTTGGAGGTAAGAAACGCTTGAGAAACTCAAAATTTTCGCAGTTCTGATGCTCGACAAGCATAACTAGACCGCTCTAGGGGAAAAGTACGCATACCGTTGTAATCGGGCGAGTTTCTACTTTCAGATGCAACAGAAATTTTGCGGATTGGTCAATCCGTTCGCGAGATATGGCAGTTTGGATGTAAGAAACGGTTGAGAAACTCAAAATTTTCACAGTTCTGATGCTCGAAACGAATAACCAGAACGGCCTAGGGGAAAAGTACGCATACCGTTGTAATCGGGCGAGTTTCTACTTTCAGATGCAACAGAAATTTTGCGGATTGGTCAATCCGTTCGCGAGATATGGCAGTTTGGAGGTAAGAAACGCTTGAGAAACTCCAAATTTTCGCAGTTCTGATGCTTGACAAGCATAACTAGAACGTTCTAGGGGAAAAGTACGCATACCGTTGTAATCGGGTGAGTTTCTACTTTCAGATGCAACAGAAATTTTGCGGATTAGTCAATCCGTTCGCGAGATGTGGCAGTTTGGAGGTAAGAAACGCTTGAGAAACTCAAAATTTTCGCAGTTCTGATGCTCGAAACGAATAACTAGAACGGACTAGGGGAAAAGTACGCATACCGTTGTAATCGGGCGAGTTTCTACTTTCAGATGCAACAGAAATTTTGCGCATTGGTCAATCCGTTCGCGAGATATGGCGGTTTGGAAGTAAGAAACGCTTGAGAAACTCAAAATTTTCGCAGTTCTGATGCTCGAAACGAATAACTAGAACGGCCTAGGGGAAAAGTACGCATACCGTTGTAAACGGGCGAGTTTCTACCTTCAGATGCAACAGAAATTTTGCGGATTGCTCAATCCGTTCGCGAGGTATGGCAATTTGGAGGTAAGAAACGCTTGAGAAACACAAAATTTTCGCAGTTCTGATGCTCGACAAGCATAACTAGAACGTTCTAGGGGAAATGTACGCATACCGTTGTAATCGGGCGACTTTCTACTTTCAGATGCATCAGAAATTTTGCGGATTGGTCAATCCGTTCGCGAGATATGGCAGTTTGGAAGTAAGAAACGCTTGAGAAACTCAAAATTTTCGCAGTTCTGATGCTCTAAACGATTAACTAGAACGGCCTAGGGGAAAAGTACTAATACCGTTGTAATCGGGCGAGTTTCTACTTTCAGATGCAACAGAAATTTTGCGGATTGGTCAATCCGTTCGCGAGATATGGCGGTTTGGAAGTAAGAAACGCTTGAGAAACTCAAAATTTTCGCAGTTCTGATGCTCGAAACGAATAACTAGAACGGCCTAGGGGAAAAGTAGGCATACCGTTGTAATCGGGCGAGTTTGTACTTTCAGATGCAATAGAAATTTTGCGGATTGGTCAATCCGTTCGCGAGATATGGCAGTTTGGAGGTAAGAAACGCTTGAGAAACTCAAAATTTTCGCAGTTCTGATGCTCGAAACGAATAACTAGAACGGCCTAGGGGAAAAGTACGCATACCGTTGTAATCGGGTGAGTTTCTACTTTCAGATGCAACAGAAATTTTGCGGATTAGTCAATCCGTTCGCGAGATGTGGCAGTTTGGAGGTAAGAAACGCTTGAGAAACTCAAAATTTTCGCAGTTCTGATGCTCGAAACGAATAACTAGAACGGACTAGGGGAAAAGTACGCATACCGTTGTAATCGGGCGAGTTTCTACTTTCAGATGCAACAGAAATTTTGCGCATTGGTCAATCCGTTCGCGAGATATGGCGGTTTGGAAGTAAGAAACGCTTGAGAAACTCAAAATTTTCGCAGTTCTGATGCTCGAAACGAATAACTAGAACGGCCTAGGGGAAAAGTACGCATACCGTTGTAAACGGGCGAGTTTCTACCTTCAGATGCAACAGAAATTTTGCGGATTGCTCAATCCGTTCGCGAGGTATGGCAATTTGGAGGTAAGAAACGCTTGAGAAACACAAAATTTTCGCAGTTCTGATGCTCGACAAGCATAACTAGAACGTTCTAGGGGAAATGTACGCATACCGTTGTAATCGGGCGACTTTCTACTTTCAGATGCATCAGAAATTTTGCGGATTGGTCAATCCGTTCGCGAGATATGGCAGTTTGGAAGTAAGAAACGCTTGAGAAACTCAAAATTTTCGCAGTTCTGATGCTCTAAACGATTAACTAGAACGGCCTAGGGGAAAAGTACTAATACCGTTGTAATCGGGCGAGTTTCTACTTTCAGATGCAACAGAAATTTTGCGGATTGGTCAATCCGTTCGCGAGATATGGCGGTTTGGAAGTAAGAAACGCTTGAGAAACTCAAAATTTTCGCAGTTCTGATGCTCGAAACGAATAACTAGAACGGCCTAGGGGAAAAGTAGGCATACCGTTGTAATCGGGCGAGTTTGTACTTTCAGATGCAACAGAAATTTTGCGGATTGGTCAATCCGTTCGCGAGATATGGCAGTTTGGAGGTAAGAAACGCTTGAGAAACTCAAAATTTTCGCAGTTCTGATGCTCGAAACGAATAACTAGAACGGCCTAGGGGAAAAGTACGCATACCGTTGTAATCGGGCGAGTTTCTACATTCAGATGCAACAGAAATTTTGCGGATTAGTCAATCCGTTCGCGAGATATGGCAGTTTGGAGGTAAGAAACGCTTGAGAAACTCAAAATTTTCGCAGTTCTGATGCTCGAAACGAATAACTAGAACGGCCTAGGGGAAAAGTACGCATACCGTTGTAATCGGGCGAGTTTCTACTTTCAGATGCAACAGAAATTTTGCGGATTGGTCAATCCGTTCGCGAGATATGGCAGTTTGGATGTAAGAAACGGTTGAGAAACTCAAAATTTTCACAGTTCTGATGCTCGAAACGAATAACCAGAACGGCCTAGGGGAAAAGTTCGCATAACGTTGTAATCGGGCGAGTTTCTACTTTCAGATGCAACAGAAATTTTGCGGATTGGTCAATCCGTTCGCGAGATATGGCGGTTTGGAAGTAAGAAACGCTTGAGAAACTCAAAATTTTCGCAGTTCAGATGCTCGAAACGAATAACTAGAACGGCCTAGGGGAAAAGTACGCATACCGTTGTAAACGGGCGAGTTTCTACCTTCAGATGCAACAGAAATTTTGCGGATTGCTCAATCCGTTCGCGAGGTATGGCAATTTGGAGGTAAGAAACGCTTGAGAAACACAAAATTTTCGCAGTTCTGATGCTCGACAAGCATAACTAGAACGTTCTAGGGGAAAAGTACGCATACCGTTGTAATCGGGCGACTTTCTACTTTCAGATGCATCAGAAATTTTGCGGATTGGTCAATCCGTTCGCGAGATATGGCAGTTTGGAAGTAAGAAACGCTTGAGAAACTCAAAATTTTCGCAGTTCTGATGCTCGACAAGCATAACTAGAACGTTCTAGGGGAAAAGTACGCATACCGTTGTAATCGGGCGACTTTCTACTTTCAGATGCAACAGAAATTTTGCGGATTGGTCAATCCGTTCGCGAGATATGGCAGTTTGGAGGTAAGAAACGGTTGAGAAACTCAAAATTTTCACAGTTCTGATGCTCGAAACGAATAACCAGAACGGCCTAGGGGAAAAGTACGCATACCGTTGTAATCGGGCGAGTTTCTACTTTCAGATGCAACAGAAATTTTGCGGATTGGTCAATCCGTTCGCGAGATATGGCAGTTTGGAAGTATGAAACACTTGAGAAACACAAAATTTTCGCAGTTCTGATGCTCGAAACGAATAACTAGAGCGGCCTAGGGGAAAAGTACGCATACCGTTGTAATCGGGCGAGTTTCTATTATACTTTCAGATGCATCAGAAATTTTGCGGATTGGTCAATCCGTTCGCGAGATATGGCAGTTTGGAAGTAAGAAACGCTTGAGAAACTCAAAATTTTCGCAGTTCTGATGCTCGAAACGATTAACCAGAACGGCCTAGGGGAAAAGTACGCATACCGTTGTAATCGGGCGAGTTTCTACTTTCAGATGCATCAGAAATTTTGCGGATTGGTCAGTCCGTTCGCGAGATATGGCAGTTTGGAAGTAAGAAACGCTTGAGAAACTCAAAATTTTCGCAGTTCTGATGCTCGAAACGATTAACTAGAACGGCCTAGTGGAAAAGTACGCATACCGTTGTAATCGGGCGAGTTTCTACTTTCAGATGCAAAAGAAATTTTGCGGATTGGTCAATCCGTTCGCGAGATATGGCGGTTTGGAAGTAAGAAACGCTGGAGAAATTCAAAATTTTCGCAGTTCTGATGCTCGAAACGAATAACTAGAACGGCCTAGGGGAAAAGTACGCATACCGTTGTAAACGGGCGAGTTTCTACCTTCAGATGCAACAGAAATTTTGCGGATTGCTCAATCCGTTCGCGAGGTATGGCAATTTGGAAGTAAGAAACGCTTGAAAAACTCAAAATTTTCGCAGTTCTGATGCTCGAAACGATTAACCAGAACGGCCTAGGGGAAAAGTATGCACACCGTTGTAATCGGGCGAGTTTCTACTTTCAGATGCAACAGAAATTTTGTGGATTGGTCAATCCGTTCGCGAGATATGGCGGTTTGGAAGTAAGAAACGCTTGAGAAACTCAAAATTTTCGCAGTTCTGATGCTCGAAACGAATAACTAGAACGGCCTACGGGAAAAGTACGCATACCGTTGTAAACGGGCGAGTTTCCACCTTCAGATGCAACAGAAATTTTGCGGATTGCTCAATCCGTTCGCGAGGTATGGCAATTTGGAAGTAAGAAACGCTTGAAAAACTCAAAATTTTCGCAGTTCTGATGCTCGAAACGAATAACTAGAACGGACTAGGGGAAAAGTACGCATACCGTTGTAATCGGGCGAGTTTCTACTTTCAGATGCAACAGAAATTTTGAGGATTGGTCAATCCGTTCGCGAGATATGGCAGTTTGGAGGTAAGAAACGCTTGAGAAACTCAAAATTTTCGCAGTTCTGATGCTCGACAAGCATAACTAGAACGTTCTAGGGGAAAAGTACGCATACCGTTGTAATCGGGCGACTTTCTACTTTCAGATGCATCAGAAATTTTGCGGATTGGTCAATCCGTTCGCGAGATATGGCAGTTTGGAAGTAAGAAACGCTTGAGAAACTCAAAATTTTCGCAGTTCTGATGCTCGAAACGATTAACTAGAACGGCCTAGGGGAAAAGTACGCATACCGTTGTAATCGGGCGAGTTTCTACTTTCAGATGCATCAGAAATTTTGCGGATTGGTCAATCCGTTCGCGAGATATGGCAGTTTGGAAGTAAGAAACGCTTGAGAAACTCAAAATTTTCGCAGTTCTGATGCTCGACAAGCATAACTAGAACGTTCTAGGGGAAAAGTACGCATACCGTTGTAATCGGGCGACTTTCTACTTTCAGATGCAACAGAAATTTTGCGGATTGGTCAATCCGTTCGCGAGATATGGCAGTTTGGAGGTAAGAAACGGTTGAGAAACTCAAAATTTTCACAGTTCTGATGCTCGAAACGAATAACCAGAACGGCCTAGGGGAAAAGTACGCATACCGTTGTAATCGGGCGAGTTTCTACTTTCAGATGCAACAGAAATTTTGCGGATTGGTCAATCCGTTCGCGAGATATGGCAGTTTGGAAGTATGAAACACTTGAGAAACACAAAATTTTCGCAGTTCTGATGCTCGAAACGAATAACTAGAGCGGCCTAGGGGAAAAGTACGCATACCGTTGTAATCGGGCGAGTTTCTATTATACTTTCAGATGCATCAGAAATTTTGCGGATTGGTCAATCCGTTCGCGAGATATGGCAGTTTGGAAGTAAGAAACGCTTGAGAAACTCAAAATTTTCGCAGTTCTGATGCTCGAAACGATTAACCAGAACGGCCTAGGGGAAAAGTACGCATACCGTTGTAATCGGGCGAGTTTCTACTTTCAGATGCATCAGAAATTTTGCGGATTGGTCAGTCCGTTCGCGAGATATGGCAGTTTGGAAGTAAGAAACGCTTGAGAAACTCAAAATTTTCGCAGTTCTGATGCTCGAAACGATTAACTAGAACGGCCTAGTGGAAAAGTACGCATACCGTTGTAATCGGGCGAGTTTCTACTTTCAGATGCAAAAGAAATTTTGCGGATTGGTCAATCCGTTCGCGAGATATGGCGGTTTGGAAGTAAGAAACGCTGGAGAAATTCAAAATTTTCGCAGTTCTGATGCTCGAAACGAATAACTAGAACGGCCTAGGGGAAAAGTACGCATACCGTTGTAAACGGGCGAGTTTCTACCTTCAGATGCAACAGAAATTTTGCGGATTGCTCAATCCGTTCGCGAGGTATGGCAATTTGGAAGTAAGAAACGCTTGAAAAACTCAAAATTTTCGCAGTTCTGATGCTCGAAACGATTAACCAGAACGGCCTAGGGGAAAAGTATGCACACCGTTGTAATCGGGCGAGTTTCTACTTTCAGATGCAACAGAAATTTTGTGGATTGGTCAATCCGTTCGCGAGATATGGCGGTTTGGAAGTAAGAAACGCTTGAGAAACTCAAAATTTTCGCAGTTCTGATGCTCGAAACGAATAACTAGAACGGCCTACGGGAAAAGTACGCATACCGTTGTAAACGGGCGAGTTTCCACCTTCAGATGCAACAGAAATTTTGCGGATTGCTCAATCCGTTCGCGAGGTATGGCAATTTGGAAGTAAGAAACGCTTGAAAAACTCAAAATTTTCGCAGTTCTGATGCTCGAAACGAATAACTAGAACGGACTAGGGGAAAAGTACGCATACCGTTGTAATCGGGCGAGTTTCTACTTTCAGATGCAACAGAAATTTTGAGGATTGGTCAATCCGTTCGCGAGATATGGCAGTTTGGAGGTAAGAAACGCTTGAGAAACTCAAAATTTTCGCAGTTCTGATGCTCGACAAGCATAACTAGAACGTTCTAGGGGAAAAGTACGCATACCGTTGTAATCGGGCGACTTTCTACTTTCAGATGCATCAGAAATTTTGCGGATTGGTCAATCCGTTCGCGAGATATGGCAGTTTGGAAGTAAGAAACGCTTGAGAAACTCAAAATTTTCGCAGTTCTGATGCTCGAAACGATTAACTAGAACGGCCTAGGGGAAAAGTACGCATACCGTTGTAATCGGGCGAGTTTCTACTTTCAGATGCAACAGAAATTTTGCGGATTGGTCAATCCGTTAGCGAGATATGGCAGTTTGGAGGTAAGAAACGGTTGAGAAACTCAAAATTTTCACAGTTCTGATGCTCGAAACGAATAACCAGAACGGCCTAGGGGAAAAGTACGCATACCGTTGTAATCGGGCGAGTTTCTACTTTCAGATGCAACAGAAATTTTGCGGATTGGTCAATCCGTTCGCGAGATATGGCAGTTTGGAAGTATGAAACACTTGAGAAACACAAAATTTTCGCAGTTCTGATGCCCGAAACGAATAACTAGAGCGGCCTAGGGGAAAAGTACGCATACCGTTGTAATCGGGCGAGTTTCTACTTTCAGATGCATCAGAAATTTTGCGGATTGGTCAATCCGTTCGCGAGATATGGCAGTTTGGAAGTAAGAAACGCTTGAGAAACTCAAAATTTTCGCAGTTCTGATGCTCGAAACGATTAACCAGAACGGCCTAGGGGAAAAGTACGCATACCGTTGTAAACGGGCGAGTTTCTACCTTCAGATGCAACAGAAATTTTGCGGATTGCTCAATCCGTTCGCGAGGTATGGCAATTTGGAAGTAAGAAACGCTTGAGAAACTCAAAATTTTCGCAGTTCAGATGCTCGAAACGAATAACTAGAACGGCCTAGGGGAAAAGTACGCATACCGTTGTAAACGGGCGAGTTTCTACCTTCAGATGCAACAGAAATTTTGCGGATTGCTCAATCCGTTCGCGAGGTATGGCAATTTGAAGGTAAGAAACGCTTGAGAAACACAAAATTTTCGCAGTTCTGATGCTCGACAAGCATAACTAGAACGTTCTAGGGGAAATGTACGCATACCGTTGTAATCGGGCGACTTTCTACTTTCAGATGCAACAGAAATTTTGCGGATTGGTCAATCCGTTCGCGAGATATGGCAGTTTGGAGGTAAGAAACGGTTGAGAAACTCAAAATTTTCACAGTTCTGATGCTCGAAACGAATAACCAGAACGGCCTAGGGGAAAAGTACGCATACCGTTGTAATCGGGCGACTTTCTACTTTCAGATGCATCAGAAATTTTGCGGATTGGTCAATCCGTTCGCGAGATATGGCAGTTTGGAAGTAAGAAACGCTTGAGAAACTCAAAATTTTCGCAGTTCTGATGCTCGACAAGCATAACTAGAACGTTCTAGGGGAAAAGTACGCCTACCGTTGTAATCGGGCGACTTTCTACTTTCAGATGCAACAGAAATTTTGCGGATTGGTCAATCCGTTCGCGAGATATGGCAGTTTGGAAGTAAGAAACGCTTGAGAAACTCAAAATTTTCGCAGTTCTGATGCTCGAAACGATTAACTAGAACGGCCTAGGGGAAAAGTACGCATACCGTTGTAATCGGGCGAGTTTCTACTTTCAGTTGCAACAGAAATTTTGCGGATTGGTCAATCCGTTAGCGAGATATGGCAGTTTGGAGGTAAGAAACGGTTGAGAAACTCAAAATTTTCACAGTTCTGATGCTCGAAACGAATAACCAGAACGGCCTAGGGGAAAAGTACGCATACCGTTGTAATCGGGCGAGTTTCTACTTTCAGATGCAACAGAAATTTTGCGGATTGGTCAATCCGTTCGCGAGATATGGCAGTTTGGAAGTATGAAACACTTGAGAAACACAAAATTTTCGCAGTTCTGATGCCCGAAACGAATAACTAGAGCGGCCTAGGGGAAAAGTACGCATACCGTTGTAATCGGGCGAGTTTCTACTTTCAGATGCATCAGAAATTTTGCGGATTGGTCAATCCGTTCGCGAGATATGGCAGTTTGGAAGTAAGAAACGCTTGAGAAACTCAAAATTTTCGCAGTTCTGATGCTCGAAACGATTAACCAGAACGGCCTAGGGGAAAAGTACGCATACCGTTGTAAACGGGCGAGTTTCTACCTTCAGATGCAACAGAAATTTTGCGGATTGCTCAATCCGTTCGCGAGGTATGGCAATTTGGAAGTAAGAAACGCTTGAGAAACTCAAAATTTTCGCAGTTCAGATGCTCGAAACGAATAACTAGAACGGCCTAGGGGAAAAGTACGCATACCGTTGTAAACGGGCGAGTTTCTACCTTCAGATGCAACAGAAATTTTGCGGATTGCTCAATCCGTTCGCGAGGTATGGCAATTTGGAGGTAAGAAACGCTTGAGAAACACAAAATTTTCGCAGTTCTGATGCTCGACAAGCATAACTAGAACGTTCTAGGGGAAAAGTACGCACACCGTTGTAATCGGGCGACTTTCTACTTTCAGATGCAACAGAAATTTTGCGGATTGGTCAATCCGTTCGCGAGATATGGCAGTTTGGAGGTAAGAAACGGTTGAGAAACTCAAAATTTTCACAGTTCTGATGCTCGAAACGAATAACCAGAACGGCCTAGGGGAAAAGTACGCATACCGTTGTAATCGGGCGACTTTCTACTTTCAGATGCATCAGAAATTTTGCGGATTGGTCAATCCGTTCGCGAGATATGGCAGTTTGGAAGTAAGAAACGCTTGAGAAACTCAAAATTTTCGCAGTTCTGATGCTCGACAAGCATAACTAGAACGTTCTAGGGGAAAAGTACGCATACCGTTGTAATCGGGCGACTTTCTACTTTCAGATGCAACAGAAATTTTGCGGATTGGTCAATCCGTTCGCGAGATATGGCAGTTTGGAGGTAAGAAACGGTTGAGAAACTCAAAATTTTCACAGTTCTGATGCTCGAAACGAATAACCAGAACGGCCTAGGGGAAAAGTACGCATACCGTTGTAATCGGGCGAGTTTCTACTTTCAGATGCAACAGAAATTTTGCGGATTGGTCAATCCGTTCGCGAGATATGGCAGTTTGGAAGTATGAAACACTTGAGAAACACAAAATTTTCGCAGTTCTGATGCTCGAAACGAATAACTAGAGCGGCCTAGGGGAAAAGTACGCATACCGTTGTAATCGGGCGAGTTTCTATTATACTTTCAGATGCATCAGAAATTTTGCGGATTGGTCAATCCGTTCGCGAGATATGGCAGTTTGGAAGTAAGAAACGCTTGAGAATCTCAAAATTTTCGCAGTTCTGATGCTCGAAACGATTAACCAGAACGGCCTAGGGGAAAAGTACGCATACCGTTGTAATCGGGCGAGTTTCTACTTTCAGATGCATCAGAAATTTTGCGGATTGGTCAGTCCGTTCGCGAGATATGGCAGTTTGGAAGTAAGAAACGCTTGAGAAACTCAAAATTTTCGCAGTTCTGATGCTCGAAACGATTAACTAGAACGGCCTAGTGGAAAAGTACGCATACCGTTGTAATCGGGCGAGTTTCTACTTTCAGATGCAACAGAAATTTTGCGGATTGGTCAATCCGTTCGCGAGATATGGTTTTTGGAAGTAAGAAACGCTGGAGAAACTCAAAATTTTCGCAGTTCTGATGCTCGAAACGAATAACTAGAACGGCCTAGGGGAAAAGTACGCATACCGTTGTAAACGGGCGAGTTTCTACCTTCAGATGCAACAGAAATTTTGCGGATTGCTCAATCCGTTCGCGAGGTATGGCAATTTGGAAGTAAGAAACGCTTGAAAAACTCAAAATTTTCGCAGTTCTGATGCTCGAAACGATTAACCAGAACGGCGTAGGGGAAAAGTACGCACACCGTTGTAATCGGGCGAGTTTCTACTTTCAGATGCAACAGAAATTTTGCGGATTGGTCAATCCGTTCGCGAGATATGGCGGTTTGGAAGTAAGAAACGCTTGAGAAACTCAAAATTTTCGCAGTTCTGATGCTCGAAACGAATAACTAGAACGGCCTAGGGGAAAAGTAGGCATACCGTTGTAATCGGGCGAGTTTGTACTTTCAGATGCAACAGAAATTTTGCGGATTGGTCAATCCGTTCGCGAGATATGGCAGTTTGGAGGTAAGAAACGCTTGAGAAACTCAAAATTTTCGCAGTTCTGATGCTCGAAACGAATAACTAGAACGGACTAGGGGAAAAGTACGCATACCGTTGTAATCGGGCGAGTTTCTACTTTCAGATGCAACAGAAATTTTGAGGATTGGTCAATCCGTTCGCGAGATATGGCAGTTTGGAGGTAAGAAACGCTTGAGAAACTCCAAATTTTCGCAGTTCTGATGCTCGACAAGCATAACTAGAACGTTCTAGGGGAAAAGTACGCATACCGTTGTAATCGGGCGACTTTCTACTTTCAGATGCAACAGAAATTTTGCGGATTGGTCAATCCGTTCGCGAGATATGGCAGTTTGGAAGTATGAAACACTTGAGAAACACAAAATTTTCGCAGTTCTGATGCTCGAAACGAATAACTAGAGCGGCCTAGGGGAAAAGTACGCTTACCGTTGTAATCGGGCGAGTTTCTACTTTCAGATGCATCAGAAATTTTGCGGATTGGTCAATCCGTTCGCGAGATATGGCAGTTTGGAAGTAAGAAACGCTTGAGAAACTCAAAATTTTCGCAGTTCTGATGCTCGAAACGATTAACCAGAACGGCCTAGGGGAAAAGTACGCATACCGTTGTAATCGGGCGAGTTTCTACCTTCAGATGCAACAGAAATTTTGCGGATTGCTCAATCCGTTCGCGAGGTATGGCAATTTGGAAGTAAGAAACGCTTGAGAAACTCAAAATTTTCGCAGTTCAGATGCTCGAAACGAATAACTAGAACGGCCTAGGGGAAAAGTACGCATACCGTTGTAAACGGGCGAGTTTCTACCTTCAGATGCAACAGAAATTTTGCGGATTGCTCAATCCGTTCGCGAGGTATGGCAATTTGGAGGTAAGAAACGCTTGAGAAACACAAAATTTTCGCAGTTCTGATGCTCGACAAGCATAACTAGAACGTTCTAGGGGAAAAGTACGCATACCGTTGTAATCGGGCGACTTTCTACTTTCAGATGCATCAGAAATTTTGCGGATTGGTCAATCCGTTCGCGAGATATGGCAGTTTGGAAGTAAGAAACGCTTGAGAAACTCAAAATTTTCGCAGTTCTGATGCTCGACAAGCATAACTAGAACGTTCTAGGGGAAAAGTACGCATACCGTTGTAATCGGGCGACTTTCTACTTTCAGATGCAACAGAAATTTTGCGGATTGGTCAATCCGTTCGCAAGATATGGCAGTTTGGAGGTAAGAAACGGTTGAGAAACTCAAAATTTTCACAGTTCTGATGCTCGAAACGAATAACCAGAACGGCCTAGGGGAAAAGTACGCATACCGTTGTAATCGGGCGAGTTTCTACTTTCAGATGCAACAGAAATTTTGCGGATTGGTCAATCCGTTCGCGAGATATGGCAGTTTGGAAGTATGAAACACTTGAGAAACACAAAATTTTCGCAGTTCTGATGCTCGAAACGAATAACTAGAGCGGCCTAGGGGAAAAGTACGCATACCGTTGTAATCGGGCGAGTTTCTATTATACTTTCAGATGCATCAGAAATTTTGCGGATTGGTCAATCCGTTCGCGAGATATGGCAGTTTGGAAGTAAGAAACGCTTGAGAATCTCAAAATTTTCGCAGTTCTGATGCTCGAAACGATTAACCAGAACGGCCTAGGGGAAAAGTACGCATACCGTTGTAATCGGGCGAGTTTCTACTTTCAGATGCATCAGAAATTTTGCGGATTGGTCAGTCCGTTCGCGAGATATGGCAGTTTGGAAGTAAGAAACGCTTGAGAAACTCAAAATTTTCGCAGTTCTGATGCTCGAAACGATTAACTAGAACGGCCTAGTGGAAAAGTACGCATACCGTTGTAATCGGGCGAGTTTCTACTTTCAGATGCAACAGAAATTTTGCGGATTGGTCAATCCGTTCGCGAGATATGGTTTTTGGAAGTAAGAAACGCTGGAGAAACTCAAAATTTTCGCAGTTCTGATGCTCGAAACGAATAACTAGAACGGCCTAGGGGAAAAGTACGCATACCGTTGTAAACGGGCGAGTTTCTACCTTCAGATGCAACAGAAATTTTGCGGATTGCTCAATCCGTTCGCGAGGTATGGCAATTTGGAAGTAAGAAACGCTTGAAAAACTCAAAATTTTCGCAGTTCTGATGCTCGAAACGATTAACCAGAACGGCGTAGGGGAAAAGTACGCACACCGTTGTAATCGGGCGAGTTTCTACTTTCAGATGCAACAGAAATTTTGCGGATTGGTCAATCCGTTCGCGAGATATGGCGGTTTGGAAGTAAGAAACGCTTGAGAAACTCAAAATTTTCGCAGTTCTGATGCTCGAAACGAATAACTAGAACGGCCTAGGGGAAAAGTAGGCATACCGTTGTAATCGGGCGAGTTTGTACTTTCAGATGCAACAGAAATTTTGCGGATTGGTCAATCCGTTCGCGAGATATGGCAGTTTGGAGGTAAGAAACGCTTGAGAAACTCAAAATTTTCGCAGTTCTGATGCTCGAAACGAATAACTAGAACGGACTAGGGGAAAAGTACGCATACCGTTGTAATCGGGCGAGTTTCTACTTTCAGATGCAACAGAAATTTTGAGGATTGGTCAATCCGTTCGCGAGATATGGCAGTTTGGAGGGAAGAAACGCTTGAGAAACTCCAAATTTTCGCAGTTCTGATGCTCGACAAGCATAACTAGAACGTTCTAGGGGAAAAGTACGCATACCGTTGTAATCGGGTGAGTTTCTACTTTCAGATGCAACAGAAATTTTGCGGATTGGTCAATCCGTTTGCGAGATATGGCAGTTTGGAGGTAAGAAACGGTTGAGAAACTCAAAATTTTCACAGTTCTGATGCTCGAAACGAATAACCAGAACGGCCTAGGGGAAAAGTACGCATACCGTTGTAATCGGGCGAGTTTCTACTTTCAGATGCAACAGAAATTTTGCGGATTGGTCAATCCGTTCGCGAGATATGGCAGTTTGGGAGTATGAAACACTTGAGAAACACAAAATTTTCGCAGTTCTGATGCCCGAAACGAATAACTAGAGCGGCCTAGGGGAAAAGTACGCATACCGTTGTAATCGGGCGAGTTTCTACTTTCAGATGCATCAGAAATTTTGCGGATTGGTCAATCCGTTCGCGAGATATGGCAGTTTGGAAGTAAGAAACGCTTGAGAAACTCAAAATTTTCGCAGTTCTGATGCTCGAAACGATTAACCAGAACGGCCTAGGGGAAAAGTACGCATACCGTTGTAAACGGGCGAGTTTCTACCTTCAGATGCAACAGAAATTTTGCGGATTGCTCAATCCGTTCGCGAGGTATGGCAATTTGGAAGTAAGAAACGCTTGAAAAACTCAAAATTTTCGCAGTTCAGATGCTCGAAACGAGTAACTAGAACGGACTCGGGGAAAAGTACGCATACAGTTGTAATCGGGCGAGTTTCTACTTTCAGATGCAACAGAAATTTTGCAGATTGGTCAATCCGTTCGCGAGATATGGCAGTTTGGAGGTAAGAAATGCTTGAGGAACTCAAAATTTTCGCAGTTCTGATGCTCGACAAGCATAACTAGAACGTTCTAGGGGAAAAGTACGCATACCGTTGTAATCGGGCGACTTTCTACTTTCAGATGCATCAGAAATTTTGCGGATTGGTCAATCCGTTCGCGAGATATGGCAGTTTGGAAGTAAGAAACGCTTGAGAAACTCAAAATTTTCGCAGTTCTGATGCTCGAAACGATTAACTAGAACGGCCTAGGGGAAAAGTACGCATACCGTTGTAATCGGGCGAGTTTCTACTTTCAGATACAACAGAAATTTTGCGGATTGGTCAATCCGTTCGCGAGATATGGCGGTTTGGAAGTAAGAAACGCTTGAGAAACTCAAAATTTTCGCAGTTCTGATGCTCGAAACGAATAACTAGAACGGCCTAGGGGAAAAGTACGCATACCGTTGTAATCGGGCGAGTTTCTACTTTCAGATGCAACAGAAATTTTGCGGATTGGTCAATCCGTTCGCGAGATATGGCAGTTTGGAGGTAAGAAACGGTTGAGAAACTCAAAATTTTCACAGTTCTGATGCTCGAAACGAATAACCAGAACGGCCTAGGGGAAAAGCACGCATACCGTTGTAATCGGGCGAGTTTGTACTTTCAGATGCAACAGAAATTTTGCGGATTGGTCAATCCGTTCGCGAGATATGGCAGTTTGGAAGTAAGAAACGCTTGAGAAACTCAAAATTTTCGCAGTTCTGATGCTCGAAACGATTAACTAGAACGGCCTAGGGGAAAAGTACGCATACCGTTGATATCGGGTGAGTTTCTACTTTCAGATGCAACAGAAATTTTGCGGATTAGTCAATCCGTTCGCGAGATATGGCAGTTTGGAGGTAAGAAACGCTTGAGAAACTCAAAATTTTCGCAGTTCTGATGCTCGACCAGCATAACTAGAACGTTCTAGGGGAAAAGTACGCATACCGTTGTAATCGGGCGACTTTCTACTTTCAGATGCAACAGAAATTTTGCGGATTGGTCAATCCGTTTGCGAGATATGGCAGTTTGGAGGTAAGAAACGGTTGAGAAACTCAAAATTTTCACAGTTCTGATGCTCGAAACGAATAACCAGAACGGCCTAGGGGAAAAGCACGCATACCGTTGTAATCGGGCGAGTTTCTACTTTCAGATGCAACAGAAATTTTGCGGATTGGTCAATCCGTTCGCGAGATATGGCAGTTTGGAAGTATGAAACACTTGAGAAACACAAAATTTTCGCAGTTCTGATGCCCGAAACGAATAACTAGAGCGGCCTAGGGGAAAAGTACGCATACCGTTGTAATCGGGCGAGTTTCTACTTTCAGATGCATCAGAAATTTTGCGGATTGGTCATTCCGTTCGCGAGATATGGCAGTTTGGAAGTAAGAAACGCTTGAGAAACTCAAAATTTTCGCAGTTCTGATGCTCGAAACGATTAACCAGAACGGCCTAGGGGAAAAGTACGCATACCGTTGTAAACGGGCGAGTTTCTACCTTCAGATGCAACAGAAATTTTGCGGATTGCTCAATCCGTTCGCGAGGTATGGCAATTTGGAAGTAAGAAACGCTTGAAAAACTCAAAATTTTCGCAGTTCTGATGCTCGAAACGAATAACTAGAACGGACTAGGGGAAAAGTACGCATACCGTTGTAATCGGGCGAGTTTCTACTTTCAGATGCAACAGAAATTTTCCGGATTGGTCAATCCGTTCGCGAGATATGGCAGTTTGGAGGTAAGAAATGCTTGAGAAACTCAAAATTTTCGCAGTTCTGATGCTCGACAAGCATAACTAGAACGTTCTAGGGGAAAAGTACGCATACCGTTGTAATCGGGCGACTTTCTACTTTCAGATGCATCAGAAATTTTGCGGATTGGTCAATCCGTTCGCGAGATATGGCAGTTTGGAAGTAAGAAACGCTTGAGAAACTCAAAATTTTCGCAGTTCTGATGCTCGAAACGATTAACTAGAACGGCCTAGGGGAAAAGTACGCATACCGTTGTAATCGGGCGAGTTTCTACTTTCAGATACAACAGAAATTTTGCGGATTGGTCAATCCGTTCGCGAGATATGGCGGTTTGGAAGTAAGAAACGCTTGAGAAACTCAAAATTTTCGCAGTTCTGATGCTCGAAACGAATAACTAGAACAGCCTAGGGGAAAAGTACGCATACCGTTGTAATCGGGCGAGTTCCTACTTTCAGATGCAACAGAAATTTTGCGGATTGGTCAATCCGTTCGCGAGATATGGCAGTTTGTAGGTAAGAAACGCTTGAGAAACTCAACATTTTCGCAGTTCTGTTGCTCGAAACGAATAACTAGAGCGGCCTAGAGGAAAAGTACGCATACCGTTGTAATCGGGCGAGTTTCTACTTTCAGACGCATCAGAAATTTTGCGGATTGGTCAATCCGTTCGCGAGATATGGCAGTTTGGAAGTAAGAAACGCTTGAGAAACTCAAAATTTTCGCAGTTCTGTTGCTCGAAACGATTAACCAGAACGGCCTAGGGGAAAAGTACGCATACCGTTGTAATCGGGCGAGTTTCTACTTTCAGATGCATCAGAAATTTTGCGGATTGGTCAATCCGTTCGCGAGATATGGCGGTTTGGAAGTAAGAAACGCTTGAGAAACTCAAAATTTTCGCAGTTCTGATGCTCGAAACGAATAACTAGAACGGCCTAGGGGGAAAGTACGCATACCGTTGTAATCGAGCGAGTTTCTACTTTCAGATGCAACAGAAATTTTGCGGATTGGTCAATCCGTTCGCGAGATATGGCAGTTTGGAGGTAAGAAACGCTTGAGAAACTCCAAATTTTCGCAGTTCTGATGCTCGACAAGCATAACTAGAACTTTCTAGGGGAAAAGTACGCATACCGTTGTAATCGGGCGACTTTCTACTTTCAGATGCAACAGAAATTTTGCGGATTGGTCAATCCGTTCGCGAGATATGGCAGTTTGGAGGTAAGAAACGGTTGAGAAACTCAAAATTTTCACAGTTCTGATGCTCGAAACGAATAACCAGAACGGCCTAGGGGAAAAGTACGCATACCGTTGTAATCGGGCGAGTTTCTACTTTCAGATGCATCAGAAATTTTGCGGATTGGTCAGTCCGTTCGCGAGATATGGCAGTTTGGAAGTAAGAAACGCTTGGGAAACTCAAAATTTTCGCAGTTCTGATGCTCGAAACGATTAACTAGAACGGCCTAGGGGAAAAGTACGCATACCGTTGATATCGGGTGAGTTTCTACTTTCAGATGCAACAGAAATTTTGCGGATTAGTCAATCCGTTCGCGAGATATGGCAGTTTGGAGGTAAGAAACGCTTGAGAAACTCAAAATTTTCGCAGTTCTGATGCTCGACCAGCATAACTAGAACGTTCTAGGGGAAAAGTACGCATACCGTTGTAATCGGGCGACTTTCTACTTTCAGATGCGACAGAAATTTTGCGGATTGGTCAATCCGTTTGCGAGATATGGCAGTTTGGAGGTAAGAAACACTTGAGAAACACAAAATTTTCGCAGTTCTGATGCCCGAAACGAATAACTAGAGCGGCCTAGGGGAAAAGTACGCATACCGTTGTAATCGGGCGACTTTCTACTTTCAGATGCATCAGAAATTTTGCGGATTGGTCAATCCGTTCGCGAGATATGGCAGTTTGGAAGTAAGAAACGCTTGAGAAACTCAAAATTTTCGCAGTTCTGATGCTCGAAACGATTAACTAGAACGGCCTAGGGGAAAAGTACGCATACCGTTGTAATCGGGCGAGTTTCTACTTTCAGATACAACAGAAATTTTGCGGATTGGTCAATCCGTTCGCGAGATATGGCGGTTTGGAAGTAAGAAACGCTTGAGAAACTCAAAATTTTCGCAGTTCTGATGCTCGAAACGAATAACTAGAACAGCCTAGGGGAAAAGTACGCATACCGTTGTAATCGGGCGAGTTTCTACTTTCAGATGCAACAGAAATTTTGCGGATTGGTCAATCCGTTCGCGAGATATGGCAGTTTGTAGGTAAGAAACGCTTGAGAAACTCAACATTTTCGCAGTTCTGTTGCTCGAAACGAATAACTAGAGCGGCCTAGGGGAAAAGTACGCATACCGTTGTAATCGGGCGAGTTTCTACTTTCAGACGCATCAGAAATTTTGCGGATTGGTCAATCCGTTCGCGAGATATGGCAGTTTGGAAGTAAGAAACGCTTGAGAAACTCAAAATTTTCGCAGTTCTGATGCTCGAAACGATTAACCAGAACGGCCTAGGGGAAAAGTACGCATACCGTTGTAATCGGGCGAGTTTCTACTTTCAGATGCATCAGAAATTTTGCGGATTGGTCAATCCGTTCGCGAGATATGGCGGTTTGGAAGTAAGAAACGCTTGAGAAACTCAAAATTTTCGCAGTTCTGATGCTCGAAACGAATAACTAGAACGGCCTAGGGGGAAAGTACGCATACCGTTGTAATCGGGCGAGTTTCTACTTTCAGATGCAACAGAAATTTTGCGGATTGGTCAATCCGTTCGCGAGATATGGCAGTTTGGAGGTAAGAAACGCTTGAGAAACTCCAAATTTTCGCAGTTCTGATGCTCGACAAGCATAACTAGAACGTTCTAGGGGAAAAGTACGCATACCGTTGTAATCGGGCGACTTTCTACTTTCAGATGCAACAGAAATTTTGCCGATTGGTCAATCCGTTCGCGAGATATGGCAGTTTGGAAGTATGAAACACTTGAGAAACACAAAATTTTCGCAGTTCTGATGCTCGAAACGAATAACTAGAGCGGCCTAGGGGAAAAGTACGCTTACCGTTGTAATCGGGCGAGTTTCTACTTTCAGATGCATCTGAAATTTTGCGGATTGGTCAATCCGTTCGCGAGATATGGCAGTTTGGAAGTAAGAAACGCTTGAGAAACTCAAAATTTTCGCAGTTCTGATGCTCGAAACGATTAACCAGAACGGCCTAGGGGAAAAGTACGCATACCGTTGTAATCGGGCGAGTTTCTACTTTCAGATGCATCAGAAATTTTGCGGATTGGTCAGTCCGTTCGCGAGATATGGCAGTTTGGAAGTAAGAAACGCTTGAGAAACTCAAAATTTTCGCAGTTCTGATGCTCGAAACGATTAACTAGAACGGCCTAGGGGAAAAGTACGCATACCGTTGTAATCGGGCGAGTTTCTACTTTCAGATGCAACAGAAATTTTGCGGATTGGTCAATCCGTTCGCGAGATATGGCAGTTTGGAAGTATGAAACACTTGAGAAACACAAAATTTTCGCAGTTCTGATGCTCGAAACGAATAACTAGAGCGGCCTAGGGGAAAAGTACGCATACCGTTGTAATCGGGCGACTTTCTACTTTCAGATGCAACAGAAATTTTGCCGATTGGTCAATCCGTTCGCGAGATATGGCAGTTTGGAAGTATGAAACACTTGAGAAACACAAAATTTTCGCAGTTCTGATGCTCGAAACGAATAACTAGAGCGGCCTAGGGGAAAAGTACGCTTACCGTTGTAATCGGGCGAGTTTCTACTTTCAGATGCATCAGAAATTTTGCGGATTGGTCAATCCGTTCGCGAGATATGGCAGTTTGGAAGTAAGAAACGCTTGAGAAACTCAAAATTTTCGCAGTTCTGATGCTCGAAACGATTAACCAGAACGGCCTAGGGGAAAAGTACGCATACCGTTGTAATCGGGCGAGTTTCTACTTTCAGATGCATCAGAAATTTTGCGGATTGGTCAGTCCGTTCGCGAGATATGGCAGTTTGGAAGTAAGAAACGCTTGAGAAACTCAAAATTTTCGCAGTTCTGATGCTCGAAACGATTAACTAGAACGGCCTAGGGGAAAAGTACGCATACCGTTGTAATCGGGCGAGTTTCTACTTTCAGATGCAACAGAAATTTTGCGGATTGGTCAATCCGTTCGCGAGATATGGCAGTTTGGAGGTAAGAAATGCTTGAGAAACTCAAAATTTTCGCAGTTCTGATGCTCGACAAGCATAACTAGAACGTTCTAGGGGAAAAGTACGCATACCGCTGTAATCGGGCGACTTTCTACTTTCAGATGCATCAGAAATTTTGCGGATTGGTCAATCCGTTCGCGAGATATGGCAGTTTGGAAGTAAGAAACGCTTGAGAAACTCAAAATTTTCGCAGTTCTGATGCTCGAAACGATTAACTAGAACGGCCTAGGGGAAAAGTACGCATACCGTTGTAATCGGTCGACTTTCTACTTTCAGATGCAACAGAAATTTTGCGGATTGGTCAATCCGTTCGCGAGATATGGCGGTTTGGAAGTAAGAAGCGCTTGAGAAACCAAAATTTTCGCAGTTCTGATGCTTGAAACGAATAACTAGAACGGCCTAGGGGAAAAGTACGCATACCGTTGTAATCGGGCGAGTTTCTACTTTCAGATGCAACAGAAATTTTGCGGATTGGTCAATCCGTTCGCGAGATATGGCAGTTTGTAGGTAAGAAACGCTTGAGAAACTCAACATTTTCGCAGTTCTGTTGCTCGAAACGAATAACTAGAGCGGCCTAGGGGAAAAGTACGCATACCGTTGTAATCGGGCGAGTTTCTACTTTCAGATGCATCAGAAATTTTGCGGATTGGTCAATCCGTTCGCGAGATATGGCAGTTTGGAAGTAAGAAACGCTTGAGAAACACAAAATTTTCGCAGTTCTGATGCTCGAAACGATTAACCAGAACGGCCTAGAGGAAAAGTACGCATACCGTTGTAATCGGGCGAGTTTCTACCTTCAGATGCATCAGAAATTTTGCGGATTGGTCAATCCGTTCGCGAGATATGGCAGTTTGGAAGTAAGAAACGCTTGAGAAACTCAAAATTTTCGCAGTTCTGATGCTCGAAACGATTAACTAGAACGGCCTAGGGGAAAAGTACGCATACCGTTGTAATAGGGCGAGTTTCTACTTTCAGATGCAACAGAAATTTTGCGGATTGGTCAATCCGTTCGCGAGATATGGCGGTTTGGAAGTAAGAAACGCTTGAGAAACTCAAAATTTTCGCAGTTCTGATGCTCGAAACGAATAACTAGAACGGCCTAGGGGGAAAGTACGCATACCGTTGTAATCGGGCGAGTTTCTACTTTCAGATGCAACAGAAATTTTGCGGATTGGTCAATCCGTTCGCGAGATATGGCAGTTTGTAGGTAAGAAACGCTTGAGAAACTCAACATTTTCGCAGTTCTGATGCTCGAAACGAATAACTAGAACGGCCTAGGGGAAAAGTAGGCATACCGTTGTAATCGGGCGAGTTTGTACTTTCAGATGCAACAGTAAATTTTGCGGATTGGTCAATCCGTTCGCGAGATATGGCAGTTTGGAGGTAAGAAACGCTTGAGAAACTCAAAATTTTCGCAGTTCTGATGCTCGAAACGAATAACTAGAACGGACTAGGGGAAAAGTACGCATACCGTTGTAATCGGGCGAGTTTCTACTTTCAGATGCAACAGAAATTTTGCGGATTGGTCAATCCGTTCGCGAGATATGGCAGTTTGGAGGTAAGAAACGCTTGAGAAACTCCAAATTTTCGCAGTTCTGATGCTCGACAAGCATAACTAGAACGTTCTAGGGGAAAAGTACGCATACCGTTGTAATCGGGCGACTTTCTACTTTCAGATGCAACAGAAATTTTGCGGATTGGTCAATCCGTTCTCGAGATATGGCAGTTTGGAGGTAAGAAACGGTTGAGAAACTCAAAATTTTCACAGTTCTGATGCTCGAAACGAATAACCAGAACGGCCTAGGGGAAAAGTACGCATACCGTTGTAAACGGGCGAGTTTCTACCTTCAGATGCAACACAAATTTTGCGGATTGCTCAATCCGTTCGCGAGGTATGGCAATTTGGAAGTAAGAAACGCTTGAAAAACTCAAAATTTTCGCAGTTCTGATGCTCGAAACGAATAACTAGAGCGGCCTAGGGGAAAAGTACGCATACCGTTGTAATCGGGCGAGTTTCTACTTTCAGATGCATCAGAAATTTTGCGGATTGGTCAATCCGTTCGCGAGATATGGCAGTTTGGAAGTAAGAAACGCTTGAGAAACTCAAAATTTTCGAAGTTCTGATGCTCGAAACGATTAACCAGAACGGCCTAGGGGAAAAGTACGCATACCGTTGTAATCGGGCGACTTTCTACTTTCAGATGCATCAGAAATTTTGCGGATTGGTCAATCCGTTCGCGAGATATGGCAGTTTGGAAGTAAGAAACGCTTGAGAAACTCAAAATTTTCGCAGTTCTGATGCTCGAAACGATTAACCAGAACGGCCAAGGGGAAAAGTACGCATACCGTTGTAATCGGGCGAGTTTCTACCTTCAGATGCATCAGAAATTTTGCGGATTGTTCAATCCGTTCGCGAGATATGGCAGTTTGGAAGTAAGAAACGCTTGAGAAACTCAAAATTTTCGCAGTTCTGATGCTCGAAACGATTAACTAGAACGGCCTAGGGGAAAAGTACGGATACCGTTGTAATCGGGCGAGTTTCTACTTTCAGATGCAACAGAAATTTTGCGGATTGGTCAATCCGTTCGCGAGATATGGCGGTTTGGAAGTAAGAAACGCTTGAGAAACTCAAAATTTTCGCAGTTCTGATGCTCGAAACGAATAACTAGAACGGCCTAGGGGAAAAGTACGCATACCGTTGTAAACGGGCGAGTTTCTACCTTCAGATGCAACAGAAATTTTGCGGATTGCTCAATTCGTTCGCGAGGTATGGCAATTTGGAAGTAAGAAACGCTTGAAAAACTCAAAATTTTCGCAGTTCTGATGCTCGAAACGAATAACTAGAACGGACTAGGGGAAAAGTACGCATACCGTTGTAATCGGGCGAGTTTCTACTTTCAGATGCAACAGAAATTTTGAGGATTGGTCAATCCGTTCGCGAGATATGGCAGTTTGGAGGTAAGAAACGCTTGAGAAACTCAAAATTTTCGCAGTTCTGATGCTCGACAAGCATAACTAGAACGTTCTAAGGGAAAAGTACGAATACCGTTGTAATCGGGCGACTTTCTACTTTCAGATGCATCAGAAATTTTGCGGATTGGTCAATCCGTTCGCGAGATATGGCAGTTTGGAAGTAAGAAAAACGCTTGAGAAACTCAAAATTTTCGCAGTTCTGATGCTCGAAACGATTAACTAGAACGGCCTAGGGGAAAAGTACGCATACCGTTGTAATCGGGCGAGTTTCTACTTTCAGATGCAAGAGAAATTTTGCGGATTGGTCAATCCGTTCGCGAGATATGGCGGTTTGGAAGTAAGAAACGCTTGAGAAACTCAAAATTTTCGCAGTTCTGATGCTCGAAACGAATAACTAGAACGGCCTAGGGGAAAAGTACGCATACCGTTGTAATCGGGCGAGTTTCTACTTTCAGATGCAACAGAAATTTTGCGGATTGGTCAATCCGTTCGCGAGATATGGCAGTTTGTAGGTAAGAAACGCTTGAGAAACTCAACATTTTCGCAGCTCTGTTGCTCGAAACGAATAACTAGAGCGGCCTAGGGGAAAAGTACGCATACCGTTGTAATCGGGCGAGTTTCTACTTTCAGATGCATCAGAAATTTTGCGGATTGGTCAATCCGTTCGCGAGATATGGCAGTTTGGAAGTAAGAAACGCTTGAGAAACTCAAAATTTTCGCAGTTCTGATGCTCGAAACGATTAACTAGAACGGCCTAGGGGAAAAGTACGCATACCGTTGTAATAGGGCGAGCTTCTACTTTCAGATGCAACAGAAATTTTGCGGATTGGTCAATCCGTTCGCGAGATATGGCGGTTTGGAAGTAAGAAACGCTTGAGAAACTCAAAATTTTCGCAGTTCTGATGCTCGAAACGAATAACTAGAACGGCCTAGGGGGAAAGTACGCATACCGTTGTAATCGGGCGAGTTTCTACTTTCAGATGCAACAGAAATTTTGCGGATTGGTCAATCCGTTCGCGAGATATGGCAGTTTGTAGGTAAGAAACGCTTGAGAAACTCAACATTTTCGCAGTTCTGATGCTCGAAACGAATAACTAGAACGGCCTAGGGGAAAAGTAGGCATACCGTTGTAATCGGGCGAGTTTGTACTTTCAGATGCAACAGTAAATTTTGCGGATTGGTCAATCCGTTCGCGAGATATGGCAGTTTGGAGGTAAGAAACGCTTGAGAAACTCAAAATTTTCGCAGTTCTGATGCTCGAAACGAATAACTAGAACGGACTAGGGGAAAAGTACGCATACCGTTGTAATCGGGCGAGTTTCTACTTTCAGATGCAACAGAAATTTTGCGGATTGGTCAATCCGTTCGCGAGATATGGCAGTTTGGAGGTAAGAAACGCTTGAGAAACTCCAAATTTTCGCAGTTCTGATGCTCGACAAGCATAACTAGAACGTTCTAGGGGAAAAGTACGCATACCGTTGTAATCGGGCGACTTTCTACTTTCAGATGCAACAGAAATTTTGCGGATTGGTCAATCCGTTCTCGAGATATGGCAGTTTGGAGGTAAGAAACGGTTGAGAAACTCAAAATTTTCACAGTTCTGATGCTCGAAACGAATAACCAGAACGGCCTAGGGGAAAAGTACGCATACCGTTGTAAACGGGCGAGTTTCTACCTTCAGATGCAACACAAATTTTGCGGATTGCTCAATCCGTTCGCGAGGTATGGCAATTTGGAAGTAAGAAACGCTTGAAAAACTCAAAATTTTCGCAGTTCTGATGCTCGAAACGAATAACTAGAGCGGCCTAGGGGAAAAGTACGCATACCGTTGTAATCGGGCGAGTTTCTACTTTCAGATGCATCAGAAATTTTGCGGATTGGTCAATCCGTTCGCGAGATATGGCAGTTTGGAAGTAAGAAACGCTTGAGAAACTCAAAATTTTCGAAGTTCTGATGCTCGAAACGATTAACCAGAACGGCCTAGGGGAAAAGTACGCATACCGTTGTAATCGGGCGACTTTCTACTTTCAGATGCATCAGAAATTTTGCGGATTGGTCAATCCGTTCGCGAGATATGGCAGTTTGGAAGTAAGAAACGCTTGAGAAACTCAAAATTTTCGCAGTTCTGATGCTCGAAACGATTAACCAGAACGGCCAAGGGGAAAAGTACGCATACCGTTGTAATCGGGCGAGTTTCTACCTTCAGATGCATCAGAAATTTTGCGGATTGTTCAATCCGTTCGCGAGATATGGCAGTTTGGAAGTAAGAAACGCTTGAGAAACTCAAAATTTTCGCAGTTCTGATGCTCGAAACGATTAACTAGAACGGCCTAGGGGAAAAGTACGGATACCGTTGTAATCGGGCGAGTTTCTACTTTCAGATGCAACAGAAATTTTGCGGATTGGTCAATCCGTTCGCGAGATATGGCGGTTTGGAAGTAAGAAACGCTTGAGAAACTCAAAATTTTCGCAGTTCTGATGCTCGAAACGAATAACTAGAACGGCCTAGGGGAAAAGTACGCATACCGTTGTAAACGGGCGAGTTTCTACCTTCAGATGCAACAGAAATTTTGCGGATTGCTCAATTCGTTCGCGAGGTATGGCAATTTGGAAGTAAGAAACGCTTGAAAAACTCAAAATTTTCGCAGTTCTGATGCTCGAAACGAATAACTAGAACGGACTAGGGGAAAAGTACGCATACCGTTGTAATCGGGCGAGTTTCTACTTTCAGATGCAACAGAAATTTTGAGGATTGGTCAATCCGTTCGCGAGATATGGCAGTTTGGAGGTAAGAAACGCTTGAGAAACTCAAAATTTTCGCAGTTCTGATGCTCGACAAGCATAACTAGAACGTTCTAAGGGAAAAGTACGAATACCGTTGTAATCGGGCGACTTTCTACTTTCAGATGCATCAGAAATTTTGCGGATTGGTCAATCCGTTCGCGAGATATGGCAGTTTGGAAGTAAGAAAAACGCTTGAGAAACTCAAAATTTTCGCAGTTCTGATGCTCGAAACGATTAACTAGAACGGCCTAGGGGAAAAGTACGCATACCGTTGTAATCGGGCGAGTTTCTACTTTCAGATGCAAGAGAAATTTTGCGGATTGGTCAATCCGTTCGCGAGATATGGCGGTTTGGAAGTAAGAAACGCTTGAGAAACTCAAAATTTTCGCAGTTCTGATGCTCGAAACGAATAACTAGAACGGCCTAGGGGAAAAGTACGCATACCGTTGTAATCGGGCGAGTTTCTACTTTCAGATGCAACAGAAATTTTGCGGATTGGTCAATCCGTTCGCGAGATATGGCAGTTTGTAGGTAAGAAACGCTTGAGAAACTCAACATTTTCGCAGCTCTGTTGCTCGAAACGAATAACTAGAGCGGCCTAGGGGAAAAGTACGCATACCGTTGTAATCGGGCGAGTTTCTACTTTCAGATGCATCAGAAATTTTGCGGATTGGTCAATCCGTTCGCGAGATATGGCAGTTTGGAAGTAAGAAACGCTTGAGAAACTCAAAATTTTCGCAGTTCTGATGCTCGAAACGATTAACGAGAACGGCCAAGGGGAAAAGTACGCATACCGTTGTAATCGGGCGAGTTTCTACCTTCAGATGCATCAGAAATTTTGCGGATTGGTCAATCCGTTCGCGAGATATGGCAGTTTGGAAGTAAGAAACGCTTGAAAAACTCAAAATTTTCGCAGTTCTGATGCTCGAAACGATTAACTAGAACGGCCTAGGGGAAAAGTACGCATACCGTTGTAATCGGGCGAGTTTCTACTTTCAGATGCAACAGAAATTTTGCGGATTGGTCAATCCGTTCGCGAGATATGGCGGTTTGGAAGTAAGAAACGCTTGAGAAACTCAAAATTTTCGCAGTTCTGATGCTCGAAACGAATAACTAGAACGGTCTAGGGGAAAAGTACGCATACCGTTGTAAACGGGCGAGTTTCTACCTTCAGATGCAACAGAAATTTTGCGGATTGCTCAATCCGTTCGCGAGGTATGGCAATTTGGAAGTAAGAAACGCTTGAAAAACTCAAAATTTTCGCAGTTCTGATGCTCGAAACGAATAACTAGAACGGACTAGGGGAAAAGTACGCATACCGTTGTAATCGGGCGAGTTTCTACTTTCAGATGCAACAGAAATTTTGAGGATTGGTCAATCCGTTCGCGAGATATGGCAGTTTGGAGGTAAGAAACGCTTGAGAAACTCAAAATTTTCGCAGTTCTGATGCTCGAAACGATTAACGAGAACGGCCAAGGGGAAAAGTACGCATACCGTTGTAATCGGGCGAGTTTCTACCTTCAGATGCATCAGAAATTTTGCGGATTGGTCAATCCGTTCGCGAGATATGGCAGTTTGGAAGTAAGAAACGCTTGAGAAACTCAAAATTTTCGCAGTTCTGATGCTCGAAACGATTAACTAGAACGGCCTAGGGGAAAAGTACGCATACCGTTGTAATCGGGCGAGTTTCTACTTTCAGATGCAACAGAAATTTTGCGGATTGGTCAATCCGTTCGCGAGATATGGCGGTTTGGAAGTAAGAAACGCTTGAGAAACTCAAAATTTTCACAGTTCTGATGTTCGAAACGAATAACTAGAACGGCCTAGGGGAAAAGTACGCATACCGTTGTAATCGGGCGAGTTTCTACCTTCAGATGCATCAGAAATTTTGCGGATTGGTCAATCCGTTCGCGAGATATGGCAGTTTGGAAGTAAGAAACGCTTGAGAAACTCAAAATTTTCGCAGTTCTGATGCTCGAAACGATTAACTAGAACGGCCTAGGGGAAAAGTACGCATACCGTTGTAATCGGGCGAGTTTCTACTTTCAGATGCAACAGAAATTTTGCGAATTGGTCAATCCGTTCGCGAGATATGGCGGTTTGGAAGTAAGAAACGCTTGAGAAACTCAAAATTTTCGCAGTTCTGATGCTCGAAACGAATAACTAGAACGGCCTAGGGGAAAAGTACGCATACCGTTGTAATCGGGCGAGTTTCTACTTTCAGATGCAACAGAAATTTTGCGGATTGGTCAATCCGTTCGCGAGATATGGCAGTTTGTAGGTAAGAAACGCTTGAGAAACTCAACATTTTCGCAGCTCTGTTGCTCGAAACGAATAACTAGAGCGGCCTAGGGGAAAAGTACGCATACCGTTGTAATCGGGCGAGTTTCTACTTTCAGATGCATCAGAAATTTTGCGGATTGGTCAATCCGTTCGCGAGATATGGCAGTTTGGAAGTAAGAAACGCTTGAGAAACTCAAAATTTTCGCAGTTCTGATGCTCGAAACGATTAACGAGAACGGCCAAGGGGAAAAGTACGCATACCGTTGTAATCGGGCGAGTTTCTACCTTCAGATGCATCAGAAATTTTGCGGATTGGTCAATCCGTTCGCGAGATATGGCAGTTTGGAAGTAAGAAACGCTTGAGAAAATCAAAATTTTCGCAGTTCTGATCCTCGAAACGATTAACTAGAACGGCCTAGGGGAAAAGTACGCATACCGTTGTAATCGGGCGAGTTTCTACTTTCAGATGCAACAGAAATTTTGCGGATTGGTCAATCCGTTCGCGAGATATGGCGGTTTGGAAGTAAGAAACGCTTGAGAAACTCAAAATTTTCGCAGTTCTGATGCTCGAAACGAATAACTAGAACGGCCTAGGGGAAAAGTACGCATACCGTTGTAAACGGGCGAGTTTCTACCTTCAGATGCAACAGAAATTTTGCGGATTGCTCAATCCGTTCGCGAGGTATGGCAATTTGGAAGTAAGAAACGCTTGAAAAACTCAAAATTTTCGCAGTTCTGATGCTCGAAACGAATAACTAGAAGGGACTAGGGGAAAAGTACGCATACCGTTGTAATCGGGCGAGTTTCTACTTTCAGATGCAACAGAAATTTTGAGGATTGGTCAATCCGTTCGCGAGATATGGCAGTTTGGAGGTAAGAAACGCTTGAGAAACTCAAAATTTTCGCAGTTCTGATGCTCGAAACGATTAACGAGAACGGCCAAGGGGAAAAGTACGCATACCGTTGTAATCGGGCGAGTTTCTACCTTCAGATGCATCAGAAATTTTGCGGATTGGTCTATCCGTTCGCGAGATATGGCAGTTTGGAAGTAAGAAACGCTTGAGAAACTCAAAATTTTCGCAGTTCTGATGCTCGAAACGATTAACTAGAACGGCCTAGGGGAAAAGTACGCATACCGTTGTAATCGGGCGAGTTTCTACTTTCAGATGCAACAGAAATTTTGCGGATTGGTCAATCCGTTCGCGAGATATGGCGGTTTGGAAGTAAGAAACGCTTGAGAAACTCAAAATTTTCACAGTTCTGATGCTCGAAACGAATAACTAGAACGGCCTAGGGGAAAAGTACGCATACCGTTGTAATCGGGCGAGTTTCTACCTTCAGATGCATCAGAAATTTTGCGGATTGGTCAATCCGTTCGCGAGATATGGCAGTTTGGAAGTAAGAAACGCTTGAGAAACTCAAAATTTTCGCAGTTCTGATGCTCGAAACGATTAACTAGAACGGCCTAGGGGAAAAGTACGCATACCGTTGTAATCGGGCGAGTTTCTACTTTCAGATGCAACAGAAATTTTGCGGATTGGTCAATCCGTTCGCGAGATATGGCGGTTTGGAAGTAAGAAACGCTTGAGAAACTCAAAATTTTCGCAGTTCTGATGCTCGAAACGAATAACTAGAACGGCCTAGGGGAAAAGTACGCATACCGTTGTAAACGGGCGAGTTTCTACCTTCAGATGCAACAGAAATTTTGCGGATTGCTCAATCCGTTCGCGAGGTATGGCAATTTGGAAGTAAGAAACGCTTGAAAAACTCAAAATTTTCGCAGTTCTGATGCTCGAAACGAATAACTAGAACGGACTAGGGGAAAAGTACGCATACCGTTGTAATCGGGCGAGTTTCTACTTTCAGATGCAACAGAAATTTTGAGGATTGGTCAATCCGTTCGCGAGATATGGCAGTTTGGAGGTAAGAAACGCTTGAGAAACTCAAAATTTTCGCAGTTCTGATGCTCGACAAGCATAACTAGAACGTTCTAGGGGAAAAGTACGCATACCGTTGTAATCGGGCGACTTTCTACTTTCAGATGCATCAGAAATTTTGCGGATTGGTCAATCCGTTCGCGAGATATGGCAGTTTGGAAGTAAGAAACGCTTGAGAAACTCAAAATTTTCGCAGTTCTGATGCTCGAAACGATTAACTAGAACGGCCTAGGGGAAAAGTACGCATACCGTTGTAATCGGGCGAGTTTCTACTTTCAGATGCAACAGAAATTTTGCGGATTGGTCAATCCGTTCGCGAGATATGGCGGTTTGGAAGTAAGAAACGCTTGAGAAACTCAAAATTTTCGCAGTTCTGATGCTCGAAACGAATAACTAGAACGGCCTAGGGGAAAAGTACGCATACCGTTGTAATCGGGCGAGTTTCTACTTTCAGATGCAACAGAAATTTTGCGGATTGTTCAATCCGTTCGCGAGATATGGCAGTTTGTAGGTAAGAAACGCTTGAGAAACTCAACATTTTCGCAGTTCTGTTGCTCGAAACGAATAACTAGAGCGGCCTAGGGGAAAAGTACGCATACCGTTGTAATCGGGCGAGTTTCTACTTTCAGATGCATCAGAAATTTTGCGGATTGGTCAATCCGTTCGCGAGATATGGCAGTTTGGAAGTAAGAAACGCTGGAGAAACTCAAAATTTTCGCAGTCCTGATGCTCGAAACGATTAACCAGAACCGCCAAGGGGAAAAGTACGCATACCGTTGTAATCGGGCGAGTTTCTACCTTCAGATGCATCAGAAATTTTGCGGATTGGTCAATCCGTTCGCGAGATATGGCAGTTTGGAAGTAAGAAACGCTTGAGAAACTCAAAATTTTCGCAGTTCTGATGCTCGAAACGATTAACTAGAACGGCCTAGGGGAAAAGTACGCATACCGTTGTAATCGGGCGAGTTTCTACTTTCAGATGCAACAGAAATTTTGCGGATTGGTCAATCCGTTCGCGAGATATGGCGGTTTGGAAGTAAGAAACGCTTGAGAAACTCAAAATTTTCGCAGTTCTGATGCTCGAAACGAATAACTAGAACGGACTAGGGGAAAAGTACGCATACCGTTGTAATCGGGCGAGTTTCTACTTTCAGATGCAACAGAAATTTTGAGGATTGGTCAATCCGTTCGCGAGATATGGCAGTTTGGAGGTAAGAAACGATTGAGAAACTCAAAATTTTCGCAGTTCTGATGCTCGACAAGCATAACTAGAACGTTCTAGGGGAAAAGTACGCATACCGTTGTAATCGGGCGACTTTCTACTTTCAGAAGCATCAGAAATTTTCCGGATTGGTCAATCCGTTCGCGAGATATGGCAGTTTGGAAGTAAGAAACGCTTGAGAAACTCAAAATTTTCGCAGTTCTGATGCTCGAAACGATTAACCCGAACTGCCTAGGGGAAAAGTACGCATACCGTTGTAATCGGGCGAGTTTCTACTTTCAGATGCAACAGAAATTTTGCGGATTGGTCAATCCGTTCGCGTGATATGGCGGTTTGGAAGTAAGAAACGCTTGAGAAACTCAAAATTTTCGCAGTTCTGATGATCGAAACGAATAACTAGAACGGACTAGGGGAAAAGTACGCATACCGTTGTAATCGGGCGAGTTTCTACTATCAGATGCAACAGAAATTTTGCGGATTAGTCAATCCGTTCGCGAGATATGGCAGTTTGGAAGTAAGAAACGCTTGAGAAACTCAAAATTTTCGCAGTTCTGATGCTCGAAACGATTAACGAGAACGGCCAAGGGGAAAAGTACGCATACCGTTGTAATCGGGCGAGTTTCTACCTTCAGATGCATCAGAAATTTTGCGGATTGGTCAATCCGTTCGCGAGATATGGCAGTTTGGAAGTAAGAAACGCTTGAGAAACTCAAAATTTTCGCAGTTCTGATGCTCGAAACGATTAACTAGAACGGCCTAGGGGAAAAGTACGCATACCGTTGTAATCGGGCGAGTTTCTACTTTCAGATGCAACAGAAATTTTGCGGATTGGTCAATCCGTTCGCGAGATATGGCGGTTTGGAAGTAAGAAACGCTTGAGAAACTCAAAATTTTCGCAGTTCTGATGCTCGAAACGAATAACTAGAACGGCCTAGGGGAAAAGTACGCATACCGTTGTAAACGGGCGAGTTTCTACCTTCAGATGCAACAGAAATTTTGCGGATTGCTCAATCCGTTCGCGAGGTATGGCAATTTGGAAGTAAGAAACGCTTGAAAAACTCAAAATTTTCGCAGTTCTGATGCTCGAAACGAATAACTAGAACGGACTAGGGGAAAAGAACGCATACCGTTGTAATCGGGCGAGTTTCTACTTTCAGATGCAACAGAAATTTTGAGGATTGGTCAATCCGTTCGCGAGATATGGCAGTTTGGAGGTAAGAAACGCTTGAGAAACTCAAAATTTTCGCAGTTCTGATGCTCGACAAGCATAACTAGAACATTCTAGGGGAAAAGTACGCATACCGTTGTAATCGGGCGACTTTCTACTTTCAGATGCATCAGAAATTTTGCGGATTGGTCAATCCGTTCGCGAGATATGGCAGTTTGGAAGTAAGAAACGCTTGAGAAACTCAAAATTTTCGCAGTTCTGATGCTCGAAACGATTAACTAGAACGGCCTAGGGGAAAAGTACGCATACCGTTGTAATCGGGCGAGTTTCTACTTTCAGATGCAACAGAAATTTTGCGGATTGGTCAATCCGTTCGCGAGATATGGCGGTTTGGAAGTAAGAAACGCTTGAGAAACTCAAAATTTTCGCAGGTCTGATGCTCGAAACGAATAACTAGAACGGCCTAGGGGAAAAGTACGCATACCGTTGTAATCGGGCGAGTTTCTACTTTCAGATGCAACAGAAATTTTGCGGATTGGTCAATCCGTTCGCGAGATATGGCAGTTTGTAGGTAAGAAACGCTTGAGAAACTCAACATTTTCGCAGTTCTGTTGCTCGAAACGAATAACTAGAGCGGCCTAGGGGAAAAGTACGCATACCGTTGTAATCGGGCGAGTTTCTACTTTCAGATGCATCAGAAATTTTGCGGATTGGTCAATCCGTTCGCGAGATATGGCAGTTTGGAAGTAAGAAACGCTGGAGAAACTCAAAATTTTCGCAGTCCTGATGCTCGAAACGATTAACCAGAACCGCCAAGGGGAAAAGTACGCATACCGTTGTAATCGGGCGAGTTTCTACCTTCAGATGCATCAGAAATTTTGCGGATTGGTCAATCCGTTCGCGAGATATGGCAGTTTGGAAGTAAGAAACGCTTGAGAAACTCAAAATTTTCGCAGTTCTGATGCTCGAAACGATTAACTAGAACGGCCTAGGGGAAAAGTACGCATACCGTTGTAATCGGGCGAGTTTCTACTTTCAGATGCAACAGAAATTTTGCGGATTGGTCAATCCGTTCGCGAGATATGGCGGTTTGGAAGTAAGAAACGCTTGAGAAACTCAAAATTTTCGCAGTTCTGATGCTCGAAACGAATAACTAGAACGGACTAGGGGAAAAGTACGCATACCGTTGTAATCGGGCGAGTTTCTACTTTCAGATGCAACAGAAATTTTGAGGATTGGTCAATCCGTTCGCGAGATATGGCAGTTTGGAGGTAAGAAACGATTGAGAAACTCAAAATTTTCGCAGTTCTGATGCTCGACAAGCATAACTAGAACGTTCTAGGGGAAAAGTACGCATACCGTTGTAATCGGGCGACTTTCTACTTTCAGAAGCATCAGAAATTTTCCGGATTGGTCAATCCGTTCGCGAGATATGGCAGTTTGGAAGTAAGAAACGCTTGAGAAACTCAAAATTTTCGCAGTTCTGATGCTCGAAACGATTAACCAGAACTGCCTAGGGGAAAAGTACGCATACCGTTGTAATCGGGCGAGTTTCTACTTTCAGATGCAACAGAAATTTTGCGGATTGGTCAATCCGTTCGCGAGATATGGCGGTTTGGAAGTAAGAAACGCTTGAGAAACTCAAAATTTTCGCAGTTCTGATGCTCGAAACGAATAACTAGAACGGACTAGGGGAAAAGTACGCATACCGATGTAATCGGGCGAGTTTCTACTATCAGATGCAACAGAAATTTTGCGGATTGGTCCATCCGTTCGCGAGATATGGCAGTTTGGAAGTAAGAAACGCTTGAGAAACTCAAAATTTTCGCAGTTCTGATGCTCGAAACGATTAACTAGAACGGCCTAGGGGAAAAGTACGCATACCGTTGTAATCGGGCGAGTTTCTACTTTCAGATGCAACAGAAATTTTGCGGATTGGTCAATCCGTTCGCGAGATATGGCGGTTTGGAAGTAAGAAACGCTTGAGAAACTCAAAATTTTCGCAGTTCTGATGCTCGAAACGAATAACTAGAACGGCCTAGGGGAAAAGTACGCATACCGTTGTAAACGGGCGAGTTTCTACCTTCAGATGCAACAGAAATTTTGCGGATTGCTCAATCCGTTCGCGAGGTATGGCAATTTGGAAGTAAGAAACGCTTGAAAAACTCAAAATTTTCGCAGTTCTGATGCTCGAAACGAATAACTAGAACGGACTAGGGGAAAAGTACGCATACCGTTGTAATCGGGCGAGTTTCTACTTTCAGATGCAACAGAAATTTTGAGGATTGGTCAATCCGTTCGCGAGATATGGCAGTTTGGAGGTAAGAAACGCTTGAGAAACTCAAAATTTTCGCAGTTCTGATGCTCGACAAGCATAACTAGAACATTCTAGGGGAAAAGTACGCATACCGTTGTAATCGGGCGACTTTCTACTTTCAGATGCATCAGAAATTTTGCGGATTGGTCAATCCGTTCGCGAGATATGGCAGTTTGGAAGTAAGAAACGCTTGAGAAACTCAAAATTTTCGCAGTTCTGATGCTCGACAAGCATAACTAGAACGTTCTAGGGGAAAAGTACGCATACCGTTGTAATCGGGCGACTTTCTACTTTCAGAAGCATCAGAAATTTTCCGGATTGGTCAATCCGTTCGCGAGATATGGCAGTTTGGAAGTAAGAAACGCTTGAGAAACTCAAAATTTTCGCAGTTCTGATGCTCGAAACGATTAACCAGAACTGCCTAGGGGAAAAGTACGCATACCGTTGTAATCGGGCGAGTTTCTGCTTTCAGATGCAACAGAAATTTTGCGGATTGGTCAATCCGTTCGCGAGATATGGCGGTTTGGAAGTAAGAAACGCTTGAGAAACTCAAAATTTTCGCAGTTCTGATGCTCGAAACGAATAACTAGAACGGCCTAGGGGAAAAGTACGCATACCGTTGTAAACGGGCGAGTTTCTACCTTCAGATGCAACAGAAATTTTGCGGATTGCTCAATCCGTTCGCGAGGTATGGCAATTTGGAAGTAAGAAACGCTTGAAAAACTCAAAATTTTCGCAGTTCTGATGCTCGAAACGAATAACTAGAACGGACTAGGGGAAAAGTACGCATACCGTTGTAATCGGGCGAGTTTCTACTTTCAGATGCAACAGAAATTTTGAGGATTGGTCAATCCGTTCGCGAGATATGGCAGTTTGGAGGTAAGAAACGCTTGAGAAACTCAAAATTTTCGCAGTTCTGATGCTCGACAAGCATAACTAGAACATTCTAGGGGAAAAGTACGCATACCGTTGTAATCGGGCGACTTTCTACTTTCAGATGCATCAGAAATTTTGCGGATTGGTCAATCCGTTCGCGAGATATGGCAGTTTGGAAGTAAGAAACGCTTGAGAAACTCAAAATTTTCGCAGTTCTGATGCTCGAAACGATTAACTAGAACGGCCTAGGGGAAAAGTACGCATACCGTTGTAATCGGGCGAGTTTCTACTTTCAGATGCAACAGAAATTTTGCGGATTGGTCAATCCGTTCGCGAGATATGGCGGTTTGGGGTAAGAAACGATTGAGAAACTCAAAATTTTCGCAGTTCTGATGCTCGACAAGCATAACTAGAACGTTCTAGGGGAAAAGTACGCATACCGTTGTAATCGGGCGACTTTCTACTTTCAGAAGCATCAGAAATTTTCCGGATTGGTCAATCCGTTCGCGAGATATGGCAGTTTGGAAGTAAGAAACGCTTGAGAAACTCAAAATTTTCGCAGTTCTGATGCTCGAAACGATTAACCAGAACTGCCTAGGGGAAAAGTACGCATACCGTTGTAATCGGGCGAGTTTCTACTTTCAGATGCAACAGAAATTTTGCGGATTGGTCAATCCGTTCGCGAGATATGGCGGTTTGGAAGTAAGAAACGCTTGAGAAACTCAAAATTTTCGCAGTTCTGATGCTCGAAACGAATAACTAGAACGGACTAGGGGAAAAGTACGCATACCGTTGTAATCGGGCGAGTTTCTACTATCAGATGCAACAGAAATTTTGCGGATTGGTCCATCCGTTCGCGAGATATGGCAGTTTGGAAGTAAGAAACGCTTGAGAAACTCAAAATTTTCGCAGTTCTGATGCTCGAAACGATTAACTAGAACGGCCTAGGGGAAAAGTACGCATACCGTTGTAATCGGGCGAGTTTCTACTTTCAGATGCAACAGAAATTTTGCGGATTGGTCAATCCGTTCGCGAGATATGGCGGTTTGGAAGTAAGAAACGCTTGAGAAACTCAAAATTTTCGCAGTTCTGATGCTCGAAACGAATAACTAGAACGGCCTAGGGGAAAAGTACGCATACCGTTGTAAACGGGCGAGTTTCTACCTTCAGATGCAACAGAAATTTTGCGGATTGCTCAATCCGTTCGCGAGGTATGGCAATTTGGAAGTAAGAAACGCTTGAAAAACTCAAAATTTTCGCAGTTCTGATGCTCGAAACGAATAACTAGAACGGACTAGGGGAAAAGTACGCATACCGTTGTAATCGGGCGAGTTTCTACTTTCAGATGCAACAGAAATTTTGAGGATTGGTCAATCCGTTCGCGAGATATGGCAGTTTGGAGGTAAGAAACGCTTGAGAAACTCAAAATTTTCGCAGTTCTGATGCTCGACAAGCATAACTAGAACATTCTAGGGGAAAAGTACGCATACCGTTGTAATCGGGCGACTTTCTACTTTCAGATGCATCAGAAATTTTGCGGATTGGTCAATCCGTTCGCGAGATATGGCAGTTTGGAAGTAAGTAACGCTTGAGAAACTCAAAATTTTCGCAGTTCTGATGCTCGACAAGCATAACTAGAACGTTCTAGGGGAAAAGTACGCATACCGTTGTAATCGGGCGACTTTCTACTTTCAGAAGCATCAGAAATTTTCCGGATTGGTCAATCCGTTCGCGAGACATGGCAGTTTGGAAGTAAGAAACGCTTGAGAAACTCAAAATTTTCGCAGTTCTGATGCTCGAAACGATTAACCAGAACTGCCTAGGGGAAAAGTACGCATACCGTTGTAATCGGGCGAGTTTCTACTTTCAGATGCAACAGAAATTTTGCGGATTGGTCAATCCGTTCGCGAGATATGGCGGTTTGGAAGTAAGAAACGCTTGAGAAACTCAAAATTTTCGCAGTTCTGATGCTCGAAACGAATAACTAGAACGGCCTAGGGGAAAAGTACGCATACCGTTGTAAACGGGCGAGTTTCTACCTTCAGATGCAACAGAAATTTTGCGGATTGCTCAATCCGTTCGCGAGGTATGGCAATTTGGAAGTAAGAAACGCTTGAAAAACTCAAAATTTTCGCAGTTCTGATGCTCGAAACGAATAACTAGAACGGACTAGGGGAAAAGTACGCATACCGTTGTAATCGGGCGAGTTTCTACTTTCAGATGCAACAGAAATTTTGAGGATTGGTCAATCCGTTCGCGAGATATGGCAGTTTGGAGGTAAGAAACGCTTGAGAAACTCAAAATTTTCGCAGTTCTGATGCTCGACAAGCATAACTAGAACATTCTAGGGGAAAAGTACGCATACCGTTGTAATCGGGCGAGTTTCTACTTTCAGATGCAACAGAAATTTTGCGGATTGGTCAATCCGTTCGCGAGATATGGCGGTTTGGAAGTAAGAAACGCTTGAGAAACTCAAAATTTTCGCAGGTCTGATGCTCGAAACGAATAACTAGAACGGCCTAGGGGAAAAGTACGCATACCGTTGTAATCGGGCGAGTTTCTACTTTCAGATGCAACAGAAATTTTGCGGATTGGTCAATCCGTTCGCGAGATATGGCAGTTTGTAGGTAAGAAACGCTTGAGAAACTCAACATTTTCGCAGTTCTGTTGCTCGAAACGAATAACTAGAGCGGCCTAGGGGAAAAGTACGCATACCGTTGTAATCGGGCGAGTTTCTACTTTCAGATGCATCAGAAATTTTGCGGATTGGTCAATCCGTTCGCGAGATATGGCAGTTTGGAAGTAAGAAACGCTGGAGAAACTCAAAATTTTCGCAGTCCTGATGCTCGAAACGATTAACCAGAACCGCCAAGGGGAAAAGTACGCATACCGTTGTAATCGGGCGAGTTTCTACCTTCAGATGCATCAGAAATTTTGCGGATTGGTCAATCCGTTCGCGAGATATGGCAGTTTGGAAGTAAGAAACGCTTGAGAAACTCAAAATTTTCGCAGTTCTGATGCTCGAAACGATTAACTAGAACGGCCTAGGGGAAAAGTACGCATACCGTTGTAATCGGGCGAGTTTCTACTTTCAGATGCAACAGAAATTTTGCGGATTGGTCAATCCGTTCGCGAGATATGGCGGTTTGGAAGTAAGAAACGCTTGAGAAACTCAAAATTTTCGCAGTTCTGATGCTCGAAACGAATAACTAGAACGGACTAGGGGAAAAGTACGCATACCGTTGTAATCGGGCGAGTTTCTACTTTCAGATGCAACAGAAATTTTGAGGATTGGTCAATCCGTTCGCGAGATATGGCAGTTTGGAGGTAAGAAACGATTGAGAAACTCAAAATTTTCGCAGTTCTGATGCTCGACAAGCATAACTAGAACGTTCTAGGGGGAAAAGTACGCATACCGTTGTAATCGGGCGACTTTCTACTTTCAGAAGCATCAGAAATTTTCCGGATTGGTCAATCCGTTCGCGAGATATGGCAGTTTGGAAGTAAGAAACGCTTGAGAAACTCAAAATTTTCGCAGTTCTGATGCTCGAAACGATTAACCAGAACTGCCTAGGGGAAAAGTACGCATACCGTTGTAATCGGGCGAGTTTCTACTTTCAGATGCAACAGAAATTTTGCGGATTGGTCAATCCGTTCGCGAGATATGGCGGTTTGGAAGTAAGAAACGCTTGAGAAACTCAAAATTTTCGCAGTTCTGATGCTCGAAACGAATAACTAGAACGGACTAGGGGAAAAGTACGCATACCGTTGTAATCGGGCGAGTTTCTACTATCAGATGCAACAGAAATTTTGCGGATTGGTCCATCCGTTCGCGAGATATGGCAGTTTGGAAGTAAGAAACGCTTGAGAAACTAAAAATTTTCGCAGTTCTGATGCTCGAAACGATTAACTAGAACGGCCTAGGGGAAAAGTACGCATACCGTTGATATCGGGTGAGTTTCTACTTTCAGATGCAACAGAAATTTTGCGGATTAGACAATCCGTTCGCGAGATATGGCAGTTTGGATGTAAGAAACGCTTGAGAAACTCAAAATTTTCGCAGTTCTGATGCTCGACCAGCATAACTAGAACGTTCTAGGGGAAAAGTACGCATACCGTTGTAATCGGGCGACTTTCTACTTTCAGATGCAAGAGAAATTTTGCGGATTGGTCAATCCGTTCGCGAGATATGGCAGTTTGGAGGTAAGAAACGGTTGAGAAACTCAAAATTTTCGCAGTTCTGATGCTCGAAACGATTAACCAGAACGGCCTAGGGGAAAAGTACGCATACCGTTGTAATCGGGCGAGTTTCTACCTTCAGATGCATCAGAAATTTTGCGGATTGGTCAATCCGTTCGCGAGATATGGCAGTTTGGAAGTAAGAAACGCTTGAGAAACTCAAAATTTTCGCAGTTCTGATGCTCGAAACGATTAACTAGAACGGCCTAGGGGAAAAGTACGCATACCGTTGTAATCGGGCGAGTTTCTACTTTCAGATGCAACAGAAATTTTGCGGATTGGTCAATCCGTTCGCGAGATATGGCGGTTTGGAAGTAAGAAACGCTTGAGAAACTCAAAATTTTCGCAGTTCTGATGCTCGAAACGAATAACTAGAACGGCCTAGGGGAAAAGTACGCATACCGTTGTAAACGGGCGCGTTTCTACCTTCAGATGCAACAGAAATTTTGCGGATTGCTCAATCCGTTCGCGAGGTATGGCAATTTGGAAGTAAGAAACGCTTGAAAAACTCAAAATTTTCGCAGTTCTGATGCTCGAAACGAATAACTAGAACGGACTAGGGGAAAAGTACGCATACCTTTGTAATCGGGCGAGATTCTACTTTCAGATGCAACAGCAATATTGAGGATTGTTCAATCCGTTCGCGAGATATGGCAGTTTGGAGGTAACAAACGCTTGAGAAACTCAAAATTTTCGCAGTTCTGATGCTCGAAACGAATAACTAGAACGGACTAGGGGAAGAGTACGCATACCGTTGTAAACGGGCGAGTTTCTACCTTCAGATGCAACAGAAATTTTGCGGATTGCTCAATCCGTTCGCGAGGTATGGCAATTTGGAAGTAGGAAACGCTTGAAAAACTCAAAATTTTCGCAGTTCTGATGCTCGAAATGAATAACTAGAACGGACTAGGGGAAAAGTACGCATACCGTTGTAATCGGGCGAGTTTCTACTTTCAGATGCAACAGAAATTTTGAGGATTGGTCAATCCGTTCGCGAGATATGGCAGTTTGGACGTAAGAAACGATTGAGAAACTCAAAATTTTCGCAGTTCTGATGCTCGACAAGCATAACTAGAACGTTCTAGGGGAAAAGTACGCATACCGTTGTAATCGGGCGACTTTCTACTTTCAGAAGCATCAGAAATTTTCCGGATTGGTCAATCCGTTCGCGAGATATGGCAGTTTGGAAGTAAGAAACGCTTGAGAAACTCAAAATTTTCGCAGTTCTGATGCTCGAAACGATTAACCAGAACTGCCTAGGGGAAAAGTACGCATACCGTTCTAATCGGGCGAGTTTCTACTTTCAGATGCAACAGAAATTTTGCGGATTGGTCAATCCGTTCGCGAGATATGGCGGTTTGGAAGTAAGAAACGCTTGAGAAACTCAAAATTTTCGCAGTTCTGATGCTCGAAACGAATAACTAGAACGGCCTAGGGGGAAAGTGCGCATACCGTTGTAATCGGGCGAGTTTCTACTTTCAGATGCAACAGAAATTTTGCGGATTGGTCAATCCGTTCGCGAGATATGGCAGTTTGGAGGTAAGAAACGGTTGAGAAACTCAAAATTTTCGCAGTTCTGATGCTCGAAACGATTAACCAGAACGGCCTAGGGGAAAAGTACGCATACCGTTGTAATCGGGCGAGTTTCTACCTTCAGATGCATCAGAAATTTTGCGGATTGGTCAATCCGTTCGCGAGATATGGCAGTTTGGAAGTAAGAAACGCTTGAGAAACTCAAAATTTTCGCAGTTCTGATGCTCGAAACGATTAACTAGAACGGCCTAGGGGAAAAGTACGCATACCGTTGTAATCGGGCGAGTTTCTACTTTCAGATGCAACAGAAATTTTGCGGATTGGTCAATCCGTTCGCGAGATATGGCGGTTTGGAAGTAAGAAACGCTTGAGAAACTCAAAATTTTCGCAGTTCTGATGCTCGAAACGAATAACTAGAACGGCCTAGGGGAAAAGTACGCATACCGTTGTAAACGGGCGCGTTTCTACCTTCAGATGCAACAGAAATTTTGCGGATTGCTCAATCCGTTCGCGAGGTATGGCAATTTGGAAGTAAGAAACGCTTGAAAAACTCAAAATTTTCGCAGTTCTGATGCTCGAAACGAATAACTAGAACGGACTAGGGGAAAAGTACGCATACCTTTGTAATCGGGCGAGATTCTACTTTCAGATGCAACAGCAATATTGAGGATTGTTCAATCCGTTCGCGAGATATGGCAGTTTGGAGGTAACAAACGCTTGAGAAACTCAAAATTTTCGCAGTTCTGATGCTCGAAACGAATAACTAGAACGGACTAGGGGAAGAGTACGCATACCGTTGTAAACGGGCGAGTTTCTACCTTCAGATGCAACAGAAATTTTGCGGATTGCTCAATCCGTTCGCGAGGTATGGCAATTTGGAAGTAGGAAACGCTTGAAAAACTCAAAATTTTCGCAGTTCTGATGCTCGAAATGAATAACTAGAACGGACTAGGGGAAAAGTACGCATACCGTTGTAATCGGGCGAGTTTCTACTTTCAGATGCAACAGAAATTTTGAGGATTGGTCAATCCGTTCGCGAGATATGGCAGTTTGGACGTAAGAAACGATTGAGAAACTCAAAATTTTCGCAGTTCTGATGCTCGACAAGCATAACTAGAACGTTCTAGGGGAAAAGTACGCATACCGTTGTAATCGGGCGACTTTCTACTTTCAGAAGCATCAGAAATTTTCCGGATTGGTCAATCCGTTCGCGAGATATGGCAGTTTGGAAGTAAGAAACGCTTGAGAAACTCAAAATTTTCGCAGTTCTGATGCTCGAAACGATTAACCAGAACTGCCTAGGGGAAAAGTACGCATACCGTTGTAATCGGGCGAGTTTCTACTTTCAGATGCAACAGAAATTTTGCGGATTGGTCAATCCGTTCGCGAGATATGGCGGTTTGGAAGTAAGAAACGCTTGAGAAACTCAAAATTTTCGCAGTTCTGATGCTCGAAACGAATAACTAGAACGGCCTAGGGGGAAAGTGCGCATACCGTTGTAATCGGGCGAGTTTCTACTTTCAGATGCAACAGAAATTTTGCGGATTGGTCAATCCGTTCGCGAGATATGGCAGTTTGGAGGTAAGAAACGCTTGAGAAACTCAAAATTTTCGCAGTTCTGATGCTCGAAACGAATAACTAGAACGGACTAGGGGAAAAGTACGCATACCGTTGTAATCGGGCGAGTTTCTACTATCAGATGCAACAGAAATTTTGCGGATTGGTCCATCCGTTCGCGAGATATGGCGGTTTGGAAGTAAGAAACGCTTGAGAAACTCAAAATTTTCGCAGTTCTGATGCTCGAAACGAATAACTAGAACGGCCTAGGGGAAAAGTACGCATACCGTTGTAATCGGGCGAGTTTCTACTTTCAGATGCAACAGAAATTTTGAGGATTGGTCAATCCGTTCGCGAGATATGGCAGTTTGGAGGTAAGAAACGATTGAGAAACTCAAAATTTTCGCAGTTCTGATGCTCGACAAGCATAACTAGAACGTTCTAGGGGAAAAGTACGCATACCGTTGTAATCGGGCGACTTTCTACTTTCAGAAGCATCAGAAATTTTCCGGATTGGTCAATCCGTTCGCGAGATATGGCAGTTTGGAAGTAAGAAACGCTTGAGAAACTCAAAATTTTCGCAGTTCTGATGCTCGAAACGATTAACCAGAACTGCCTAGGGGAAAAGTACGCATACCGTTGTAATCGGGCGAGTTTCTACTTTCAGATGCAACAGAAATTTTGCGGATTGGTCAATCCGTTCGCGAGATATGGCGGTTTGGAAGTAAGAAACGCTTGAGAAACTCAAAATTTTCGCAGTTCTGATGCTCGAAACGAATAACTAGAACGGCCTAGGGGGAAAGTGCGCATACCGTTGTAATCGGGCGAGTTTCTACTTTCAGATGCAACAGAAATTTTGCGGATTGGTCAATCCGTTCGCGAGATATGGCAGTTTGGAGGTAAGAAACGCTTGAGAAACTCAAAATTTTCGCAGTTCTGATGCTCGAAACGAATAACTAGAACGGACTAGGGGAAAAGTACGCATACCGTTGTAATCGGGCGAGTTTCTACTATCAGATGCAACAGAAATTTTGCGGATTGGTCCATCCGTTCGCGAGATATGGCAGTTTGGAAGTAAGAAACGCTTGAGAAACTCAAAATTTTCGCAGTTCTGATGCTCGAAACGATTAACTAGAACGGACTAGAGGAAAAGTACGCATACCGTTGTAATCGGGCGAGTTTCTACTTTCAGATGCAACAGAAATTTTGCGGATTGGTCAATCCGTTCGCGAGATATGGCAGTTTGGAGGTAAGAAATGCTTGAGAAACTCAAAATTTTCGCAGTTCTGATGCTCGACAAGCATAACTAGAACGTTCTAGGGGAAAAGTACGCATACAGTTGTAATCGGGCGACTTTCTACTTTCAGATGCAACAGAAATTTTGCGGATTGGTCAATCCGTTCGCGAGATATGGCAGTTTGGAAGTATGAAACACTTGAGAAACACAAAATTTTCGCAGTTCTGATGCTCGACAAGCATAACTAGAACGTTCTAGGGGAAAAGTACGCATACCGTTGTAATCGGGCCAGTTTCTACTTTCAGATGCATCAGAAATTTTGCGGATTGGTCAATCCGTTCGCGAGATATGGCAGTTTGGAAGTAAGAAACGCTTGAGAAACTCAAAATTTTCGCAGTTCTGATGCTCGAAACGATTAACCAGAACGGCCAAGGGGAAAAGTACGCATACCGTTGTAATCGGGCGAGTTTCTACTTTCAGATGCAACAGAAATTTTGCGGATTGGTCAATCCGTTCGCGAGATATGGCGGTTTGGAAGTAAGAAACGCTTGAGAAACTCAAAATTTTCGCAGTTCTGATGCTCGAAACGAATAACTAGAACGGACTAGGGGAAAAGTACGCATACCGTTGTAATCGGGCGAGTTTCTACTATCAGATGCAACAGAAATTTTGCGGATTGGTCCATCCGTTCGCGAGATATGGCAGTTTGGAAGTAAGAAACGCTTGAGAAACTCAAAATTTTCGCAGTTCTGATGCTCGAAACGATTAACTAGAACGGCCTAGGGGAAAAGTACGCATACCGTTGATATCGGGTGAGTTTCTACTTTCAGATGCAACAGAAATTTTGCGGATTAGTCAATCCGTTCGCGAGATATGGCAGTTTGGAGGTAAGAAACGCTTGAGAAACTCAAAATTTTCGCAGTTCTGATGCTCGACCAGCATAACTAGAACGTTCTAGGGGAAAAGTACGCATACCGTTGTAATCGGGCGACTTTCTACTTTCAGATGCAAGAGAAATTTTGCGGATTGGTCAATCCGTTCGCGAGATATGGCAGTTTGGAGGTAAGAAACGGTTGAGAAACTCAAAATTTTCGCAGTTCTGATGCTCGAAACGATTAACCAGAACGGCCTAGGGGAAAAGTACGCATACCGTTGTAATCGGGCGAGTATCTACCTTCAGATGCATCAGAAATTTTGCGGATTGGTCAATCCGTTCGCGAGATATGGCAGTTTGGAAGTAAGAAACGCTTGAGAAACTCAAAATTTTCGCAGTTCTGATGCTCGAAACGATTAACTAGAACGGCCTAGGGGAAAAGTACGCATACCGTTGTAATCGGGCGAGTTTCTACTTTCAGATGCAACAGAAATTTTGCGGATTGGTCAATCCGTTCGCGAGATATGGCGGTTTGGAAGTAAGAAACGCTTGAGAAACTCAAAATTTTCGCAGTTCTGATGCTCGAAACGAATAACTAGAACGGCCTAGGGGAAAAGTACGCATACCGTTGTAAACGGGCGCGTTTCTACCTTCAGATGCAACAGAAATTTTGCGGATTGCTCAATCCGTTCGCGAGGTATGGCAATTTGGAAGTAAGAAACGCTTGAAAAACTCAAAATTTTCGCAGTTCTGATGCTCGAAACGAATAACTAGAACGGACTAGGGGAAAAGTACGCATACCTTTGTAATCGGGCGAGATTCTACTTTCAGATGCAACAGCAATATTGAGGATTGTTCAATCCGTTCGCGAGATATGGCAGTTTGGAGGTAACAAACGCTTGAGAAACTCAAAATTTTCGCAGTTCTGATGCTCGAAACGAATAACTAGAACGGACTAGGGGAAGAGTACGCATACCGTTGTAAACGGGCGAGTTTCTACCTTCAGATGCAACAGAAATTTTGCGGATTGCTCAATCCGTTCGCGAGGTATGGCAATTTGGAAGTAGGAAACGCTTGAAAAACTCAAAATTTTCGCAGTTCTGATGCTCGAAACGAATAACTAGAACGGACTAGGGGAAAAGTACGCATACCGTTGTAATCGGGCGAGTTTCTACTTTCAGATGCAACAGAAATTTTGAGGATTGGTCAATCCGTTCGCGAGATATGGCAGTTTGGAGGTAAGAAACGATTGAGAAACTCAAAATTTTCGCAGTTCTGATGCTCGACAAGCATAACTAGAACGTTCTAGGGGAAAAGTACGCATACCGTTGTAATCGGGCGACTTTCTACTTTCAGAAGCATCAGAAATTTTCCGGATTGGTCAATCCGTTCGCGAGATACGGCAGTTTGGAAGTAAGAAACGCTTGAGAAACTCAAAATTTTCGCAGTTCTGATGCTCGAAACGATTAACCAGAACTGCCTAGGGGAAAAGTACGCATACCGTTGTAATCGGGCGAGTTTCTACTTTCAGATGCAACAGAAATTTTGCGGATTGGTCAATCCGTTCGCGAGATATGGCGGTTTGGAAGTAAGAAACGCTTGAGAAACTCAAAATTTTCGCAGTTCTGATGCTCGAAACGAATAACTAGAACGGCCTAGGGGGAAAGTGCGCATACCGTTGTAATCGGGCGAGTTTCTACTTTCAGATGCAACAGAAATTTTGCGGATTGTTCAATCCGTTCGCGAGATATGGCAGTTTGGAGGTAAGAAACGCTTGAGAAACTCAAAATTTTCGCAGTTCTGATGCTCGAAACGAATAACTAGAACGGACTAGGGGAAAAGTACGCATACCGTTGTAATCGGGCGAGTTTCTACTATCAGATGCAACAGAAATTTTGCGGATTGGTCCATCCGTTCGCGAGATATGGCGGTTTGGAAGTAAGAAACGCTTGAGAAACTCAAAATTTTCGCAGTTCTGATGCTCGAAACGAATAACTAGAACGGACTAGGGGAAAAGTACGCATACCGTTGTAATCGGGCGAGTTTCTACTTTCAGATGCAACAGAAATTTTGAGGATTGGTCAATCCGTTCGCGAGATATGGCAGTTTGGAGGTAAGAAACGATTGAGAAACTCAAAATTTTCGCAGTTCTGATGCTCGACAAGCATAACTAGAACGTTCTAGGGGAAAAGTACGCATACCGTTGTAATCGGGCGACTTTCTACTTTCAGAAGCATCAGAAATTTTCCGGATTGGTCAATCCGTTCGCGAGATATGGCAGTTTGGAAGTAAGAAACGCTTGAGAAACTCAAAATTTTCGCAGTTCTGATGCTCGAAACGATTAACCAGAACTGCCTAGGGGAAAAGTACGCATACCGTTGTAATCGGGCGAGTTTCTACTTTCAGATGCAACAGAAATTTTGCGGATTGGTCAATCCGTTCGCGAGATATGGCGGTTTGGAAGTAAGAAACGCTTGAGAAACTCAAAATTTTCGCAGTTCTGATGCTCGAAACGAATAACTAGAACGGACTAGGGGAAAAGTACGCATACCGTTGTAATCGGGCGAGTTTCTACTATCAGATGCAACAGAAATTTTGCGGATTGGTCCATCCGTTCGCGAGATATGGCAGTTTGGAAGTAAGAAACGCTTGAGAAACTAAAAATTTTCGCAGTTCTGATGCTCGAAACGATTAACTAGAACGGCCTAGGGGAAAAGTACGCATACCGTTGATATCGGGTGAGTTTCTACTTTCAGATGCAACAGAAATTTTGCGGATTAGTCAATCCGTTCGCGAGATATGGCAGTTTGGATGTAAGAAACGCTTGAGAAACTCAAAATTTTCGCAGTTCTGATGCTCGACCAGCATAACTAGAACGTTCTAGGGGAAAAGTACGCATACCGTTGTAATCGGGCGACTTTCTACTTTCAGATGCAAGAGAAATTTTGCGGATTGGTCAATCCGTTCGCGAGATATGGCAGTTTGGAGGTAAGAAACGGTTGAGAAACTCAAAATTTTCGCAGTTCTGATGCTCGAAACGATTAACCAGAACGGCCTAGGGGAAAAGTACGCATACCGTTGTAATCGGGCGAGTTTCTACCTTCAGATGCATCAGAAATTTTGCGGATTGGTCAATCCGTTCGCGAGATATGGCAGTTTGGAAGTAAGAAACGCTTGAGAAACTCAAAATTTTCGCAGTTCTGATGCTCGAAACGATTAACTAGAACGGCCTAGGGGAAAAGTACGCATACCGTTGTAATCGGGCGAGTTTCTACTTTCAGATGCAACAGAAATTTTGCGGATTGGTCAATCCGTTCGCGAGATATGGCGGTTTGGAAGTAAGAAACGCTTGAGAAACTCAAAATTTTCGCAGTTCTGATGCTCGAAACGAATAACTAGAACGGCCTAGGGGAAAAGTACGCATACCGTTGTAAACGGGCGCGTTTCTACCTTCAGATGCAACAGAAATTTTGCGGATTGCTCAATCCGTTCGCGAGGTATGGCAATTTGGAAGTAAGAAACGCTTGAAAAACTCAAAATTTTCGCAGTTCTGATGCTCGAAACGAATAACTAGAACGGACTAGGGGAAAAGTACGCATACCTTTGTAATCGGGCGAGATTCTACTTTCAGATGCAACAGCAATATTGAGGATTGTTCAATCCGTTCGCGAGATATGGCAGTTTGGAGGTAACAAACGCTTGAGAAACTCAAAATTTTCGCAGTTCTGATGCTCGAAACGAATAACTAGAACGGACTAGGGGAACAGTACGCATACCGTTGTAAACGGGCGAGTTTCTACCTTCAGATGCAACAGAAATTTTGCGGATTGCTCAATCCGTTCGCGAGGTATGGCAATTTGGAAGTAGGAAACGCTTGAAAAACTCAAAATTTTCGCAGTTCTGATGCTCGAAATGAATAACTAGAACGGACTAGGGGAAAAGTACGCATACCGTTGTAATCGGGCGAGTTTCTACTTTCAGATGCAACAGAAATTTTGAGGATTGGTCAATCCGTTCGCGAGATATGGCAGTTTGGAGGTAAGAAACGATTGAGAAACTCAAAATTTTCGCAGTTCTGATGCTCGACAAGCATAACTAGAACGTTCTAGGGGAAAAGTACGCATACCGTTGTAATCGGGCGACTTTCTACTTTCAGAAGCATCAGAAATTTTCCGGATTGGTCAATCCGTTCGCGAGATATGGCAGTTTGGAAGTAAGAAACGCTTGAGAAACTCAAAATTTTCGCAGTTCTGATGCTCGAAACGATTAACCAGAACTGCCTAGGGGAAAAGTACGCATACCGTTGTAATCGGGCGAGTTTCTACTTTCAGATGCAACAGAAATTTTGCGGATTGGTCAATCCGTTCGCGAGATATGGCGGTTTGGAAGTAAGAAACGCTTGAGAAACTCAAAATTTTCGCAGTTCTGATGCTCGAAACGAATAACTAGAACGGCCTAGGGGGAAAGTGCGCATACCGTTGTAATCGGGCGAGTTTCTACTTTCAGATGCAACAGAAATTTTGCGGATTGGTCAATCCGTTCGCGAGATATGGCAGTTTGGAGGTAAGAAACGCTTGAGAAACTCAAAATTTTCGCAGTTCTGATGCTCGAAACGAATAACTAGAACGGACTAGGGGAAAAGTACGCATACCGTTGTAATCGGGCGAGTTTCTACTATCAGATGCAACAGAAATTTTGCGGATTGGTCCATCCGTTCGCGAGATATGGCGGTTTGGAAGTAAGAAACGCTTGAGAAACTCAAAATTTTCGCAGTTCTGATGCTCGAAACGAATAACTAGAACGGCCTAGGGGAAAAGTACGCATACCGTTGTAATCGGGCGAGTTTCTACTTTCAGATGCAACAGAAATTTTGAGGATTGGTCAATCCGTTCGCGAGATATGGCAGTTTGGAGGTAAGAAACGATTGAGAAACTCAAAATTTTCGCAGTTCTGATGCTCGACAAGCATAACTAGAACGTTCTAGGGGAAAAGTACGCATACCGTTGTAATCGGGCGACTTTCTACTTTCAGAAGCATCAGAAATTTTCCGGATTGGTCAATCCGTTCGCGAGATATGGCAGTTTGGAAGTAAGAAACGCTTGAGAAACTCAAAATTTTCGCAGTTCTGATGCTCGAAACGATTAACCAGAACTGCCTAGGGGAAAAGTACGCATACCGTTGTAATCGGGCGAGTTTCTACTTTCAGATGCAACAGAAATTTTGCGGATTGGTCAATCCGTTCGCGAGATATGGCGGTTTGGAAGTAAGAAACGCTTGAGAAACTCAAAATTTTCGCAGTTCTGATGCTCGAAACGAATAACTAGAACGGCCTAGGGGGAAAGTGCGCATACCGTTGTAATCGGGCGAGTTTCTACTTTCAGATGCAACAGAAATTTTGCGGATTGGTCAATCCGTTCGCGAGATATGGCAGTTTGGAGGTAAGAAACGCTTGAGAAACTCAAAATTTTCGCAGTTCTGATGCTCGAAACGAATAACTAGAACGGACTAGGGGAAAAGTACGCATACCGTTGTAATCGGGCGAGTTTCTACTATCAGATGCAACAGAAATTTTGCGGATTGGTCCATCCGTTCGCGAGATATGGCAGTTTGGAAGTAAGAAACGCTTGAGAAACTCAAAATTTTCGCAGTTCTGATGCTCGAAACGATTAACTAGAACGGACTAGGGGAAAAGTACGCATACCGTTGTAATCGGGCGAGTTTCTACTTTCAGATGCAACAGAAATTTTGCGGATTGGTCAATCCGTTCGCGAGATATGGCAGTTTGGAGGTAAGAAATGCTTGAGAAACTCAAAATTTTCGCAGTTCTGATGCTCGACAAGCATAACTAGAACGTTCTAGGGGAAAAGTACGCATACAGTTGTAATCGGGCGACTTTCTACTTTCAGATGCAACAGAAATTTTGCGGATTGGTCAATCCGTTCGCGAGATATGGCAGTTTGGAAGTATGAAACACTTGAGAAACACAAAATTTTCGCAGTTCTGATGCTCGACAAGCATAACTAGAACGTTCTAGGGGAAAAGTACGCATACCGTTGTAATCGGGCCAGTTTCTACTTTCAGATGCATCAGAAATTTTGCGGATTGGTCAATCCGTTCGCGAGATATGGCAGTTTGGAAGTAAGAAACGCTTGAGAAACTCAAAATTTTCGCAGTTCTGATGCTCGAAACGATTAACCAGAACGGCCAAGGGGAAAAGTACGCATACCGTTGTAATCGGGCGAGTTTCTACTTTCAGATGCAACAGAAATTTTGCGGATTGGTCAATCCGTTCGCGAGATATGGCGGTTTGGAAGTAAGAAACGCTTGAGAAACTCAAAATTTTCGCAGTTCTGATGCTCGAAACGAATAACTAGAACGGACTAGGGGAAAAGTACGCATACCGTTGTAATCGGGCGAGTTTCTACTATCAGATGCAACAGAAATTTTGCGGATTGGTCCATCCGTTCGCGAGATATGGCAGTTTGGAAGTAAGAAACGCTTGAGAAACTCAAAATTTTCGCAGTTCTGATGCTCGAAACGATTAACTAGAACGGCCTAGGGGAAAAGTACGCATACCGTTGATATCGGGTGAGTTTCTACTTTCAGATGCAACAGAAATTTTGCGGATTAGTCAATCCGTTCGCGAGATATGGCAGTTTGGAGGTAAGAAACGCTTGAGAAACTCAAAATTTTCGCAGTTCTGATGCTCGACCAGCATAACTAGAACGTTCTAGGGGAAAAGTACGCATACCGTTGTAATCGGGCGACTTTCTACTTTCAGATGCAAGAGAAATTTTGCGGATTGGTCAATCCGTTCGCGAGATATGGCAGTTTGGAGGTAAGAAACGGTTGAGAAACTCAAAATTTTCGCAGTTCTGATGCTCGAAACGATTAACCAGAACGGCCTAGGGGAAAAGTACGCATACCGTTGTAATCGGGCGAGTATCTACCTTCAGATGCATCAGAAATTTTGCGGATTGGTCAATCCGTTCGCGAGATATGGCAGTTTGGAAGTAAGAAACGCTTGAGAAACTCAAAATTTTCGCAGTTCTGATGCTCGAAACGATTAACTAGAACGGCCTAGGGGAAAAGTACGCATACCGTTGTAATCGGGCGAGTTTCTACTTTCAGATGCAACAGAAATTTTGCGGATTGGTCAATCCGTTCGCGAGATATGGCGGTTTGGAAGTAAGAAACGCTTGAGAAACTCAAAATTTTCGCAGTTCTGATGCTCGAAACGAATAACTAGAACGGCCTAGGGGAAAAGTACGCATACCGTTGTAAACGGGCGCGTTTCTACCTTCAGATGCAACAGAAATTTTGCGGATTGCTCAATCCGTTCGCGAGGTATGGCAATTTGGAAGTAAGAAACGCTTGAAAAACTCAAAATTTTCGCAGTTCTGATGCTCGAAACGAATAACTAGAACGGACTAGGGGAAAAGTACGCATACCTTTGTAATCGGGCGAGATTCTACTTTCAGATGCAACAGCAATATTGAGGATTGTTCAATCCGTTCGCGAGATATGGCAGTTTGGAGGTAACAAACGCTTGAGAAACTCAAAATTTTCGCAGTTCTGATGCTCGAAACGAATAACTAGAACGGACTAGGGGAAGAGTACGCATACCGTTGTAAACGGGCGAGTTTCTACCTTCAGATGCAACAGAAATTTTGCGGATTGCTCAATCCGTTCGCGAGGTATGGCAATTTGGAAGTAGGAAACGCTTGAAAAACTCAAAATTTTCGCAGTTCTGATGCTCGAAACGAATAACTAGAACGGACTAGGGGAAAAGTACGCATACCGTTGTAATCGGGCGAGTTTCTACTTTCAGATGCAACAGAAATTTTGAGGATTGGTCAATCCGTTCGCGAGATATGGCAGTTTGGAGGTAAGAAACGATTGAGAAACTCAAAATTTTCGCAGTTCTGATGCTCGACAAGCATAACTAGAACGTTCTAGGGGAAAAGTACGCATACCGTTGTAATCGGGCGACTTTCTACTTTCAGAAGCATCAGAAATTTTCCGGATTGGTCAATCCGTTCGCGAGATACGGCAGTTTGGAAGTAAGAAACGCTTGAGAAACTCAAAATTTTCGCAGTTCTGATGCTCGAAACGATTAACCAGAACTGCCTAGGGGAAAAGTACGCATACCGTTGTAATCGGGCGAGTTTCTACTTTCAGATGCAACAGAAATTTTGCGGATTGGTCAATCCGTTCGCGAGATATGGCGGTTTGGAAGTAAGAAACGCTTGAGAAACTCAAAATTTTCGCAGTTCTGATGCTCGAAACGAATAACTAGAACGGCCTAGGGGGAAAGTGCGCATACCGTTGTAATCGGGCGAGTTTCTACTTTCAGATGCAACAGAAATTTTGCGGATTGTTCAATCCGTTCGCGAGATATGGCAGTTTGGAGGTAAGAAACGCTTGAGAAACTCAAAATTTTCGCAGTTCTGATGCTCGAAACGAATAACTAGAACGGACTAGGGGAAAAGTACGCATACCGTTGTAATCGGGCGAGTTTCTACTATCAGATGCAACAGAAATTTTGCGGATTGGTCCATCCGTTCGCGAGATATGGCGGTTTGGAAGTAAGAAACGCTTGAGAAACTCAAAATTTTCGCAGTTCTGATGCTCGAAACGAATAACTAGAACGGCCTAGGGGAAAAGTACGCATACCGTTGTAATCGGGCGAGTTTCTACTTTCAGATGCAACAGAAATTTTGAGGATTGGTCAATCCGTTCGCGAGATATGGCAGTTTGGAGGTAAGAAACGATTGAGAAACTCAAAATTTTCGCAGTTCTGATGCTCGACAAGCATAACTAGAACGTTCTAGGGGAAAAGTACGCATACCGTTGTAATCGGGCGACTTTCTACTTTCAGAAGCATCAGAAATTTTCCGGATTGGTCAATCCGTTCGCGAGATATGGCAGTTTGGAAGTAAGAAACGCTTGAGAAACTCAAAATTTTCGCAGTTCTGATGCTCGAAACGATTAACCAGAACTGCCTAGGGGAAAAGTACGCATACCGTTGTAATCGGGCGAGTTTCTACTTTCAGATGCAACAGAAATTTTGCGGATTGGTCAATCCGTTCGCGAGATATGGCGGTTTGGAAGTAAGAAACGCTTGAGAAACTCAAAATTTTCGCAGTTCTGATGCTCGAAACGAATAACTAGAACGGCCTAGGGGGAAAGTGCGCATACCGTTGTAATCGGGCGAGTTTCTACTTTCAAATGCAACAGAAATTTTGCGGATTGGTCAATCCGTTCGCGAGATATGGCAGTTTGGAGGTAAGAAACGCTTGAGAAACTCAAAATTTTCGCAGTTCTGATGCTCGAAACGAATAACTAGAACGGACTAGGGGAAAAGTACGCATACCGTTGTAATCGGGCGAGTTTCTACTATCAGATGCAACAGAAATTTTGCGGATTGGTCCATCCGTTCGCGAGATATGGCAGTTTGGAAGTAAGAAACGCTTGAGAAACTCAAAATTTTCGCAGTTCTGATGCTCGAAACGATTAACTAGAACGGACTAGGGGAAAAGTACCCATACCGTTGTAATCGGGCGAGTTTCTACTTTCAGATACAACAGAAATTTTGCGGATTGGTCAATCCGTTCGCGAGATATGGCAGTTTGGAGGTAAGAAATGCTTGAGAAGCTCAAAATTTTCGCAGTTCTGATGCTCGACAAGCATAACTAGAACGTTCTAGGGGAAAAGTACGCATACAGTTGTAATCGGGCGACTTTCTACTTTCAGATGCAACAGAAATTTTGCGGATTGGTCAATCCGTTCGCGAGATATGGCAGTTTGGAAGTATGAAACACTTGAGAAACACAAAATTTTCGCAGTTCTGATGCTCGAAACGAATAACTAGAGCGGCCTAGGGGAAAAGTACGCATACCGTTGTAATCGGGCCAGTTTCTACTTTCAGATGCATCAGAAATTTTGCGGATTGGTCAATCCGTTCGCGAGATATGGCAGTTTGGAAGTAAGAAACGCTTGAGAAACTCAAAATTTTCGCAGTTCTGATGCTCGAAACGATTAACCAGAACGGCCAAGGGGAAAAGTACGCATACCGTTGTAATCGGGCGAGTTTCTACCTTCAGATGCATCAGAAATTTTGCGGATTGGTCAATCCGTTCGCGAGATATGGCAGTTTGGAAGTAAGAAACGCTTGAGAAACTCAAAATTTTCGCAGTTCTGATGCTCGAAACGATTAACTAGAACGGCCTAGGGGAAAAGTACGCATACCGTTGTAATCGGGCGAGTTTCTACTTTCAGATGCAACAGAAATTTTGCGGATTGGTCAATCCGTTCGCGAGATATGGCGGTTTGGAAGTAAGAAACGCTTGAGAAACTCAAAATTTTCGCAGTTCTGATGCTCGAAACGAATAACTAGAACGGCCTAGTGGAAAAGTACGCATACCGTTGTAAACGGGCGAGTTTCTACCTTCAGATGCAACAGAAATTTTGCGGATTGCTCAATCCGTTCGCGAGGTATGGCAATTTGGAAGTAAGAAACGCTTGAAAAACTCAAAATTTTCGCAGTTCTGATGCTCGAAACGAATAACTAGAACGGACTAGGGGAAAAGTACGCATACCGTTGTAATCGGGCGAGTTTCTACTTTCAGATGCAACAGAAATTTTGAGGATTGGTCAATCCGTTCGCGAGATATGGCAGTTTGGAGGTAAGAAACGCTTGAGAAACTCAAAATTTTCGCAGTTCTGATGCTCGACAAGCATAACTAGAACGTTCTAGGGGAAAAGTACGCATACCGTTGTAATCGGGCGACTTTCTACTTTCAGATGCATCAGAAATTTTGCGGATTGGTCAATCCGTTCGCGAGATATGGCAGTTTGGAAGTAAGAAACGCTTGAGAAACTCAAAATTTTCGCAGTTCTGATGCTCGAAACGATTAACTAGAACGGCCTAGCGGAAAAGTACGCATACCGTTGTAATCGGGCGAGTTTCTACTTTCAGATGCAACAGAAATTTTGCGGATTGGTCAATCCGTTCGCGAGATATGGCGGTTTGGAAGTAAGAAACGCTTGAGAAACTCAAAATTTTCGCAGTTCTGATGCTCGAAAAGAATAACTAGAACGGCCTAGGGGAAAAGTACGCATACCGTTGTAATCGGGCGAGTTTCTACTTTCAGATGCAACAGAAATTTTGCGGATTGGTCAATCCGTTCGCGAGATATGGCAGTTTGTAGGTAAGAAACGCTTGAGAAACTCAACATTTTCGCAGTTCTGTTGCTCGAAACGAATAACTAGAGCGGCCTAGGGGAAAAGTACGCATACCGTTGTAATCGGGCGAGTTTCTACTTTCAGATGCATCAGAAATTTTGCGGATTGGTCAATCCGTTCGCGAGATATGGCAGTTTGGAAGTAAGAAACGCTGGAGAAACTCAAAATTTTCGCAGTCCTGATGCTCGAAACGATTAACCAGAACCGCCAAGGGGAAAAGTACGCATACCGTTGTAATCGGGCGAGTTTCTACCTTCAGATGCATCAGAAATTTTGCGGATTGGTCAATCCGTTCGCGAGATATGGCAGTTTGGAAGTAAGAAACGCTTGAGAAACTCAAAATTTACGCAGTTCTGATGCTCGAAACGATTAACTAGAACGGCCTAGGGGAAAAGTACGCATACCGTTGTAATCGGGCGAGTTTCTACTTTCAGATGCAACAGAAATTTTGCGGATTGGTCAATCCGTTCGCGAGATATGGCGGTTTGGAAGTAAGAAACGCTTGAGAAACTCAAAATTTTCGCAGTTCTGATGCTCGAAACGAATAACTAGAACGGCCTAGGGGAAAAGTACGCATACCGTTGTAAACGGGCGAGTTTCTACCTTCAGATGCAACAGAAATTTTGCGGATTGCTCAATCCGTTCGCGAGGTATGGCAATTTGGAAGTAAGAAACGCTTGAAAAACTCAAAATTTTCGCAGTTCTGATGCTCGAAACGAATAACTAGAACGGACTAGGGGAAAAGTACGCATACCGTTGTAATCGGGCGAGTTTCTACTTTCAGATGCAACAGAAATTTTGAGGATTGGTCAATCCGTTCGCGAGATATGGCAGTTTGGAGGTAAGAAACGATTGAGAAACTCAAAATTTTCGCAGTTCTGATGCTCGACAAGCATAACTAGAACGTTCTAGGGGAAAAGTACGCATACCGTTGTAATCGGGCGACTTTCTACTTTCAGAAGCATCAGAAATTTTCCGGATTGGTCAATCCGTTCGCGAGATATGGCAGTTTGGAAGTATGAAACGCTTGAGAAACTCAAAATTTTCGCAGTTCTGATGCTCGAAACGATTAACCAGAACTGCCTAGGGGAAAAGTACGCATACCGTTGTAATCGGGCGAGTTTCTACTTTCAGATGCAACAGAAATTTTGCGGATTGGTCAATCCGTTCGCGAGATATGGCGGTTTGGAAGTAAGAAACGCTTGAGAAACTCAAAATTTTCGCAGATCTGATGCTCGAAACGAATAACTAGAACGGACTAGGGGAAAAGTACGCATACCGTTGATATCGGGTGAGTTTCTACTTTCAGATGCAACAGAAATTTTGCGGATTAGTCAATCCGTTCGCGAGATATGGCAGTTTGGAGGTAAGAAACGCTTGAGAAACTCAAAATTTTCGCAGTTCTGATGCTCGACCAGCATAACTAGAACGTTCTAGGGGAAAAGTACGCATACCGCTGTAATCGGGCGACTTTCTACTTTCAGATGCAAGAGAAATTTTGCGGATTGGTCAATCCGTTCGCGAGATATGGCAGTTTGGAGGTAAGAAACGGTTGAGAAACTCAAAATTTTCACAGTTCTGATGCGCGAAACGAATAACCAGAACGGCCTACGGGAAAAGTACGCATACCGTTGTAATCGGGCGAGTTTCTACTTTCAGATGCAACAGAAATTTTGCGGATTGGTCAATCCGTTCGCGAGATATGGCAGTTTGGAAGTATGAAACACTTGAGAAACACAAAATTTTCGCAGTTCTGATGCTCGAAACGAATAACTAGAGCGGCCTAGGGGAAAAGTACGCATACCGTTGTAATCGGGCGAGTTTCTACTTTCAGATGCATCAGAAATTTTGCGGATTGGTCAATCCGTTCGCGAGATATGGCAGTTTGGAAGTAAGAAACGCTTGAGAAACTCAAAATTTTCGCAGTTCTGATGCTCGAAACGATTAACCAGAACGGCCTAGGGGAAAAGTACGCATACCGTTGTAAACGGGCGAGTTTCTACCTTCTGATGCAACAGAAATTTTGCGGATTGCTCAATCCGTTCGCGAGGTATGGCAATTTGGAAGTAAGAAACGCTTGAAAAACTCAAAATTTTCGCAGTTCTGATGCTCGAAACGAATAACTAGAACGGACTTGGGGAAAAGTACGCATACCGTTGTAATCGGGCGAGTTTCTACTTTCAGATGCAACAGAAATTTTGCGGATTGGTCAATCCGTTCGCGAGATATGGCAGTTTGGAGGTAAGAAATGCTTGAGAAACTCAAAATTTTCGCAGTTCTGATGCTCGACAAGCATAACTAGAACGTTCTAGGGGAAAAGTACGCATACAGTTGTAATCGGGCGACTTTCTACTTTCAGATGCAACAGAAATTTTGCGGATTGGTCAATCCGTTCGCGAGATATGGCAGTTTGGAAGTAAGAAACGCTTGAGAAACTCAAAATTTTCGCAGTTCTGATGCTCGAAACGATTAACTAGAACGGCCTAGGGGAAAAGTACGCATACCGTTGTAATCGGGCGAGTTTCTACTTTCAGATGCAACAGAAATTTTGCGGATTTGTCAATCCGTTCGCGAGATATGGCAGTTTGGAAGTAAGAAACGCTTGAGAAACTCAAAATTTTCGCAGTTCTGATGCTCGAAACGAATAACTACAACGGCCTACGGGAAAAGTACGCATACCGTTGTAATCGGGCGAGTTTCTACTTTCAGATGCAACAGAAATTTTGCGGATTTGTCAATCCGTTCGCGAGATATGGCAGTTTGGAGGTAAGAAACGCTTGAGAAACTCGAAATTTTCGCAGTTCTGATGCTCGACAAGCATAACTAGAACGGTCTAGGGGAAAAGTACGCATACCGTTGTAATCGGGCGAGTTTCTACCTTCAGATGCATCAGAAATTTTGCGGATTGGTCAATCCGTTCGCGAGATATGGCAGTTTGGAAGTAAGAAACGCTTGAGAAACTCAAAATTTTCGCAGTTCTGATGCTCGACAAGCATAACTATAACGTTCTAGGGGAAAAGTAGGCATACCGTTGTAATCGGGCGACTTTCTACTTTCAGATGCAACAGAAATTTTGCGGATTGGTCAATCCGTTCGCGAGATATGGCAGTTTGGAGGTAAGAAACGGTTGAGAAACTCAAAATTTTCACAGTTCTGATGCTCGAAACGAATAACCAGAACGGCCTAGGGGAAAAGTACGCATACCGTTGTAATCGGGCGAGTTTCTACCTTCAGATGCATCAGAAATTTTGCGGATTGGTCAATCCGTTCGCGAGATATGGCAGTTTGGAAGTAAGAAACGCTTGAGAAACTCAAAATTTTCGCAGTTCTGATGCTCGAAACGATTAACTAGAACGGCCTAGGGGAAAAGTACGCATACCGTTGTAATCGGGCGAGTTTCTACTTTCAGATGCAACAGAAATTTTGCGGATTGGTCAATCCGTTCGCGAGATATGGCGGTTTGGAAGTAAGAAACGCTTGAGAAACTCAAAATTTTCGCAGTTCTGATGCTCGAAACGAATAACTAGAACGGCCTAGGGGAAAAGTACGCATACCGTTGTAAACGGGCGCGTTTCTACCTTCAGATGCAACAGAAATTTTGCGGATTGCTCAATCCGTTCGCGAGGTATGGCAATTTGGAAGTAAGAAACGCTTGAAAAACTCAAAATTTTCGCAGGTCTGATGCTCGAAACGAATAACTAGAACGGACTAGGGGAAAAGTACGCATACCGTTGTAATCGGGCGAGATTCTACTTTCAGATGCAACAGCAATTTTGAGGATTGGTCAATCCGTTCGCGAGATATGGCAGTTTGGAGGTAACAAACGCTTGAGAAACTCAAAATTTTCGCAGTTCTGATGCTCGAAACGAATAACTAGAACGGACTAGGGGAAAAGTACGCATACCGTTGTAAACGGGCGAGTTTCTACCTTCAGATGCAACAGAAATTTTGCGGATTGCTCAATCCGTTCGCGAGGTATGGCAATTTGGAAGTAGGAAACGCTTGAAAAACTCAAAATTTTCGCAGTTCTGATGCTCGAAACGAATAACTAGAACGGACTAGGGGAAAAGTACGCATACCGTTGTAATCGGGCGAGTTTCTACTTTCAGATGCAACAGAAATTTTGAGGATTGGTCAATCCGTTCGCGAGATATGGCAGTTTGGAGGTAAGAAACGATTGAGAAACTCAAAATTTTCGCAGTTCTGATGCTCGACAAGCATAACTAGAACGTTCTAGGGGAAAAGTAGGCATACCGTTGTAATCGGGCGACTTTCTACTTTCAGATGCAACAGAAATTTTGCGGATTGGTCAATCCGTTCGCGAGATATGGCAGTTTGGAGGTAAGAAACGGTTGAGAAACTCAAAATTTTCACAGTTCTGATGCTCGAAACGAATAACCAGAACGGCCTAGGGGAAAAGTACGCATACCGTTGTAATCGGGCGAGTTTCTACCTTCAGATGCATCAGAAATTTTGCGGATTGGTCAATCCGTTCGCGAGATATGGCAGTTTGGAAGTAAGAAACGCTTGAGAAACTCAAAATTTTCGCAGTTCTGATGCTCGAAACGATTAACTAGAACGGCCTAGGGGAAAAGTACGCATACCGTTGTAATCGGGCGAGTTTCTACTTTCAGATGCAACAGAAATTTTGCGGATTGGTCAATCCGTTCGCGAGATATGGCGGTTTGGAAGTAAGAAACGCTTGAGAAACTCAAAATTTTCGCAGTTCTGATGCTCGAAACGAATAACTAGAACGGCCTAGGGGAAAAGTACGCATACCGTTGTAAACGGGCGCGTTTCTACCTTCAGATGCAACAGAAATTTTGCGGATTGCTCAATCCGTTCGCGAGGTATGGCAATTTGGAAGTAAGAAACGCTTGAAAAACTCAAAATTTTCGCAGTTCTGATGCTCGAAACGAATAACTAGAACGGACTAGGGGAAAAGTACGCATACCGTTGTAATCGGGCGAGATTCTACTTTCAGATGCAACAGCAATTTTGAGGATTGGTCAATCCGTTCGCGAGATATGGCAGTTTGGAGGTAACAAACGCTTGAGAAACTCAAAATTTTCGCAGTTCTGATGCTCGAAACGAATAACTAGAACGGACTAGGGGAAAAGTACGCATACCGTTGTAAACGGGCGAGTTTCTACCTTCAGATGCAACAGAAATTTTGCGGATTGCTCAATCCGTTCGCGAGGTATGGCAATTTGGAAGTAGGAAACGCTTGAAAAACTCAAAATTTTCGCAGTTCTGATGCTCGAAACGAATAACTAGAACGGACTAGGGGAAAAGTACGCATACCGTTGTAATCGGGCGAGTTTCTACTTTCAGATGCAACAGAAATTTTGAGGATTGGTCAATCCGTTCGCGAGATATGGCAGTTTGGAGGTAAGAAACGATTGAGAAACTCAAAATTTTCGCAGTTCTGATGCTCGACAAGCATAACTAGAACGTTCTAGGGGAAAAGTACGCATACCGTTGTAATCGGGCAACTTTCTACTTTCAGAAGCATCAGAAATTTTCCGGATTGGTCAATCCGTTCGCGAGATATGGCAGTTTGGATGTAAGAAACGCTTGAGAAACTCAAAATTTTCGCAGTTCTGATGCTCGAAACGATTAACCAGAACTGCCTAGGGGAAAAGTACGCATACCATTGTAATCGGGCGAGTTTCTACTTTCAGATGCAACAGAAATTTTGCGGATTGGTCAATCCGTTCGCGAGATATGGCGGTTTGGAAGTAAGAAACGCTTGAGAAACTCAAAATTTTCGCAGTTCTGATGCTTGAAACGAATAACTAGAACGGCCTAGGGGGAAAGTACGCATACCGTTGTAATCGGGCGAGTTTCTACTTTCAGATGCAACAGAAATTTTGCGGATTGGTCAATCCGTTCGCGAGATATGGCAGTTTGGAGGTAAGAAACGCTTGAGAAACTCAAAATTTTCGCAGTTCTGATGCTCGAAACGAATAACTAGAACGGACTAGGGGAAAAGTACGCATACCGTTGTAAACGGGCGAGTTTCTACCTTCAGATGCAACAGAAATTTTGCGGATTGCTCAATCCGTTCGCGAGGTATGGCAATTTGGAAGTAGGAAACGCTTGAAAAACTCAAAATTTTCGCAGTTCTGATGCTCGAAACGAATAACTAGAACGGACTAGGGGAAAAGTACGCATACCGTTGTAATCGGGCGAGTTTCTACTTTCAGATGCCACAGAAATTTTGAGGATTGGTCAATCCGTTCGCGAGATATGGCAGTTTGGAGGTAAGAAACGATTGAGAAACTCAAAATTTTCGCAGTTCTGATGCTCGACAAGCATAACTAGAACGTTCTAGGGGAAAAGTACGCATACCGTTGTAATCGGGCGACTTTCTACTTTCAGAAGCATCAGAAATTTTCCGGATTGGTCAATCCGTTCGCGAGATATGGCAGTTTGGAAGTAAGAAACGCTTGAGAAACTCAAAATTTTCGCAGTTCTGATGCTCGAAACGATTAACCAGAACTGCCAAGGGGAAAAGTACGCATACCGTTGTAATCGGGCGAGTTTCTACTTTCAGATGCAACAGAAATTTTGCGGATTGGTCAATCCGTTCGCGAGATATGGCGGTTTGGAAGTAAGAAACGCTTGAGAAACTCAAAATTTTCGCAGTTCTGATGCTCGAAACGAATAACTAGAACGGCCTAGGGGGAAAGTACGCATACCGTTGTAATCGGGCGAGTTTCTACTTTCAGATGCAACAGAAATTTTGCGGATTGGTCAATCCGTTCGCGAGATATGGCAGTTTGGAGGTAAGAAACGCTTGAGAAACTCAAAATTTTCGCAGTTCTGATGCTCGAAACGAATAACTAGAACGGACTAGGGGAAAAGTACGCATACTCTTGTAATCGGGCGAGTTTCTACTATCAGATGCAACAGAAATTTTGCGGATTGGTCCATCCGTTCGCGAGATATGGCAGTTTGGAAGTAAGAAACGCTTGAGAAACTCAAAATTTTCGCAGTTCTGATGCTCGAAACGATTAACTAGAACGGCCTAGGGGAAAAGTACGCATACCGTTGATATCGGGTGAGTTTCTACTTTCAGATGCAACAGAAATTTTGCGGATTAGTCAATCCGTTCGCGAGATATGGCAGTTTGGAGGTAAGAAACGCTTGAGAAACTCAAAATTTTCGCAGTTCTGATGCTCGACCAGCATAACTAGAACGTTCTAGGGGAAATGTACGCATACCGTTGTAATCGGGCGACTTTCTACTTTCAGATGCAAGAGAAATTTTGCGGATTGGTCAATCCGTTCGCGAGATATGGCAGTTTGGAGGTAAGAAACGTTTGAGAAACTCAAAATTTTCACAGTTCTGATGCGCGAAACGAATAACCAGAACGGCCTACGGGAAAAGTACGCATACCGTTGTAATCGGGCGAGTTTCTACTTTCAGATGCAACAGAAATTTTGCGGATTGCTCAATCCGTTCGCGAGATATGGCAGTTTGGAAGTATGAAACACTTGAGAAACACAAAATTTTCGCAGTTCTGATGCTCGAAACGATTAACCAGAACGGCCTAGGGGAAAAGTACGCATACCGTTGTAAACGGGCGAGTTTCTACCTTCAGATGCAACAGAAATTTTGCGGATTGCTCAATCCGTTCGCGAGGTATGGCAATTTGGAAGTAAGGAACGCTTGAAAAACTCAAAATTTTCGCAGTTCTGATGCTCGAAACGAATAACTAGAACGGACTAGGGGAAAAGTACGCATACCGTTGTAATCGGGCGAGTTTCTACTTTCAGATGCAACAGAAATTTTGCGGATTGGTCAATCCGTTCGCGAGATATGGCAGTTTGGAGGTAAGAAATGCTTGAGAAACTCAAAATTTTCGCAGTTCTGATGCTCGACAAGCATAACTAGAACGTTCTAGGGGAAAAGTACGCATACAGTTGTAATCGGGCGACTTTCTACTTTCAGATGCAACAGAAATTTTGCGGATTGGTCAATCCGTTCGCGAGATATGGCAGTTTGGAAGTATGAAACACTTGAGAAACACAAAATTTTCGCAGTTCTGATGCTCGAAACGAATAACTAGAGCGGCCTAGGGGAAAAGTACGCATACCGTTGTAATCGGGCCAGTTTCTACTTTCAGATGCATCAGAAATTTTGCGGATTGGTCAATCCGTTCGCGAGATATGGCAGTTTGGAAGTAAGAAACGCTTGAGAAACTCAAAATTTTCGCAGTTCTGATGCTCGAAACGATTAACCAGAACGGCCTAGGGGAAAAGTACGCATACCGTTGTAATCGGGCGAGTTTCTACCTTCAAATGCATCAGAAATTTTGCGGATTGGTCAATCCGTTCGCGAGATATGGCAGTTTGGAAGTAAGAAACGCTTGAGAAACTCAAAATTTTCACAGTTCTGATGCGCGAAACGAATAACCAGAACGGCCTACGGGAAAAGTACGCATACCGTTGTAATCGGGCGAGTTTCTACTTTCAGATGCAACAGAAATTTTGCGGATTGCTCAATCCGTTCGCGAGATATGGCAGTTTGGAAGTATGAAACACTTGAGAAACACAAAATTTTCGCAGTTCTGATGCTCGAAACGATTAACCAGAACGGCCTAGGGGAAAAGTACGCATACCGTTGTAAACGGGCGAGTTTCTACCTTCAGATGCAACAGAAATTTTGCGGATTGCTCAATCCGTTCGCGAGGTATGGCAATTTGGAAGTAAGGAACGCTTGAAAAACTCAAAATTTTCGCAGTTCTGATGCTCGAAACGAATAACTAGAACGGACTAGGGGAAAAGTACGCATACCGTTGTAATCGGGCGAGTTTCTACTTTCAGATGCAACAGAAATTTTGCGGATTGGTCAATCCGTTCGCGAGATATGGCAGTTTGGAGGTAAGAAATGCTTGAGAAACTCAAAATTTTCGCAGTTCTGATGCTCGACAAGCATAACTAGAACGTTCTAGGGGAAAAGTACGCATACAGTTGTAATCGGGCGACTTTCTACTTTCAGATGCAACAGAAATTTTGCGGATTGGTCAATCCGTTCGCGAGATATGGCAGTTTGGAAGTATGAAACACTTGAGAAACACAAAATTTTCGCAGTTCTGATGCTCGAAACGAATAACTAGAGCGGCCTAGGGGAAAAGTACGCATACCGTTGTAATCGGGCCAGTTTCTACTTTCAGATGCATCAGAAATTTTGCGGATTGGTCAATCCGTTCGCGAGATATGGCAGTTTGGAAGTAAGAAACGCTTGAGAAACTCAAAATTTTCGCAGTTCTGATGCTCGAAACGATTAACCAGAACGGCCTAGGGGAAAAGTACGCATACCGTTGTAATCGGGCGAGTTTCTACCTTCAAATGCATCAGAAATTTTGCGGATTGGTCAATCCGTTCGCGAGATATGGCAGTTTGGAAGTAAGAAACGCTTGAGAAACTCAAAATTTTCGCAGTTCTGATGCTCGAAACGATTAACTAGAACGGCCTAGGGGAAAAGTACGCATTCCGTTGTAATCGGGCGAGTTTCTACTTTCAGATGCAACAGAAATTTTGCGGATTGGTCAATCCGTTCGCGAGATATGGCGGTTTGGAAGTAAGAAACGCTTGAGAAACTCAAAATTTTCGCAGTTCTGATGCTCGAAACGAATAACTAGAACGGACTAGGGGAAAAGTACGCATACCGTTGTAATCGGGCGAGATTCTACTTTCAGATGCAACAGCAATTTTGAGGATTGGTCAATCCGTTCGCGAGATATGGCAGTTTGGAGGTAAGAAACGCTTGAGAAACTCAAAATTTTCGCAGTTCTGATGCTCGAAACGAATAACCAGAACGGCCTACGGGAAAAGTACGCATACCGTTGTAATCGGGCGAGTTTCTACTTTCAGATGCAACAGAAATTTTGCGGATTGGTCAATCCGTTCGCGAGATATGGCAGTTTGGAAGTATGAAACACTTGAGAAACACAAAATTTTCGCAGTTCTGATGCTCGAAACGAATAACTAGAGCGGCCTAGGGGAAAAGTACGCATACCGTTGTAACGGGCGAGTTTCTACTTTCAGATGCATCAGAAATTTTGCGGATTGGTCAATCCGTTCGCGAGACATGGCAGTTTGGAAGTAAGAAACGCTTGAGAAACTCAAAATTTTCGCAGTTCTGATGCTCGAAACGATTAACCAGAACGGCCTAGGGGAAAAGTACGCATACCGTTGTAATCGGGCGAGTTTCTACCTTCAGATGCATCAGAAATTTTGCGGATTGGTCAATCCGTTCGCGAGATATGGCAGTTTGGATGTAAGAAACGGTTGAGAAACTCAAAATTTTCACAGTTCTGATGCTCGAAACGAATAACCAGAACAGCCTAGGGGAAAAGTACGCATACCGTTGTAATCGGGCGAGTTTCTACTTTCAGATGCAACAGAAATTTTGCGGATTGGTCAATCCGTTCGCGAGATATGGCAGTTTGGAAGTATGAAACACTTGAGAAACACAAAATTTTCGCAGTTCTGATGCTCGAAACGAATAACTAGAGCGGCCTAGGGGAAAAGTACGCATACCGTTGTAATCGGGCGAGTTTCTACCTTCAGATGCATCAGAAATTTTGCGGATTGGTCAATCCGTTCGCGAGATATGGCAGTTTGGAAGTAAGAAACGCTTGAGAAACTCAAAATTTTCGCAGTTCTGATGCTCGAAACGATTAACGAGAACGGCCTAGGGGAAAAGTACGCATACCGTTGTAATCGGGCGAGTTTCTACTTTCAGATGCAACAGCAACTTTGAGGATTGGTCAATCCGTTCGCGAGATATGGCAGTTTGGAGGTAAGAAACGCTTGAGAAACTCAAAATTTTCGCAGTTCTGATGCTCGAAACGATTAACCAGAACGGCCTAGGGGAAAAAGTACGCATACCGTTGTAATTGGGCGAGTTTCTACTTTCAGATGCATCAGAAATTTTGCGGATTGGTCAATCCGTTCGCGAGATATGGCAGTTTGTAGGTAAGAAACGCTTGAGAAACTCAACATTTTCGCAGTTCTGATGCTCGAAACGAATAACTAGAACGGCCTAGGGGAAAAGTAGGCATACCGTTGTAATCGGGCGAGTTTGTACTTTCAGATGCAACAGAAAATTTTGCGGATTGGTCAATCCGTTCGCGAGATATGGCAGTTTGGAGGTAAGAAACGCTTGAGAAACTCAAAATTTTCGCAGTTCTGATGCTCGAAACGAATAACTAGAGCGGCCTAGGGGAAAAGTACGCATACCGTTGTAATCGGGCGAGTTTCTACTTTCAGATGCATCAGAAATTTTGCGGATTGGTCAATCCGTTCGCGAGATATGGCAGTTTGGAAGTAAGAAACGCTTGAGAAACTCAAAATTTTCGCAGTTCTGATGCTCGAAACGATTCACCAGAACGGCCTAGGGGAAGAGTACGCATACCGTTGTAATCGGGCGAGTTTCTACTTTCAGATGCATCAGAAATTTTGCGGATTGGTCAGTCCGTTCGCGAGATATGGCGGTTTGGAAGTAAGAAACGCTTGAGAAACTCAAAATTTTCGCAGTTCTGATGCTCGAAACGATTAACTAGAACGGCCTAGGGGAAAAGTACGCATACCGTTGTAATCGGGCGAGTTTCTACTTTCAGATGCAACAGAAATTTTGCGGATTGGTCAATCCGTTCGCGAGATATGGCGGTTTGGAAGTAAGAAACGCTTGAGAAACTCAAAATTTTCGCAGTTCTGATGCTCGAAACGAATAACTAGAACGGCCTAGGGGAAAAGTACGCATACCGTTGTAATCGGGCGAGTTTCTACTTTCAGATGCAACAGAAATTTTGCGGATTGGTCCATCCGTTCGCGAGATATGGCAGTTTGGAGGTAAGAAATGCTTGAGAAACTCAAAATTTTCGCAGTTCTGATGCTCGACAAGCATAACTAGAAGGTTCTAGGGGAAAAGTAGGCATACCGTTGTAATCGGGCGAGTTTGTACTTTCAGATGCAACAGAAATTTTGCGGATTGGTCAATCCGTTCGCGAGATATGGCAGTTTGGAGGTAAGAAACGCTTGAGAAACTCAAAATTTTCGCAGTTCTGATGCTCGAAACGAATAACTAGAGCGGCCTAGGGGAAAAGTACGCATACCGTTATAATCGGGCTAGTTTCTACTTTCAGATGCATCAGAAATTTTGCGGATTGGTCAATCCGTTCGCGAGATATGGCAGTTTGGAAGTAAGAAACGCTTGAGAAACTCAAAATTTTCGCAGTTCTGATGCTCGAAACGATTCACCAGAACGGCCTAGGGGAAAAGTACGCATACCGTTGTAATCGGGCGAGTTTCTACTTTCAGATGCATCAGAAATTTTGCGGATTGGTCAGTCCGTTCGCGAGATATGGCAGTTTGGAAGTAAGAAACGCTTGAGAAACTCAAAATTTTCGCAGTTCTGATGCTCGAAACGATTAACTAGAACGGCCTAGGGGAAAAGTACGCATACCGTTGTAATCGGGCGAGTTTCTACTTTCAGATGCAACAGAAATTTTGCGGATTGGTCAATCCGTTCGCGAGATATGGCGGTTTGGGAGTAAGAAACGCTTGAGAAACTCAAAATTTTCGCAGTTCTGATGCTCGAAACGAATAACTAGAACGGCCTAGGGGAAAAGTACGCATACCGTTGTAAACGGGCGAGTTTCTACCTTCAGATGGAACAGAAATTTTGCGGATTGCACAATTCGTTCGCGAGGTATGGCAATTTGGAAGTAAGAAACGCTTGAAAAACTCAAAATTTTCGCAGTTCTGATGCTCGAAACGAATAACTAGAACGGACTAGGGGAAAAGTACGCATACCGTTGTAATCGGGCGAGTTTCTACTTTCAGATGCAACAGAAATTTTGCGGATTAGTCAATCCTTTCGCGAGATATGGCAGTTTGGAGGTAAGAAACGCTTGAGAAACTCAAAATTTTCGCAGTTCTGATGCTCGAAACGAATAACTAGAACGGACTAGGGGAAAAGTACGCATACCGTTGTAATCGGGCGAGTTTCTACTTTCAGATGCAACAGAAATTTTGCGGATTGGTCCATCCGTTCGCGAGATATGGCAGTTTGGAGGTAAGAAATGCTTGAGAAACTCAAAATTTTCGCAGTTCTGATGCTCGACAAGCATAACTAGAAGGTTCTAGGGGAAAAGTAGGCATACCGTTGTAATCGGGCGAGTTTGTACTTTCAGATGCAACAGAAATTTTGCGGATTGGTCAATCCGTTCGCGAGATATGGCAGTTTGGAGGTAAGAAACGCTTGAGAAACTCAAAATTTTCGCAGTTCTGATGCTCGAAACGAATAACTAGAGCGGCCTAGGGGAAAAGTACGCATACCGTTGTAATCGGGCGAGTTTCTACTTTCAGATGCATCAGAAATTTTGCGGATTGGTCAATCCGTTCGCGAGATATGGCAGTTTGGAAGTACGAAACGCTTGAGAAACTCAAAATTTTCGCAGTTCTGATGCTCGAAACGATTCACCAGAACGGCCTAGGGGAAAAGTACGCATACCGTTGTAATCGGGCGAGTTTCTACTTTCAGATGCATCAGAAATTTTGCGGATTGGTCAGTCCGTTCGCGAGATATGGCGGTTTGGAAGTAAGAAACGCTTGAGAAACTCAAAATTTTCGCAGTTCTGATGCTCGAAACGATTAACTAGAACGGCCTAGGGGAAAAGTACGCATACCGTTGTAATCGGGCGAGTTTCTACTTTCAGATGCAACAGAAATTTTGCGGATTGGTCAATCCGTTCGCGAGATATGGCGGTTTGGAAGTAAGAAACGCTTGAGAAACTCAAAATTTTCGCAGTTCTGATGCTCGAAACGAATAACTAGAACGGCCTAGGGGAAAAGTACGCATACCGTTGTAATCGGGCGAGTTTCTACTTTCAGATGCAACAGAAATTTTGCGGATTGGTCCATCCGTTCGCGAGATATGGCAGTTTGGAGGTAAGAAATGCTTGAGAAACTCAAAATTTTCGCAGTTCTGATGCTCGACAAGCATAACTAGAAGGTTCTAGGGGAAAAGTAGGCATACCGTTGTAATCGGGCGAGTTTGTACTTTCAGATGCAACAGAAATTTTGCGGATTGGTCAATCCGTTCGCGAGATATGGCAGTTTGGAGGTAAGAAACGCTTGAGAAACTCAAAATTTTCGCAGTTCTGATGCTCGAAACGAATAACTAGAGCGGCCTAGGGGAAAAGTACGCATACCGTTATAATCGGGCGAGTTTCTACTTTCAGATGCATCAGAAATTTTGCGCATTGGTCAATCCGTTCGCGAGATATGGCAGTTTGGAAGTAAGAAACGCTTGAGAAACTCAAAATTTTCGCAGTTCTGATGCTCGAAACGATTCACCAGAACGGCCTAGGGGAAAAGTACGCATACCGTTGTAATCGGGCGAGTTTCTACATTCAGATGCATCAGAAATTTTGCGGATTGGTCAGTCCGTTCGCGAGATATGGCAGTTTGGAAGTAAGAAACGCTTGAGAAACTCAAAATTTACGCAGTTCTGATGCTCGAAACGAATAACTAGAACGGACTAGGGGAAAAGTACGCATACCGTTGTAATCGGGCGAGTTTCTACTTTCAGATGCAACAGAAATTTTGCGGATTAGTCAATCCTTTCGCGAGATATGGCAGTTTGGAGGTAAGAAACGCTTGAGAAACTCAAAATTTTCGCAGTTCTGATGCTCGAAACGAATAACTAGAACGGACTAGGGGAAAAGTACGCATACCGTTGTAATCGGGCGAGTTTCTACTTTCAGATGCAACAGAAATTTTGCGGATTGGTCCATCCGTTCGCGAGATATGGCAGTTTGGATGTAAGAAATGCTTGAGAAACTCAAAATTTTCGCAGTTCTGATGCTCGACAAGCATAACTAGAAGGTTCTAGGGGAAAAGTACGCATACCGTTGTAATCGGGCGAGTTTGTACTTTCAGATGCAACAGAAATTTTGCGGATTGGTCAATCCGTTCGCGAGATATGGCAGTTTGGAGGTAAGAAACGCTTGAGAAACTCAAAATTTTCGCAGTTCTGATGCTCGAAACGAATAACTAGAGCGGCCTAGGGGAAAAGTACGCATACCGTTATAATCGGGCGAGTTTCTACTTTCAGATGCATCAGAAATTTTGCGGATTGGTCAATCCGTTCGCGAGATATGGCAGTTTGGAAGTAAGAAACGCTTGAGAAACTCAAAATTTTCGCAGTTCTGATGCTCGAAACGATTCACCAGAACGGCCTAGGGGAAAAGTACGCATACCGTTGTAATCGGGCGAGTTTCTACTTTCAGATGCATCAGAAATTTTGCGGATTGGTCAGTCCGTTCGCGAGATATGGCAGTTTGGAAGTAAGAAACGCTTGAGAAACTCAAAATTTTCGCAGTTCTGATGCTCGAAACGATTAACTAGAACGGCCTAGGGGAAAAGTACGCATACCGTTGTAATCGGGCGAGTTTCTACTTTCAGATGCAACAGAAATTTTGCGGATTGGTCAATCCGTTCGCGAGATATGGCGGTTTGGAAGTAAGAAACGCTTGAGAAACTCAAAATTTTCGCAGTTCTGATGCTCCAAACGAATAACTAGAACGGACTAGGGGAAAAGTACGCATACCGTTGTAATCGGGCGAGTTTCTACTTTCAGATGCAACAGAAATTTTGCGGATTAGTCAATCCTTTCGCGAGATATGGCAGTTTGGAGGTAAGAAACGCTTGAGAAACTCAAAATTTTCGCAGTTCTGATGCTCGAAACGAATAACTAGAACGGACTAGGGGAAAAGTACGCATACCGTTGTAATCGGGCGAGTTTCTACTTTCAGATGCAACAGAAATTTTGCGGATTGGTCCATCCGTTCGCGAGATATGGCAGTTTGGAGGTAAGAAATGCTTGAGAAACTCAAAATTTTCGCAGTTCTGATGCTCGACAAGCATAACTAGAAGGTTCTAGGGGAAAAGTAGGCATACCGTTGTAATCGGGCGAGTTTGTACTTTCAGATGCAACAGAAATTTTGCGGATTGGTCAATCCGTTCGCGAGATATGGCAGTTTGGAGGTAAGAAACGCTTGAGAAACTCAAAATTTTCGCAGTTCTGATGCTCGAAACGAATAACTAGAGCGGCCTAGGGGAAAAGTACGCATACCGTTATAATCGGGCGAGTTTCTACTTTCAGATGCATCAGAAATTTTGCGGATTGGTCAATCCGTTCGCGAGATATGGCAGTTTGGAAGTAAGAAACGCTTGAGAAACTCAAAATTTTCGCAGTTCTGATGCTCGAAACGATTCACCAGAACGGCCTAGGGGAAAAGTACGCATACCGTTGTAATCGGGCGAGTTTCTACTTTCAGATGCATCAGAAATTTTGCGGATTGGTCAGTCCGTTCGCGAGATATGGCAGTTTGGAAGTAAGAAACGCTTGAGAAACTCAAAATTTTCGCAGTTCTGATGCTCGAAACGATTAACTAGAACGGCCTAGGGGAAAAGTACGCATACCGTTGTAATCGGGCGAGTTTCTACTTTCAGATGCAACAGAAATTTTGCGGATTGGTCAATCCGTTCGCGAGATATGGCGGTTTGGAAGTAAGAAACGCTTGAGAAACTCAAAATTTTCGCAGTTCTGATGCTCGAAACGAATAACTAGAACGGCCTAGGGGAAAAGTACGCATACCGTTGTAAACGGGCGAGTTTCTACCTTCAGATGGAACAGAAATTTTGCGGATTGCACAATTCGTTCGCGAGGTATGGCAATTTGGAAGTAAGAAACGCTTGAAAAACTCAAAATTTTCGCAGTTCTGATGCTCGAAACGAATAACTAGAACGGACTAGGGGAAAAGTACGTATACCGTTGTAATCGGGCGAGTTTCTACTTTCAGATGCAACAGAAATTTTGCGGATTAGTCAATCCTTTCGCGAGATATGGCAGTTTGGAGGTAAGAAACGCTTGAGAAACTCAAAATTTTCGCAGTTCTGATGCTCGAAACGAATAACTAGAACGGACTAGGGGAAAAGTACGCATACCGTTGTAATCGGGCGAGTTTCTACTTTCAGATGCAACAGAAATTTTGCGGATTAGTCAATCCTTTCGCGAGATATGGCAGTTTGGAGGTAAGAAACGCTTGAGAAACTCAAAATTTTCGCAGTTCTGATGCTCGAAACGAATAACTAGAACGGACTAGGGGAAAAGTACGCATACCGTTGTAATCGGGCGAGTTTCTACTTTCAGATGCAACAGAAATTTTGCGGATTGGTCCATCCGTTCGCGAGATATGGCAGTTTGGAGGTAAGAAATGCTTGAGAAACTCAAAATTTTCGCAGTTCTGATGCTCGACAAGCATAACTAGAAGGTTCTAGGGGAAAAGTAGGCATACCGTTGTAATCGGGCGAGTTTGTACTTTCAGATGCAACAGAAATTTTGCGGATTGGTCAATCCGTTCGCGAGATATGGCAGTTTGGAGGTAAGAAACGCTTGAGAAACTCAAAATTTTCGCAGTTCTGATGCTCGAAACGAATAACTAGAGCGGCCTAGGGGAAAAGTACGCATACCGTTATAATCGGGCGAGTTTCTACTTTCAGATGCATCAGAAATTTTGCGGATTGGTCAATCCGTTCGCGAGATATGGCAGTTTGGAAGTAAGAAACGCTTGAGAAACTCAAAATTTTCGCAGTTCTGATGCTCGAAACGATTCACCAGAACGGCCTAGGGGAAAAGTACGCATACCGTTGTAATCGGGCGAGTTTCTACTTTCAGATGCATCAGAAATTTTGCGGATTGGTCAGTCCGTTCGCGAGATATGGCAGTTTGGAAGTAAGAAACGCTTGAGAAACTCAAAATTTTCGCAGTTCTGATGCTCGAAACGATTAACTAGAACGGCCTAGGGGAAAAGTACGCATACCGTTGTAATCGGGCGAGTTTCTACTTTCAGATGCAACAGAAATTTTGCGGATTGGTCAATCCGTTCGCGAGATATGGCGGTTTGGAAGTAAGAAACGCTTGAGAAACTCAAAATTTTCGCAGTTCTGATGCTCGAAACGAATAACTAGAACGGCCTAGGGGAAAAGTACGCATACCGTTGTAAACGGGCGAGTTTCTACCTTCAGATGGAACAGAAATTTTGCGGATTGCACAATTCGTTCGCGAGGTATGGCAATTTGGAAGTAAGAAACGCTTGAAAAACTCAAAATTTTCGCAGTTCTGATGCTCGAAACGAATAACTAGAACGGACTAGGGGAAAAGTACGTATACCGTTGTAATCGGGCGAGTTTCTACTTTCAGATGCAACAGAAATTTTGCGGATTAGTCAATCCTTTCGCGAGATATGGCAGTTTGGAGGTAAGAAACGCTTGAGAAACTCAAAATTTTCGCAGTTCTGATGCTCGAAACAAATAACTAGAACGGACTAGGGGAAAAGTACGCATACCGTTGTAATCGGGCGAGTTTCTACTTTCAGATGCAACAGAAATTTTGCGGATTGGTCAATCCGTTCGCGAGATATGGCAGTTTGGAGGTAAGAAACGCTTGAGAAACTCCAAATTTTCGCAGTTCTGATGCTCGAAAAGAATAACTAGAACGGCCTAGGGGAAAAGTACGCATACCGTTGTAATCGGGTGAGTTTCTACTTTCAGATGCAACAGAAATTTTGCGGATTGGTCAATCCGTTCGCGAGATATGGCAGTTTGGAGGTAAGAAACGCTTGAGAAACTCAAAATTTTCGCAGTTCTGATGCTCGAAACGAATAACTAGAACGGCCTAGGGGAAAAGTACGCATACCGTTGTAAACGGGCGCGTTTCTACCTTCAGATGCAACAGAAATTTTGCGGATTGCTCAATCCGTTCGCGAGGTATGGCAATTTGGAAGTAAGAAACGCTTGAAAAACTCAAAATTTTCGCAGTTCTGATGCTCGAAACGAATAACTAGAACGGACTAGGGGAAAAGTACGCATACCGTTGTAATCGGGCGAGTCTCTACTTTCAGATGCAGCAGCAATTTTGAGGATTGGTCAATCCGTTCGCGAGATATGGCAGTTTGGAGGTAAGAAACGCTTGAGAAACTCAAAATTTTCGCAGTTCTGATGCTCGAAACGATTAACCAGAACGGCCTAGGGGAAAAGTACGCATACCGTTGTAATCGGGCGAGTTTCTACTTTCAGATGCATCAGAAATTTTGCGGATTGGTCAATCCGTTCGCGAGATATGGCAGTTTGGAAGTAAGAAACGCTTGAGAAACTCAAAATTTTCGCAGTTCTGATGCTCGAAACGATTCACCAGAACGGCCTAGGGGAAAAGTACGCATAACGTTGTAATCGGGCGAGTTTCTACTTTCAGATGCATCAGAAACTTTGCGGATTGGTCAGTCCGTTCGCGAGATATGGCAGTTTGGAAGTAAGAAACGCTTGAGAAACTCAAAATTTTCGCAGTTCTGATGCTCGAAACGATTAACTAGAACGGCCTAGGGGAAAAGTACGCATACCGTTGTAATCGGGCGAGTTTCTACTTTCAGATGCAACAGAAATTTTGCGGATTGGTCAATCCGTTCGCGAGATATGGCGGTTCGGAAGTAAGAAACGCTTGAGAAACTCAAAATTTTCGCAGTTCTGATGCTCGAAACGAATAACTAGAACGGCCTAGGGGAAAAGTACGCATACCGTTGTAAACGGGCGAGATTCTACCTTCAGATGGAACAGAAATTTTGCGGATTGCTCAATCCGTTCGCGAGGTATGGCAATTTGGAAGTAAGAAACGCTTGAAAAACTCAAAATTTTCGCAGTTCTGATGCTCGAAACGAATAACTAGAACGGACTAGGGGAAAAGTACGCATACCGTTGTAATCGGGCGAGTTTCTACTTTCAGATGCAACAGAAATTTTGCGGATTGGTCCATCCGTTCGCGAGATATGGCAGTTTGGAGGTAAGAAATGCTTGAGAAACTCAAAATTTTCGCAGTTCTGATGCTCGACAAGCATAACTAGAACGTTCTAGGGGAAAAGTACGCATACCGTTGTAATCGGGCGTCTTTCTACTTTCAGATGCATCAGAAATTTTGCGGATTGGTCAAACCGTTCGCGAGATATGGCAGTTTGGAAGTAAGAAACGCTTGAGAAACTCAAAATTTTCGCAGTTCTGATGCTCGAAACGAATAACTAGAACGGCCTAGGGGAAAAGTACGCATACCGTTGTAATCGGGCGAGTTTCTACTTTCAGATGCAACAGAAATTTTGCGGATTGGTCAATCCGTTCGCGAGATATGGCGGTTTGGAAGTAAGAAACGCTTGAGAAACTCAAAATTTTCGCAGTTCTGATGCTCGAAACGAATAACTAGAACGGCCTAGGGGAAAAGTACGCATACCGTTGTAATCGGGCGAGTTTCTACTTTCAGATGCAACAGAAATTTTGCGGATTGGTCAATCCGTTCGCGAGATATGGCGGTTCGGAAGTAAGAAACGCTTGAGAAACTCAAAATTTTCGCAGTTCTGATGCTCGAAACGAATAACTAGAACGGCCTAGGGGAAAAGTACGCATACCGTTGTAAACGGGCGAGATTCTACCTTCAGATGGAACAGAAATTTTGCGGATTGCTCAATCCGTTCGCGAGGTATGGCAATTTGGAAGTAAGAAACGCTTGAAAAACTCAAAATTTTCGCAGTTCTGATGCTCGAAACGAATAACTAGAACGGACTAGGGGAAAAGTACGCATACCGTTGTAATCGGGCGAGTTTCTACTTTCAGATGCAACAGAAATTTTGCGGATTGGTCCATCCGTTCGCGAGATATGGCAGTTTGGAGGTAAGAAATGCTTGAGAAACTCAAAATTTTCGCAGTTCTGATGCTCGACAAGCATAACTAGAACGTTCTAGGGGAAAAGTACGCATACCGTTGTAATCGGGCGTCTTTCTACTTTCAGATGCATCAGAAATTTTGCGGATTGGTCAAACCGTTCGCGAGATATGGCAGTTTGGAAGTAAGAAACGCTTGAGAAACTCAAAATTTTCGCAGTTCTGATGCTCGAAACGAATAACTAGAACGGCCTAGGGGAAAAGTACGCATACCGTTGTAATCGGGCGAGTTTCTACTTTCAGATGCAACAGAAATTTTGCGGATTGGTCAATCCGTTCGCGAGATATGGCGGTTTGGAAGTAAGAAACGCTTGAGAAACTCAAAATTTTCGCAGTTCTGATGCTCGAAACGAATAACTAGAACGGCCTAGGGGAAAAGTACGCATACCGTTGTAATCGGGCGAGTTTCTACTTTCAGATGCAACAGAAATTTTGCGGATTGGTCAATCCGTTCGCGAGATATGGCAGTTTGTAGGTAAGAAACGCTAGAGAAACTCAACATTTTCGCAGTTCTGATGCTCGAAACGAATAACTAGAACGGCCTAGGGGAAAAGTAGGCATACCGTTGTAATCGGGCGAGTTTGTACTTTCAGATGCAACAGAAATTTTGCGGATTGGTCAATCCGTTCGCGAGATATGGCAGTTTGGAGGTAAGAAACGCTTGAGAAACTCAAAATTTTCGCAGTTCTGATGCTCGAAACGAATAACTAGAACGGACTAGGGGAAAAGTACGCATACCGTTGTAATCGGGCGAGTTTCTACTTTCAGATGCAACAGAAATTTTGCGGATTGGTCAATCCGTTCGCGAGATATGGCAGTTTGGAGGTAAGAAACGCTTGAGAAACTCCAAATTTTCGCAGTTCTGATGCTCGAAAAGAATAACTAGAACGGCCTAGGGGAAAAGTACGCATACCGTTGTAATCGGGTGAGTTTCTACTTTCAGATGCAACAGAAATTTTGCGGATTAGTCAATCCGTTCGCGAGATATGGCAGTTTGGAGGTAAGAAACGCTTGAGAAACTCAAAATTTTCGCAGTTCTGATGCTCGAAACGAATAACTAGAACGGACTAGGGGAAAAGTACGCATAACGTTGTAATCGGGCGAGTTTCTACTTTCAGATGCATCAGAAACTTTGCGGATTGGTCAGTCCGTTCGCGAGATATGGCAGTTTGGAAGTAAGAAACGCTTGAGAAACTCAAAATTTTCGCAGTTCTGATGCTCGAAACGATTAACTAGAACGGCCTAGGGGAAAAGTACGCATACCGTTGTAATCGGGCGAGTTTCTACTTTCAGATGCAACAGAAATTTTGCGGATTGGTCAATCCGTTCGCGAGATATGGCGGTTCGGAAGTAAGAAACGCTTGAGAAACTCAAAATTTTCGCAGTTCTGATGCTCGAAACGAATAACTAGAACGGCCTAGGGGAAAAGTACGCATACCGTTGTAAACGGGCGAGATTCTACCTTCAGATGGAACAGAAATTTTGCGGATTGCTCAATCCGTTCGCGAGGTATGGCAATTTGGAAGTAAGAAACGCTTGAGAAACTCAAAATTTTCGCAGTTCTGATGCTCGAAACGAATAACTAGAACGGCCTAGGGGAAAAGTAGGCATACCGTTGTAATCGGGCGAGTTTGTACTTTCAGATGCAACAGAAATTTTGCGGATTGGTCAATCCGTTCGCGAGATATGGCAGTTTGGAGGTAAGAAACGCTTGAGAAACTCAAAATTTTCGCAGTTCTGATGCTCGAAACGAATAACTAGAACGGACTAGGGGAAAAGTACGCATACCGTTGTAATCGGGCGAGTTTCTACTTTCAGATGCAACAGAAATTTTGCGGATTGGTCAATCCGTTCGCGAGATATGGCAGTTTGGAGGTAAGAAACGCTTGAGAAACTCAAAATTTTCGCAGTTCTGATGCTCGACACGCATAACTAGAACGGTCTAGGGGAAAAGTACGCATTCCGTTGTAATCGGGCGAATTTCTACTTTCAGATGCAACAGAAATTTTGCGGATTGGTCAATCCGTTCGCGAGATATGGCAGTTTGGATGTAAGAAACGCTTGAGAAACTCAAAATTTTCGCAGTTCTGATGCTCGAAACGATTAACCAGAACGGCCTAGGGGAAAAGTACGCATACCGCTGTAATCGGGCGAGTTTCTACTTTCAGATGCATCAGAAATTTTGCGGATTGGTCAGTCCATTCGCGAGATATGGCAGTTTGGAAGTAAGAAACGCTTGAGAAACTCAAAATTTTCGCAGTTCTGATTCTCGAAACGATTAACTAGAACGGCCTAGGGGAAAAGTACGCATACCGTTGTAATCGGGCGAGTTTCTAATTTCAGATGCAACAGAAATTTTGCGGATTGGTCAATCCGTTCGCGAGATATGGCGGTTTGGAAGTAAGAAACGCTTGAGAAACTCAAAATTTTCGCAGTTCTGATGCTCGAAACGAATAACTAGAACGGCCTAGGGGAAAAGTACGCATACCGTTGTAAACGGGCGAGTTTCTACCTTCAGATGCAACAGAAATTTTGCGGATTGCTCAATCCGTTCGCGAGGTATGGCAATTTGGAAGTAAGAAACGCTTGAGAAACTCAAAATTTTCGCAGTTCTGATGCTCGAAACGAATAACTACAACGGCCTACGGGAAAAGTACGCATACCGCTGTAATCGGGCGAGTTTCTACTTTCAGATGCAACAGAAATTTTGCGGATTGGTCAATCCGTTCGCGAGATATGGCAGTTTGGAGGTAAGAAACGCTTGAGAAACTCAAAATTTTCGCAGTTCTGATGCTCGACAAGCATAACTAGAACGGTCTAGGGGAAAAGTACGCATACCGTTGTAATCGGGCGAGTTTCTACTTTCAGATGCAACAGAAATTTTGCGGATTGGTCAATCCGTTCGCGAGATATGGCAGTTTGGAGGTAAGAAACGCTTGAGAAACTCAAAATTTTCGCAGTTCTGATGCTCGACAAGCATAACTAGAACGGTCTAGGGGAAAAGTACGCATACCGTTGTAATCGGGCGAATTTCTACTTTCAGATGCAACAGAAATTTTGCGGATTGGTCAATCCGTTCGCGAGATATGGCAGTTTGGAGGTAAGAAACGCTTGAGAAACTCAAAATTTTCGCAGTTCTGATGCTCGACAAGCATAACTAGAACGGTCTAGGGGAAAAGTACGCATACCGTTGTAATCGGGCGAGTTTCTACTTTCAGATGCAACAGAAATTTTGCGGATTGGTCAATCCGTTCGCGAGATATGGCAGTTTGGAGGTAAGAAACGCTTGAGAAACTCAAAATTTTCGCAGTTCTGATGCTCGACAAGCATAACTAGAACGGTCTAGCGGAAAAGTACGCATTCCGTTGTAATCGGGCGAATTTCTACTTTCAGATGCAACAGAAATTTTGCGGATTGGTCAATCCGTTCGCGAGATATGGCAGTTTGGAAGTAAGAAACGCTTGAGAAACTCAAAATTTTCGCAGTTCTGATGCTCGAAACGATTAACCAGAACGGCCTAGGGGAAAAGTACGCATACCGTTGTAATCGGGCGAGTTTCTACTTTCAGATGCATCAGAAATTTTGCGGATTGGTCAGTCCATTCGCGAGATATGGCAGTTTGGAAGTAAGAAACGTTTGAGAAACTCAAAATTTTCGCAGTTCTGATTCTCGAAACGATTAACTAGAACGGCCTAGGGGAAAAGTACGCATACCGTTGTAATCGGGCGAGTTTCAACTTTCAGATGCAACAGAAATTTTGCGGATTGGTCAATCCGTTCGCGAGATATGGCAGTTTGGAGGTAAGAAACGCTTGAGAAACTCAAAATTTTCGCAGTTCTGATGCTCGACAAGCATAACTAGAACGGTCTAGGGGAAAAGTACGCATACCGTTGTAATCGGGCGACTTTCTACTTTCAGATGCAACAGACATTTTGCGGATTGGTCAATCCGTTCGCGAGATATGGCAGTTTGGAGGTAAGAAACGGTCGAGAAACTCAAAATTATCACAGTTCTGATACTCGAAACGAATAACCAGAACGGCCCAGGGGAAAAGTACGCATACCGTTGTAATCGGGCGAGTTTCTACTTTCAGATGCAACAGAAATTTTGCGGATTGGTCAATCCGTTCGCGAGATATGGCAGTTTGGAGGTAAGCAACGCTTGAGAAACCCAAAATTTTCGCAGTTCTCATGCTCGAAACGAATAACTACAACGGCCTACGGGTAAAGTACGCATACCGTTGTAATCGGGCGAGTTTCTACTTTCAGATGCAACAGAAATTTTGCGGATTGGTCAATCCGTTCGCGAGATATGACAGTTTGGAGGTAAGAAACGCTTGAGAAACTCAAAATTTTCGCAGTTCTGATGCTCGACAAGCATAACTAGAACGGTCTAGGGGAAAAGTACGCATACCGTTGTAATCGGGCGAGTTTCTACTTTCAGATGCAACAGAAATTTTGCGGATTGGTCAATCCGTTCGCGAGATATGGCAGTTTGGAGGTAAGAAACGCTTGAGAAACTCAAAATTTTCGCAGTTCTGATGCTCGACAAGCATAACTAGAACGGTCTAGGGGAAAAGTACGCATTCCGTTGTAATCGGGCGAATTTCTACTTTCAGATGCAACAGAAATTTTGCGGATTGGTCAATCCGTTCGCGAGATATGGCAGTTTGGAAGTAAGAAACGCTTGAGAAACTCAAAATTTTCGCAGTTCTGATGCTCGAAACGATTAACCAGAACGGCCTAGGGGAAAAGTACGCATACCGCTGTAATCGGGCGAGTTTCTACTTTCAGATGCATCAGAAATTTTGCGGATTGGTCAGTCCATTCGCGAGATATGGCAGTTTGGAAGTAAGAAACGCTTGAGAAACTCAAAATTTTCGCAGTTCTGATTCTCGAAACGATTAACTAGAACGGCCTAGGGGAAAAGTACGCATACCGTTGTAATCGGGCGAGTTTCTAATTTCAGATGCAACAGAAATTTTGCGGATTGGTCAATCCGTTCGCGAGATATGGCGGTTTGGAAGTAAGAAACGCTTGAGAAACTCAAAATTTTCGCAGTTCTGATGCTCGAAACGAATAACTAGAACGGCCTAGGGGAAAAGTACGCATACCGTTGTAAACGGGCGAGTTTCTACCTTCAGATGCAACAGAAATTTTGCGGATTGCTCAATCCGTTCGCGAGGTATGGCAATTTGGAAGTAAGAAACGCTTGAGAAACTCAAAATTTTCGCAGTTCTGGTGCTCGAAACGAATAACTACAACGGCCTACGGGAAAAGTACGCATACCGCTGTAATCGGGCGAGTTTCTACTTTCAGATGCAACAGAAATTTTGCGGATTGGTCAATCCGTTCGCGAGATATGGCAGTTTGGAGGTAAGAAACGCTTGAGAAACTCAAAATTTTCGCAGTTCTGATGCTCGACAAGCATAACTAGAACGGTCTAGGGGAAAAGTACGCATACCGTTGTAATCGGGCGAGTTTCTACTTTCAGATGCAACAGAAATTTTGCGGATTGGTCAATCCGTTCGCGAGATATGGCAGTTTGGAGGTAAGAAACGCTTGAGAAACTCAAAATTTTCGCAGTTCTGATGCTCGACAAGCATAACTAGAACGGTCTAGGGGAAAAGTACGCATACCGTTGTAATCGGGCGAATTTCTACTTTCAGATGCAACAGAAATTTTGCGGATTGGTCAATCCGTTCGCGAGATATGACAGTTTGGAAGTACGAAACGCTTGAGAAACTCAAAATTTTCGCAGTTCTGATGCTCGAAACGATTAACCAGAACGGCCTAGGGGAAAGGTACGCATACCGTTATAATCGGGCGAGTTTCTACTTTCAGATGCATCAGAAATTTTGCGGATTGGTCAGTCCATTCGCGAGATATGGCAGTTTGGAAGTAAGAAACGCTTGAGAAACTCAAAATTTTCGAAGTTCTGATTCTCGAAACGATTCACTAGAACGGCCTAGGGGAAAAGTACGCATACCGTTGTAATCGGGCGAGTTTCTAATTTCAGGTGCAACAGAAATTTTGCGGATTGGTCAATCCGTTCGCGAGATATGGCGGTTTGGAAGTAAGAAACGCTTGAGAAACTCAAAATTTTCGCAGTTCTGATGCTCGAAACGAATAACTAGAACGGCCTAGGGGAAAAGTACGCATACCGTTGTAAACGGGCGAGTTTCTACCTTCAGATGCAACAGAAATTTTGCGGATTGCTCAATCCGTTCGCGAGGTATGGCAATTTGGAAGTAAGAAACGCTTGAGAAACTCAAAATTTTCGCAGTTCTGATGCTCGAAACGAATAACTAGAACGGCCTAGGGGAAAAGTACGCATACCGTTGTAATCGGGCGAGTTTCTATTTTCAGATGCAACAGAAATTTTGCGGATTGGTCAATCCGTTCGCGAGATATGGCGGTTTGGAAGTAAGAAACGCTTGAGAAACTCAAAATTTTCGCAGTCCTGATGCTCGAAACGAATAACTAGAACGGCCTAGGGGAAAAGTACGCATTCCGTTGTAAACGGGCGAGTTTCTACCTTCAGATGCAACAGAAATTTTGCGGATTGCTCAATCCGTTCGCGAGGTATGGCGGTTTGGAAGTAAGAAACGCTTGAGAAACTCAAAATTTTCGCAGTTCTGATGCTCGAAACGAATAACTAGAACGGCCTAGGGGAAAAGTACGCATTCCGTTGTAAACGGGCGAGTTTCTACCTTCAGATGCAACAGAAATTTTGCGGATTGCTCAATCCGTTCGCGAGGTATGGCAATTTGGAAGTAAGAAACGCTTGAAAAACTCAAAATTTTCGCAGTTCTGATGCTCGAAACGAATAACTAGAACGGACTAGGGGAAAAGTACGCATACCGTTGTAATCGGGCGAGTTTCTACTTTCAGATGCAACAGAAATTTTGCGGATTGGTCAATCCGTTCGCGAGATATGGCAGTTTGGAGGTAAGAAACGCTTGAGAAACTCAAAATTTTCGCAGTTCTGATGCTCGACAAGCATAACTAGAACGGTCTAGGGGAAAAGTACGCATACCGTTGTAATCGGGCGAGTTTCTACTTTCAGATGCAACAGAAATTTTGCGGAGTGGTCAATCCGTTCGCGAGATATGGCAGTTTGGAAGTAAGAAACGCTTGAGAAACTCAAAATTTTCGCAGTTCTGATGCTCGACAAGCATAACTAGAACGGTCTAGGGGAAAAGTACGCATTCCGTTGTAATCGGGCGAATTTCTACTTTCAGATGCAACAGAAATTTTGCGGATTGGTCAATCCGTTCGCGAGATATGGCAGTTTGGAAGTAAGAAACGCTTGAGAAACTCAAAATTTTCGCAGTTCTGATGCTCGAAACGATTAACCAGAACGGCCTAGGGGAAAAGTACGCATACCGCTGTAATCGGGCGAGTTTCTACTTTCAGATGCATCAGAAATTTTGCGGATTGGTCAGTCCATTCGCGAGATATGGCAGTTTGGAAGTAAGAAACGCTTGAGAAACTCAAAATTTTCGCAGTTCTGATTCTCGAAACGATTAACTAGAACGGCCTAGGGGAAAAGTACGCATACCGTTGTAATCGGGCGAGTTTCTAATTTCAGATGCAACAGAAATTTTGCGGATTGGTCAATCCGTTCGCGAGATATGGCGGTTTGGAAGTAAGAAACGCTTGAGAAACTCAAAATTTTCGCAGTTCTGATGCTCGAAACGAATAACTAGAACGGCCTAGGGGAAAATACGCATACCGTTGTAAACGGGCGAGTTTCTACCTTCAGATGCAACAGAAATTTTGCGGATTGCTCAATCCGTTCGCGAGGTATGGCAATTTGGAAGTAAGAAACGCTTGAGAAACTCAAAATTTTCGCAGTTCTGATGCTCGAAACGAATAACTACAACGGCCTACGGGAAAAGTACGCATACCGCTGTAATCGGGCGAGTTTCTACTTTCAGATGCAACAGAAATTTTGCGGATTGGTCAATCCGTTCGCGAGATATGGCAGTTTGGAGGTAAGAAACGCTTGAGAAACTCAAAATTTTCGCAGTTCTGATGCTCGACAAGCATAACTAGAACGGTCTAGGGGAAAAGTACGCATACCGTTGTAATCGGGCGAGTTTCTACTTTCAGATGCAACAGAAATTTTGCGGATTGGTCAATCCGTTCGCGAGATATGGCAGTTTGGAGGTAAGAAACGCTTGAGAAACTCAAAATTTTCGCAGTTCTGATGCTCGACTAGCATAACTAGAACGGTCTAGGGGAAAAGTACGCATACCGTTGTAATCGGGCGAATTTCTACTTTCAGATGCAACAGAAATTTTGCGGATTGGTCAATCCGTTCGCGAGATATGACAGTTTGGAAGTACGAAACGCTTGAGAAACTCAAAATTTTCGCAGTTCTGATGCTCGAAACGATTAACCAGAACGGCCTAGGGGAAAAGTACGCATACCGTTGTAATCGGGCGAGTTTCTACTTTCAGATGCATCAGAAATTTTGCGGATTGGTCAGTCCATTCGCGAGATATGGCAGTTTGGAAGTAAGAAACGCTTGAGAAACTCAAAATTTTCGCAGTTCTGATTCTCGAAACGATTAACTAATACGGCCTAGGGGAAAAGTACGCATACCGTTGTAATCGGGCGAGTTTCTAATTTCAGATGCAACAGAAATTTTGCGGATTGGTCAATCCGTTCGCGAGATATGGCGGTTTGGAAGTAAGAAACGCTTGAGAAACTCAAAATTTTCGCAGTTCTGATGCTCGAAACGAATAACTAGAACGGCCTAGGGGAAAAGTACGCATACCGTTGTAAACGGGCGAGTTTCTACCTTCAGATGCAACAGAAATTTTGCGGATTGCTCAATCCGTTCGCGAGGTATGGCAATTTGGAAGTAAGAAACGCTTGAGAAACTCAAAATTTTCGCAGTTCTGATGCTCGAAACGAATAACTAGAACGGCCTAGGGGAAAAGTACGCATACCGTTGTAATCGGGCGAGTTTCTACTTTCAGATGCAACAGAAATTTTGCGGATTGGTCAATCCGTTCGCGAGATATGGCGGTTTGGAAGTAAGAAACGCTTGAGAAACTCAAAATTTTCGCAGTCCTGATGCTCGAAACGAATAACTAGAACGGCCTAGGGGAAAAGTACGCATTCCGTTGTAAACGGGCGAGTTTCTACCTTCAGATGCAACAGAAATTTTGCGGATTGCTCAATCCGTTCGCGAGGTATGGCGGTTTGGAAGTAAGAAACGCTTGAGAAACTCAAAATTTTCGCAGTCCTGATGCTCGAAACGAATAACTAGAACGGCCTAGGGGAAAAGTACGCATTCCGTTGTAAACGGGCGAGTTTCTACCTTCAGATGCAACAGAAATTTTGCGGATTGCTCAATCCGTTCGCGAGGTATGGCGGTTTGGAAGTAAGAAACGCTTGAGAAACTCAAAATTTTCGCAGTTCTGATGCTCGAAACGAATAACTAGAACGGACTAGGGGAAAAGTACGCATACCGTTGTAATCGGGCGAGTTTCTACTTTCAGATGCAACAGAAATTTTGCGGATTGGTCAATCCGTTCGCGAGATATGGTAGTTTGGAGGTAAGAAACGCTTGAGAAACTCAAAATTTTCGCAGTTCTGATGCTCGAAACGAATAACTAGAACGGCCTAGGGGAAAAGTACGCATTCCGTTGTAAACGGGCGAGTTTCTACCTTCAGATGCAACAGAAATTTTGCGGATTGCTCAATCCGTTCGCGAGGTATGGCAATCTGGAAGTAAGAAACGCTTGAAAAACTCAAAATTTTCGCAGTTCTGATGCTCGAAACGAATAACTAGAACGGACTAGGCGAAAAGTACGCATACCGTTGTAATCGGGCGAGTTTCTACTTTCAGATGCAATAGAAATTTTGCGGATTGGTCAATCCGTTCGCGAGATATGGCAGTTTGGAGGTAAGAAACGCTTGAGAAACTCAAAATTTTCGCAGTTCTGATGCTCGACAAGCATAACTAGAACGTTGTAGGGGAAAAGTACGCATACCGTTGTAATCGGGCGACTTTCTACTTTCAGATGCATCAGAAATTTTGCGGATTGGTCAATCCGTTCGCGAGATATGGCAGTTTGGAGGTAAGAAACGCTTGAGAAACACAAAATTTTCGCAGTTCTGATGCTCGAAACGAATAACTAGAACGGCCTAGGGGAAAAGTACGCATTCCGTTGTAAACGGGCGAGTTTCTACCTTCAGATGCAACAGAAATTTTGCGGATTGCTCAATCCGTTCGCGAGGTATGGCAATTTGGAAGTAAGAAACGCTTGAAAAACTCAAAATTTTCGCAGTTCTGATGCTCGAAACGAATAACTAGAACGGACAAGGGGAAAAGTACGCATAACGTTGTAATCGGGCGAGTTTCTACTTTCAGATGCAACAGAAATTTTGCGGATTGGTCAATCCGTTCGCGAGATATGGCAGTTTGGAGGTAAGAAACGCTTGAGAAACTCAAAATTTTCGCAGTTCTGATGCTCGACAAGCATAACTAGAACGTTCTAGGGAAAAAGTACGCATACCGTTGTAATCGGGCGACTTTCTACTTTCAGATGCATCAGAAATTTTGCTGATTGGTCAATCCGTTCGCGAGATATGGCAGTTTGGAAGTAAGAAACGCTTGAGAAACTCAAAATTTTCGCAGTCCTGATGCTCGAAACGAATAACTAGAACGGCCTAGGGGAAAAGTACGCATTCCGTTGTAAACGGGCGAGTTTCTACCTTCAGATGCAACAGAAATTTTGCGGATTGCTCAATCCGTTCGCGAGGTATGGCGGTTTGGAAGTAAGAAACGCTTGAGAAACTCAAAATTTTCGCAGTTCTGATGCTCGAAACGAATAACTAGAACGGCCTAGGGGAAAAGTACGCATACCGTTGTAAACGGGCGAGTTTCTACCTTCAGATGCAACAGAAATTTTGCGGATTGCTCAATCCGTTCGCGAGGTATGGCAATTTGGAAGTAAGAAACGCTTGAGAAACTCAAAATTTTCGCAGTTCTGATGCTCGAAACGAATAACTAGAACGGCCTAGGGGAAAAGTACGCATACCGTTGTAATCGGGCGAGTTTCTACTTTCAGATGCAACAGAAATTTTGCGGATTGGTCAATCCGTTCGCGAGATATGGCGGTTTGGAAGTAAGAAACGCTTGAGAAACTCAAAATTTTCGCAGTCCTGATGCTCGAAACGAATAACTAGAACGGCCTAGGGGCAAAAGTACGCATTCCGTTGTAAACGGGCGAGTTTCTACCTTCAGATGCAACAGAAATTTTGCGGATTGCTCAATCCGTTCGCGAGGTATGGCGGTTTGGAAGTAAGAAACGCTTGAGAAACTCAAAATTTTCGCAGTTCTGATGCTCGAAACGAATAACTAGAACGGCCTAGGGGAAAAGTACGCATTCCGTTGTAAACGGGCGAGTTTCTACCTTCAGATGCAACAGAAATTTTGCGGATTGCTCAATCCGTTCGCGAGGTATGGCAATTTGGAAGTAAGAAACGCTTGAAAAACTCAAAATTTTCGCAGTTCTGATGCTCGAAACGAATAACTAGAACGGACTAGGGGAAAAGTACGCATACCGTTGTAATCGGGCGAGTTTCTACTTTCAGATGCAACAGAAATTTTGCGGATTGGTCAATCCGTTCGCGAGATATGGCAGTTTGGAGGTAAGAAACGCTTGAGAAACTCAAAATTTTCGCAGTTCTGATGCTCGAAACGAATAACTAGAACGGCCTAGGGGAAAAGTACGCATTCCGTTGTAAACGGGCGAGTTTCTACCTTCAGATGCAACAGAAATTTTGCGGATTGCTCAATCCGTTCGCGAGGTATGGCAATCTGGAAGTAAGAAACGCTTGAAAAACTCAAAATTTTCGCAGTTCTGATGCTCGAAACGAATAACTAGAACGGCCTAGGGGAAAAGTACGCATACCGTTGTAAACGGGCGAGTTTCTACCTTCAGATGCAACAGAAATTTTGCGGATTGCTCAATCCGTTCGCGAGGTATGGCAATTTGGAAGTAAGAAACGCTTGAGAAACTCAAAATTTTCGCAGTTCTGATGCTCGACAAGCATAACTAGAACGTTCTAGGGAAAAAGTACGCATACCGTTGTAATCGGGCGACTTTCTACTTTCAGATGCATCAGAAATTTTGCTGATTGGTCAATCCGTTCGCGAGATATGGCAGTTTGGAAGTAAGAAACGCTTGAGAAACTCAAAATTTTCGCAGTCCTGATGCTCGAAACGAATAACTAGAACGGCCTAGGGGAAAAGTACGCATTCCGTTGTAAACGGGCGAGTTTCTACCTTCAGATGCAACAGAAATTTTGCGGATTGCTCAATCCGTTCGCGAGGTATGGCGGTTTGGAAGTAAGAAACGCTTGAGAAACTCAAAATTTTCGCAGTTCTGATGCTCGAAACGAATAACTAGAACGGCCTAGGGGAAAAGTACGCATACCGTTGTAAACGGGCGAGTTTCTACCTTCAGATGCAACAGAAATTTTGCGGACTGCTCAATCCGTTCGCGAGGTATGGCAATTTGGAAGTAAGAAACGCTTGAAAAACTCAAAATTTTCGCAGTTCTGATGCTCGAAACGAATAACTAGAACGGACTAGGGGAAAAGTACGCATACCGTTGTAATCGGGCGAGTTTCTACTTTCAGATGCAACAGAAATTTTGAGGATTGGTCAATCCGTTCGCGAGATATGGCAGTTTGGAGGTAAGAAACGCTTGAGAAACTCAAAATTTTCGCAGTTCTGATGCTAGAAACGAATAACTAGAACGGCCTAGGGGAAAAGTACGCATTCCGTTGTAAACGGGCGAGTTTCTACCTTCAGATGCAACAGAAATTTTGCGGATTGCTCAATCCGTTCGCGAGGTATGGCAATCTGGAAGTAAGAAACGCTTGAAAAACTCAAAATTTTCGCAGTTCTGATGCTCGAAACGAATAACTAGAACGGACTAGGCGAAAAGTACGCATACCGTTGTAATCGGGCGAGTTTCTACTTTCAGATGCAACGGAAATTTTGCGGATTGGTCAATCCGTTCGCGAGATATGGCAGTTTGGACGTAAGAAACGCTTGAGAAACTCAAAATTTTCGCAGTTCTGATGCTCGACAAGCATAACTAGAACGTTCTAGGGGAAAAGTACGCATACCGTTGTAATCGGGCGACTTTCTACTTTCAGATGCATCAGAAATTTTGCGGATTGGTCAATCCGTTCGCGAGATATGGCAGTTTGGAGGTAAGAAACGCTTGAGAAACTCAAAATTTTCGCAGTTCTGATGCTCGAAACGATTAACTAGAACGGCCTAGGGGAAAAGTACGCATACCGTTGTAATCGGGCGAGTTTCTACTTTCAGATGCAACAGAAATTTTGCGGATTGGTCAATCCGTTCGCGAGATATGGCGGTTTGGAAGTAAGAAACGCTTGAGAAACTCAAAATTTTCGCAGTTCTGATGCTCGAAACGAATAACTAGAACGGCCTAGGGGAAAAGTACGCATAACGTTGTAATCGGGCGAGTTTCTACTTTCAGATGCAACAGAAATTTTGCGGATTGGTCAATCCGTTCGCGAGATATGGCAGTTTGTAGGTAAGAAACGCTTGAGAAACTCAAAATTTTCGCAGTTCTGATGCTCGAAACGAATAACTAGAACGGACTAGGGGAAAAGTACGCATACCGTTGTAATCGGGCGAGTTTCTACTTTCAAATGCAACAGAAATTTTGCGGATTGGTCAATCCGTTCGCTAGATATGGAAGTTTGGAGGTAAGAAACGCTTGAGAAACTCAAAATTTTCGCAGTTCTGATGCTCGAAACGAATAACTAGAACGGCCTAGGGAAAAGTACGCATACCGTTGTAATCGGGCGAGTTTCTACTTTCAGATGCAACAGAAATTTTGCGGATTAGTCAATCCGTTCGCGAGATATGGCAGTTTGGAGGTAAGAAACGCTTGAGAAACTCAAAATTTTCGCAGTTATGATGCTCGAAACGAATAACTAGAACGGACTAGGGGAAAAGTACGCATACCGTTGTAATCGGGCGAGTTTCTACTTTCAGATGCAACAGAAATTTTGCGGATTGGTCAATCCGTTCGCGAGATATGGCGGTTTGGAAGTAAGAAACGCTTGAGAAACTCAAAATTTTCGCAGTTCTGATGCTCGAAACGAATAACTAGAACGGCCTAGGGGAAAAGTACGCATTCCGTTGTAAACGGGCGAGTTTCTACCTTCAGATGCAACAGAAATTTTGCGGATTGCTCAATCCGTTCGCGAGGTATGGCAATTTGGAAGTAAGAAACGCTTGAAAAACTCAAAATTTTCGCAGTTCTGATGCTCGAAACGAATAACTAGGACGGACTAGGGGAAAAGTACGCATACCGTTGTAATCGGGCGAGTTTCTACTTTCAGATGCAACAGAAATTTTGCGGATTGGTCAATCCGTTCGCGAGATATGGTAGTTTGGAGGTAAGAAACGCTTGAGAAACTCCAAATTTTCGCAGTTCTGATGCTCGAAAAGAATAACTAGAACGGCCTAGGAGAAAAGTACGCATACCGTTGTAATCGGGTGAGTTTCTACTTTCAGATGCAACAGAAATTTTGCGGATTAGTCAATCCGTTCGCGAGATATGGCAGTTTGGAGGTAAGAAACGCTTGAGAAACTCAAAATTTTCGCAGTTCTGATGCTCGAAACGAATAACTAGAACGGACTAGGGGAAAAGTACGCATACCGTTGTAATCGGGTGAGTTTCTACTTTCAGATGCAACAGAAATTTTGCGGATTAGTCAATCCGTTCGCGAGATATGGCAGTTTGGAGGTAAGAAACGCTTGAGAAACTCAAAATTTTCGCAGTTCTGATGCTCGAAACGAATAACTAGAACGGACTAGGGGAAAAGTACGCATACCGTTGTAATCGGGCGAGTTTCTACTTTCAGATGCAACAGAAATTTTGCGGATTGGTCAATCCGTTCGCGAGATATGGCGGTTTGGAAGTAAGAAACGCTTGAGAAACTCAAAATTATCGCAGTTCTGATGCTCGAAACGAATAACTAGAACGGCCTAGGGGAAAAGTACGCATTCCGTTGTAAACGGGCGAGTTTCTACCTTCAGATGCAACAGAAATTTTGCGGATTGCTCAAACCGTTCGCGAGGTATGGCAATTTGGAAGTAAGAAACGCTTGAAAAACTCAAAATTTTCGCAGTTCTGATGCTCGAAACGAATAACTAGGACGGACTAGGGGAAAAGTACGCATACCGTTGTAATCGGGCGAGTTTCTACTTTCAGAAGCAACAGAAATTTTGCGGATTGGTCAATCCGTTCGCGAGATATGGCAGTTTGGAGTTAAGAAACGCTTGAGAAACTCAAAATTTTCGCAGTTCTGATGCTCGACAAGCATAACTAGAACGTTCTAGGGGAAAAGTACGCATACCGTTGTAATCGGGCGACTTTCTACTTTCAGATGCATCAGAAATTTTGCTGATTGGTCAATCCGTTCGCGAGATATGGCAGTTTGGAAGTAAGAAACGCTTGAGAAACTCAAAATTTTCGCATTTCTGATGCTCGAAACGATTAACTAGAACGGCCTAGGGGAAAAGTACGCATACCGTTGTAATCGGGCGAGTTTCTACTTTCAGATGCAACAGAAATTTTGCGGATTGGTCAATCCGTTCGCGAGATATGGCAGTTTGGAGTTAAGAAACGCTTGAGAAACTCAAAATTTTCGCAGTTCTGATGCTCGACAAGCATAACTAGAACGTTCTAGGGGAAAAGTACGCATACCGTTGTAATCGGGCGACTTTCTACTTTCAGATGCATCAGAAATTTTGCTGATTGGTCAATCCGTTCGCGAGATATGGCAGTTTGGAAGTAAGAAACGCTTGAGAAACTCAAAATTTTCGCATTTCTGATGCTCGAAACGATTAACTAGAACGGCCTAGGGGAAAAGTACGCATACCGTTGTAATCGGGCGAGTTTCTACTTTCAGATGCAACAGAAATTTTGCGGATTGGTCAATCCGTTCGCGAGATATGGCGGTTTGGAAGTAAGAAACGCTTGAGAAACTCAAAATTTTCGCAGTTCTGATGCTCGAAACGAATAACTAGAACGGCCTAGGGGAAAAGTACGCATACCGTTGTAATCGGGCGAGTTTCTACTTTCAGATGCAACAGAAATTTTGCGGATTGGTCAATCCGTTCGCGAGATATGGCAGTTTGTAGGTAAGAAACGCTTGAGAAACTCAAAATTTTCGCAGTTCTGATGCTCGAAACGAATAACTAGAACGGACTAGGGGAAAAGTACGCATACCGTTGTAATCGGGCGAGTTTGTACTTTCAGATGCAACAGAAATTTTGCGGATTGGTTAATCCGTTCGCGAGATATGGTAGTTTGGAGGTAAGAAACGCTTGAGAAACTCAAAATTTTCGCAGTTCTGATGCTCGAAACGAATAACTAGAACGGCCTAGGGGAAAAGTACGCATACCGTTGTAATCGGGCGAGTTTCTACTTTCAGATGCAACAGAAATTTTGCGGATTGGTCAATCCGTTCGCGAGATATGGCAGTTTGTAGGTAAGAAACGCTTGAGAAACTCAAAATTTTCGCAGTTCTGATGCTCGAAACGAATAACTAGAACGGACTAGGGGAAAAGTACGCATACCGTTGTAATCGGGCGAGTTTGTACTTTCAGATGCAACAGAAATTTTGCGGATTGGTTAATCCGTTCGCGAGATATGGTAGTTTGGAGGTAAGAAACGCTTGAGAAACTCAAAATTTTCGCAGTTCTGATGCTCGAAACGAATAACTAGAACGGCCTAGGGGAAAAGTACGCATACCGTTGTAATCGGGCGAGTTTCTACCTTCAGATGCAACAGAAATTTTGCGGATTGGTCAATCCGTTCGCGAGATATGGCAGTTTGGAGGTAAGAAATGCTTGAGAAACTCAAAATTTTCGCAGTTCTGATGCTCGACAAGTATAACTAGATCGTTCTAGGGGAAAAGTACGCATACCGTTGTAATCGGGCGACTTTCTTCTTTCAGTTGCATCAGAAATTTTGCGGATTGGTCAATCCGTTCGCGAGATATGGCAGTTTGGAAGTAAGAAACGCTTGAGAAACTCAAAATTTTCGCAGTTCTGATGCTCGAAACGATTAACTAGAACGGCCTAGGGGAAAAGTACGCATACCGTTGTAATCGGGCGAGTTTCTACTTTCAGATGCAACAGAAATTTTGCGGATTGGTCAATCCGTTCGCGAGATATGGCGGTTTGGAAGTAAGAAACGCTTGAGAAACTCAAAATTTTCGCAGTTCTGATGCTCGAAACGAATAACTAGAACGGCCTAGGGGAAAAGTACGCATACCGTTGTAATCGGGCGAGTTTCTACTTTCAGATGCAACAGAAATTTTGGGGATTGGTCAATCCGTTCGCGAGATATGGCAGTTTGTAGGTAAGAAACGCTTGATAAACTCAACATTTTCGCAGTTCTGATGCTCGAAACGAATAACTAGAACGGCCTAGGGGAAAAGTAGGCATACCGTTGTAATCGGGCGAGTTTGTACTTTCAGATGCAACAGAAATTTTGCGGATTGGTCAATCCGTTCGCGAGATATGGCAGTTTGGAGGTAAGAAACGCTTGAGAAACTCAAAATTTTCGCAGTTCTGATGCTCGAAACGAATAACTAGAACGGACTAGGGGGAAAGTACGCATACCGTTGTAATCGGGCGAGTTTCTACTTTCAGATGCAACAGAAATTTTGCGGATTGGTCAATCCGTTCGCGAGATATGGCAGTTTGGAGGTAAGAAACGCTTGAGAAACTCCAAATTTTCGCAGTTCTGATGCTCGAAAAGAATAACTAGAACGGCCTAGGGGAAAAGTACGCATACCGTTGTAATCGGGTGAGTTTCTACTTTCAGATGCAACAGAAATTTTGCGGATTAGTCAATCCGTTCGCGAGATATGGCAGTTTGGAGGTAAGAAACGCTTGAGAAACTCAAAATTTTCGCAGTTCTGATGCTCGAAACGAATAACTAGAACGGACTAGGGGAAAGGTACGCATACCGTTGTAATCGGGCGAGTTTCTACTTTCAGATGCAACAGAAATTTTGCGGATTGGTCAATCCGTTCGCGAGATATGGCGGTTTGGAAGTAAGAAACGCTTGAGAAACTCAAAATTTTCGCAGTTCTGATGCTCGAAACGAATAACAAGAACGGCCTAGGGGAAAAGTACGCATTCCGTTGTAAACGGGCGAGTTTCTACCTCCAGATGCAACAGAAATTTTGCGGATTGCTCAATCCGTTCGCGAGGTATGGCAATTTGGAAGTAAGGAACGCTTGAAAAACTCAAAATTTTCGCAGTTCTGATGCTCGAAACGAATAACTAGAACGGACTAGGGGAAAAGTACGCATACCGTTGTAATCGGGCGAGTTTCTACTTTCAGATGCAACAGAAATTTTGCGGATTGGTCAATCCGTTCGCGAGATATGGCAGTTTGGAGGTAAGAAACGCTTGAGAAACTCAAAATTTTCGCAGTTCTGATGCTCGACAAGCATAACTAGAACGTTCTAGGGGAAAAGTACGCATACCGTTGTAATCGGGCGACTTTCTACTTTCAGATGCATCAGAAATTTTGCGGATTGGTCAATCCGTTCGCGAGATATGGCGGTTTGGATGTAAGAAACGCTTGAGAAACTCAAAATTTTCGCAGCTCTGATGCTCGAAACGAATAACTAGAACGGCCTAGGGGAAAAGTACGCATACCCTTGTAATCGGGCGAGTTTCTACTTTCAGATGCAACAGAAATTTTGCGAATTGGTCAATCCGTTCGCGAGATATGGCAGTTTGTAGGTAAGAAACGCTTTAGAAACTCAAAATTTTCGCAGTTCTGATGCTCGAAACGAATAACTAGAACGGACTAGGGGAAAAGTACGCATACCGTTGTAATCGGGCGAGTTTCTACTTTCAGATGCAACAGAAATTTTGCGGATTGGTCAATCCGTTCGCGAGATATGGCAGTTTGGAGGTAAGAAACGGTCGAGAAACTCAAAATTATCACAGTTCTGATACTCGAAACGAATAACCAGAACGGCCCAGGGGAAAAGTACGCATACCGTTGTAATCGGGCGAGTTTGTACTTTCAGATGCAACAGAAATTTTGCGGATTGGTCAATCCGTTCGCGAGATATGGCAGTTTGGAGGTAAGCAACGCTTGAGAAACCCAAAATTTTCGCAGTTCTCATGCTCGAAACGAATAACTACAACGGCCTACGGGAAAAGTACGCATACCGTTGTAATCGGGCGAGTTTCTACCTTCAGATGCAACAGAAATTTTGCGGATTGGTCAATCCGTTCGCGAGATATGGCAGTTTGGAGGTAAGAAATGCTTGAGAAACTCAAAATTTTCGCAGTTCTGATGCTCGACAAGCATAACTAGAACGTTCTAGGGGAAAAGTACGCATACCGTTGTAATCGGGCGACTTTCTACTTTCAGATGCATCAGAAATTTTGCGGATTGGTCAATCCGTTCGCGAGATATGGCAGTTTGGAGGTAAGAAACGCTTGAGAAACTCAAAATTTTCGCAGTTCTGATGCTCGAAACGAATAACTAGAACGGCCTAGGGGAAAAGTACGCATACCGTTGTAATCGGGCGAGTTTCTACTTTCAGATGCAACAGAATTTTTGCGGATTATTCAATCCGTTCGCGAGATATGGCAGTTTGGAGATAAGAAACGCTTGAGAAACTCAAAATTTTCGCAGTTCGGATGCTCGACAAGCATAACTAGAACGGTCTAGGGGAAAAGTACGTATACCGTTGTAATCGGGCGACTTTCTACTTTCAGATGCAGCAGACATTTTGCGGATTGGTCAATCCGTTCGCGAGATATGGCAGTTTGGAGGTAAGAAACGGTCGAGAAACTCAAAATTATCACAGTTCTGATACTCGAAACGAATAACCAGAACGGCCCAGGGGAAAAGTACGCATACCGTTGTAATCGGGCGAGTTTCTACTTTCAGATGCAACAGAAATTTTGCGGATTGGTCAATCCGTTCGCGAGATATGGCAGTTTGGAGGTAAGCAACGCTTGAGAAACCCAAAATTTTCGCAATTCTCATGCTCGAAACGAATAACTACAACGGCCTACGGGAAAAGTACGCATACCGTTGTAATCGGGCGAGTTTCTACTTTCAGATGCAACAGAAATTTTGCGGATTGGTCAATCCGTTCGCGAGATATGGCAGTTTGGAGGTAAGAAACGCTTGAGAAACTCAAAATTTTCGCAGTTCTGATGCTCGACAAGCATAACTAGAACGGTCTAGGGGAAAAGTACGCATACCGTTGTAATCGGGCGAATTTCTACTTTCAGATGCAACAGAAATTTTGCGGATTGGTCAATCCGTTCGCGAGATATGGCAGTTTGGAAGTAAGAAACGCTTGAGAAACTCAAAATTTCCGCAGTTCTGATGCTCGAAACGATTAACCAGAACGGCCTAGGGGAAAAGTACGCATACCGTTGTAATCGGGAGAGTTTCTACTTTCAGATGCATCAGAAGTTTTGCGGATTGGTCAATCCATTCGCGAGATATGGCAGTTTGGAAGTAAGAAACGCTTGAGAAACTCTAAATTTTCGCAGTTCTGATTCTCGAAACGATTAACTAGAACGGCCTAGGGGAAAAGTACGCATACCGTTGTAATCGGGCGAGTTTCTAATTTCAGATGCAACAGAAATTTTGCGGATTGGTCAATCCGTTCGCGAGATATGGCGGTTTGGAAGTAAGAAACGCTTGAGAAACTCAAAATTTTCGCAGTTCTGATGCTCGAAACGAATAACTAGAACGGCCTAGGGGAAAAGTACGCATACCGTTGTAATCGGGCGAGTTTCTACTTTCAGATGCAACAGAAATTTTGGGGATTGGTCAATCCGTTCGCGAGATATGGCAGTTTGGATGTAAGAAACGCTTGAGAAACTCCAAATTTTCGCAGTTCTGATGCTCGAAAAGAATAACTAGAACGGCCTAGGGGAAAAGTACGCATACCGTTGTAATCGGGTGAGTTTCTACTTTCAGATGCAACAGAAATTTTGCGGATTTGTCAATCCGTTCGCGAGATATGGCAGTTTGGAGGTAAGAAACGCTTGAAAAACTCAAAATTTTCGCAGTTCTGGTGCTCGAAACGAATAACTAGAACGGACTAGGGGAAAAGTACGCATACCGTTGTAATCGGGCGAGTTTCTACTTTCAGATGCAACAGAAATTTTGCGGATTTGTCAATCCGTTCGCGAGATATGGCAGTTTGGAGGTAAGAAACGCTTGAGAAACTCAAAATTTTCGCAGTTCTGATGCTCGACAAGCATAACTAGAACGTTCTAGGGGAAAAGTACGCATACCGTTGTAATCGGGCGACTTTCTACTTTCAGATGCATCAGAAATTTTGCGGATTGGTCAATCCGTTCGCGAGATATGGCAGTTTGGAAGTAAGAAACGCTTGAGAAACTCAAAATTTTCGCAGTTCTGATGCTCGACAAGCATAACTAGAACGTTCTAGGGGAAAAGTACGCATACCGTTGTAATCGGGCGACTTTCTACTTTCAGATGCATCAGAAATTTTGCGGATTGGTCAATCCGTTCGCGAGATATGGCAGTTTGGAAGTAAGAAACGCTTGAGAATCTCAAAATTTTCGCAGTTCTGATGCTCGAAACGATTAACTAGAACGGCCTAGGGGAAAAGTACGCATACCGTTGTAATCGGGCGAGTTTCTACTTTCAGATGCAACAGAAATTTTGCGGATTGGTCAATCCGTTCGCGAGATATGGCGGTTTGGAAGTAAGAAACGCTTGAGAAACTCAAAATTTTCGCAGTTCTGATGCTCGAAACGAATAACTAGAACGGCCTAGGGGAAAAGTACGCATACCGTTGTAATCGGGCGAGTTTCTACTTTCAGATGCAACAGAAATTTTGCGGATTGGTCAATCCGTTCGCGAGATATGGCAGTTTGTAGGTAAGAAACGCTTGAGAAACTCAAAATTTTCGCAGTTCTGATGCTCGAAACGAATAACTAGAACGGACTAGGGGAAAAGTACGCATACCGTTGTAATCGGGCGACTTTCTACTTTCAGATGCATCAGAAATTTTGCGGATTGGTCAATCCGTTCGCGAGATATGGCAGTTTGGAAGTAAGAAACGCTTGAGAATCTCAAAATTTTCGCAGTTCTGATGCTCGAAACGATTAACTAGAACGGCCTAGGGGAAAAGTACGCATACCGTTGTAATCGGGCGAGTTTCTACTTTCAGATGCAACAGAAATTTTGCGGATTGGTCAATCCGTTCGCGAGATATGGCGGTTTGGAAGTAAGAAACGCTTGAGAAACTCAAAATTTTCGCAGTTCTGATGCTCGAAACGAATAACTAGAACGGACTAGGGGAAAAGTACGCATACCGTTGTAATCGGGCGAGTTTCTACTTTCAGATGCAACAGAAATTTTGCGGATTGGTCAATCCGTTCGCGAGATATGGCGGTTTGGAAGTAAGAAACGCTTGAGAAACTCAAAATTTTCGCAGTTCTGATGCTCGAAACGAATAACTAGAACGGCCTAGGGGAAAAGTACGCATACCGTTGTAATCGGGCGAGTTTCTACTTTCAGATGCAACAGAAATTTTGCGGATTGGTCAATCCGTTCGCGAGATATGGCAGTTTGTAGGTAAGAAACGCTTGAGAAACTCAAAATTTTCGCAGTTCTGATGCTCGAAACGAATAACTAGAACGGACTAGGGGAAAAGTACGCATACCGTTGTAATCGGGCGAGTTTCTACTTTCAGATGCAACAGAAATTTTGCGGATTGGTCAATCCGTTCGCGAGATATGGCAGTTTGGAGGTAAGAAACGCTTGAGAAACTCAAAATTTTCGCAGTTCTGATGCTCGAAACGAATAACTAGAACGGCCTAGGGGAAAAGTACGCATACCGTTGTAATCGGGCGAGTTTCTACTTTCAGATGCAACAGAATTTTTGCGGATTAGTCAATCCGTTCGCGAGATATGGCAGTTTGGAGGTAAGAAACGCTTGAGAAACTCAAAATTTTCGCAGTTCTGATGCTCGACAAGCATAACTAGAACGGTCTAGGGGAAAAGTACGCATACCGTTGTAATCGGGCGAATTTCTACTTTCAGATGCAACAGAAATTTTGCGGATTGGTCAATCCGTTCGCGAGATATGGCAGTTTGGAGGTAAGAAACGCTTGAGAAACTCAAAATTTTCGCAGTTCTGATGCTCGAAACGAATAACTAGAACGGACTAGGGGAAAAGTACGCATACCGTTGTAATCGGGCGAGTTTCTACTTTCAGATGCAACAGAAATTTTGCGGATTGGTCAATCCGTTCGCGAGATATGTCAGTTTGGAGGTAAGAAACGCTTGAGAAACTCCAAATTTTCGCAGTTCTGATGCTCGAAAAGAATAACTAGAACGGCCTAGAGGAAAAGTACGCATACGGTTGTAATCGGGTGAGTTTCTTCTTTCAGATGCAACAGAAATTTTGCGGATTAGTCAATCCGTTCGCGAGATATGGCAGTTTGGAAGTAAGAAACGCTTGAGAAACTCAAAATTTTCGCAGTTCTGATGCTCGAAACGAATAACTAGAACGGACTAGGGGAAAAGTACGCATACCGTTGTAATCGGGCGAGTTTCTACTTTCAGATGCAACAGAAATTTTGCGGATTGGTCAATCCGTTCGCGAGATATGGCGGTTTGGAAGTAAGAAACGCTTGAGAATCTCAAAATTTTCGCAGTTCTGATGCTCGAAACGAATAACTAGAACGGCCTAGGGGAAAAGTACGCATACCGTTGTAAACGGGCGAGTTTCTACCTTCAGATGCAAAAGAAATTTTGCGGATTGCTCAATCCGTTCGCGAGGTATGGCAATTTGGAAGTAAGAAACGCTTGAAAAACTCAAAATTTTCGCAGTTTTGATGCTCGAAACGAATAACTAGAACGTTCTAGGGGAAAAGTAAGCATACCGTTGTAATCGGGCGACTTTCTACTTTCAGATGCATCAGAAATTTTTCGGATTGGTCAATCCGTTCGCGAGATATGGCAGTTTGGAGGTAAGAAACGCTTGAGAAACTCAAAATTTTCGCAGTTCTGATGCTCGACAAGCATAACTAGAACGGTCTAGGGGAAAAGTGCGCATACCGTTGTAATCGGGCGACTTTCTACTTTCAGATGCAACAAACATTTTGCGGATTGGTCAATCCGTTCGCGAGATATGGCAGTTTGGAGGTAAGAAACGGTCGAGAAACTCAAAATTATCACAGTTCTGATACTCGAAACGAATAACCAGAACGGCCCAGGGGAAAAGTACGCATACCGTTGTAATCGGGCGAGTTTCTACTTTCAGATGCAACAGAAATTTTGCGGATTGGTCAATCCGTTCGCGAGATATGGCAGTTTGGAGGTAAGCAACGCTTGAGAAACCCAAAATTTTCGCAGTTCTCATGCTCGAAACGAATAACTACAACGGCCTACGGGAAAAGTACGCATACCGTTGTAATCGGGCGAGTTTCTACTTTCAGATGCTACAGAAATTTTTCGGATTGGTCAATCCGTTCGCGAGATATGGCAGTTTGGAGGTAAGAAACGCTTGAGAAACTCAAAATTTTCGCAGTTCTGATGCTCGACAAGCATAACTAGAACGGTCTAGGGGAAAAGTACGCATACCGTTGTAATCGGGCCAGTTTCTACTTTCAGATGCAACAGAAATTTTGCGGATTGGTCAATCCGTTCGCGAGATATGGCAGTTTGGAGGTAAGAAACGCTTGAGAAACTCAAAATTTTCGCAGTTCTGATGCTCGACAAGCATAACTAGAACGGTCTAGGGGAAAAGTACGCATACCGTTGTAATCGGGCGAATTTCTACTTTCAGATGCAACAGAAATTTTGCGGATTGGTCAATCCGTTCGCGAGATATGGCAGTTTGTAGGTAAGAAACGCTTGAGAAACTCAACATTTTCGCAGTTCTGATGCTCGAAACGAATAATAGAACGGCCTAGGGGAAAAGTACGCATACCGTTGTAATCGGGCGAGTTTCTACTTTCAGATGCAACAGAAATTTTGCGGATTGGCAATCCGTTCGCGAGATATGGCAGTTTGGAGGTAAGAAACGCTTGAGAAACTCAAAATTTTTGCAGTTCTGATGCTCGACAAGCATAACTAGAGCGTTCTAGGGGAAAAGTAGGCATACCGTTGTAATCGGGCGACTTTCTACTTTCAGATGCAACAGAAATTTTGCGGATTAGTCAATCCGTTCGCGAGATATGGCAGTTTGGAGGTAAGAAACGCTTGAGAAACTCAAAATTTTCGCAGTTCTGATGCTCGAAACGAATAACTAGAACGGACTAGGGGAAAAGTACGCATACCGTTGTAATCGGGCGAGTTTCTGCTTTCAGATGCAACAGAAATTTTGCGGATTGGTCAATCCGTTCGCGAGATATGGCGGTTTGGAAGTAAGAAACGCTTGAGAATCTCAAAATTTTCGCAGTTCTGATGCTCGAAACGAATAACTAGAACGGCCTAGGGGAAAAGTACGCATACCGTTGTAAACGGGCGAGTTTCTACCTTCAGATGCAACAGAAATTTTGCGGATTGCTCAATCCGTTCGCGAGGTATGGCAATTTGGAAGTAAGAAACGCTTGAAAAACTCAAAATTTTCGCAGTTTTGATGCTCGAAACGAATAACAAGAACGTTCTAGGGGAAAAGTACGCATACCGTTGTAATCGGGCGACTTTCTACTTTCAGATGCAACAGAAATTTTGCGGATTGGTCAATCCGTTCGCGAGATATGGCAGTTTGGAGGTAAGAAACGCTTGAGAAACTCAAAATTTTCGCAGTTCTGATGCTCGAAACGAATAACTAGAACGGACTAGGGGAAAAGTACGCATACCGTTGTAATCGGGCGAGTTTCTACTTTCAGATGCAACAGAAATTTTGCGGATTGGTCAATCCGTTCGCGAGATATGGCAGTTTGGAGGTAAGAAACGCTTGAGAAACTCAAAATTTTCGCAGTTCTGATGCTCGACAAGCATAACTAGAACGGTCTAGGGGAAAAGTACGCATACCGTTGTAATCGGGCCAGTTTCTACTTTCAGATGCAACAGAAATTTTGCGGATTGGTCAATCCGTTCGCGAGATATGGCAGTTTGGAGGTAAGAAACGCTTGAGAAACTCAAAATTTTCGCAGTTCTGATGCTCGACAAGCATAACTAGAACGGTCTAGGGGAAAAGTACGCATACCGTTGTAATCGGGCGAATTTCTACTTTCAGATGCAACAGAAATTTTGCGGATTGGTCAATCCGTTCGCGAGATATGGCAGTTTGTAGGTAAGAAACGCTTGAGAAACTCAACATTTTCGCAGTTCTGATGCTCGAAACGAATAATAGAACGGCCTAGGGGAAAAGTACGCATACCGTTGTAATCGGGCGAGTTTCTACTTTCAGATGCAACAGAAATTTTGCGGATTGGCAATCCGTTCGCGAGATATGGCAGTTTGGAGGTAAGAAACGCTTGAGAAACTCAAAATTTTTGCAGTTCTGATGCTCGACAAGCATAACTAGAGCGTTCTAGGGGAAAAGTAGGCATACCGTTGTAATCGGGCGACTTTCTACTTTCAGATGCAACAGAAATTTTGCGGATTAGTCAATCCGTTCGCGAGATATGGCAGTTTGGAGGTAAGAAACGCTTGAGAAACTCAAAATTTTCGCAGTTCTGATGCTCGAAACGAATAACTAGAACGGACTAGGGGAAAAGTACGCATACCGTTGTAATCGGGCGATTTTCTGCTTTCAGATGCAACAGAAATTTTGCGGATTGGTCAATCCGTTCGCGAGATATGGCGGTTTGGAAGTAAGAAACGCTTGAGAATCTCAAAATTTTCGCAGTTCTGATGCTCGAAACGAATAACTAGAACGGCCTAGGGGAAAAGTACGCATACCGTTGTAAACGGGCGAGTTTCTACCTTCAGATGCAACAGAAATTTTGCGGATTGCTCAATCCGTTCGCGAGGTATGGCAATTTGGAAGTAAGAAACGCTTGAAAAACTCAAAATTTTCGCAGTTTTGATGCTCGAAACGAATAACAAGAACGTTCTAGGGGAAAAGTACGCATACCGTTGTAATCGGGCGACTTTCTACTTTCAGATGCAACAGAAATTTTGCGGATTGGTCAATCCGTTCGCGAGATATGGCAGTTTGGAGGTAAGAAACGCTTGAGAAACTCAAAATTTTCGCAGTTCTGATGCTCGAAACGAATAACTAGAACGGACTAGGGGAAAAGTACGCATACCGTTGTAATCGGGCGAGTTTCTACTTTCAGATGCAACAGAAATTTTGCGGATTGGTCAATCCGTTCGCGAGATATGGCGGTTTGGAAGTAAGAAACGCTTGAGAATCTCAAAATTTTCGCAGTTCTGATGCTCGAAACGAATAACTAGAACGGCCTAGGGGAAAAGTACGCATACCGTTGTAAACGGTCGAGTTTCTACCTTCAGATGCAACAGAAATTTTGCGGATTGCTCAATCCGTTCGCGAGGTATGGCAATTTGGAAGTAAGAAACGCTTGAAAAACTCAAAATTTTCGCAGTTTTGATGCTCGAAACGAATAACTAGAACGTTCTAGGGGAAAAGTACGCATACCGTTGTAATCGGGCGACTTTCTACTTTCAGACGCATCAGAAATTTTTCGGATTGGTCAATCCGTTCGCGAAATATGGCAGTTTGGAGGTAAGAAACGCTTGAGAAACTCCAAATTTTCGCAGTTCTGATGCTCGAAAAGAATAACTAGAACGGCCTAGGGGAAAAGTACGCATACCGTTGTAATCGGGTGAGTTTCTACTTTCAGATGCAACAGAAATTTTGCGGATTAGTCAATCCGTTCGCGAGATATGGCAGTTTGGAGGTAAGAAACGCTTGAGAAACTCAAAATTTTCGCAGTTCTGATGCTCGAAACGAATAACTAGAACGGACTAGGGGAAAAGTACGCATACCGTTGTAATCGGGCGAGTTTCTACTTTCAGATGCAACAGAAATTTTGCGGATTGGTCAATCCGTTCGCGAGATATGGCAGTTTGGAGGTAAGAAACGCTTGAGAAACTCAAAATTTTCGCAGTTCTGATGCTCGAAACGAATAACTAGAACGGCCTAGGGGAAAAGTACGCATACCGTTGTAATCGGGCGAGTTTCTACTTTCAGATGCAACAGAAATTTTGCGGATTAGTCAATCCGTTCGCGAGATATGGCAGTTTGGAGGTAAGAAACGCTTGAGAAACTCAAAATTTTCGCAGTTCTGATGCTCGACAAGCATAACTAGAACGGTCTAGGATAAAAGTGCGCATACCGTTGTAATCGGGCGACTTTCTACTTTCAGATGCAACAGACACTTTGCGGATTGGTCAATCCGTTCGCGAGATATGGCAGTTTGGAGGTAAGAAACGGTCGAGAAACTCAAAATTGTCACAGTTCTGATACTCGAAACGAATAACCAGAACGGCCCAGGGGAAAAGTGCGCATACCGTTGTAATCGGGCGAGTTTCTACTTTCAGATGCAACAGAAATTTTGCGGATTGGTCAATCCGTTCGCGAGATATGGCAGTTTGGAGGTAAGCAACGCTTGAGAAACCCAAAATTTTCGCAGTTCTCATGCTCGAAACGAATAACTACAACGGCCTACGGGAAAAGTACGCATACCGTTGTAATCGGGCGAGTTTCTACTTTCTGATGCAACAGAAATTTTGCGGATTGGTCAATCCGTTCGCGAGATATGGCAGTTTGGAGGTAAGAAACGCTTGAGAAACTCAAAATTTTCGCAGTTCTGATGCTCGACAAGCATAAATAGAACGGTCTAGGGGAAAAGTACGCATACCGTTGTAATCGGGCCAGTTTCTACTTTCAGATGCAACAGAAATTTTGCGGATTGGTCAATCCGTTCGCGAGATATGGCAGTTTGTAGGTAAGAAACGCTTGAGAAACTCAACATTTTCGCAGTTCTGATGCTCGAAACGAATAATAGAACGGCCTAGGGGAAAAGTACGCATACCGTTGTAATCGGGCGAGTTTCTACTTTCAGATGCAACAGAAATTTTGCGGATTGGCAATCCGTTCGCGAGATATGGCAGTTTGGAGGTAAGAAACGCTTGAGAAACTCAAAATTTTCGCAGTTCTGATGCTCGACAAGCATAACTAGAGCGTTCTAGGGGAAAAGTAGGCATACCGTTGTAATCGGGCGACTATCTACTTTCAGATGCAACAGAAATTTTGCGGATTAGTCAATCCGTTCGCGAGATATGGCAGTTTGGAGGTAAGAAACGCTTGAGAAACTCAAAATTTTCGCAGTTCTGATGCTCGAAACGAATAACTAGAACGGACTAGGGGAAAAGTACGCATACCGTTGTAATCGGGCGAGTTTCTACTTTCAGATGCAACAGAAATTTTGCGGGTTGGTCAATCCGTTCGCGAGATATGGCGGTTTGCAAGTAAGAAACGCTTGAGAATCTCAAAATTTTCGCAGTTCTGATGCTCGAAACGAATAAGTAGAACGGCCTGGGGGAAAAGTACGCATACCGTTGTAAACGGGCGAGTTTCTACCTTCAGATGCAATAGAAATTTTGCGGATTGCTCAATCCGTTCGCGAGGTATGGCAATTTGGAAGTAAGAAACGCTTGAAAAACTCAAAATTTTCGCAGTTTTGATGCTCGAAACGAATAACTAGAACGTTCTAGGGGAAAAGTACGCAAACCGTTGTAATCGGGCGACTTTCTACTTTCAGATGCATCAGAAATTTTTCGGATTGGTCAATCCGTTCGCGAGATATGGCAGTTTGGAGGTAAGAAACGCTTGAGAAACTCCAAATTTTCGCAGTTCTGATGCTCGAAAAGAATAACTAGAACGGCCTAGGGGAAAAGTACGCATACCGTTGTAATCGGGTGAGTTTCTACTTTCAGATGCAACAGAAATTTTGCGGATTAGTCAATCCGTTCGCGAGATATGGCAGTTTGGAGGTAAGAAACGCTTGAGAAACTCAAAATTTTCGCAGTTCTGATGCTCGAAACGAATAACTAGAAAGGACTAGGGGAAAAGTACGCATACCGTTGTAATCGGGCGAGTTTCTACTTTCAGATGCAACAGAAATTTTGCGGATTGGTCAATCCGTTCCCGAGATATGGCAGTTTGGAGGTAAGAAACGCTTGAGAAACTCAAAATTTTCGCAGTTCTGATGCTCGAAACGAATAACTAGAACGGCCTAGGGGAAAAGTACGCATACCGTTGTAAACGGGCGAGTTTCTACCTTCAGATGCAACAGAAATTTTGCGGATTGCTCAATCCGTTCGCGAGGTATGGCAATTTGGAAGTAAGAAACGCTTGAAAAACTCAAAATTTTCGCAGTTTTGATGCTCGAAACGAATAACTAGAACATTCTAGGGGAAAAATACGCATACCGTTGTAATCGGGCGACTTTCTACTTTCAGATGCATCAGAAATTTTTCGGATTGGTCAATCCGTTCGCGAGATATGGCAGTTTGGAGGTAAGAAACGCTTGAGAAACTCCAAATTTTCGCAGTTCTGATGCTCGAAAAGAATAACTAGAACGGCCTAGGGGAAAAGTACGCATACCGTTGTAATCGGGTGAGTTTCTACTTTCAGATGCAACAGAAATTTTGCGGATTAGTCAATCCGTTCGCGAGATATGGCAGTTTGGAGGTAAGAAACGCTTGAGAAACTCAAAATTTTCGCAGTTCTGATGCTCGAAACGAATAACTAGAACGGACTAGGGGAAAAGTACGCATACCGTTGTAATCGGGCGAGTTTCTACTTTCAGATGCAACAGAAATTTTGCGGATTGGTCAATCCGTTCGCGAGATATGGCAGTTTGGAGGTAAGAAACGCTTGAGAAACTCAAAATTTTCGCAGTTCTGATGCTCGAAACGAATAACTAGAACGGCCTAGGGGAAAAGTACGCATACCGTTGTAATCGGGCGAGTTTCTACTTTCAGATGCAACAGAAATTTTGCGGATTAGTCAATCCGTTCGCGAGATATGGCAGTTTGGAGGTAAGAAACGCTTGAGAAACTCAAAATTTTCGCAGTTCTGATGCTCGACAAGCATAACTAGAACGGTCTAGGGGAAAAGTGCGCATACCGTTGTAATCGGGCGACTTTCTACTTTCAGATGCAACAGACATTTTGCGGATTGGTCAATCCGTTCGCGAGATATGGCAGTTTGGAGGTAAGAAACGGTCGAGAAACTCAAAATTATCACAGTTCTGATACTCGAAACGAATAACCAGAACGGCCCAGGGGAAAAGTACGCATACCGTTGTAATCGGGCGAGTTTCTACTTTCAGATGCAACAGAAATTTTGCGGATTGGTCAATCCGTTCGCGAGATATGGCAGTTTGGAGGTAAGCAACGCTTGAGAAACCCAAAATTTTCGCAGTTCTCATGCTCGAAACGAATAACTACAACGGCCTACGCGAAAAGTACGCATACCGTTGTAATCGGGCGAGTTTCTACTTTCAGATGCAACAGAAATTTTGCGGATTGGTCAATCCGTTCGCGAGATATGGCAGTTTGGAGATAAGAAACGCTTGAGAAACTCAAAATTTTCGCAGTTCTGATGCTCGAAACGAATAACTAGATCGGACTAGGGGAAAAGTACGCATACCGTTGTAATCGGGCGACTTTCTACTTTCAGATGGAACAGAAATTTTGCGGATTGGTCAATCCGTTCGCGAGATATGGCAGTTTGGAGGAAAGAAACGGTTGAGAAACTCAAAATTTTCACAGTTCTGATGCTCGAAACGAATAACCAGAACGGCCTAGGGGAAAAGTACGCATACCGTTGTAATCGGGCGAGTTTCTACTTTCAGATGCAACAGAAATTTTGCGGTTTGGTCAATCCGTTCGCGAGATATGGCAGTTTGGAAGTAAGAAACGCTTGAGACACTCAAAATTTTTGCAGTTCTGATGCTCGAAACGATTAACTAGAACGGCCTAGGGGAAAAGTACGCATACCGTTGTAATCGGGCGAGTTTCTACTTTCAGATGCAACAGAAATTTTGCGGATTTGTCAATCCGTTCGCGAGATATGGCAGTTTGGATGTAAGAAACGCTTGAGAAACTCAAAATTTTCGCAGTTCTGATGCTCGAAACGAATAACTACAACGGCCTACGGGAAAAGTACGCATACCGTTGTAATCGGGCGAGTTTCTACTTTCAGATGCAACAGAAATTTTGCGGATTGGTCAATCCGTTCGCGAGATATGGCAGTTTGGAGGTAAGAAACGCTTGAGAAACTCAAAATTTTCGCAGTTCTGATGCTCGACAAGCATAACTAGAACGGTCTAGGGGAAAAGTACGCATACCGTTGTAATCGGGCGAGTTTCTACTTTCAGATGCAACAGAAATTTTGCGGATTGGTCAATCCGTTCGCGAGATATGGCAGTTTGGAGGTAAGAAACGCTTGAGAAACTCAAAATTTTCGCAGTTCTGATGCTCGACAAGCATAACTAGAACGTTCTAGTGGAAAAGTAGGCATACCGTTGTAATCGGGCGACTTTCTACTTTCAGATGCAACAGAAATTTTGCGGATTGGTCAATCCGTTCGCGAGATATGGCAGTTTGGAGGTAAGAAACGGTTGAGAAACTCAAAATTTTCACAGTTCTGATGGTCGAAACGAATAACCAGAACGGCCTAGGGGAAAAGTACGCATACCGTTGCAATCGGGCGAGTTTCTACTTTCAGATGCAACAGAAACTTTGCGGATTGGTCAATCCGTTCGCGAGATATGGCAGTTTGGAAGTATGAAACACTTGAGAAACACAAAATTTTCGGAGTTCTGATGCTCGAAACGAATAACTAGAGCGGCCTAGGGGAAAAGTACGCATACCGTTGTAATCGGGCGAGTTTCTACTTTCAGATGCATCAGAAATTTTGCGGATTGGTCAATCCGTTCGCGAGATATGGCAGTTTGGAAATAAGAAACGCTTGAGAGACTCAAAATTTTCGCAGTTCTGATGCTCGAAACGATTAACTAGAACGGCCTAGGGGAAAAGTACGCATACCGTTGTAATCGGGCGAGTTTCTACTTTCAGATGCAACAGAAATTTTTCGGATTGGTCAATCCGTTCGCGAGATATGGCAGTTTGGAAGTAAGAAACGCTTGAGAAACTCAAAATTTTCGCAGTTCTGATGCTCGAAACGAATAACTAGAACGGCCTAGGGGAAACGTACGCATACCGTTGTATACGGGCGAGTTTCTACTTTCAGATGCAACAGAAATTTTGCGGATTGGTCAATCCGTTCGCGAGATATGGCAGTTTGGAGGTAAGCAACGCTTGAGAAACCCAAAATTTTCGCAGTTCTCATGCTCGAAACGAATAACTAAAACGGCCTACGGGAAAAGTACGCATACCGTTGTAATCGGGCGAGTTTCTACTTTCAGATGCAACAGAAATTTTGCGGATTGGTCAATCCGTTCGCGAGATATGGCATTTTGTAGGTAAGAAACGCTTGAGAAACTCAAAATTTTCGCAGTTCTGATGCTCGACAAGCATAACTAGAACGTTCTAGGGGAAAAGTACGCATACCGTTGTAATCGGGCGACTTTCTACTTTCAGATGGAACAGAAATTTTGCGGATTGGTCAATCCGTTCGCGAGATATGGCAGTTTGGAGGAAAGAAACGCTTGAGAAACTCAAAATTTTCGCAGTTCTGATGCTCGAAACGAATAACTACAACGGCCTACGGGAAAAGTACGCATACCGTTGTAATCGGGCGAGTTTCTACTTTCAGATGCAACAGAAATTTTGCGGATTGGTCAATCCGTTCGCGAGATATGGCAGTTTGGAGGTAAGAAACGCTTGAGAAACTCAAAATTTTCGCAGTTCTGATGCTCGACAAGCATAACTAGAACGGTCTAGGGGAAAAGTACGCATACCGTTGTAATCGGGCGAGTTTCTACTTTCAGATGCAACAGAAATTTTGCGGATTGGTCAATCCGTTCGCGAGATATGGCAGTTTGGAGGTAAGAAACGCTTGAGAAACTCAAAATTTTCGCAGTTCTGATGCTCGACAAGCATAACTAGAACGTTCTAGGGGAAAAGTAGGCATACCGTTGTAATCGGGCGACCTTCTACTTTCAGATGCAACAGAAATTTTGCGGATTGGTCAATCCGTTCGCGAGATATGGCAGTTTGGAGGTAAGAAACGGTTGAGAAACTCAAAATTTTCACAGTTCTGATGGTCGAAACGAATAACCAGAACGGCCTAGGGGAAAAGTACGCATACCGTTGCAATCGGGCGAGTTTCTACTTTCAGATGCAACAGAAACTTTGCGGATTGGTCAATCCGTTCGCGAGATATGGCAGTTTGGAAGTATGAAACACTTGAGAAACACAAAATTTTCGGAGTTCTGATGCTCGAAACGAATAACTAGAGCGGCCTAGGGGAAAAGTACGCATACCGTTGTAATCGGGCGAGTTTCTACTTTCAGATGCATCAGAAATTTTGCGGATTGGTCAATCCGTTCGCGAGATATGGCAGTTTGGAAATAAGAAACGCTTGAGAGACTCAAAATTTTCGCAGTTCTGATGCTCGAAACGATTAACTAGAACGGCCTAGGGGAAAAGTACGCATACCGTTGTAATCGGGCGAGTTTCTACTTTCAGATGCAACAGAAATTTTGCGGATTGGTCAATCCGTTCGCGAGATATGGCAGTTTGGAAGTAAGAAACGCTTGAGAAACTCAAAATTTTCGCAGTTCTGATGCTCGAAACGAATAACTAGAACGGCCTAGGGGAAACGTACGCATACCGTTGTAATCGGGCGACTTTCTACTTTCAGATGGAACAGAAATTTTGCGGATTGGTCAATCCGTTCGCGAGATATGGCAGTTTGGAGGTAAGAAACGGTTGAGAAACTCAAAATTTTCACAGTTCTGATGCTCGAAACGAATAACCAGAACGGCCTAGGGGAAAAGTACGCATACCATTGTAATCGCGCGAGTTTCTACTTTCAGATGCAACAGAAGTTTTGCGGTTTGGTCAATCCGTTCGCGAGATATGGCAGTTTGGAAGTATGAAACACTTGAGAAACACAAAATTTTCGCAGTTCTGATGCTCGAAACGAATAACTAGAGCGGCCTGGGGGAAAAGTACGCATACTGTTGTAATCGGGCGAGTCTCTACTTTCAGATGCATCAGAAATTTTGCGGATTGGTCAATCCGTTCGCGAGATATGGCAGTTTGGAAGTAAGAAACGCTTGAGAAACTCAAAATTTTCGCAGTTCTGATGCTCGAAACGATTAACTAGAACGGCCTAGGGGAAAAGTACGCATACCGTTGTAATCGGGCGAGTTTCTACTTTCAGATGTAACAGAAATTTTGCGGATTGGTCAATCCGTTCGCGAGATATGGCAGTTTGGAAGTAAGAAACGCTTGAGAAACTCAAAATTTTCGCAGTTCTGATGCTCGAAACGAATAACTAGAACGGCCTAGGGGAAAAGTACGCATACCGTTGTAATCGGGCGAGTTTCTACTTTCAGATGCAACAGAAATTTTGCGGATTGGTCAATCTGTTCGCGAGATATGGCAGTTTGGAGGTAAGAAACGCTTGAGAAACTCAAAATTTTCGCAGTTCTGATGCTCGACAAGCATAACTAGAACGGTCTAGGGGAAAAGTACGCATACCGTTGTAATCGGGCGAATTTCTACTTTCAGATGCAACAGAAATTTTGCGGATTGGTCAATCCGTTCGCGAGATATGGCAGTTTGTATGTAAGAAACGCTTGAGAAACTCAACATTTTCGCAGTTCTGATGCACGAAACGAATAACTAGAACGGCCTAGGGGAAAAGTAGGCATAGCGTTGTAATCGGGCGAGTATCTACTTTCAGATGCAACAGAAATTTTGCGGATTGGTCAATCCGTTCGCGAGATATGGCAGTTTGGAGGTAAGAAACGCTTGAGAAACTCAAAATTTTCGCAGTTCTGATGCTCGACAAGCATAACTAGAACGTTCTAGGGGAAAAGTACGCATACCGTTGTAATCGGGCGACTTTCTACTTTCAGATGGAAAAGAAATTTTGCGGATTGGTCAATCCGTTCGCGAGATATGGCAGTTTGGAGGTAAGAAACGGTTGAGAAAATCAAAATTTTCACAGTTCTGATGCTCGAAACGAATAACCAGAACCGCCTAGGGGAAAAGTACGCATACCGTTGTAATCGGGCGAGTTTCTACTTTCAGATGCAACAGAAATTTTGCGGATTGGTCAATCCGTTCGCGAGATATGGCAGTTTGGAAGTAAGAAACGCTTGAGAAACTCAAAATTTTCGCAGTTCTGATGCTCGAAACGAATAACTACAACGGTCTACGGGAAAAGTACGCATACCGTTGTAATCGGGCGAGTTTCTACTTTCAGATGCAACAGAAATTTTGCGGATTGGTCAATCCGTTCGCGAGATATGGCAGTTTGGAGGTAAGAAACGCTTGAGAAACTCAAAATTTTCGCAGTTCTGATGCTCGACAAGCATAACTAGAACGGTCTAGGGGAAAAGTACGCATACCGTTGTAATCGGGCGAGTTTCTACTTTCAGATGCAACAGAAATTTTGCGGATTGGTCAATCCGTTCGCGAGATATGGCAGTTTGGAGGTAAGAAACGCTTGAGAAACTCAAAATTTTCGCAGTTCTGATGCTCGACAAGCATAACTAGAACGGTCTAGGGGTAAAGTACGCATACCGTTGTAATCGGGCGAATTTCTACTTTCTGATGCAACAGAAATTTTGCGGATTGGTCAATCCGTTCGCGAGATATGGCAGTTTGTAGGTAAGAAACGCTTGAGAAACTCAACATTTTCGCAGTTCTGATGCTCGAAACGAATAACTAGAACGGCCTAGGGGAAAAGTAGGCATAGCGTTGTAATCGGGCGAGTTTCTACTTTCAGATGCAACAGAAATTTTGCGGATTGGTCAATCCGTTCGCGAGATATGGCAGTTTGGAGGTAAGAAACGCTTGAGAAACTCAAAATTTTCGCAGTTCTGATGCTCGACAAGCATAACTAGAACGGTCTAGGGGAAAAGTACGCATACCGTTGTAATCGGGCGAATTTCTACTTTCAGATGCAACAGAAATTTTGCGGATTGGTCAATCCGTTCCCGAGATATGGCAGTTTGTAGGTAAGAAACGCTTGAGAAACTCAACATTTTCGCAGTTCTGATGCTCGAAACGAATAACTAGAACGGCCTAGGGGAAAAGTAGGCATAGCGTTGTAATCGGGCGAGTTTCTACTTTCAGATGCAACAGAAATTTTGCGGATTGGTCAATCCGTTCGCGAGATATGGCAGTTTGGAGGTAAGAAACGCTTGAGAAACTCAAAATTTTCGCAGTTCTGATGCTCGACAAGCATAACTAGAACGGTCTAGGGGAAAAGTACGCATACCGTTGTAATCGGGCGAATTTCTACTTTCAGATGCAACAGAAATTTTGCGGATTGGTCAATCCGTTCGCGAGATATGGCAGTTTGTAGGTAAGAAACGCTTGAGAAACTCAACATTTTCGCAGTTCTGATGCTCGAAACGAATAACTAGAACGGCCTAGGGGAAAAGTAGGCATAGCGTTGTAATCGGGCGAGTTTCTACTTTCAGATGCAACAGAAATTTTGCGGATTGGTCAATCCGTTCGCGAGATATGGCAGTTTGGAGGTAAGAAACGCTTGAGAAACTCAAAATTTTCGCAGTTCTGATGCTCGAAACGAATAACTAGAACGGCCTAGGGGAAAAGTAGGCATAGCGTTGTAATCGGGCGAGTTTCTACTTTCAGATGCAACAGAAATTTTGCGGATTGGTCAATCCGTTCGCGAGATATGGCAGTTTGGAGGTAAGAAACGCTTGAGAAACTCAAAATTTTCGCAGTTCTGATGCTCGACAAGCATAACTAGAACGGTCTAGGGGAAAAGTACGCATACCGTTGTAATCGGGCGAATTTCTACTTTCAGATGCAACAGAAATTTTGCGGATTTGTCAATCCGTTCGCGAGATATGGCAGTTTGTAGGTAAGAAACGCTTGAGAAACTCAACATTTTCGCAGTTCTGATGCTCGAAACGAATAACTAGAACGGCCTAGGGGAAAAGTAGGCATAGCGTTGTAATCGGGCGAGTTTCTACTTTCAGATGCAACAGAAATTTTGCGGATTGGTCAATCCGTTCGCGAGATATGGCAGTTTGGAGGTAAGAAACGCTTGAGAAACTCAAAATTTTCGCAGTTCTGATGCTCGACAAGCACAACTAGAACGGTCTAGGGGAAAAGTACGCATACCGTTGTAATCGGGCGAATTTCTACTTTCAGATGCAACAGAAATTTTGCGGATTGGTCAATCCGTTCCCGAGATATGGCAGTTTGTATGTAAGAAACGCTTGAGAAACTCAACATTTTCGCAGTTCTGATGCTCGAAACGAATAACTAGAACGGCCTAGGGGAAAAGTAGGCATAGCGTTGTAATCGGGCGAGTTTCTACTTTCAGATGCAACAGAAATTTTGCGGATTGGTCAATCCGTTCGCGAGATATGGCAGTTTGGAGGTAAGAAACGCTTGAGAAACTCAAAATTTTCGCAGTTCTGATGCTCGACAAGCATAACTAGAACGTTCTAGGGGAAAAGTACGCATACCGTTGTAATCGGGCGACTTTCTACTTTCAGATGGAACAGAAATTTTGCGGATTGGTCAATCCGTTCGCGAGATATGGCAGTTTGGAGGTAAGAAACGGTTGAGAAACTCAAAATTTTCACAGTTCTGATGCTCGAAACGAATAACCAGAACGGCCTAGGGGAAAAGTACGCATACCGTTGTAATCGGGCGAGTTTCTACTTTCAGATGCAACAGAAATTTTGCGGTTTGGTCAATCCGTTCGCGAGATATGGCAGTTTGGAAGTAAGAAACGCTTGAGAAACTCAAAATTTTTGCAGTTCTGATGCTCGAAACGATTAACTAGAACGGCCTAGGGGAAAAGTACGCATACCGTTGTAATCGGGCGAGATTCTACTTTCAGATGCAACAGAAATTTTGCGGATTTGTCAATCCGTTCGCGAGATATGACAGTTTGGAAGTAAGAAACGCTTGAGAAACTCAAAATTTTCGCAGTTCTGGTGCTCGAAACGAATAACTACAACGGCCTACGGGAAAAGTACGCATACCGTTGTAATCGGGCGAGTTTCTACTTTCAGATGCAACAGAAATTTTGCGGATTGGTCAATCCGTTCGCGAGATATGGCAGTTTGGAGGTAAGAAACGCTTGAGAAACTCAAAATTTTCGCAGTTCTGATGCTCGACAAGCATAACTAGAACGGTGTAGGGGAAAAGTACGCATACCGTTGTAATCGGGCGAGTTTCTACTTTCAGATGCAACAGAAATTTTGCGGATTGGTCAATCCGTTTGTGAGATATGGCAGTTTTGAGGTAAGAAACGCTTGAGAAACTCAAAATTTTCGCAGTTCTGATGCTCGACAAGCATAACTAGAACGGTCTAGGGGAAAAGTACGCATACCGTTGTAATCGGGCGAGTTTCTACTTTCAGATGCAACAGAAATTTTGCGGATTGGTCAATCCGTTCGCGAGATATGGCAGTTTGGAAGTATGAAACACTTGAGAAACACAAAATTTTCGCAGTTCTGATGCTCGAAACGAATAACTAGAGCGGCCTAGGGGAAAAGTACGCATACCGTTGTAATCGGGCGAGTTTCTACTTTCAGATGCATCAGAAATTTTGCGGATTGGTCAATCCGTTCGCGAGATATGGCAGTTTGGAAGTAAGAAACGCTTGAGAAACTCAAAATTTTTGCAGTTCTGATGCTCGAAACGATTAACTAGAACGGCCTAGGGGAAAAGTACGCATACCGTTGTAATCGGGCGACTTTCTACTTTCAGATGGAACAGAAATTTTGCGGATTGGTCAATCCGTTCGCGAGATATGGCAGTTTGGAGGTAAGAAACGGTTGAGAAACTCAAAATTTTCACAGTTCTGATGCTCGAAACGAATAACCAGAACGGCCTAGGGGGAAAAGTACGCATACCGTTGTAATCGGGCGAGTTTCTACTTTCAGATGCAACAGAAATTTTGCGGTTTGGTCAATCCGTTCGCGAGATATGGCAGTTTGGAAGTAAGAAACGCTTGAGAAACTCAAAATTTTTGCAGTTCTGATGCTCGAAACGATTAACTAGAACGGCCTAGGGGAAAAGTACGCATACCGTTGTAATCGGGCGAGATTCTACTTTCAGATGCAACAGAAATTTTGCGGATTTGTCAATCCGTTCGCGAGATATGACAGTTTGGAAGTAAGAAACGCTTGAGAAACTCAAAATTTTCGCAGTTCTGATGCTCGAAACGAATAACTACAACGGCCTACGGGAAAAGTACGCATACCGTTGTAATCGGGCGAGTTTCTACTTTCAGATGCAACAGAAATTTTGCGGATTGGTCAATCCGTTCGCGAGATATGGCAGTTTGGAGGTAAGAAACGCTTGAGAAACTCAAAATTTTCGCAGTTCTGATGCTCGACAAGCATAACTAGAACGGTCTAGGGGAAAAGTACGCATACCGTTGTAATCGGGCGAGTTTCTACTTTCAGATGCAACAGAAATTTTGCGGATTGGTCAATCCGTTCGCGAGATATGGCAGTTTGTAGGTAAGAAACGCTTGAGAAACTCAACATTTTCGCAGTTCTGATGCTCGAAACGAATAACTAGAACGGCCTAGGGGAAAAGTAGGCATAGCGTTGTAATCGGGCGAGTTTCTACTTTCAGATGCAACAGAAATTTTGCGGATTGGACAATCCGTTCGCGAGATATGGCAGTTTGGAAGTATGAAACACTTGAGAAACACAAAATTTTCGCAGTTCTGATGCTCGAAACGAATAACTAGAGCGGCCTAGGGGAAAAGTACGCATACCGTTGTAATCGGGCGAGTTTCTACTTTCAGATGCATCAGAAATTTTGCGGATTGGTCAATCCGTTCGCGAGATATGGCAGTTTGGAAGTAAGAAACGCTTGAGAAACTCAAAATTTTTGCAGTTCTGATGCTCGAAACGATTAACTAGAACGGCCTAGGGGAAAAGTACGCATACCGTTGTAATCGGGCGACTTTCTACTTTCAGATGGAACAGAAATTTTGCGGATTGGTCAATCCGTTCGCGAGATATGGCAGTTTGGAGGTAAGAAACGGTTGAGAAACTCAAAATTTTCACAGTTCTGATGCTCGAAACGAATAACCAGAACGGCCTAGGGGAAAAGTACGCATACCGTTGTAATCGGGCGAGTTTCTACTTTCAGATGCAACAGAAATTTTGCGGATTGGTCAATCCGTTCGCGAGATATGGCAGTTTGGAAGTAAGAAACGCTTGAGAAACGCAAAATTTTCGCAGTTCTCATGCTCGAAACGAATAACTAGAACGGCCTAGGGGAAAAGTACGCATACCGTAGTAATCGGGCGAGTTTCTACTTTCAGATGCAACAGAAATTTTGCGGATTGGTCAATCCGTTCGCGAGATATGGCAGTTTGTAGGTAAGAAACGCTTGAGAAACTCAACATTTTCGCAGTTCTGATGCTCGAAACGAATAACTAGAACGGCCTAGGGGAAAAGTACGCATACCGTTTTAATCGGGCGAGTTTGTACTCTCACATGCAACAGAAATTTTGCGGATTAGTCAATCCGTTCGCGAGATATGGCAGTTTGGAGGTAAGAAACGCTTGAGAAACTCAAAATTTTCGCAGTTCTGATGCTCGACAAGCATAACTAGAACGTTCTAGGGGAAAAGTACGCATACCGTTGTAATCGGGCGACTTTCTACTTTCAGATGGAAAAGAAATTTTGCGGATTGGTCAATCCGTTCGCGAGATATGGCAGTTTGGAGGTAAGAAACGGTTGAGAAAATCAAAATTTTCACAGTTCTGATGCTCGAAACGAATAACCAGAACGGCCTAGGGGAAAAGTACGCATACCGTTGTAATCGGGCGAGTTTCTACTTTCAGATGCAACAGAAATTTTGCGGATTGGTCAATCCGTTCGCGAGATATGGCAGTTTGGAAGTAAGAAACGCTTGAGAAACTCAAAATTTTCGCAGTTCTGATGCTCGAAACGAATAACTACAACGGTCTACGGGAAAAGTACGCATACCGTTGTAATCGGGCGAGTTTCTACTTTCAGATGCAACAGAAATTTTGCGGATTGGTCAATCCGTTCGCGAGATATGGCAGTTTGGAGGTAAGAAACGCTTGAGAAACTCAAAATTTTCGCAGTTCTGATGCTCGACAAGCATAACTAGAACGGTCTAGGGGAAAAGTACGCATACCGTTGTAATCGGGCGAGTTTCTACTTTCAGATGCAACAGAAATTTTGCGGATTGGTCAATCCGTTCGCGAGATATGGCAGTTTGGAGGTAAGAAACGCTTGAGAAACTCAAAATTTTCGCAGTTCTGATGCTCGACAAGCATAACTAGAACGGTCTAGGGGTAAAGTACGCATACCGTTGTAATCGGGCGAATTTCTACTTTCTGATGCAACAGAAATTTTGCGGATTGGTCAATCCGTTCGCGAGATATGGCAGTTTGTAGGTAAGAAACGCTTGAGAAACTCAACATTTTCGCAGTTCTGATGCTCGAAACGAATAACTAGAACGGCCTAGGGGAAAAGTAGGCATAGCGTTGTAATCGGGCGAGTTTCTACTTTCAGATGCAACAGAAATTTTGCGGATTGGTCAATCCGTTCGCGAGATATGGCAGTTTGGAGGTAAGAAACGCTTGAGAAACTCAAAATTTTCGCAGTTCTGATGCTCGACAAGCATAACTAGAACGGTCTAGGGGAAAAGTACGCATACCGTTGTAATCGGGCGAATTTCTACTTTCAGATGCAACAGAAATTTTGCGGATTGGTCAATCCGTTCCCGAGATATGGCAGTTTGTAGGTAAGAAACGCTTGAGAAACTCAACATTTTCGCAGTTCTGATGCTCGAAACGAATAACTAGAACGGCCTAGGGGAAAAGTAGGCATAGCGTTGTAATCGGGCGAGTTTCTACTTTCAGATGCAACAGAAATTTTGCGGATTGGTCAATCCGTTCGCGAGATATGGCAGTTTGGAGGTAAGAAACGCTTGAGAAATTCAAAATTTTCGCAGTTCTGATGCTCGACAAGCATAACTAGAACGGTCTAGGGGAAAAGTACGCATACCGTTGTAATCGGGCGAATTTCTACTTTCAGATGCAACAGAAATTTTGCGGATTGGTCAATCCGTTCGCGAGATATGGCAGTTTGTAGGTAAGAAACGCTTGAGAAACTCAACATTTTCGCAGTTCTGATGCTCGAAACGAATAACTAGAACGGCCTAGGGGAAAAGTAGGCATAGCGTTGTAATCGGGCGAGTTTCTACTTTCAGATGCAACAGAAATTTTGCGGATTGGTCAATCCGTTCGCGAGATATGGCAGTTTGGAGGTAAGAAACGCTTGAGAAACTCAAAATTTTCGCAGTTCTGATGCTCGAAACGAATAACTAGAACGGCCTAGGGGAAAAGTAGGCATAGCGTTGTAATCGGGCGAGTTTCTACTTTCAGATGCAACAGAAATTTTGCGGATTGGTCAATCCGTTCGCGAGATATGGCAGTTTGGAGGTAAGAAACGCTTGAGAAACTCAAAATTTTCGCAGTTCTGATGCTCGACAAGCATAACTAGAACGGTCTAGGGGAAAAGTACGCATACCGTTGTAATCGGGCGAATTTCTACTTTCAGATGCAACAGAAATTTTGCGGATTTGTCAATCCGTTCGCGAGATATGGCAGTTTGTAGGTAAGAAACGCTTGAGAAACTCAACATTTTCGCAGTTCTGATGCTCGAAACGAATAACTAGAACGGCCTAGGGGAAAAGTAGGCATAGCGTTGTAATCGGGCGAGTTTCTACTTTCAGATGCAACAGAAATTTTGCGGATTGGTCAATCCGTTCGCGAGATATGGCAGTTTGGAGGTAAGAAACGCTTGAGAAACTCAAAATTTTCGCAGTTCTGATGCTCGACAAGCATAACTAGAACGGTCTAGGGGAAAAGTACGCATACCGTTGTAATCGGGCGAATTTCTACTTTCAGATGCAACAGAAATTTTGCGGATTGGTCAATCCGTTCCCGAGATATGGCAGTTTGTATGTAAGAAACGCTTGAGAAACTCAACATTTTCGCAGTTCTGATGCTCGAAACGAATAACTAGAACGGCCTAGGGGAAAAGTAGGCATAGCGTTGTAATCGGGCGAGTTTCTACTTTCAGATGCAACAGAAATTTTGCGGATTGGTCAATCCGTTCGCGAGATATGGCAGTTTGGAGGTAAGAAACGCTTGAGAAACTCAAAATTTTCGCAGTTCTGATGCTCGACAAGCATAACTAGAACGTTCTAGGGGAAAAGTACGCATACCGTTGTAATCGGGCGACTTTCTACTTTCAGATGGAACAGAAATTTTGCGGATTGGTCAATCCGTTCGCGAGATATGGCAGTTTGGAGGTAAGAAACGGTTGAGAAACTCAAAATTTTCACAGTTCTGATGCTCGAAACGAATAACCAGAACGGCCTAGGGGAAAAGTACGCATACCGTTGTAATCGGGCGAGTTTCTACTTTCAGATGCAACAGAAATTTTGCGGTTTGGTCAATCCGTTCGCGAGATATGGCAGTTTGGAAGTAAGAAACGCTTGAGAAACTCAAAATTTTTGCAGTTCTGATGCTCGAAACGATTAACTAGAACGGCCTAGGGGAAAAGTACGCATACCGTTGTAATCGGGCGAGATTCTACTTTCAGATGCAACAGAAATTTTGCGGATTTGTCAATCCGTTCGCGAGATATGACAGTTTGGAAGTAAGAAACGCTTGAGAAACTCAAAATTTTCGCAGTTCTGGTGCTCGAAACGAATAACTACAACGGCCTACGGGAAAAGTACGCATACCGTTGTAATCGGGCGAGTTTCTACTTTCAGATGCAACAGAAATTTTGCGGATTGGTCAATCCGTTCGCGAGATATGGCAGTTTGGAGGTAAGAAACGCTTGAGAAACTCAAAATTTTCGCAGTTCTGATGCTCGACAAGCATAACTAGAACGGTGTAGGGGAAAAGTACGCATACCGTTGTAATCGGGCGAGTTTCTACTTTCAGATGCAACAGAAATTTTGCGGATTGGTCAATCCGTTTGTGAGATATGGCAGTTTTGAGGTAAGAAACGCTTGAGAAACTCAAAATTTTCGCAGTTCTGATGCTCGACAAGCATAACTAGAACGGTCTAGGGGAAAAGTACGCATACCGTTGTAATCGGGCGAGTTTCTACTTTCAGATGCAACAGAAATTTTGCGGATTGGTCAATCCGTTCGCGAGATATGGCAGTTTGGAAGTATGAAACACTTGAGAAACACAAAATTTTCGCAGTTCTGATGCTCGAAACGAATAACTAGAGCGGCCTAGGGGAAAAGTACGCATACCGTTGTAATCGGGCGAGTTTCTACTTTCAGATGCATCAGAAATTTTGCGGATTGGTCAATCCGTTCGCGAGATATGGCAGTTTGGAAGTAAGAAACGCTTGAGAAACTCAAAATTTTTGCAGTTCTGATGCTCGAAACGATTAACTAGAACGGCCTAGGGGAAAAGTACGCATACCGTTGTAATCGGGCGACTTTCTACTTTCAGATGGAACAGAAATTTTGCGGATTGGTCAATCCGTTCGCGAGATATGGCAGTTTGGAGGTAAGAAACGGTTGAGAAACTCAAAATTTTCACAGTTCTGATGCTCGAAACGAATAACCAGAACGGCCTAGGGGAAAAGTACGCATACCGTTGTAATCGGGCGAGTTTCTACTTTCAGATGCAACAGAAATTTTGCGGTTTGGTCAATCCGTTCGCGAGATATGGCAGTTTGGAAGTAAGAAACGCTTGAGAAACTCAAAATTTTTGCAGTTCTGATGCTCGAAACGATTAACTAGAACGGCCTAGGGGAAAAGTACGCATACCGTTGTAATCGGGCGAGATTCTACTTTCAGATGCAACAGAAATTTTGCGGATTTGTCAATCCGTTCGCGAGATATGACAGTTTGGAAGTAAGAAACGCTTGAGAAACTCAAAATTTTCGCAGTTCTGATGCTCGAAACGAATAACTACAACGGCCTACGGGAAAAGTACGCATACCGTTGTAATCGGGCGAGTTTCTACTTTCAGATGCAACAGAAATTTTGCGGATTGGTCAATCCGTTCGCGAGATATGGCAGTTTGGAGGTAAGAAACGCTTGAGAAACTCAAAATTTTCGCAGTTCTGATGCTCGACAAGCATAACTAGAACGGTCTAGGGGAAAAGTACGCATACCGTTGTAATCGGGCGAGTTTCTACTTTCAGATGCAACAGAAATTTTGCGGATTGGTCAATCCGTTCGCGAGATATGGCAGTTTGTAGGTAAGAAACGCTTGAGAAACTCAACATTTTCGCAGTTCTGATGCTCGAAACGAATAACTAGAACGGCCTAGGGGAAAAGTAGGCATAGCGTTGTAATCGGGCGAGTTTCTACTTTCAGATGCAACAGAAATTTTGCGGATTGGTCAATCCGTTCGCGAGATATGGCAGTTTGGAGGTAAGAAACGCTTGAGAAACTCAAAATTTTCGCAGTTCTGATGCTCGACAAGCATAACTAGAACGGTCTAGGGGAAAAGTACGCATACCGTTGTAATCGGGCGAGTTTCTACTTTCAGATGCAACAGAAATTTTGCGGATTGGTCAATCCGTTCGCGAGATATGGCAGTTTGGAAGTATGAAACACTTGAGAAACACAAAATTTTCGCAGTTCTGATGCTCGAAACGAATAACTAGAGCGGCCTAGGGGAAAAGTACGCATACCGTTGTAATCGGGCGAGTTTCTACTTTCAGATGCATCAGAAATTTTGCGGATTGGTCAATCCGTTCGCGAGATATGGCAGTTTGGAAGTAAGAAACGCTTGAGAAACTCAAAATTTTTGCAGTTCTGATGCTCGAAACGATTAACTAGAACGGCCTAGGGGAAAAGTACGCATACCGTTGTAATCGGGCGACTTTCTACTTTCAGATGGAACAGAAATTTTGCGGATTGGTCAATCCGTTCGCGAGATATGGCAGTTTGGAGGTAAGAAACGGTTGAGAAACTCAAAATTTTCACAGTTCTGATGCTCGAAACGAATAACCAGAACGGCCTAGGGGAAAAGTACGCATACCGTTGTAATCGGGCGAGTTTCTACTTTCAGATGCAACAGAAATTTTGCGGATTGGTCAATCCGTTCGCGAGATATGGCAGTTTGGAAGTAAGAAACGCTTGAGAAACGCAAAATTTTCGCAGTTCTCATGCTCGAAACGAATAACTAGAACGGCCTAGGGGAAAAGTACGCATACCGTAGTAATCGGGCGAGTTTCTACTTTCAGATGCAACAGAAATTTTGCGGATTGGTCAATCCGTTCGCGAGATATGGCAGTTTGTAGGTAAGAAACGCTTGAGAAACTCAACATTTTCGCAGTTCTGATGCTCGAAACGAATAACTAGAACGGCCTAGGGGAAAAGTACGCATACCGTTTTAATCGGGCGAGTTTGTACTCTCACATGCAACAGAAATTTTGCGGATTAGTCAATCCGTTCGCGAGATATGGCAGTTTGGAGGTAAGAAACGGTTGAGAAACTCAAAATTTTCGCAGTTCTGATGCTCGACAAGCATAACTAGAACGGTCTAGGGGAAAAGTACGCATACCGTTGTAATCGGACGACTTTCTACTTTCAGATGCAACAGAAATTTTGCGGATTAGTCAATCCGTTCGCGAGATATGGCAGTTTGGAGGTAAGAAACGTTTGAGAAACTCAAAATTTTCACAGTTCTGATGCTCGAAACGAATAACCAGAACGGCCTAGGGGAAAAGTACGCATACCGTTGTAATCGGGCGAGTTTCTACTTTCAGATGCAACAGAAATTTTGCGGTTTGGTCAATCCGTTCGCGAGATATGGCAGTTTGGAAGTATGAAACACTTGAGAAACACAAAATTTTCGCAGTTCTGATGCTCGAAACGAATAACTAGAGCGGCCTAGGGGAAAAGTACGCATACCGTTGTAATCGGGCGAATTTCTACTTTCAGATGCATCAGAAATTTTGCGTATTGGTCAATCCGTTCGCGAGATATGGCAGTTTGGAAGTAAGAAACGCTTGAGAAACCTAAAATTTTTGCAGTTCTGATGCTCGAAACGATTAACTAGAACGGCCTAGGGGAAAAGTACGCATACCGTTGTAATCGGGCGAGTTTCTACTTTCAGATGCAACAGAAATTTTGCGGATTGTTCAATCCGTTCGCGAGACATGGCAGTTTGGAGGTAAGAAACGCTTGAGAAACTCAAAATTTTCGCAGTTCTGATGCTCGAAACGAATAACTAGAACGGCCTAGGGGAAAAGTACGCATACCGTTGTAATCGGGAGAGTTTCTACTTTCAGATGCAACAGAAATTTTGCGGATTAGTCAATCCGTTCGCGAGATATGGCAGTTTGGAGGTAAGAAACGCTTGAGAAACTCAAAATTTTCGCAATTCTGATGCTCGAAACGAATAACTAGAACGGACTAGGGGAAAAGTACGCATACCGTTGTAATCGGGCGAGTTTATACTTTCAGATGCAACAGAAATTTTGCGGATTGGTCAATCCGTTCGCGAGATATGGCAGTTTGGAGGTAAGAAACGCTTGAGAAACTCAAAATTTTCGCAGTTCTGATGCTCGAAACGAATAACTAGAACGGCCTAGGGGAAAAGTACGCATACCGTTGTAATCGGGCGAGTTTCTACTTTCAGATGCAACAGAAATTTTGCGGATTAGTCAATCCGTTCGCGAGATATGGCAGTTTGGAGGTAAGAAACGCTTGAGTAACTTAAAATTTTCGCAGTTCTGATGCTCGACAAGCATAACTAGAACGGTCTAGGGGAAAAGTACGCATACCGTTGTAATCGGGCGACTTTCTACTTTCAGATGCAATAAAAATTTTGTGGATTGGACAATCCGTTCGCGAGATATGGCAGTTTGGAGGTAAGAAACGCTTGAGAAACTCAAAATTTTCGCAGTTCTGATGCTCGAAACGAATAACTAGAACGGCCTAGGGGAAAAGTACGCATACCGTTGTAATCGGGCGAGTTTCTACTTTCAGATGCAACAGAAATTTTGCGGATTGGTCAATCCGTTCGCGAGATATGGCAGTTTGTAGGTAAGAAACGCTTGAGAAACTCAACATTTTCGCAGTTCTGATGCTCGAAACGAATAACTAGAACGGCCTAGGGGAAAAGTACGCATACCGTTGTAATCGGGCGAGTTTCTACTTTCAGATGCAACAGAAATTTTGCGGATTGGTCAATCCGTTCGCGAGATATGGCAGTTTGGAGGTAAGAAACGCTTGAGAAACTCAAAATTTTCGCAGTTCTGATGCTCGACAAGCATAACTAGAACGGTCTAGGGGAAAAGTACGCATACCGTTGTAATCGGGCGAGTTTCTACTTTCAGATGCAACAGAAATTTTGCGGATTGGTCAATCCGTTCGCGAGATATGGCAGTTTGGAGGTAAGAAACGCTTGAGAAGCTCAAAATTTTCGCAGTTCTGATGCTCGACAAGCATAACTAGAACGGTCTAGGGGAAAAGTATGCATACCGTTGTAATCGGGCGAATTTCTACTTTCAGATGCAACCGAAATTTTGCGGATTGGTCAATCCGTTCGCGAGATATGGCAGTTTGTAGGTAAGAAACGCTTGAGAAACTCAACATTTTAGCAGTTCTGATGCTCGAAACGAATAACTAGAACGGCCTAGGGGAAAAGTACGCATACCGTTGTAATCGGGCGAGTTTCTACTTTCAGATGCAACAGAAATTTTGCGGATTGGTCAATCCGTTCGCGAGATATGGCAGTTTGGAGGTAAGAAACGCTTGGGAAACTGAAAATTTTCGCAGTTCTGATGCTCGACAAGCATAACTAGAACGTTCTAGGGGAAAAGTACGCATACCGTTGTAATCGGGCGACTTTCTACTTTCAGATGCAACAGAAATTTTGCGGATTGGTCAATCCGTTCGCGAGATATGGCAGTTTGGAGGTAAGAAACGCTTGAGAAACTCAAAATTTTCGCAGTTCTGATGCTCGAAACGAATAACTAGAACGGACTAGGGGAAAAGTACGCATACCGTTGTAATCGGGCGAGTTTCTACTTTCAGATGCAACAGAAATTTTGCGGATTGGTCAATCCGTTCGCGAGATATGGCAGTTTGGAAGTAAGAAACGCTTGAGAAACACAAAATTTTCGCAGTTCTGATGCTCGAAACGAATAACTAGAACGGCCTAGGGGAAAAGTACGCATACCGTTGTAATCGGGCGAGTTTCTACTTTCAGATGCAACAGAAATTTTGCGGATTGGTCAATCCGTTCGCGAGATATGGCAGTTTGGAGGTAAGAAACGCTTGAGAAACTCAAAATTTTCGCAGTTCTGATGCTCGAAACGAATAACTAGAACGGCCTAGGGGAAAAGTACGCATACCGTTGTAATCGGGAGAGTTTCTACTTTCAGATGCAACAGAAATTTTGCGGATTAGTCAATCCGTTCGCGAGATATGGCAGTTTGGAGGTAAGAAACGCTTGAGAAACTCAAAATTTTCGCAGTTCTGATGCTCGAAACGAATAACTAGAACGGACTAGGGGAAAAGTACGCATACCGTTGTAATCGGGCGAGTTTATACTTTCAGATGCAACAGAAATTTTGCGGATTGGTCAATCCGTTCGCGAGATATGGCAGTTTGGAGGTAAGAAACGCTTGAGAAACTCAAAATTTTCGCAGTTCTGATGCTCGAAACGAATAACTAGAACGGCCTAGGGGAAAAGTACGCATACCGTTGTAATCGGGCGAGTTTCTACTTTCAGATGCAACAGAAATTTTGCGGATTAGTCAATCCGTTCGCGAGATATGGCAGTTTGGAGGTAAGAAACGCTTGAGTAACTTAAAATTTTCGCAGTTCTGATGCTCGACAAGCATAACTAGAACGGTCTAGGGGAAAAGTACGCATACCGTTATAATCGGGCGACTTTCTACTTTCAGATGCAATAAAAATTTTGTGGATTGGTCAATCCGTTCGCGAGATATGGCAGTTTGGAGGTAAGAAACGCTTGAGAAACTCAAAATTTTCGCAGTTCTGATGCTCGAAACGAATAACTAGAACGGCCTAGGGGAAAAGTACGCATACCGTTGTAATCGGGCGAGTTTCTACTTTCAGATGCAACAGAAATTTTGCGGATTAGTCAATCCGTTCGCGAGATGTGGCAGTTTGGAGGTAAGAAACGCTTGAGAAACTCAAAATTTTCGCAGTTCTCATGCTCGAAGCGAATAACTACAACGGCCTAGGGGAAAAGTACGCATACCGTTGTAATCGGGCGAGTTTCTACTTTCAGATGCATCAGAAATTTTGCGGTTTGGTCAATCCGTTCGCGAGATATGGCAGTTTGGAAGTATGAAACACTTGAGAAACACAAAATTTTCGCAGTTCTGATGCTCGAAACGAATAACTAGAGCGGCCTAGGGGAAAAGTACGCATACCGTTGTAATCGGGCGAGTTTCTACTTTCAGATGCATCAGAAATTTTGCGGATTGGTCAATCCGTTCGCGAGATATGGCAGTTTGGAAGTAAGAAACGCTTGAGAAACTCAAAATTTTCGCAGTTCTGATGCTCGAAACGAATAACTAGAACGGCCTAGGGGAAAAGTAGGCATACCGTTGTAATCGGGCGAGTTTGTACTCTCAGATGCAACAGAAATTTTGCGGATTGGTCAATCCGTTCGCGAGATATGGCAGTTTGGAGGTAAGAAACGCTTGAGAAACTCAAAATTTTCGCAGTTCTGATGCTCGAAACGAATAACTAGAACGGACTAGGGGAAAAGTACGCATACCGTTGTAATCGGGCGAGTTTCTACTTTCAGATGCAACAGAAATTTTGCGCATTGGTCAATCCGTTCGCGAGATATGGCAGTTTGGAGGTAAGAAACGCTTGAGAAACTCAACATTTTCGCAGTTCTGATGCTCGAAAAGCATAACTAGAACGGTCTAGGGGAAAAGTACGCATACCGTTGTAATCGGGCGAGTTTCTACTTTCAGATGCAACAGAAATTTTGCGGATTGGTCAATCCGTTCGCGAGATATGGCAGTTTGGAGGTAAGAAACGCTTGAGAAGCTCAAAATTTTCGCAGTTCTGATGCTCGACAAGCATAACTAGAACGGTCTAGGGGAAAAGTATGCATACCGTTGTAATCGGGCGAATTTCTACTTTCAGATGCAACAGAAATTTTGCGGATTGGTCAATCCGTTCGCGAGATATGGCAGTTTGTAGGTAAGAAACGCATGAGAAACTCAACATTTTCGCAGTTCTGATGCTCGAAACGAATAACTAGAACGGCCTAGGGGAAAAGTACGCATACCGTTGTAATCGGGCGAGTTTCTACTTTCAGATGCAACAGAAATTTTGCGGATTGGTCAATCCGTTCGCGAGATATGGCAGTTTGGAGGTAAGAAACGCTTGAGAAACTCAAAATTTTCGCAGTTCTGATGCTCGACAAGCATAACTAGAACGGTCTAGGGGAAAAGTACGCATACCGTTGTAATCGGGCGAGTTTCTACTTTCAGATGCAACAGAAATTTTGCGGATTGGTCAATCCGTTCGCGAGATATGGCAGTTTGAAGGTAAGAAACGCTTGAGAAGCTCAAAATTTTCGCAGTTCTGATGCTCGACAAGCATAACTAGAACGGTCTAGGGGAAAAGTATGCATACCGTTGTAATCGGGCGAATTTCTACTTTCAGATGCAACCGAAATTTTGCGGATTGGTCAATCCGTTCGCGAGATATGGCAGTTTGTAGGTAAGAAACGCTTGAGAAACTCAACATTTTAGCAGTTCTGATGCTCGAAACGAATAACTAGAACGGCCTAGGGGAAAAGTACGCATACCGTTGTAATCGGGCGAGTTTCTACTTTCAGATGCAACAGAAATTTTGCGGATTGGTCAATCCGTTCGCGAGATATGGCAGTTTGGAGGTAAGAAACGCTTGGGAAACTCAAAATTTTCGCAGTTCTGATGCTCGACAAGCATAACTAGAACGTTCTAGGGGAAAAGTACGCATACCGTTGTAATCGGGCGACTTTCTACTTTCAGATGCAACAGAAATTTTGCGGATTGGTCAATCCGTTCGCGAGATATGACAGTTTGGAGGTAAGAAACGGTTGAGAAACTCAAAATTTTCACAGTTCTGATGCTCGAAACGAATAACTAGAACGGCCTAGGGGAAAAGTACGCATACCGTTGTAATCGGGCGAGTTTCTACTTTCAGATGCAACAGAAATTTTGCGGATTGGTCAATCCGTTCGCGAGATATGGCAGTTTGGAGGTAAGAAACGCTTGAGAAACTCAAAATTTTCGCAGTTCTGATGCTCGACAAGCATAACTAGAACGGTCTAGGGGAAAAGTACGCATACCGTTGTAATCGGGCGAGTTTCTACTTTCAGATGCAACAGAAATTTTGCGGATTGGTCAATCCGTTCGCGAGATATGGCAGTTTGGAGGTAAGAAACGCTTGAGAAGCTCAAAATTTTCGCAGTTCTGATGCTCGACAAGCATAACTAGAACGGTCTAGGGGAAAAGTATGCATACCGTTGTAATCGGGCGAATTTCTACTTTCAGATGCAACCGAAATTTTGCGGATTGGTCAATCCGTTCGCGAGATATGGCAGTTTGTAGGTAAGAAACGCTTGAGAAACTCAACATTTTAGCAGTTCTGATGCTCGAAACGAATAACTAGAACGGCCTAGGGAAAAGTACGCATACCGTTGTAATCGGGCGAGTTTCTACTTTCAGATGCAACAGAAATTTTGCGGATTGGTCAATCCGTTCGCGAGATATGGCAGTTTGGAGGTAAGAAACGCTTGGGAAACTCAAAATTTTCGCAGTTCTGATGCTCGACAAGCATAACTAGAACGTTCTAGGGGAAAAGTACGCATACCGTTGTAATCGGGCGACTTTCTACTTTCAGATGCAACAGAAATTTTGCGGATTGGTCAATCCGTTCGCGAGATATGGCAGTTTGGAGGTAAGAAACGCTTGAGAAACTCAAAATTTTCGCAGTTCTGATGCTCGAAACGAATAACTAGAACGGACTAGGGGAAAAGTACGCATACCGTTGTAATCGGGCGAGTTTCTACTTTCAGATGCAACAGAAATTTTGCGGATTGGTCAATCCGTTCGCGAGATATGGCAGTTTGGAAGTAAGAAACGCTTGAGAAACACAAAATTTTCGCAGTTCTGATGCTCGAAACGAATAACTAGAACGGCCTAGGGGAAAAGTACGCATACCGTTGTAATCGGGCGAGTTTCTACTTTCAGATGCAACAGAAATTTTGCGCATTGGTCAATCCGTTCGCGAGATATGGCAGTTTGGAGGTAAGAAACGCTTGAGAAACTCAAAATTTTCGCAGTTCTGATGCTCGAAAAGCATAACTAGAACGGTCTAGGGGAAAAGTACGCATACCGTTGTAATCGGGCGAGTTTCTACTTTCAGATGCAACAGAAATTTTGCGCATTGGTCAATCCGTTCGCGAGATATGGCAGTTTGGAGGTAAGAAACGCTTGAGAAACTCAAAATTTTCGCAGTTCTGATGCTCGAAAAGCATAACTAGTATGGTCTAGGGGAAAAGTACGCATACCGTTGTAATCGGGCGAGTTTCTACTTTCAGATGCAACAGAAATTTTGCGGATTGGTCAATCCGTTCGCGAGATATGGCAGTTTGGAGGTAAGAAACGCTTGAGAAGCTCAAAATTTTCGCAGTTCTGATGCTCGACAAGCATAACTAGAACGGTCTAGGGGAAAAGTATGCATACCGTTGTAATCGGGCGAATTTCTACTTTCAGATGCAACAGAAATTTTGCGGATTGGTCAATCCGTTCGCGAGATATGGCAGTTTGTAGGTAAGAAACGCTTGAGAAACTCAACATTTTCGCAGTTCTGATGCTCGAAACGAATAACTAGAACGGCCTAGGGGAAAAGTACGCATACCGTTGTAATCGGGCGAGTTTCTACTTTCAGATGCAACAGAAATTTTGCGGATTGGTCAATCCGTTCGCGAGATATGGCAGTTTGGAGGTAAGAAACGCTTGAGAAACTCAAAATTTTCGCAGTTCTGATGCTCGACAAGCATAACTAGAACGGTCTAGGGGAAAAGTACGCATACCGTTGTAATCGGGCGAGTTTCTACTTTCAGATGCAACAGAAATTTTGCGGATTGGTCAATCCGTTCGCGAGATATGGCAGTTTGGAGGTAAGAAACGCTTGAGAAGCTCAAAATTTTCGCAGTTCTGATGCTCGACAAGCATAACTAGAACGGTCTAGGGGAAAAGTATGCATACCGTTGTAATCGGGCGAATTTCTACTTTCAGATGCAACCGAAATTTTGCGGATTGGTCAATCCGTTCGCGAGATATGGCAGTTTGTAGGTAAGAAACGCTTGAGAAACTCAACATTTTAGCAGTTCTGATGCTCGAAACGAATAACTAGAACGGCCTAGGGGAAAAGTACGCATACCGTTGTAATCGGGCGAGTTTCTACTTTCAGATGCAACAGAAATTTTGCGGATTGGTCAATCCGTTCGCGAGATATGGCAGTTTGGAGGTAAGAAACGCTTGGGAAACTCAAAATTTTCGCAGTTCTGATGCTCGACAAGCATAACTAGAACGTTCTAGGGGAAAAGTACGCATACCGTTGTAATCGGGCGACTTTCTACTTTCAGATGCAACAGAAATTTTGCGGATTGGTCAATCCGTTCGCGAGATATGACAGTTTGGAGGTAAGAAACGGTTGAGAAACTCAAAATTTTCACAGTTCTGATGCTCGAAACGAATAACTAGAACGGCCTAGGGGAAAAGTACGCATACCGTTGTAATCGGGCGAGTTTCTACTTTCAGATGCAACAGAAATTTTGCGGATTAGTCAATCCGTTCGCGAGATATGGCAGTTTGGAGGTAAGAAACGGTTGAGAAACTCAAAATTTTCGCAGTTCTGATGCTCGACAAGCATAACTAGAACGGTCTAGGGGAAAAGTACGCATACCGTTGTAATCGGACGACTTTCTACTTTCAGATGCAACAGAAATTTTGCGGATTAGTCAATCCGTTCGCGAGATATGGCAGTTTGGAGGTAAGAAACGTTTGAGAAACTCAAAATTTTCACAGTTCTGATGCTCGAAACGAATAACCAGAACGGCCTAGGGGAAAAGTACGCATACCGTTGTAATCGGGCGAGTTTCTACTTTCAGATGCAACAGAAATTTTGCGGTTTGGTCAATCCGTTCGCGAGATATGGCAGTTTGGAAGTATGAAACACTTGAGAAACACAAAATTTTCGCAGTTCTGATGCTCGAAACGAATAACTAGAGCGGCCTAGGGGAAAAGTACGCATACCGTTGTAATCGGGCGAATTTCTACTTTCAGATGCATCAGAAATTTTGCGTATTGGTCAATCCGTTCGCGAGATATGGCAGTTTGGAAGTAAGAAACGCTTGAGAAACCTAAAATTTTTGCAGTTCTGATGCTCGAAACGATTAACTAGAACGGCCTAGGGGAAAAGTACGCATACCGTTGTAATCGGGCGAGTTTCTACTTTCAGATGCAACAGAAATTTTGCGGATTGTTCAATCCGTTCGCGAGATATGGCAGTTTGGAGGTAAGAAACGGTTGAGAAACTCAAAATTTTCGCAGTTCTGATGCTCGAAACGAATAACTAGAACGGCCTAGGGGAAAAGTACGCATACCGTTGTAATCGGGAGAGTTTCTACTTTCAGATGCAACAGAAATTTTGCGGATTAGTCAATCCGTTCGCGAGATATGGCAGTTTGGAGGTAAGAAACGCTTGAGAAACTCAAAATTTTCGCAGTTCTGATGCTCGAAACGAATAACTAGAACGGACTAGGGGAAAAGTACGCATACCGTTGTAATCGGGCGAGTTTATACTTTCAGATGCAACAGAAATTTTGCGGATTGGTCAATCCGTTCGCGAGATATGGCAGTTTGGAGGTAAGAAACGCTTGAGAAACTCAAAATTTTCGCAGTTCTGATGCTCGAAACGAATAACTAGAACGGCCTAGGGGAAAAGTACGCATACCGTTGTAATCGGGCGAGTTTCTACTTTCAGATGCAACAGAAATTTTGCGGATTGGTCAATCCGTTCGCGAGATATGGCAGTTTGGAGGTAAGAAACGCTTGAGTAACTTAAAATTTTCGCAGTTCTGATGCTCGACAAGCATAACTAGAACGGTCTAGGGGAAAAGTACGCATACCGTTGTAATCGGGCGACTTTCTACTTTCAGATGCAATAAAAATTTTGTGGATTGGTCAATCCGTTCGCGAGATATGGCAGTTTGGAGGTAAGAAACGCTTGAGAAACTCAAAATTTTCGCAGTTCTGATGCTCGAAACGAATAACTAGAACGGCCTAGGGGAAAAGTACGCATACCGTTGTAATCGGGCGAGTTTCTACTTTCAGATGCAACAGAAATTTTGCGGATTAGTCAATCCGTTCGCGATATGTGGCAGTTTGGAGGTAAGAAACGCTTGAGAAACTCAAAATTTTCGCAGTTCTCATGCTCGAAGCGAATAACTACAACGGCCTAGGGGAAAAGTACGCATACCGTTGTAATCGGGCGAGTTTCTACTTTCAGATGCATCAGAAATTTTGCTGTTTGGTCAATCCGTTCGCGAGATATGGCAGTTTGGAAGTATGAAACACTTGAGAAACACAAAATTTTCGCAGTTCTGATGCTCGAAACGAATAACTAGAGCGGCCTAGGGGAAAAGTACGCATACCGTTGTAATCGGGCGAGTTTCTACTTTCAGATGCATCAGAAATTTTGCGGATTGGTCAATCCGTTCGCGAGATATGGCAGTTTGGAAGTAAGAAACGCTTGAGAAACTCAAAATTTTCGCAGTTCTGATGCTCGAAACGAATAACTAGAACGGCCTAGGGGAAAAGTAGGCATACCGTTGTAATCGGGCGAGTTTGTACTCTCAGATGCAACAGAAATTTTGCGGATTGGTCAATCCGTTCGCGTGATATGGCAGTTTGGAGGTAAGAAACGCTTGAGAAACTCAAAATTTTCGCAGTTCTGATGCTCGAAACGAATAACTAGAACGGACTAGGGGAAAAGTACGCATACCGTTGTAATCGGGCGAGTTTCTACTTTCAGATGCAACAGAAATTTTGCGGATTGGTCAATCCGTTCGCGAGATATAGCAGTTTGGAAGTAAGAAACGCTTGAGAAACTCAAAATTTTCGCAGTTCTGATGCTCGAAACGAATAACTAGAACGGCCTAGGGGAAAAGTACGCATACCGTTGTAATCGGGCGAGTTTCTACTTTCAGATGCATCAGAAATTTTGCTGTTTGGTCAATCCGTTCGCGAGATATGGCAGTTTGGAAGTATGAAACACTTGAGAAACACAAAATTTTCGCAGTTCTGATGCTCGAAACGAATAACTAGAGCGGCCTAGGGGAAAAGTACGCATACCGTTGTAATCGGGCGAGTTTCTACTTTCAGATGCATCAGAAATTTTGCGGATTGGTCAATCCGTTCGCGAGATATGGCAGTTTGGAAGTAAGAAACGCTTGAGAAACTCAAAATTTTCGCAGTTCTGATGCTCGAAACGAATAACTAGAACGGCCTAGGGGAAAAGTAGGCATACCGTTGTAATCGGGCGAGTTTGTACTCTCAGATGCAACAGAAATTTTGCGGATTGTTCAATCCGTTCGCGAGATATGGCAGTTTGGAGGTAAGAAACGCTTGAGAAACTCAAAATTTTCGCAGTTCTGATGCTCGAAACGAATAACTAGAACGGACTAGGGGAAAAGTACGCATACCGTTGTAATCGGGCGAGTTTCTACTTTCAGATGCAACAGAAATTTTGCGGATTGGTCAATCCGTTCGCGAGATATGGCAGTTTGGAAGTAAGAAACGCTTGAGAAACTCAAAATTTTCGCAGTTCTGATGCTCGAAACGAATAACTAGAACGGCCTAGGGGAAAAGTACGCATACCGTTGTAATCGGGCGAGTTTCTACTTTCAGATGCAACAGAAATTTTGCGGATTGGTCAATCCGTTCGCGAGATATGGCAGTTTGGAGGTAAGAAACGCTTGAGAAACTCAAAATTTTCGCAGTTTTGATGCTCGAAAAGCATAACTAGAACGGTCTAGGGGAAAAGTACGCATACCGTTGTAATCGGGCGAGTTTCTACTTTCAGATGCAACAGAAATTTTGCGGATTGGTCAATCCGTTCGCGAGATATGGCAGTTTGGAGGTAAGAAACGCTTGAGAAGCTCAACATTTTCGCAGTTCTGATGCTCGACAAGCATAACTAGAACGGTCTAGGGGAAAAGTATGCATACCGTTGTAATCGGGCGAATTTCTACTTTCAGATGCAACAGAAATTTTGCGGATTGGTCAATCCGTTCGCGAGATATGGCAGTTTGTAGGTAAGAAACGTTTGAGAAACTCAACATTTTCGCAGTTCTGATGCTCGAAACGAATAACTAGAACGGCCTAGGGGAAAAGTACGCATACCGTTGTAATCGGGCGAGTTTCTACTTTCAGATGCAACAGAAATTTTGCGGATTGGTCAATCCGTTCGCGAGATATGGCAGTTTGGAGGTAAGAAACGCTTGAGAAGCTCAACATTTTCGCAGTTCTGATGCTCGACAAGCATAACTAGAACGGTCTAGGGGAAAAGTACGCATACCGTTGTAATCGGGCGAGTTTCTACTTTCAGATGCAACAGAAATTTTGCGGATTGGTCAATCCGTTCGCGAGATATGGCAGTTTGGAAGTAAGAAACGCTTGAGAAACACAAAATTTTCGCAGTTCTGATGCTCGAAACGAATAACTAGAACGGCCTAGGGGAAAAGTACGCATACCGTTGTAATCGGGCGAGTTTCTACTTTCAGATGCAACAGAAATTTTGCGCATTGGTCAATCCGTTCGCGAGATATGGCAGTTTGGAGGTAAGAAACGCTTGAGAAACTCAAAATTTTCGCAGTTCTGATGCTCGAAAAGCATAACTAGAACGGTCTAGGGGAAAAGTACGCATACCGTTGTAATCGGGCGAGTTTCTACTTTCAGATGCAACAGAAATTTTGCGCATTGGTCAATCCGTTCGCGAGATATGGCAGTTTGGAGGTAAGAAACGCTTGAGAAACTCAAAATTTTCGCAGTTCTGATGCTCGAAAAGCATAACTAGAACGGTCTAGGGGAAAAGTACGCATACCGTTGTAATCGGGCGAGTTTCTACTTTCAGATGCAACAGAAATTTTGCGGATTGGTCAATCCGTTCGCGAGATATGGCAGTTTGGAGGTAAGAAACGCTTGAGAAGCTCAAAATTTTCGCAGTTCTGATGCTCGACAAGCATAACTAGAACGGTCTAGGGGAAAAGTATGCATACCGTTGTAATCGGGCGAATTTCTACTTTCAGATGCAACAGAAATTTTGCGGATTGGTCAATCCGTTCGCGAGATATGGCAGTTTGTAGGTAAGAAACGCTTGAGAAACTCAACATTTTCGCAGTTCTGATGCTCGAAACGAATAACTAGAACGGCCTAGGGGAAAAGTACGCATACCGTTGTAATCGGGCGAGTTTCTACTTTCAGATGCAACAGAAATTTTGCGGATTGGTCAATCCGTTCGCGAGATATGGCAGTTTGGAGGTAAGAAACGCTTGAGAAACTCAAAATTTTCGCAGTTCTGATGCTCGACAAGCATAACTAGAACGGTCTAGGGGAAAAGTACGCATACCGTTGTAATCGGGCGAGTTTCTACTTTCAGATGCAACAGAAATTTTGCGGATTGGTCAATCCGTTCGCGAGATATGGCAGTTTGGAGGTAAGAAACGCTTGAGAAGCTCAAAATTTTCGCAGTTCTGATGCTCGACAAGCATAACTAGAACGGTCTAGGGGAAAAGTATGCATACCGTTGTAATCGGGCGAATTTCTACTTTCAGATGCAACCGAAATTTTGCGGATTGGTCAATCCGTTCGCGAGATATGGCAGTTTGTAGGTAAGAAACGCTTGAGAAACTCAACATTTTAGCAGTTCTGATGCTCGAAACGAATAACTAGAACGGCCTAGGGGAAAAGTACGCATACCGTTGTAATCGGGCGAGTTTCTACTTTCAGATGCAACAGAAATTTTGCGGATTGGTCAATCCGTTCGCGAGATATGGCAGTTTGGAGGTAAGAAACGCTTGGGAAACTCAAAATTTTCGCAGTTCTGATGCTCGACAAGCATAACTAGAACGTTCTAGGGGAAAAGTACGCATACCGTTGTAATCGGGCGACTTTCTACTTTCAGATGCAACAGAAATTTTGCGGATTGGTCAATCCGTTCGCGAGATATGACAGTTTGGAGGTAAGAAACGGTTGAGAAACTCAAAATTTTCACAGTTCTGATGCTCGAAACGAATAACTAGAACGGCCTAGGGGAAAAGTACGCATACCGTTGTAATCGGGCGAGTTTCTACTTTCAGATGCAACAGAAATTTTGCGGATTAGTCAATCCGTTCGCGAGATATGGCAGTTTGGAGGTAAGAAACGGTTGAGAAACTCAAAATTTTCGCAGTTCTGATGCTCGACAAGCATAACTAGAACGGTCTAGGGGAAAAGTACGCATACCGTTGTAATCGGACGACTTTCTACTTTCAGATGCAACAGAAATTTTGCGGATTAGTCAATCCGTTCGCGAGATATGGCAGTTTGGAGGTAAGAAACGTTTGAGAAACTCAAAATTTTCACAGTTCTGATGCTCGAAACGAATAACCAGAACGGCCTAGGGGAAAAGTACGCATACCGTTGTAATCGGGCGAGTTTCTACTTTCAGATGCAACAGAAATTTTGCGGTTTGGTCAATCCGTTCGCGAGATATGGCAGTTTGGAAGTATGAAACACTTGAGAAACACAAAATTTTCGCAGTTCTGATGCTCGAAACGAATAACTAGAGCGGCCTAGGGGAAAAGTACGCATACCGTTGTAATCGGGCGAATTTCTACTTTCAGATGCATCAGAAATTTTGCGTATTGGTCAATCCGTTCGCGAGATATGGCAGTTTGGAAGTAAGAAACGCTTGAGAAACCTAAAATTTTTGCAGTTCTGATGCTCGAAACGATTAACTAGAACGGCCTAGGGGAAAAGTACGCATACCGTTGTAATCGGGCGAGTTTCTACTGTCAGATGCAACAGAAATTTTGCGGATTGTTCAATCCGTTCGCGAGATATGGCAGTTTGGAGGTAAGAAACGGTTGAGAAACTCAAAATTTTCGCAGTTCTGATGCTCGAAACGAATAACTAGAACGGCCTAGGGGAAAAGTACGCATACCGTTGTAATCGGGAGAGTTTCTACTTTCAGATGCAACAGAAATTTTGCGGATTAGTCAATCCGTTCGCGAGATATGGCAGTTTGGAGGTAAGAAACGCTTGAGAAACTCAAAATTTTCGCAGTTCTGATGCTCGAAACGAATAACTAGAACGGACTAGGGGAAAAGTACGCATACCGTTGTAATCGGGCGAGTTTATACTTTCAGATGCAACAGAAATTTTGCGGATTGGTCAATCCGTTCGCGAGATATGGCAGTTTGGAGGTAAGAAACGCTTGAGAAACTCAAAATTTTCGCAGTTCTGATGCTCGAAACGAATAACTAGAACGGCCTAGGGGAAAAGTACGCATACCGTTGTAATCGGGCGAGTTTCTACTTTCAGATGCAACAGAAATTTTGCGGATTGGTCAATCCGTTCGCGAGATATGGCAGTTTGGAGGTAAGAAACGCTTGAGTAACTTAAAATTTCGCAGTTCTGATGCTCGACAAGCATAACTAGAACGGTCTAGGGGAAAAGTACGCATACCGTTGTAATCGGGCGACTTTCTACTTTCAGATGCAATAAAAATTTTGTGGATTGGTCAATCCGTTCGCGAGATATGGCAGTTTGGAGGTAAGAAACGCTTGAGAAACTCAAAATTTTCGCAGTTCTGATGCTCGAAACGAATAACTAGAACGGCCTAGGGGAAAAGTACGCATACCGTTGTAATCGGGCGAGTTTCTACTTTCAGATGCAACAGAAATTTTGCGGATTAGTCAATCCGTTCGCGATATGTGGCAGTTTGGAGGTAAGAAACGCTTGAGAAACTCAAAATTTTCGCAGTTCTCATGCTCGAAGCGAATAACTACAACGGCCTAGGGGAAAAGTACGCATACCGTTGTAATCGGGCGAGTTTCTACTTTCAGATGCATCAGAAATTTTGCTGTTTGGTCAATCCGTTCGCGAGATATGGCAGTTTGGAAGTATGAAACACTTGAGAAACACAAAATTTTCGCAGTTCTGATGCTCGAAACGAATAACTAGAGCGGCCTAGGGGAAAAGTACGCATACCGTTGTAATCGGGCGAGTTTCTACTTTCAGATGCATCAGAAATTTTGCGGATTGGTCAATCCGTTCGCGAGATATGGCAGTTTGGAAGTAAGAAACGCTTGAGAAACTCAAAATTTTCGCAGTTCTGATGCTCGAAACGAATAACTAGAACGGCCTAGGGGAAAAGTAGGCATACCGTTGTAATCGGGCGAGTTTGTACTCTCAGATGCAACAGAAATTTTGCGGATTGGTCAATCCGTTCGCGAGATATGGCAGTTTGGAGGTAAGAAACGCTTGAGAAACTCAAAATTTTCGCAGTTCTGATGCTCGAAACGAATAACTAGAACGGACTAGGGGAAAAGTACGCATACCGTTGTAATCGGGCGAGTTTCTACTTTCAGATGCAACAGAAATTTTGCGGATTGGTCAATCCGTTCGCGAGATATGGCAGTTTGGAAGTAAGAAACGCTTGAGAAACTCAAAATTTTCGCAGTTCTGATGCTCGAAACGAATAACTAGAACGGCCTAGGGGAAAAGTACGCATACCGTTGTAATCGGGCGAGTTTCTACTTTCAGATGCATCAGAAATTTTGCTGTTTGGTCAATCCGTTCGCGAGATATGGCAGTTTGGAAGTATGAAACACTTGAGAAACACAAAATTTTCGCAGTTCTGATGCTCGAAACGAATAACTAGAGCGGCCTAGGGGAAAAGTACGCATACCGTTGTAATCGGGCGAGTTTCTACTTTCAGATGCATCAGAAATTTTGCGGATTGGTCAATCCGTTCGCGAGATATGGCAGTTTGGAAGTAAGTAAACGCTTGAGAAACTCAAATTTTCGCAGTTCTGATGCTCGAAACGAATAACTAGAACGGCCTAGGGGAAAAGTAGGCATACCGTTGTAATCGGGCGAGTTTGTACTCTCAGATGCAACAGAAATTTTGCGGATTGTTCAATCCGTTCGCGAGATATGGCAGTTTGGAGGTAAGAAACGCTTGAGAAACTCAAATTTTCGCAGTTCTGATGCTCGAAACGAATAACTAGAACGGACTAGGGGAAAAGTACGCATACCGTTGTAATCGGGCGAGTTCTACTTTCAGATGCAACAGAAATTTTGCGGATTGGTCAATCCGTTCGCGAGATATGGCAGTTTGGAAGTAAGAAACGCTTGAGAAACTCAAAATTTTCGCAGTTCTGATGCTCGAAACGAATAACTAGAACGGCCTAGGGGAAAAGTACGCATACCGTTGTAATCGGGCGAGTTTCTACTTTCAGATGCAACAGAAATTTTGCGGATTGGTCAATCCGTTCGCTGAGATATGGCAGTTTGGAGGTAAGAAACGCTTGAGAAACTCAAAATTTTCGCAGTTCTGATGCTCGAAAAGCATAACTAGAACGGTCTAGGGAAAAGTACGCATACCGTTGTAATCGGCGAGTTTCTACTTTCAGATGCAACAGAAATTTTGCGGATTGGTCAATCCGTTCGCGAGATATGGCAGTTTGGAGGTAAGAAACGCTTGAGAAGCTCAACATTTTCGCAGTTCTGATGCTCGACAAGCATAACTAGAACGGTCTAGGGAAAAGTATGCATACCGTTGTAATCGGGCGAATTTCTACTTCAGATGCAACAGAAATTTTGCGGATTGGTCAATCCGTTCGCGAGATATGGCAGTTTGTAGGTAAGAAAACGTTTGAGAAACTCAACATTTCGCAGTTCTGATGCCTCGAAACGAATAACTAGAACGGCCTAGGGGAAAAGTACGCATACCGTTGTAATCGGGCGAGTTTCTACTTTCAGATGCAACAGAAATTTTGCGGATTGGTCAATCCGTTCGCGAGATATGGCAGTTTGGAGGTAAGAAACGCTTGAGAAACTCAAAATTTCGCAGTTCTGATGCTCGACAAGCATAACTAGAACGGTCTAGGGGAAAAGTACGCATACCGTTGTAATCGGGCGAGTTTCTACTTTCAGATGCAACAGAAATTTTTGCGGATTGGTCAATCCGTTCGCGAGATATGGCAGTTTGGAGGTAAGAAACGGTGAGAAACTCAAAATTTTCACAGTTCTGATGCTCGAAACGAATAACCAGAAAGGCCTAGGGGAAAAGTACGCATACCGTTGTAATCGGGCGAGTTTCTACTTTCAGATGCAACAGAAATTTTGCGGATTGTGCAATCCGTTCGCGAGATATGGCAGTTTGGAGGTAAGAAACGCTGAGAAACTCAAAATTTTCGCAGTTCTGATGCTCGAAACGATTAACTAGAACGGCCTAGGGAAAAGTACGCATACCGTTGTAATCGGGCGAGTTTCTACTTTCAGATGCAACAGAAATTTTGAGGATTAGTCAATCCGTTCGCGAGATATGCAGTTTGGAGGTAAGAAACGCTTGAGAAACTCAAATTTTCGCAGTTCTGATGCTCGACAAGCATAACTAGAACGGTCTAGGGGAAAAGTACGCATACCGTTGTAATCGGGGCGACTTTCTACTTTCAGATGCAACAGAAATTTTGCGGATTGGTCAATCCGTTCGCGAGATGTGGCAGTTTGGAGGTAAGAAACGGTTGAGAAACTCAAAATTATCACAGTTCTGATGCTCGAAACGAGTAACCAGAACGGCCTAGGGGAAAAGTACGCATACCGTTGTAATCGGGCGAGTTTCTACTTTCAGATGCAACAGAAATTTTGCGAATTGGTCAATCCGTTCGCGAGATATGGCAGTTTGGAGGTAAGCAACGCTTGAGAAACCCAAAATTTTCGCAGTTCCCATGCTCGAAGCGAATAACTACAACGGCCTAGGGGAAAAGTACGCATACCGTTGTAATCGCACGAGTTTCTACTTTCAGATGCATCAGAAATTTTGCGGTTTGGTCAATCCGTTCGCGAGATATGGCAGTTTGGAAGTATGAAACACTTGAGAAACACAAAATTTTCGCAGTTCTGATGCTCGAAACGAATAACTAGAGCGGCCTAGGGGAAAAGTACGCATTCCGTTGTAATCGGGCGAGTTTGTACTCTCAGATGCAACAGAAATTTTGCGGATTGGTCAATCCGTTCGCGAGACATGGCAGTTTGGAGGTAAGAAACGCTTGAGAAACTCAAAATTTTCGCAGTTCTGATGCTCGAAACGAATAACTAGAACGGACTAGGGGAAAAGTACGCATACCGTTGTAATCGGGCGAGTTTCTACTTTCAGATGCAACAGAAATTTTGCGGATTGGTCAATCCGTTCGCGAGATATGGCAGTTTGGAGGTAAGAAACGCTTGAGAAGCTCAAAATTTTCGCAGTTCTGATGCTCGAAACGAATAACTAGAACGGCCTAGGGGAAAAGTACGCATACCGTTGTAATCGGGTGAGTTTCTACTTTCAGATGCAACAGAAGTTTTGCGATTAGTCAATCCGTTCGCGAGATATGGCAGTTTGGAGGTAAGAAACGCTTGAGAAACTCAAAATTTTCGCAGTACTGATGCTCGAAACGAATAACTAGAACGGACTAGGGGAAAAGTACGCATACCGTTGTAATCGGGCGAGTTTCTACTTTCAGATGCAACAGAAATTTTGCGGATTGGTCAATCCGTTCGCGAGATATGGCAGTTTGTAGGTAAGAAACGCTTGAGAAACTCAACATTTTCGCAGTTCTGATGCTCGAAACGAATAACTAGAACGCCTAGGGGAAAAGTAGGCATACCGTTGTAATCGGGCGAGTTTGTACTCTCAGATGCAACAGAAATTTTGCGGATTGGTCAATCCGTTCGCGAGATATGGCAGTTTGGAGGTAAGAAACGCTTGAGAAGCTCAAAATTTTCGCAGTTCTGATGCTCGACAAGCATAACTAGAACGGGTCTAGTGGAAAAGTATGCATACCGTTGTAATCGGGCGAATTTCTACTTTCAGATGCAACAGAAATTTTGCGGATTGGTCAATCCGTTCGCGAGATATGGCAGTTTGTAGGTAAGAAACGCTTGAGAAACTCAACATTTTCGCAGTTCTGATGCTCGAAACGAATAACTAGAACGGCCTAGGGGAAAAGTAGGCATACCGTTGTAATCGGGCGAGTTTGTACTCTCAGATGCAACAGAAATTTTGCGGATTGGTCAATCCGTTCGCGAGATATGGCAGTTTGGAGGTAAGAAACGCTTGAGAAACTCAAAATTTTCGCAGTTCTGATGCTCGAAACGAATAACTAGAACGGCCTAGGGGAAAAGTACGCATACCGTTGTAATCGGGCGAGTTTCTACTTTCAGATGCAACAGAAATTTTGCGGATTAGTCAATCCGTTCGCGAGATATGGCAGTTTGGAGGTAAGAAACGCTTGAGAAACTCAAAATTTTCGCAGTTCTGATGCTCGACAAGCATAACTAGAACGTCTAGGGGAAAAGTACGCATACCGTTGTAATCGGGCGAGTTTTCTACTTTCAGATGCAATAAAAATTTGCGGATTGGTCAATCCGTTCGCGAGATATGGCAGCTTGGAGGTAAGAAACGCTTGAGAAACTCAAAATTTTCGCAGTTCTGATGCTCGAAACGAATAACTAGAACGGCCTAGGGAAAAGTACGCATACCGTTGTAATCGGGCGATTTTCTACTTTCAGATGCAACAGAAATTTTGCGGATTAGTCAATCCGTTCGCGAGATATGGCAATTTGGAGGTAAGAAACGCTTGAGAAACTCAAAATTTCGCAGTTCTGATGCTCGACAAGCATAACTAGAACGGTCTAGGGAAAAGTACGCATACCGTTGTAATCGGGAGACTTTCTACTTTCAGATGCAACAGAAATTTTGCGGATTGGTCAATCGTTCGCGAGATGTGGCAGTTTGGAGGTAAGAAACGGTTGAGAAACTCAAAATTATCACAGTTCTGATGCTCGAAACGAGTAACCAGAACGGCCTAGGGGAAAAGTACGCATACCGTTGTAATCGGGCGAGTTTCTACTTTCAGATGCAACAGAAATTTTGCGAATTGGTCAATCCGTTCGCGAGATATGGCAGTTTGGAGGTAAGCAACGCTTGAGAAACCCAAAATTTTCGCAGTTCTCATGCTCGAAGCGAATAACTACAACGGCCTAGGGAAAAGTACGCATACCGTTGTAATCGCGCGAGTTTCTACTTTCAGATGCATCAGAAATTTTGCGGTTTGGTCAATCCGTTCGCTAGATATGGCAGTTTGGAAGTATGAAACACTTGAGAAACACAAAATTTTCGCAGTTCTGATGCTCGGAACGAATAACTAGAGCGGCCTAGGGGAAAAGTACGCATACCGTTGTAATCGGGCGAGTTTCTACTTTCAGATGCATCAGAAATTTTGCGGTTTGGTCAATCCGTTCGCGAGATATGGCAGTTTGGAAGTATGAAACACTTGAGAAACTCAAAATTTTCGCAGTTCTGATGCTCGAAACGAATAACTAGAACGGCCTAGGGGGAAAAAGTACGCATACCGTTGTAATCGGGCGAGTTTCTACTTTCAGATGCAACAGAAATTTTGCGGATTAGTCAATCCGTTCGCGAGATATGGCAGTTTGGAGGTAGAAACGCTTGAGAAACTCAAAATTTTCGCAGTTCTGATGCTCGACAAGCATAACTAGAACGGTCTAGGGGAAAAGTACGCATACCGTTGTAATCGGGCGAGTTTCTACTTTCAGATGCAATAAAAATTTTGCGGATTGGTCAATCCGTTCGCGAGATATGGCAGTTTGGAGGTAAGAAACGCTTGAGAAACTCAAAATTTTCGCAGTTCTGATGCTCGAAACGAATAACTAGAACGGCCTAGGGGAAAAGTACGCATACCGTTGTAATCGGGCGAGTTTCTACTTTCAGATGCAACAGAAATTTTGCGAATTGGTCAATCCGTTCGCGAGATATGGCAGTTTGGAGGTAAGCAACGCTTGAGAAACCCAAAATTTTCGCAGTTTCCCATGCTCGAAGCGAATAACTACAACGGCCTAGGGGAAAAGTACGCATACCGTTGTAATCGCACGAGTTTCTACTTTCAGATGCATCAGAAATTTTGCGGTTTGGTCAATCCGTTCGCGAGATATGGCAGTTTGGAAGTATGAAACACTTGAGAAACACAAAATTTTCGCAGTTCTGATGCTCGAAACGAATAACTAGAGCGGCCTAGGGGAAAAGTACGCATTCCGTTGTAATCGGGCGAGTTTGTACTCTCAGATGCAACAGAAATTTTGCGGATTGGTCAATCCGTTCGCGAGACATGGCAGTTTGGAGGTAAGAAACGCTTGAGAAACTCAAAATTTTCGCAGTTCTGATGCTCGAAACGAATAACTAGAACGGACTAGGGGAAAAGTACGCATACCGTTGTAATCGGGCGAGTTTCTACTTTCAGATGCAACAGAAATTTTGCGGATTGGTCAATCCGTTCGCGAGATATGGCAGTTTGGAGGTAAGAAACGCTTGAGAAGCTCAAAATTTTCGCAGTTCTGATGCTCGAAACGAATAACTAGAACGGCCTAGGGGAAAAGTACGCATAACCGTTGTAATCGGGTGAGTTTCTACTTTCAGATGCAACAGAAATTTTGCGGATTAGTCAATCCGTTCGCGAGATATGCAGTTTGGAGGTAAGAAACGCTTGAGAAACTCAAAATTTTCGCAGTACTGATGCTCGAAACGAATAACTAGAACGGACTAGGGGAAAAGTACGCATACCGTTGTAATCGGGCGAGTTTCTACTTTCAGATGCAACAGAAATTTTGCGGATTGGTCAATCCGTTCGCGAGATATGGCAGTTTGGAGGTAAGGAAACGCTTGAGAAGCTCAAAATTTTCGCAGTTCTGATGCTCGACAAGCATAACTAGAACGGTCTAGGGAAAAGTATGCATACCGTTGTAATCGGGCGAATTTCTACTTTCAGATGCAACAGAAATTTTGCGGATTGGTCAATCCGTTCGCGAGATATGGCAGTTTGTAGGTAGAAACGCTTGAGAAACTCAACATTTTCGCAGTTCTGATGCTCGAAACGAATAACTAGAACGGCCTAGGGGAAAAGTAGGCATACCGTTGTAATCGGGCGAGTTTGTACTCTCAGATGCAACAGAAATTTTGCGATTGGTCAATCCGTTCGCGAGATATGGCAGTTTGGAGGTAAGAAACGCTTGAGAAACTCAAAATTTTCGCAGTTCTGATGCTCGAAACGAATAACTAGAACGGCCTAGGGGAAAAGTACGCATACCGTTGTAATCGGGCGAGTTCTAACTTTCAGATGCAACAGAAATTTGCGGATTAGTCAATCCGTTCGCGAGATATGGCAGTTTGGAGGTAAGAAACGCTTGAGAAACTCAAAATTTTCGCAGTTCTGATGCTCGACAAGCATAACTAAACGGTCTAGGGGAAAAGTACGCATACCGTTGTAATCGGGCGAGTTTCTACTTTCAGATGCAATAAAAATTTTGCGGATTGGTCAATCCGTTCGCGAGATATGGCAGCTTGGAGGTAAGAAACGCTTGAGAAACTCAAAATTTTCGCAGTTCTGATGCTCGAAACGAATAACTAGAACGGCCTAGGGGAAAAGTACGCATACCGTTGTAATCGGGCGATTTTCTACTTTCAGATGCAACAGAAAATTTTGCGGATTAGTCAATCCGTTCGCGAGATATGGCAATTTGGAGGTAAGAAACGCTTGAGAAACTCAAAATTTTCGCAGTTCTGATGCTCGACAAGCATAACTAGAACGGTCTAGGGGAAAAGTACGCATACCGTTGTAATCGGAGACTTTCTACTTTCAGATGCAACAGAAATTTTGCGGATTGGTCAATCCGTTCGCGAGATGTGGCAGTTTGGAGGTAAGAAACGGTTGAGAAACTCAAAATTATCACAGTTCTGATGCTCGAAACGAGTAACCAGAACGGCCTAGGGGAAAAGTACGCATACCGTTGTAATCGGGCGAGTTTCTACTTTCAGATGCAACAGAAATTTTGCGAATTGGTCAATCCGTTCGCGAGATATGGCAGTTTGGAGGTAAGCAACGCTTGAGAAACCCAAAATTTTCGCAGTTCTCATGCTCGAAGCGAATAACTACAACGGCCTAGGGGAAAAGTACGCATACCGTTGTAATCGGGCGAGTTTCTACTTTCAGATGCAACAGAAATTTTGCGGATTGGTCAATCCGTTCGCGAGATATGGCAGTTTGGAAGTAAGAAACGCTTGAGAAACTCAAAATTTTCGCAGTTCTGATGCTCGAAACGAATAACTAGAACGGCCTAGGGGAAAAGTACGCATACGTTGTAATCGGGCGAGTTTCTACTTTCAGATGCAACAGAAATTTTGCGGATTGGTCAATCCGTTCGCGAGATATGGCAGTTTGGAGGTAAGAAACGCTTGAGAAACTCAAATTTTCGCAGTTCTGATGCTCGAAAAGCATAACTAGAACGGTCTAGGGGAAAAGTACGCATACCGTTGTAATCGGGCGAGTTTTCTACTTTCAGATGCAACAGAAATTTTGCGGATTGGTCAATCCGTTCGCGAGATATGGCAGTTTGGAGGTAAGAAACGCTTGAGAAGCTCAACATTTTCGCAGTTCTGATGCTCGACAAGCATAACTAGAACGGTCTAGGGAAAAGTATGCATACCGTTGTAATCGGGCGAATTTCTACTTTCAGATGCAACAGAAATTTTGCGGATTGGTCAATCCGTTCGCGAGATATGGCAGTTTGTAGGTAAGAAACGTTTGAGAAACTCAACATTTTCGCAGTTCTGATGCTCGAAACGAATAACTAGAACGGCCTAGGGGAAAAGTACGCATA